>NC_044981.1:130059936-130659936 GCF_008728515.1 Papio anubis
TCCTTTCTTTCCTTTCTTTCCTTTCTTTCCTTTCTTTCTTTCTTTTTCTTTCTTTTCTTTTCTTTTTCTTTTTTTTTTTTTTTTTTTTTTTTTTGAGACAGTCTTGCTCTGTCACCCAGGCTGGAGTGCAGTGGCACAATCTCGGCTCACTGCAACCTCTGACTCCTGGGTTCAAGCAATTCTCCTTTCTCAGTCTCCTGAGTAGCTGGGATTACAGACATGTGCCACCACGCCTGGCTAATTTTTGTATATTTAGTAGAGAGGGGGTTTCACCATGCTGGCCAGGCGGGTCTCAAACTCCTGACCTCAAGTGATCCTCCCACCTCGGCCTCCCAAAGTGCTGGGATTACAGGTGTGAGCCACTGTGCCCAGCATGAATATTTTTCTTATGCCTTAATTGACTCCTTTCACAACATTTTCTTTTTGAGGAGCCTGACCCATGTGTAGTAGAAATGTAGACCTCATGTTCCAGTCGATGTACAGCATAACCATTTGTTACAGTGCCATTAAAGGTATTTTAATGAACTCTCTCGTATCCACACCGTTATTTACTGTGGTTATTAGTACATGGAAAGGGAATGGCTAGTTATGAAGCCCAAGAATTAGGGGCTTAAATCTTTCCCAAGCCATTACTGTGGAGCTGTGGGCCCATCCTCTCTGCCTTCACGCACCACCAAGTGCTTAGGGACATTTCTGAGGACTTTTCCTAGAGTAAGAGGGAGGCCCTTCCTAAAATTTAGCTTAGAACAACAGAGTTCACTTCTCTGGCTTCCTGTGGTATGACGCTATGAGAAATGTATGGTTTATTTAAAGAGGCACAGTCTGACATGGAAAAAAACATCCTAGAAAAAGACAAAGATTGAATGATGATAGTATCTTTACATGGGAAGGGATGGAGAAAATTTTTATCGTAAATTGTACTTAGAGAGAAAAGGTAAAGAAAGGCAATCATGGTTGTAGAGAATGGATGTTGAAGAGTGCAAAAGTGTGTGTGCACGTGTGCATTTCTGTATTAATTATGAAGTTATTTGCAAAAATCCAAAGCTCTGCCTAAAGGATGGATCTAAACTGGACTCTTCTGACCATAAATATTCACTGCTGGTACTATGCCTTATATATACAAGATGGTCAATATATGACAGTTCAGGCTTTCCCTTTGTAGTATGCTAAGTGGCCAGTCCTATCTTAAAGAAATTAAACTCGTATTTTGATTCCTTAAATTTCTATAGCTAGAATCTGATTTAAGGATCTGCCGTAGTTCCAGGACTTGACAAAGTTTTTTAAACTTTCTATTTTTATATGTGAATGTAGTTGTGTATCACAGTGGTAGCATTTGAAGTTCAAAAGAAGTAGATTTAGGATAAATATTACCTGTAGCAAATCTTAGGAGCTCACTGATAGAATAGGCTATAAACATTAGTAACTGTAATTGATGGATGATAAACTACCTTGGCTGTTTCAGGAGAACGTAGAATGTCAGGGGAGCATCTCTCACCTGTGTTGTTGATGACAGGAAGGAAAACTGTCTTCTCCAAACTGTCAGGTAATTGGTATTACTGTCAGAAACAGAGACCTAGACTGATTGGGCCTTGGTCTGACCCATGTGCCAACTCATGGAACTTCCTATTCTTGAGTTTGAAGACTGGCCAGGGTTTTTTGTTTGTTTCCTATAATTAAATGTGATACCCAAAAGGAAGTGTGTCTAAATCAGCTGTTTCCTCGGTCCTGTGACTATGCAATAGAGCCCAAATTTCCTTAACCAAGGCATTTTTTGTGTTTGTTTATATACTCTAATTCTGACTTTTGCCAGCTAAAGCTAACAATTCTTTATAGGCATGGTGAGTGAATTATTTTCATGTAAGAGACTATGGTTTACTATCTAAACTATTACTAGTTTCCCTTTCTTCCCCACCCCATTTATTTTAAAAGAATAATCTTTTTGAAACTGATATGCAGATAAAGTTCACAAGATGATGATGCTCTGATCTATTATTCCCATTTTTCCATATTGATGCTAATTTTTCTTTGAAACTTTGTTTCCATTTCTATTACTTAAAGGCTGAAAAGAAGGGAACCAGCAATACGATTATTGGTATGATCTTTGGATGTTTTGCTTTGTTCGAGTTGCTGGCATGCTTGGTATTTGGAAACTATGTAAGTATCAAGTTCATATGCACATCTTAATTTTTAAAAATTATATGATGAATTATTTTAGTTTACTAGTCTAGAATTTGCATCGATACTGAAATAACCATGGTTATAATTTTATAAATTGTGCCACTGTTGACAGTTCCCTCCTCAGATTTGATTGATTTTTAACTCTTTCCATGTTTTTAAGCAATGAGTACTGTCACTATATTAAAGAATTATAATATATTAACTGTACATGTCTTCCCCCATCCTATATTTTCCAATACAGTGGATTTGTTTCTATCAGTATAGACTTTCAGAAGTCATAAATTTACCACTCTTCTTTGACATTTATTATAGCTTGTACATATTGGAGCAAAATTTATGTTTGTAGCAGGAATGTTTGTCTCAGGAGGAGTTACAATTCTCTTTGGGTAAGTCATTTTCTGATTATATTTGGGAGCTTGAACAGATTTCGTAATCTATTGTTAAAGGTTCTTTAAGTCAATGGTTCCATTATTGTCTGTCAAATGCATAGCATGTGACTAATGGCAGAAGTTGAGTAAGTAGAGAACAGGGATAAATGGCATTGATTTTAAGGAAACAGGCCTCTGGGGGATCTCCTTGATGCTTGCTACTGAACCTATTCATTAGGACTCCTGTGATTGTGAGTGACAGAAACTTAACTCACTTTTCCGAGTTACGGAAACATGCTAGCGTTAGTAAAAAAATGAATTGCTTTAATAAAGTGTCAACTCAAAAAATATCAGAATACAGATTTGAAACGATATCATGAGACATTTTTCCTCTTGTGATTTGAACAAGCTCTCCCCTTTAGGTGGCAAGGTGACCCCTAGCAGTTTCAGTAGAAAGTGCCAGTTGCCTAGTAGTTCCTATTAGAGTCACAGAATGAAGCCCCACTGACCTGACCTTTGCTGATGGCTGTAGCCAGGGGGAAAGAATGTTCTGCTTGACCAGGCCAGGTCACATGCTCAGTTCAGAGCATGGAATAGAATGGTTTCCCCCATTGCTACTTCCCGAAAAAGGAAAAATGAATGCCAGTGACAAAACAGATGTGAAAGTTCTTAAGCTTAGAGTTCTTAAACCAGCAGCATAATGCCAAATAATATGGAAGAGCTTATATAAGTACATGGGAACACAGAGGAATAACAGTACAGTAAGATTATAATGAAGTAAACTCAAGAAAACTGTTTTGTTTTGTTTTTTTTTTTTTGAGACGGAGTCTGGCTCTGTTGCCCAGGCTGGAGTGCGGTGGCCGGATCTCAGCTCACTGCAAGCCCCGCCTCCCGGGTTCACGCCATTCTCCTGCCTCAGCCTCCCGAGTAGCTGGGAGTACAGGCGCCCGCCACCTCGCCCGGCTAATTTTTTTTGTATTTTAGTAGAGACGGGGTTTCACCGTGTTAGCCAGGATGGTCTCGATCTCCTGAACTCGTGATCCGCCCGTCTCGGCCTCCCAAAGTGCTGGGATTACAAGCTTGAGCCACCGCGCCCGGCCAAGAAAACTGTTAAATGAAATGGGGTTAAAAAATTTTTGGAAGGGTCTTTTTTTTTCTTTCTTTATTCCTTTTTTTTTTTTTTTTTTTTGGTTTGAGCCCTACCATGGGAGAGATCTGAAACTGAGTTCTTTCTTCTATATGGGTCTTGTCAGAGTGATTCTACATGTTATTCTTCTTTTTCTTTTTTTTTTTTTTTTTTTTTGAGACGGTGTCTTGCCCTGTTTCCTAGGCTGGAGTGCAGTAGTGCGATCTCGGCTCACTGCAACCTCCGCCTCCCAGGTTCAAACGACTCTCCTGCCTCAACCTTCCAAGAAGCTGGGATTACAGGTGCTTGCCACCATGCCCAGTTAATTTTTGTATTTTTTAGTAGAGATGGGATTTCGCCATGTCGTCCAGGCTGGTCTCCAGCTCCTGACCTCGGGGCATATGCCTGCCTCGACCACCCAAAGTGCTGGAATTACAGGCGTAAGTCACCACACCGATTCTACATATCCTAGAAAGGTTTATTTGGTACTATCATCTGGGGGACCAGTTATATCGCAGAACAGGGCAACTAAGCTGTTGTTATGACTCAAATTGTTACCAAAAAAAGAAAAAGGGTAATTTTCTCCTACTGAAAAGACAGCAAAGCAACTCTTTTTTAAAAAATTATATTCTAAAGTGATTTATTCTAATAACTATGGGTGAGGTACTACTCTTTTTAGTGGGTACAGTTAAAAAGGAAAGAAATGAAAACTAGCTTGGCATTTGAGAATTGTCTTATTCCTTTTTAGTGTATTGGACCGAGTTCCAGATGGACCAGTATTTATTGCTATGTGTTTTCTAGTGAGAGTAATGGATGCAGTTAGCTTTGCTGCAGCAGTGACTGCATCTTCTTCTATCCTGGCAAAGGCTTTTCCAAATAACGTGGCTACGGTATTGGTATGTATTTTATAAGTATTTCCCACTTTCCTTTGAGCGTAGGCCAAAATATTTGCCCTTCCAAGTTAAAGCTGGGATCCATTCTTCTATACTTGCATTTCTGTACTCTCTGTATTATTGTTGCCTTTCACCCCGAGTTCCACTAGCAGCAAGCCTGTCAATAAATGTAACACTGGTGTTACTTAGGTGTTCTTCCTGGTTTTAGAATTCCCTGAATGGGCAGTTTGACAGGTAAATGTGGTCCAAATCAGTCATTCTTTTTACCACTTAAAAAAAAAATTTCCTTGGTAGTTTTTTTTGCTGTCTACCTGTAGCCTAGATTGTGGTTGAGCTGCCTGCAGCATTCCTCTGCCTTAGAAAAAGAGTTATCCCTAGTGGCAAAATAATCAATTCATACTGAAGTCCTTCCTCCGCTTTCCCCAGATTTATGCACGGGATCTTAGAAATCATCTCAAAGTCCTTAAGTGCTTCTGCACTGTCTATCTGAGGATGCTTTTGCATTTTGACGTAAAAATCCAAATCCTGGTGGCATCATATTGACATGTGTTTTTGTATACTGCTTAGATGCTTATAGAACTGGTATTAGTGACATATCAGATTCCCATCCCATCCATAGGCAGCTGCCTCTCTGACCCCCAAGAAGTCTTTTCTATTATAGCTCTCTCTCTCTGGGCCCATGCGCTTCTGAAAGACTCATATCAGAGTCTGTATGGCGCCCTTATAGCGTTTAATTGTTCTCTTAGACTTCAGAATCTTATCAGCTTAGTAACAAGGACTCCCTTATTTACTCATTTAATACTGTAGTTTGAAAATTTTTACTATCAGGTAAACGCTTTGCTGTGTAAATACTTATTCCCACTTTTTGTTAAGCATTTATGTATATAGCTGGATAGGTTTATGTTAGATTCTGTTGCCATTTGGCAGGTATACAATTTACATTTCCAGAAAATATATTTCTCTGGAAAGGGAGGAAAAAAAAAATATTTTTCTGAGAAGGGGCTGAGAAGAACACTAGTCTGTTGATATGCCCTATAAGATAAGGGTTTATGGCTAAGCAGGTTTGGAGAGTGCTGTCTGCTGCCTCTAACTTAGAGATGCCTAGTTCACATTAATGTCTTCAGACCTTGAAAATCCTGGAGTAGGATTACTTTATTAGATGTTCTACAACGCACTTTAACTATGGAACCGCTTTTTTCTATCTTTTCTTTCTTTCCTTCCTTCCTTCCTTCCTTCCTTCCTTCCTTCCTTCCTTCCTTCCTTCAACCAACCACCCACCACCCGTCCGTCCAGCGTCCGATCCGGATCCGATCCGACCTGATCCCAAGGTGGCTGGGATTATGAGTGTGAGCCACCACGCCTGGTTGAACTATTTTTCAAACAGACAAGACTTGTTGATCTCTTTAAAGAGCTGGTAGTCTGTGGAACACTCTGAAAGCGCCATCTAATAAATTCCTACGATAATGATAATAGTCCATTGGATCTTCTGATCAGCAAGAGACACCAGTGTTAAGCATACTCAAGTTTCTGTATAAAATTGCAGCCACAACAGCCAACACACTAACATGGTAATTGATCTGGATGGCCTTTTATTGTGATTAAGGAATTTCAATTTCTTTAGCATTGAAAGTTATGAATAGAATACTTTTGTGTACTCTGTAAGGTCTGAAGATATAAGGTTGTAAGCCACAGATCTCTGTTTAAGGTCCCTAAAAACTAGATTGACTTAAAATGTTGCAATATCTATAGTGGTAAACCCTTTTTTCCATAGCATTGTTTTGTTTAACTTAAACAAAATAATTTTTATATTGCAAAATTAAAAGTTACAGAAGGGAACATAGAATATAGTAAATATATTCTACATATAACTGTTGCTTAGTTTTGTATACACACCAGTTGTGCAGGTGCTCAGCCCTCCATCCTTAGGGAAGGCAACAGATATTGTAGGTTTCTTCCAGAGAAATTCCACATATATGTATGTACACACTGACACACACACACACACACACTGAGAGAAAGAGAGAGAGAGCTAAGCAAGAGAGCATGATTCCCTTTTTTTCTTTTTTATTTTTTACTTGACAGGACTATTGCATTTCATCCCTCTTTTTTCTTTTTACACAAATGGTAGCATAATTATATGTACCATTCAGCACCTCACTGGTTACACCAACAATGAAATCATCTTGAGATCTTCCTGTACCTACATATAAGGAACTTTCTTACTTTTTTGCATTTTTCTTACTGGCTGTATAGTATTTCACTGTGTGGATATAACCTGGTTTACTTACACTTGATCAATATTTAGATATTTCATCTTTGTTATTGCAAAACTCTGCTATAGTGCATAGTTTATATACATACCATGTCACATCTGCATGTCTTACTTGTAAGTTAGTTTCTTACAAGTGGAATTCTTACACATGATATGTGCCTTAATTTGCCAACTAAATTGCCTACTGGTGTTCACTTGCTAAAGATACATTCGATAGGAAATAGGTGAAAAATTGGTATCTGGTGGTTTAAATTTGCTCATTTATTTCTTTTTAAAGTGAGGGTGAACTCAAAATATCTTTGTATTCCACCTCTATGTGTCAACAGTTTATTTATACATTTGCCCATTTTTCTTTTCCTCATTGTAGCCTCTATGACGATTTGGGGAATTAGTTCTTTGCCATTTTTTCTCTGTTCTTCATTTATCTTTTGATTTTTTTATGCATAGTTTCCATATTTTCACGAATCAGATTTGTCAATCTTTTTTATCTCTGGTGTTTTATGTCACAATTACAATAATACCTTTCCCTATGATAACAATTTTTAAATAATTCTATATTTTATTTTTTCTAATAGTTTCACATTTCAATATGCATTTAAATTTTGAGTCCATCTTGGGAGGTGTGTATGTAAATTATGAAGAAGACAGAATTTCAAGCTTAGATAGTACCTTGTTAATTCTTCAAATGAAATATTTAAACTGATTTTTCTTTTTCTCATTTTAAGGGAAGTCTTGAGACATTTTCTGACTGGGCTAATACTAGGTCCTCCTGTAGGTGGCTTTTTATATCAGTCCTTGGCTAAGTGAAGTGCCTCTTTATTGTTCTGGGATGCATCGCTTTGCTGATGGTAAACACTGAATATGTATATTTTACCCAATTATGGTAAGTCCACACTTATGACTCATTTTAAGAACCTTTAAATATATGTTTATACCTTTGTAAGAGACCAGTTTACTAGATATTGTTTTATTTTATATAATCAAAAGTAGCTTTTAAAAATAACTGATTATTTTTTCAGTAATGCAGGCAATTAGTTTATATCAATTTCTGTAAATTAAAAAATTCTTTCCAACCTTTTAGAGCTAGCAAATATTTAACTTCTGATCATAAACCATTACCATATGCTGTGTCTATGAGAGATTTTCTTGGACCAAACTAAATAAAGCCAGAAGTTTCTGTGGGCCACACATAGCCCAGTGTTCCTAGAAGGCTATAAGCCAAGAGAATAATGCCCAACCTTCTTTTCCCAGTGGTCCTTGCAGCTGTCTTCACAGAGTAGCCTAGATACAAGGATGTAGATTCAGGTGTTCTCTTTTTAATAGTGTTTTAGTAAAAAATTATAAACTGGGCCGACACAGTGGCTCATGCCTGTAATCACAGCTTTGGGATGCCAAGGCTGGTAGATCACTTGAGGCCAGAAGAGGAGTCTTGAGACCAGCCGGCCAACATGGTGAAACCTGTGTCTACTACAAGTACAAAATTGCTGGGCTGCGGTGGTGCAATAATCTGTAGTCCAAGCTACTTGGGAGGCTAAGGCATGAGAATCTCGGAAACCCAGGAGGAGCTGCAGTGAGCCAAGATTGTGCCATTGCATTCCAGCCTGTGACAGAGCAAGACTGTGTCTGCCTCCTAAAAAATATAAACTGGTATTTAAAAAATCTCTAGATTGATAATAGATGTTGGAATGATTTGGCATTCCCAATTAATACTACTTTTAAAGATTGTTATTATTTGGTCAGGTACAGTGGCTCATGCCTGTAATCCCAGCACTTTGGGAGGCTGAGGCGGGTAGATCACCTGAGGTCAGGAGTTCGAGACCTGCCTGGCCAACCTGGTGAAACCCCTCGCCTCTACTAAAAATACAAAAATTAGCCAGGCATGGTGGTGCATGCCTGTAATCCCAGCTATTCAGGAGGCTGAGACAGGAGAATTGCTTGAACCCAGGAGGCGGAAGTTGCAGTGAGCCAAGATCACGGCACTGCACTCCAGCCTGGGCAGGAGCGTGAGACTCTGTCTCAAAAAAAAAAAAAAAAAAAAGTTATTGTTTTAGAAGAGTCTATAGATAGATGATGCTAGAAAATCAAATAAATTTTAAAAATTACTGATATTGGCAGAATTTTTTATTTTATAAGTTCTGTCCATTTCTTTACCATCTTTTAGATCCATAGACAGTGTGGCTTTAGCATTGGGTGGCTAAGAATCATTCATTATATCTGCTCACCAGGTCCCCTCTCCTATACTGCTCTAAAAAAAAAAAATACTTCTAAAATAGAGTCATGGACGTGTCAATTATCTTATTAAAATCTTTAAGGTCTAGTAAGTTTAAGAGATCTATTGTACATCATGGCGACTATAGTTAATAACAACATATTGTACACTTGAAAATTGTCAATAGTAGATTTTAAGTGTTCTTACCATTAAAAAAAAGTTTGTGAGGCAAAGCATGTTAATTAGCTTCATTTAGTTATTCCACAATGTATACATATATCAAAATATAATGTTTCATACCATAAATAGAGACAATTTTTACTTATTTTTTAAAATAAAAAATCCTTAAATCCATGAAATGTGAACTTTATCCTGAAAGCCATTGGGAGCTATTGTTAGATTTTTTTTTTTTTTTTTTTGAAATGGAATCTGTCACCCCGGCTGGAGTGTAGTGGTGTAATCTTGGCTCACTTCAAGCTCTGCCTCCCGTGATCAAGCAAATCTCATGCTTCAGCCTCTCAAGTAGCTGGGAGTACAGGTACATGCCACCACACCAGGGTAATTTTTGTATTTTTAGTAGAGACGGGGTTTCACCATGTTGGCCAGTCTAGTCTCGATCTCCTGACTTCAAGTGATCCTCCCATCTTGGTTTCTCAAAGTGCTGGAATTATAGGTGTGAGCCACTGTGCCTGGCCTATTGTTAGATTTAAGTAGAAGAGCCATATGATCTGGAATATCTTTCTTCCACTCTACCTAACTCTTACTTATCCTGCAAAACTTGATTTTATTACCTTTTTGTGGGGCGGAGGGGTTTCTTTCTTTCTTTTTTTTTTTTTTTTTTTTTTTTGTGAGACAGTCTTGCTCTGTTGCTCAGGCTGGAATACAGTGGAGCAATCTTGGCTCATTGCAACCTTTGCTTCCCAGGTTCAAGCAATTCTCCTGCCTCAGCTTCCAGAGTAGCTGGGATTGCAGGCCTGTGCCACCACACCTGGCTAATTTTTATATTTTTAGTAGAGACAGGGTTTCACCATGTTGGCCAGGCTGGTCTCGAACTCTTGACCTCATGATATACCCACTTCAACCCCCCGAAGTGCTGGGATTACAGGCGTGAACCACTGTGCCCAGCCCTTTTCTGGGGAGTTTTCTAAACCTTCTTGATCACTGGACTAGATCTGGTGTAGGTAGTGCCATAGTGCTCAGCATTTTTCCTGCCCCCTCACACTTGAGGACAACCCTATTCCCCATCTCTAACAGTAACGTCCTGTGGCAGGTTTTGTCAGCCAGGGAGTCATGTCCCTTCAAGCAAGTACCCCAAGTTTTCATTACTTGGTCTTCAACAGCTTAATTACACTAATTATGTTTCATTTTCATGGATGTTTTAATATATTCTCACTATGACAACTCCTTTTCTCACCCTGGATTTTAGGAACAGGGACTATTATGTAATAATGATTTATTTTTTACCATAAATACATAATACTTCTTACTTTCACAATAAATGTAACAAATTAAAATTGGAATCTTTTATCATTTTTAGTTTAAAAGTGACTAAATATCCTTAGTATATACAATTCAAAAATCACACCAACTTGTCTCCCTGCCTGCAATACCTCACTGAGCCACACAGTGGTGTTTCTCCTCTTTCTAAGTCCAACTACATCCTGTAGTTTCTGTAGTTGAGCATCAAGGATGTGCTCAGATTTATTTCACCATTGAATACTTGGTTCATAATTAAGAAACTAACACCAGCCAGGCACAGTGGCTCATGCCTGTAATCTCAGCACTTTGGAAGGCCAAGGTGGATGGGTCCGGAGGTCAGGAGTTCGAGACCAGCCTGACCAACATGGTGAAACCCCGTCTCTACTAAAAATACAAAAATTAGCCAGGCATGTTGCGTGCACCTGTAATCCCAGCTACTCAGGAGGCTGAGGCTCAGGAGAATTGCTTGAATTCAGGAGGCGGAGGTTGCAGTGAGCCGAGATCGCGTCACTGCGCTCCAGCCTGGGTGACAGAGTGAGACTCTGTCTCAAAAAAAAAGAAGACACACACACACACACACACACACACACACATAAACAAACAAAAAAAACAAAAACAAACAAACAAAAACTAACACCAAGGTTTCACTTTATCTCTTATATCCTGAAAAAATCTAAGGATAACACTTAAAATAGTTGAACCACACTTCATGATGTTTTTGCACTTTGCTCCGTATTTGATCGTGATTCAACAAGTATTTATAGACTAATGAACTGTGCAGGATATTGTGGGAGAAATGGGGATAAATGAAGGCTGTCATGGCCATCAAAGGGTTTCCACATCCATAAGTGGGAGGCTGAGGTGGGAGGATCACTTTAGGCCAAAAATTTGCGACCAGTCTGGGCAATGTAGGGAGACCCCATCTCTAAAAAATTTTTAAATTAGCTGGGTGAGGTAGTGCACATCTGTAGTCCCAGCTACGTGGGAAGCTGAGGCAGGAGGATCACTTGAGTGCAGGAGTTGGAGGCTGCAGTGAACTATAATAACACCATTGCACTCCAGCCTGGGTGACAGAGCAATACACTCCATCTCTTAAAAAAAAAAAAGCTTTCATGTCTGATATGAGTTTGCTATATCCCCACCCGAATCTCGCCTTGAATTGTAATAATCACCACATGTTAAAGGTGGGGCCAGGTGGAGGTAATTAAATCATGGGGGTGGTTTCCCCCATACTGTTCTCATGGTGGTGAATAAGTCTCACAAGATCTGATATTTTTATAGATGGGAGTTCCCCTGCACAAGCTCTCTTGCCTGCAGCCATGTAAGGTGTCCCTTTACTCTTCCTTCATCTTCCACCATGATTGTGAGGCTTCCCCAGCCATGTGGAACTTTGAGTTTCTTAAACCTCTTTCCTTTACCCAGTCTCAGGTATGTCTTTATTAGCAGTGTGAGAACAGATTAATACAATGTCTAAACCTGATATTATCTCTGGCCAGGATGAGTATAATAGTTACAACCTGTAACCTAAGACTCCTTCTTTCCCTCACACTCTCATTCCAGTTGATTCTTTCTAATTTGGGAAATTGTTTTTGATAAATTGAATGTGGCCTCTAGGTTTGAATAATTTATATGCAAGTGTAGATTGTATACAATTTTAGGCAAACTCAGAGGTTGAGTTGTGTTGATTACCAGATAAAGATGGTCTTACCAGTTTTCCAAATGAGTTAAAATTAAGAGATTTTAATTGCTTTGATTTTTTTTTTCTTTTTTCTTTTTTCCCCAAAGAGTCTGATCCAGGTGAACACTCATTCTGGAAACTGATTGCTTTACCCAAAGTTGGCCTTATAGCCTTCGTCATCAACTCACTCAGCTCATGTTTTGGCTTCCTTGATCCTACTCTGTCTCTCTTTGTTTTGGAGAAGGTAAGTTGCCTGGTTGCTGAAGAGTGCTGCGTTGTAGCAGGTGGATGTAACTGCTTGTTCTTGGGCCCTGCTCTGTGGAAAGACTTTTGCGTGGCTGGGAGAAGGAGGCAGAATGGGCACTACACACCGAGGTAGCCTGTCCATCTCTGCTGTGCCTGTGAACTAGGGATCTGATTCAGTAAAAATGAAAGAAGTCTTTCACTAAGTGGCCAAAACATTAGTTTCCTTCTTTCTAAGACCTTGCTCATGTCATTGTAGGTCTAGCTTGGGCATCATCCATGCTGTTTAACAAGGATACTTTTCCTCTGTTTGTTTGAATTGCAGTGAGACATTAGGGGTACACAGTAGCTCATTTGATGTAAGATGTGCTTCTTCTGTAACAGATCCCCCCTGGGTCTACTGACTTTTTAGGCTACTTCATATAATCAGATGACTATGGACTGTATTATTCTGGGATTTGAGAAAGGAACCAAGTATCCCTAGAACTAAAAATTAAAATGTTGAATTCTAAAAGTTTGAAGTCATCGAAATTTGTTCTTAGATATTTTTGAAAAAATATTATTACTGACACAGTGAAGTCCATTACAAGGTGTGGTAGTCAATTACACTGGACAATTAATATGTGTTGATAAAAGGCAAAAATGACTAACTTCGGCCCATAATGACTTTGAGGTACTAGATTTAAAATAGCACAGAAACTTAAGTTTCAATATACTTTCTAATATCAATAAAGTTGCTAATACGGTCATTTCAAATGCTTTCTGAACATTTACTGATCATAGAATGTAAAGATTAAAATTAATTTTTCTTATAATTTTACACTACCCCTTGAAATCACTGAAGACAGTTTGAGGAACTTCACAGGTAAACTTGGAGACTGTTATTTTAGTGCCTGGTCCAAGATTGAGACAGTAATATAATATTGCTTTTAGCCAGTGAGTACCGTAAGTTACCCAATGTCAGGCCTCTGAGCCCAAGCTAAGCCATCATAACCCCTGTGACCTGCATGTATACATCCAGATGAACTGGAGCAACTGAAGAACCATAAAAGATGACATTTTACCATTGTGATTTGTTCCTGCCCCTCCCCAACTGATCAATCGACCTTGTGACATTCCTCCCCTGGGCAATGAGTTTTATGATCTCCCCACCCCGCACCTTGTGACCTCCGCCCCTTCCCGTAAGAGATAACCACTTTTAACTGTAATTTTCCACTAGCTACCCAAATCTTATCAAACCGCCCCACCGCATCTCACTTTGCTGACTCCTTTTTCAGACTCAGTCCGTCTGCACCCAGGTGATTAAAAAGCTTTATTGCTGACACAAAGCCTGTTTGGTGGTCTCTTCACACAGATACGTGTGACGCCCATAAGAAAAATGTTTTGTGATTATACTGACACAGTCCATTTAGATCGTCAATAACCTGTATTTTTCAGCTGTTTTTCTGTGCTTTTAAGAAGTTGTGTCTAAACAATGAAAAAAAATCTATAACTAATCTCTGGGAAATCCAAGTTGTTTGTGTATATCTTATAAGAAATCTTTTTTGTTGTTGTTTCTCAAGAAAATGTAATTTATTTTAAAAAGATGAGGAAGACAGGAGGTTTCCTCGAAGATAACTATAATCAACCCATTTGTGGTATGGGAGGTAGTATAGGCCCTTCTTGTTTCTGGCTGATGATGGACTATATCAGAACTTTTTTTCGCTTTTGAGACAGAGTCTCACTGTGTCACCCAAGCTGGAGTATAGTGGCATGATCTCGGCTCACCGTAGCCTCTGCCTCCCAAGTTCAAGCGATTCTCCTGCCTCAGCCTCCTGAGTAGCTGGGATTATAGGCATGTGCCACCACAGCAGGCTAATTTTTGTATTTTTCAATAGAGATGGGGTTTCATCATGTTGGCCAGGCTTGTCTCAAACTCCTGACCTGAAGTGATCCACCTGCCTCAATCTCCCTAAATGCTGGGATTACAGGCATGCGCCACCACACCCAGTTTTACATCAGACATTGACTCCCTCAGGGCTATTGGTGGTGCCTCACCACTGCTGCCCCCTTTTCAGGTTGAAGTGCTGCAGCCCATCCCATTACCCAACTCCAACCTAAGAAATCTTTAGAAATTTATTTTCCTCTTTTTCTGAATCAGAAACCCTATGGTTGGAATCCAAGAATCTCTTTTAGCAAATTCTCCAGGTAATTTTTATGCACATTGAAGTTTGCAAAACATTAATTTACATATAAAAGTGCCCTTGTTATGCCCAGACTGTTCGTTCCCCAAAGAAGACCACCAGAGTCCAGAGTCAAAGCCAAGCGGCAAGGATCTTTACTACAAGTTCGAACCTGGTCCCTCCTTTACACAGTATACAAGAGGGCCCCGATCAATGCGAGCGTTTGCTTTTTATAGCCCGAAAGTTGCAGGGGAACAAAGAAATTCTTTTGGCTCCCGCGCTTTCAGTAACCTTGAACGGCTGTCTCCTTATCGGAGACTTTCCAGGTGGTGTTTGTACTGGGCTCAGGGAGTTTGAGAGATATATGGCAGTATGTGGTGGGATGGGAGGATGGGATGTGTTTGTACTAGGCTCAGGGAGTTTTGAGCCCAGGGGCTGAGGAATGTGCCCAGCTCCTTTCACTCTGAGTTATGGAAGCAAAGTATGTTTAATGCCAAAGGCTACAAAGCAAAAAATCTTCTCTTCTGACTTCTGGTTAGGTTGTCCTCCCATAGAGAAAAAGTAGTGCATTTTCAAAGGTAAGATGAAAATTAGGACAGCGCAGAATATTATTAATAGACTCATGGTAATAATAAGAGCTAAAGAAATGGTAGAAGGAAAAGAGGGATGTTTACTTAAAAATGACTTAATTATGTGACTTTAATATAGGATTTCTTTTACAGTTTAATTTACCAGCTGGATATGTGGGACTAGTATTCCTGGGTCTGGCACTGTCCTATGCCATCTCTTCACCACTATTTGGTCTCCTAAGTGATAAAATGCCAGTACGTACACTTAATTTATATTTGAGTCACTTTTGCATGTTTAGAGCAGTGGTTTTCCAGTTGTTCCTTTGGAACTCTAGGGGTCCACTGGTTAGACTTGATATATTCAACTGGACTAGGGAGAGGTTCCAGTATCTTCTATCACCCTAAGGGTCAGCTATCACACTAAACCAATTCACTTTAAATTGCTTCACCTGGGAAAAGAGGAAGAGTCTTAGGCTTAAAAAAAAAAAAAAAAATTGGATTAGACTTTCTTTTTCTAATTTCTTCCCCCATCATTGTCATCCAGACTGGAGGGCAGTGGCGCGATCATAGCTTACTGCAGCCTTGAACTCTTGGTCTCAAGTGATCCTCCTGCATCAGCCTCCTAGGTAGCTGGGATTATATGCATGTGCCACCACATCCGGCTCCTGGATTAGACTCTCTAAAGAAAAAAACTCTCTTGATGTAAAAAAAAAAAAAAAAAAAAAAGGATTGATCTTAATAAATAGGGCAAAGTCCTAGAGGCTATTACAGACTTGATCAAATTGAGAGATTTCTTCTTTAGGAGGAGATAATTTAGATTTTCTGTGTGAGTGAAAAAATTGACCACATAAATATGGACTGGTTATCTCATAGCCTTTCTGTTTAAAAAAAAAAAAATACCCTTCTGTTCTCTTTCAACCAGGTTTAAACCATTCGGTACAGATGATGAGAGCACAGAATTAGTACTGCTAATCAAATCTTAAACTTCTGTGGTTTTAGGGCTTATATTTTGCATTTCCCTTCATTTCATTTGCATATTTATTTATCAAGAACTGATTTACTTGTGGAATACTTAGTAACCCAGATGTCCAAAAGCAAATATCTTAAACAGTGTTTGGAGCTTGGTTTTCAGACATAATCTTACTTAACTGAGCGGATATGGCACCCCTGTAATTTTTGTCCTGATTCAAGTAGTTTATAAGGGATAATTTTAGTGGATACGATCTTAGTCCATTCAGGATACTGTAACAAAATACCATAAACTGAGAGGATTTATAAACAATAGAAATTTGTTTCTCACAATTGTGGAGACCAAAATGTCCAAGATTAAGGCACTGGTAGATCTGATGTCTGATGAGGGCCTGTTGCCTGGTGCACAGATTGTCTTCTTTCACTGTAACCTCACCACGATGGAACAGGCAAGGGAGCTCTCTGTGGCCTCTTGTATAGGGATACTAATCCTCTTCATGAAGGCTGCACCTTCATTACCTAATCACCTTCCAAAGGCTCACCTCCAGATACCAGAACATTGGGTGTTAAGATTTAATGTATAAATTTTGGGGGGATATAAGCATTCAGTCTCTAGCAGGTAATTTTTTAATGATGTGATTTTTCTAGGTATTGTAACTATTAATACCTGGTAGGGGTTTTTTTGTAGTCACTGGTTTTTTTGTTTTTTGTTTTTTTGACAGAATCTTGCTCTGTTGCCCAGGATGGAGTACAGTGGTATGATCTTGGCTCACTGCAACCTCCGCCTCCCAGGTTCAAGCAATTCTCCAGCCTCAGCCTCCTGAGTAGCTGGGATTACAGATGTCTACCACCACACCTGGCTAATTTTTGTGCTTTTTTAGTAGAGACTGGGTTTTACCATGTGGGCTAGGCTGGTCTCAAACTTGTGAGCTCAAGCAATCTTCCGACATCGGCCTCCCAGACTGTTGGGATTATAGGTGTGAGCCACCGCGCCTGGCTGGTCATTGCATTTTATAGTTAGTTTTTTTGTTGTTATATTTGTAATAGTTCATCATGTGCAAAATCTGATCTGCAATACACTCCCCTGCTAAGAAATCTTTGTCCTTTGTTCACTTTCTGTCTTGTTATATATTGTCCTTGCTTGCGAGTTTCTCATCTCTTTATTTTCTCACTCCTGTAATCCCAGCACTTTGGGAGGCCAAGGCAGGCAGATCACAAGGTCAGGAGATCGAGACCATCCGGGCTAACATGGTAAAACCCCGTCTCTACTAAAAAAATACAAAAGAAATTAGCCCGGTGTGGTAGCGGGTACCTGTAGTCCCAGCTACCTGGGAGGCTGAGGCAGGAGAATGTCGTGTACCCGGGAGGCAGAGCTTGCAATGAGCCGAGATCGCGCTGCCACTGCACTCCAGCCTGGGCGACAAAGCAAGACTCCGTCTCAAAAACATAAAAAATAAAATTAAAAAATTAAAAAATAATAAATAAATGTAAAGTTTTGTTTTCTTCATTGTATTTGGGTTTTTGAATATCATGATTTGTGTTTTTTACTATTGTTTTATATTGTTTGATTATGGAGGGTCTTTGCCTCTAAGACTCATTTTGACTCTCTTTCTCCTTACCAGCCTCTAAGGAAATGGCTTCTGGTGTTTGGCAACTTAATCACGGCTGGGTGCTACATACTCTTAGGGCCTGTCCCAGTCTTGCATATTAAAAGGTAGTTTTTTTTCTTCTGTATGTTTGGCTAAATAACATTAGGAATTATTTCAAAAAATTTTGTTTTAACACTGGTATAGGTTAGTATTTGGGACATTAATATTTAAATAATTAACTGTAGTACTCTATTGAATTGTTAGGCTGACAATATTTTACCCTACTAGAAGCTAGCAGTGGGAGAAGCAGAAAAAAAATGCATAAAATCTGTCTCAAATGACAAAAATGCATATTCTCCTGTATTTCAATTGTACCTACTTGTTTATACTTTATTTTTAAAATAGAATTTGTTGCTACTTACCTTTACTTGATAGTTCTTAGAATATATTTTTGTTTTTTTCTATCCTTCTTCCTTGAGGCAGGGACCAAATCTGTTTTTGTTTCTGTATCATCCTTAGCATGTAGTAGCTGCCTATTAAACCTTGCTTAATGTAATTACAACTAAATTGCTTAATGTAATTTAGTTGCTAAAATAAACTGAACTTCTTAGACCTTTTCAGGTACTTCTGGGATAAAACATAGTAATATGGAAAGGAAGGGGTTTCAGAGTCCTTCAGACTTGAGTTTAGGTTTTGGCTTTGCCATGTACTAGTAAGCAAACCACTTAACTTCCAAGAGCCTCAGTTTTCTCCTCTACAAAAAGGAGCTGATAATAGTACTTACATCACAAGGATTAAATCTGGTAACATATATTAAGTAACTGGCATAGTCTCTTCATATGGAACAAATGTGTTTCCTGACTCTTCTTTTACCTCTTTCCTTCTATGCCATTTTTAAATTAATTGAAGTTCAAAGCCAAGTGATTGAAAGAACTGTATTAGTACTGACATTTTCACTAATTTTGAAGGGATTTTGTCTGGTTAAAAGAAGCCAGGTTGGCTCCAGACATGTATATATATAACCAAAGGACCAAAAAGATGGAGATAACAGGATGAATTCCCCCCAGCCCCCACAAAAGCTGTAAGGAGCTAAAAGGCACTCTAACTGAATGAAATGGGTTAGATGGGAATGGGAATGAGACTAGGCACATAATCAGTGAAAATAACGTATCTGGGATCCTCACTTCCTTAGCATTAAGCTTTGTGTTTCTTAAAATGCTAATGTTTTTCTTTTTGTATTTGTTTTCTCCAAAACCCTTTTGCAGTCAGCTTTGGCTGCTGGTGCTGATACTAGTTGTAAATGGCATCTCTGCCGGAATGAGTATAATTCCAACTTTCCCGGAAATTCTCAGCTGTGCACAGTAAGTTACTTCCATTGCTTGAAGAGCTGTATTGTGAATAAGTAGTGAGTATCACAGGCTTTCTTGAATTTTTCAATTTTGCAGCATGTTGGATATTTTTGCCCCAATGTCAAATCTTCATGATTCTGTAGCATATGATATCATGATATAAATAGTAATAATACACTAATAGAAATGATAATAGTACATTAATAGCTAAAATGGGTTGTGGACAGATATCTGGCTTGATGTATGCCTCAGTATGTATGTAATTTTGAAAAGCTGAAGCAAAACAGATAGGTCTCAGCATTGTTCCTCTTTCATGGAGGAGGTCCATGAGAGAGCCTAGAGTGACCAGCATGTGTCACCTGGTCATCATTCTTTTGTTTAATAGGTGTGATGATGAAGAACACTAAGTACTATGGCTGTGCTGGGTCAGTTCAATAGTTCTCATGGGAATAAGGAGCTATCTCTGTTTTTTTAAAGTTGTCTTTGTTCTCTTTCCATCTTCATCTCATTTTAAGAATTTCTTAATTGTATATTTTTATAAGTATTTAATGCAAACAAGCCATGCTTCTTAATATCATATATATGTAGAAAAATTATTTCTAGAAAACCATGGAGTAAATGTAACTATGAAAATTCTTTTAAATTAGATTTGCTTTTTATCTCAGAAGTGGAGTGTTCTTGCTGTTGGTTTTTTCCAGATTATCCTTGGTTTATCTTAATTGATCTATCATACAATTTTTCTTTCACACAGGTTTTCCTTTTAATAATGGATACACTCATGTCTCTTTTTGCAGTGAAAATGGGTTTGAAGAGGGATTAAGTACACTGGGACTTGTATCAGGTCTTTTCAGTGCAATGTGGTCAATCGGGTGAGTAGTCATTTAATTTCTTTCTTTTTTTTTTTTGAGATGGCGTTTCACTCTCGTCACCCAGGCTGGAGTGCAATGGTGCGATCTTGGCTCACTGCAACCTCCGCCTCCCAGGTTCAAGAGACTCTTCTGACTCAGCATCCTGAGTAGCTCAGATTACAGGTGCCAGCCACCACATCTGGCTAATTTTTGTATTTTTAGTAGAGACAGGGTTTCAACATGTCGGCCAGGCTGGTCTTGAACTCCTGACCTCAGGTGATCTGCCTGCCTTGGCCTCCCAAAGTGCTGGGATTATAGGCATGAGCCACTGTGCCCAGCATCCTTTAATTTCATTCATACTTGCAAGATGGAAAATATTAATACTATCCTTATTTTAGTTGATGAAGAAATTGAAACACTGAGAGATCAGATGAGTTTCTCAAAGACAAACAGTTCCTCTAGGGGAAAGCCAGAGTTCTAATCCATACCCTCTCACTCGACAATCAGTGCCGATACCAACAGTTTAATACTTAGTCAAAATGGTTTCATATACTTTTTCTTATTTAAGTGATATTTATAAGTTCCTTTAATAGAAACATGTCTCTGATTTTTACAGTTTATTCATTTATTCATTCATTTGTTTATTTTTACCTTCTACCAGAAGGGTAACTATGCTAACCAATGTAATATATTGTTTTGAATTGAGTTATATTAGTTGCAAATACTGAGAATAGAATAATATAAAGAATTTTTTAAACCTGTTTCATCTTTTTTTTTTTTATGTAAGCCATCTACTTTTCAGAAGCAGTAATAATTTCACAACTGTTAAAAAAATTTTGAATGTCATTATCAGGTAGAATTATTTTCTTTTACTGAATGCTGTGTCCAGGAATTAGTTTTTTCTTTGGTACTTATCTTCCAATTTTATGAATACTTACAACTGAAGGATCATGTAGCTTTTTATGAAGTAATTATTTATTTTTTGCACTATTGAATACTTTTTCTTCTTTCTGTTGTTAGTGCTTTTTTAGGACCAACGCTGGGTGGATTTCTGTATGAGAAAATTGGTTTTGAATGGGCAGCAGCTATACAAGGTCTATGGGCTCTGATAAGTGTGAGCAATCAGTCTTTTATTTTCATTTTCCTTATATTTGTGGAAACACTTGACTTGGAAAATTCACATTAATCAGTACTTTTAATTGTGTTTAAGGGATTAGCCATGGGCTTGTTTTATCTACTGGAGTATTCAAGGAGAAGAAGGTATGGTCAATCTGGGGGCTTTTTTCTCTCTTTAAAAGTTAGCCAGTGCAAGTGGAAAATAAATAACATTTTACATTTATTCTTCCAGTCTGTGGATTTCTAGGCACTCTGAGGCTCATCAGTTGTGTAGATACTCTTTTAATTTTTATTTTTTGAGATGGTGACTTGCTCTGTCACCCAGACTGGTATGCAGTGGCACAATCTCAGCTCACTGCAACCTCTGCCTCCTGGGTTCAAACGATTCTCTTGCCTCAGCCTCCCAGGTAGCTGAGATTACAGGCGTGGGCGACTATGCCCTGTTAATTTTTGTATTTTTAGTAGAGACAGGATTTCACCATGTTGGCCAGGCTGGTCTCAAACTCCTGACCTCAAGTGATCTACCCACCTTGGCCTCCCAAAATGCTAGGATTACAGGCGTGAGCCACTGCGCCCAGGCAGTAGATACTTTTTTAAAAAGATAGTTGGATGGAGATACAGGTACTGGTTTTATGTTTGTTTGTTTTTAAGATGAGAAATATTGATATTCATCTCTTTCCTTCAATGTAGGTCTAAATCTCAAAACATCCTCAGCACGGAGGAGGAACGAACTACTCTCTTGCCTAATGAAACCTAGTCTGATGGATCCTGGATTGATACAAAGTTGAGAAATAAATGCTTCTGGCCTTAAACATCACTGTAGGAAGGGTTTCTAAAATTTTACGCACAAAACTCCGTGGACCCCATGCCAGTGTCTTGGAAGTGTCAACGTGTTTTTGGATGATCTTGTATTGGGTTGTACTTACTGTGATACTGAAAAGCAGTCCTGCTGAACTAGCTATATTTGAAATATTAAGTATGAAAGGGGTAATTAAAAACAAGCAAAACAAAACAAAACTTAGTTTTTAAGTGACCAAACTTGTCCTTGAAGATGTTGTTGTTAACTTGAGTTAGTTCTCATTTCCTCTGTTTATTTTTTATTCTGAGTACACTAATTCTGTGAATGTACTTTTTTATGAACAGGGAAATAAATGAACTAATTTGATATGCTCTAAATGTATAAAGGTGCTTCAAAATATATAGAAACATTACTATGAAATCAGTTTTTAAAAGATATACTTTCTCTTTGTCCTGAGGTTTTTCGGTCTTGTTCAAAAGGAAGAATTCTTGCCTGCCATACAGAAACTCTCTAGCACTCCCTGGCTTTAAACATTTCTAAAAAGTCTGTTTGTGTGAAAAGTACAAGAATAACAATACTTACAACTTCCATTTTTGTAACTTACGTTCACTTATGATCTGGATTTATAAACATTACTTGGTATAATGTTGTTCATTTCCTTTAATGTCTCTGTTTTTTGGTTCTGCCATCTGTTTTGTTTTTGTTTTTATCCATATTCTTGGTAGATGTATTTCATCCCTAGAGCAGGTCAGCCTCCTTCCCCTAATGCAAATGCTTGTTTTGTTAGGGAAGGGCTTCCTCCAACTTCGTGTGAAATCCATGATGTTGTTAAAGTGAATAAATATCTATTGTGTAACTCTCATGCTTCTTGACCTATTTTCATGGTGTAGTAGCCACATTTACAGTAATGTTTTAAAAGAAGAAATGGTTTTATGTATTCATTCAAAAATATCTTTTCAATGTCTTCTCTGGGCTGACACTGTGTCAGATGCTAGGGATTTGGCTGTGATCAAGATAAACACAATTTCTGCTTTTATGTACCTTATACTGGTAGAAGAGACAAACAACAAGTAAATATCAGACTCTCCAGTTATCTTACAGAAATGCTAAGAAGGAACAAAAAAACATGGTGATGTAATAGAGCAGTTGGCTAGAGTTGCTTAGATGTGGGTGCCTAATTTGAAAAAGTCCGTGGAAGGCCGGGCGCGGTGGCTCACGCCTGTAATCCCAGCACTTTGGGAGGCCGAGGCGGGCGGATCACAAGGTCAGGAGATCGAGACCACAGTGAAACCCCGTCTCTACTAAAAATACAAAAAAATTAGCCGGGCGCGGTGGTGGGCGCCTGTAGTCCCAGCTACTCAGGAGGCTGAGGCAGGAGAATGGCGTGAACCCGGGAGGCGGAGCTTGCAGTGAGCCGAGATCGCGCCACTGCACTCCAGCCTGGGCGACAGCGCGAGACTCCGTCTCAAAAAAAAAAAAAAAAAAAAAAAAAAAGAAAAAGTCCGTGGAAGTGCAACCTTTGAATTGCGATCTGAAGGAGGAGAATGTAGCCACCATTCATTCATTCTGACAGAGGACAGTCCGTAGTATGTGCACAAGGGCTTGACATGGTCAAAGATGAGGCTTGGTCTGCTGGCTGGAGTCTAGTAAACTGGAGGTGATGCCAGAATCTGATTCTGTCTGCATGTGGACAGTGAGTGGGTGGGGATAGGGATGGTAAATGGGAATGGAGGGGGAACCTCGGAAGATTTGAGAGAGACAATAATGGTTTGGACCAGGGAGTTGGTGATGGAGAGAAAAGGCTCTATCTGGGAGTGGAACCAACAGAATGTGCTGATGTGGAGGGAGGAGAGAAGAATCTAGGAGGACTCCTAGGTTTTGGCTTGAGGGTGTGGGTGGATGGTGGTGACTGCTAGTGAATTGGGGAAGAAGAGGAGCAAAATGGATCCTGAAGTGGCAAAAGTTCAAGCCGCCATGGTTTGTCATTGCACACCACCAAAACCAAAAATATGGAAAAGGAGGACAATACCAAGGGTTGGAGAGGATGGCTTTGGAAGACTGCCTGGCATTGAGTGTCAAGACTGGATGTACATCTGTCTTGTGATCTCTTCATTTCCCTGTCCCCTCAAGCCTTTCACTCTTGAACCTACAGAGTGTGATCCAATGTGAGGAGGACAAATGGCCTGCAGTTCCTTTCCCAGAGCAGTGCCAGGACAGAATGTGACCCTGGCCACCTGCACCGGCTCTCTGGGGAGAGAACTTCCTTCATTCCCATTCCCAATACACTGCTCTCAATACTTCCTTTGGATAGCATTGTATTTAAAGATGCTATATACAAAACCAAATTTACCCCTTTCCCATTTTGAAATTTTGCAAGTATTAAGATAAGTGGGCTGGGAGCAGTGGCTCACGCCTGTAATCCCAGCAATTTGGGAGAGCAAGGTGGATGGATCACGAGGTCAAGATATCGAGACCATCCTGGTGAAACCCCATCTCTACTAAAAATACAAAAGTTAGCTGGGCATGGTGGTGCACGCCTGTTGTCCCAGCTACTTGGGAGGCTGAAGCAGGAGAATTGCTTGAACCCAGGAGGCAGAGGTTGCAGTGAACCGAGATCACGCCACTGCACTCCAGCCTGGTGACAGAGCAAGACTCCGTCTTAAAAAAAGAAAAAAAAAAAAAGGTAAGTGACAGAAAAGTTTTAAAATATGAGAAAAGACAGAGGAAAGAACACTTTGAACAAGGAAACCAAAAGGTAGGTCAAAACTATCAAGGGAAATCTCTGTGTGTGTGTTTATATTTTTATATATTTATAGTCTTCTAAATGTAACGAGACTGAGTAGCTTAAAAGAACCTTTTTAATAATGAGAATATTTTATATAACCAAATGTGGAATATGTTAGTAATAAAAGGTATCTTTTATGTTAAGATCATATTGCAAACTGTACATTATAATATGATACGTAAATCAATCCAAAGGAAAACTATAAAGGATAAATACAAATTACAGATCGTTTTTAAAAATTAAACTTTAACAATTTTGAGATAATTAATTCACGTGCAGTTGTAAGAAATAATAGAAAAATATCATGAGTATTCTTTCCCCGGTTTCCCCAATGGTAACATCTTGCAGAACTATAGTACAATAGCACAACCAGGATACAGAACATTCCCATCGCCATATTCTTCGTGTTGCCTTTTTGTACCACATCCACTTCCCTCCCATCTTCACTTCTGGCAGCCACTAATCGATTCTCTATTTCTATCATCTGGTCATTTTAAGAAACTTATAAATTAAATCGTATTGTATGGAACTTTTTGGATTGACTTTTTTCAGTCAGCATAATGCCCTTGATTCTATTGGCATTGTTGCATGTATCAATAGTTCAGCTCTTTAAATTGCTGAGTGGTATTCCATTGGGTGGCTATATGACACAATGGAATACTACTTTATTTGTTACAAATAAAGCTGCTATGAACATTTAGAAACAGGTTTTTTGTTTTTTTTGCCAGGGGCTAGGGTAGAGGGTGGGGTACCAAGCATAAGACTTCATTTCTCACCGGGCGTGGTGGCTCACGCCTGTAATCCCAGCACTTTGGGAGGCTGAGGTGGGCAGATCATGAGGTCAGGAGATCGAGAGCATCCTGGCTACCACGACGAAGCCCTGTCTCTACTAAAAATGCAAACATTAGCCAGGCGTGGTAGAGGGTACCTGTAGTCCCAGCTACTTGGGAGGCTGAGGCAGGAGCATGGCGTGAAGCCGGGAGGCGGAGGTTGCAGTGAGCCGAGATCGCGCCACTGTACTCCAGCCTGGGCGATAGCGAGAGGTTCTGTCTCAAAAAAAAAAAAAAAAAAAAAAAAAAAAAAGACTTCATTTCCCTGGAATAAATGCCCAGCAATACAACTACTGGGTTGCATGATAACTGCATGATTAGTTTGTTTGTTTTCAACTAATTTATTTTAGACAAGAAACTTGATTTTGACAATAAATATTAAATATCATACATTAGTTAAATATCTGACTGAGCATGGTGGCTCATGCCTGTAATCCCAGCACTTTGGGAGGCCGAGGTGGGCGGATCACCCGAGGTCAGGAGTTCAGGAACAGCCTGGCAAACATGGTGAAACTCCGTCTCTACAAAAAATACAAAAATTAGCCTGGCATGGTGGCGCACACCTGTAATCCCAGCTACTCAGGAGGCTGAGGCTAGAGAATCACTTGAACCTGGGAGAAGGAGGTTCCAGTGAGCCGTAGATCATGCCACTACACTCCAGCCTGGGCGACAGAGCAAGACTCTGTCTCAAAAAAAAAAAAAAAAAACCTATTTACTTATTTTTTAACGATCAAGATTTAAATATGTCACAGATACCCTCTCTAACCTAGCTGGAAAAGACGTGGGTGATAAATTCTTACATAGCCAATTAATTTTCATTAAGTGCAATTAATAATTGAGAAATATCTCTACACATTCATATCAGAAGGAAATTATCCACAGGGTAGTCCCATGATACTCACCTTTTCTTTGGTATCACTGTCACATGACCCTGTTTTATGAAACAAACCCACAGGAGGGGGAGGCTCAGACACAACATATTTACATGGAGAAGCTAAAATGTTATTTAAAGTATTAACAAAGGAAACTAAAGTCCGCACAGCCAGTCTTCGTTAAGAGCAGCTTGCAACTCCTAAATATTTGCACTAGTTTCTTTCAGAAAACCTACAGCCGGACTTCTAATCCCAGCTTACTTATAGTTGAGTATTACAAGGGACCATCTAGGAAAACATGATGTCATAAGAAATTTTGACTTGTAGTTCAGTGCAATTTTATCATCAGTACTAAAACAATTCAGAGTGTATTTCATGTTGACAAAAGGTCAACAATAGCATGCCAGACACAAAAAGCAGTATATTATATCATTTGTAAGTTTTTATCAGTCAAGACAAAAATTGAATACCAAACCACTCAAGTAACATTATTGTAAATTTAAAAAATGACAGCCATGAAATCATTTGTTGCATAAATACAGGTAGGTTTCTTTATTTTCTTTTAAGAGAATTAAAACCAGTGTAGATAAATCTTTCGTTTGAGAATAGTACTAATACCTTTTCTTCTCCGTATATTTTCAGAACTTTTAGCTATGCTTATTTCTTCTATTGTTTTCTGTTTTATCATCATATTTATTGGTTGGCTTTTGTCTCTTTCGTTTTACTTATCTGATAAAAATGCGAATGGCTTGGTTGTTCGTGTCTTGGTTGTTAGTGAGGTAGGTCCAGCCTGTAGTTCTGGAACACGGTTTAGTGAGGGAGACAGGGATGTGAATTAGGAAGTAGGCAATCATATGCAGTAAGAGAGCTACGTCATTGAATTGTATGCTTGCTACTGCATCTTCTGAAAAAACAGTATTATTGTAGTAAAGCAACACTATTAATTGGAAAGAACTGCATGGGAAAGAAGGATCTGCCCACAGCTTCTTCATTCATATAACTGTGAGAATTAAGAATTTATCTTAATAATAAATTTATTAAATTTATCTTTAATATCTTAAATTATCTTAAGATCTGCCCACAGCTTCTTCATTCATATAGCTGTAGGAATTTCTTATAACACAGCACTGAAAACTGGTGAGATGATTCAGAAGAGTGAGAATTTCCAATTTGATATTGTTCATGAATTGATCTTTCCATATAAACAAACTCCATTCAGTAGAACTATGGCATAAGACTCACATTTTTGGGTGTTTAAAAAATGCAGACAAATGCCAGACTTCCATTATTCTGTTTTGCAGGTAGTCACTGTGGTTAATGGTTTAGCTTACAAGAAACTGAAGAAAAAACTCGTAAAGAATTTCTTCCCCTACTGTCCTGTCAGGCATCCCCAGAGGAAGGATAAGGAGGGTAAAGGAGGTGCTATGATCTTGCCCTGCCTCCCTGCCTGGCTGCCACCCAGCGCGGGAAAGGAGTGGAGCCATGATTCACTTTTCAGGGAGCTGCTAAGCTGTTTTCTAGAGTGGCTGCACCATCCTACATTCCCAACGGCAACGTGTGAGTAATCCAGTTACACGGCAGGTTGTTTAGCGTGTTTTTTAAAAGATAGAATGGTGCATGAAATAGGTGGAGTGAAAGCTTTTGATCAGAAAGATAATCTATGGTATGATTGGAGGGAATGCCATCAAGATTAGCAAGTAGAAACAGAATTTAAGTTCATAATTTTAGGAGAAACCATTCAGATCAGGTTGATCTGGAAGAGAGGAAACTTGAAAGACTTTGTGGAGACAGACAGAACAATGCAAAAATAAAGAAGTAGATGCATTGACATTCCTTTAACAAGACAGTAACCAAGGACAGGCGGGTATGTCAGCCACATCTGGGTCAAAGCTGCCTTGGGCATGGCCCTTGTAACTGGGCCTCCATCTTCTAGGAATGAAGCAATAGTAATAACAGCAAAAATTATTCAGCACATATCACCATTTTGCAGATAGGGGAAACTGAGGCACAGAGCGGAAACAAAACTTGCTCATACCCACATAGTTAGGCAGTGGCTCAATCCCAGTCATTCTGGTCCCAGAGTCCATGTCCATGTTAATTATTATCAGATGCCACCATGACCCTTATAACTTACAGTGAGAAAAAAACTCACCATA
This sequence comes from Papio anubis, assembly GCF_008728515.1. Classification (NCBI taxonomy): domain Eukaryota; kingdom Metazoa; phylum Chordata; class Mammalia; order Primates; family Cercopithecidae; genus Papio; species Papio anubis. The sequence continues at coordinate 130,088,427 of NC_044981.1, forward strand.
ACTAGATGCAGGATAATACACAATTTAGTTCTCTCTAATTTGAAGGACAGTCTAGAGTGGGATCTGCGTTACAGTACAAGAATAATGTGCTAAAGAGAAAGACTACGCCATGAATATAAGAGTCAACTTAGGCTTTATAGGCTAGAGAATCTCCTGATTCTATAGCTGTGGTTCTTCTGCTGAGCTTCGTTCAGTAGAAATTGTGTCAATGCTCTTGGCCTCTGTCATCTGGCCCATACAGCTCCTTGAAAGAAAAGCTCAGGAATCAGAATTGCCAGGCTAGAATAAAATAGACACTCCTTCTCCTGGCGTCTGACTGAAGATGCAGCATCCTTGAACCAGTGACTGCTGGGACTCCTCTCTGTCATCTCAGAGGGTACAGCCCACCCAGGAAGTGAAACCAAAACAGGAAGTCACCAGGGGTGACTGGAGGAGCAGGGGCCTTGGAAAGGAAAGCAGCCGAGGTCCACAGGAGTGGAAGGCTCTGCCTTGACTGAAGCTGTAAGTAGTTATCTTGGGTTGCAAACTTTATTTTTCTTTGCTTCCTTGTTCACTTGAAAATAAACAAGGGGCATTATTGGTGAATTGCTGTGACATTCTCATATTGCTCAATAAAACATAAACTTTTCTATTTTTAATCTATCTTTTTATTTTTTTCATGTCTGAAATTTCCATGTTATTTTCGTACCATACCCTTTCAAACGCATGTCTCTCCAACTGCCTACATAAATCAACAAGTGACTTGGATCCAGTTCCTGTGGATGTATTTCCGTGGTGACAGTCATCCCGACTTTACCAAAAGCTTTTAATTCAATCAAGAGAATTTTTGATTTTTTAAAAGGACCTGCTGGTGAATGCAAGAAACTTTTGGCAGAGTTAATAGACTGGCATAGTGGGTAGAACTATGATATTAATATTGTTAATATTTTATTTTAAGGAAGCAGGAGCTGTTGGAAGGTAGGGGAGGATGTTACTAACCCAAAGGGACTTCTGCAACTTCAGCCCTAAGTTTCTGAGAGAGGAAAACAGACATGCTGGTTGAACCATGTGCAATTACTTTTGCTAGGTCAAAAGCAGTGATGATTGGCAATTTCATGTGGCACAAGCATTTCCATCTAGTAGTGCTTTCAGAGAATCCAAGGCTGTGATATATCATTACCCTCTCAGATTTTCTCTTGATTTCAGCAGTGTTCGTTAGCTATCTGAAGCACTGAACTCTAAAGCTGGAGGATTACCTCATCTGAATGAGACCTGGCCCCCAAAGATGGCTAAAATGCAAGCTAGTTCTCTTCAAGCCAACCTTTCCTTTTACAGGGGCTGACTCAGTCTCGCTAAAGCCATATGCAATACTCTAACGGTGTAGGGACAGAAACGTTTTTCTTTGCCATTAAGTACTTTTTTTGGATACAGTATTGTACTTTTTTGGTATACAATATTAAGAGAAACAGTTTTAACATTGGAGCCTGGCTTTTCTGTCTCTTGTTGCTTCTTATTCTTATTTTGACACGTCACCCTTGCTGCCTATGAGAATGTTATTGATAATGATACATGCTATTTCCCACTCTTTGTTTCTCAGTTCACTGGTCATTTTGCATCCAGGAGAAGGGATAGAACAGGAAGTCCAGCAGCCAGTGTCAGAGCCTGGAGCAGCTCCTCTCCTTCCTGGGGTTGAGTTCCTTGGTTTTCTTGTTTCGCCTGTGCTACCCCACTGCGGTTCTTCTACCACACTGGGTTTAGCATGAATCAGGAGTTGATGCAGGTACCCTGTCAACCCCATTTCATTCCAGCAGTTCTTCAGCACGGTCATCCAAATAGACTAGAATTTTAATTGAACAACAGTAGTTCTGTGGGTCTAACAATGAAATAATATTAAGCAGTCAGGATATTATATTACTAAATAGTCACTCACTTTTGTTAATTATTGTCATCTGCATCATAGTCTTACAGAGGACTTTCATGCATCTTTAGGAGATAGAGCAGGTATGATTACCTAAATGTTTAGATGAGAAATAGAGGTCCAAAGAAGTGGTGCAAAGCGGAAACTACACCTCTATACTTACTCTTGAGAAAGTGGGAAAAAAATGAGGTTTTTAAAATTACAGACTTAAAACCTAGCCCAATTGAATATTATTCTAACAGATGATCAGATTCACAATTAGAAACAAATATTTGAGCTATTACTGTTTTTCATTTGTTTGTTTGTTCTTTATTTTTGAGACAGAGTCTCACTCTGTCACCCAGGCTGGAGTGCAATGGCGCGATCTCGGCTCACTGCAACCTCTGCCTCCTGGGTTCAAGCAATTCTCCCGCCTCAGCCTCCCGAGTAGCTGGGATCACAGGTATCTGCCACCATGCCCAGCTAGTTTTTATATTTGTAGTAGAGACTGGGTTTCACCATGTCAGACAGGCTGGACTCGAAACTCCTGACCTCAAATGATTCACCCGCCTCGGCCTCCCAAAGTGCTGGGATTACAGCCATGAGCCACTGTGCCCACCCAGTTACTGTTTTTTATAGTGACTCTTTGACCAAATAATTTTTAATTGATTTTAACTTTTTACCCTTTTAGCTAAGTTCGTTAATCACAAAATGACAAATTATGAAGCAGGCTCTTTTAGCAGTAAATTACAATTAATCAATGTTCCCTGTGGCAAAAATAACCTTACTTTAATTTATAACTCAGTTAAACTAAAAATGTTAAGCCTTATCTGATCAATCATCTTTATGAAAAGTCAACTCTTGAAATTGTATGTCCTGAATTTGGTTTTTTACTTCTGAAGATTTAAAACAACATCAATGACCTCTATGGCAAATGTTTTCTTTACATCTCAGGGATTTTCCTATATTTAAATTGCTCCTTAATTTACTAACTTGTGATACTTTTTTGCAATTACCTTTGTTATTCAGATTCTCAGTTTCTATGAGACAATTTTTAGATGCTGCAAATAAAAAAACAAAGGAGGGAATTTGGTCATCTTGATTTTATATCAGAAGTGATTTTCCCTTTCCCTGTTAGCCAAACAAACAAATAAACAAAAAAACAAAACTCTACTCAACATCATTTCTATCTTTTACAGCCAAGGACAGAGAAAAACATCCAGATTTGGGAACACAATAACAGATATGATTGTCCCCACTTCTACTGCCAAAATTTTAAAACTGTTAACTCCTTACCATCAGCTTACCTGACTACTTCCAAGCAAAAGAGATAAGGAAGTATTACTAATTGGTGATACTAGATCAATGAAGGTAGGTCATGGCCAAAATTGTACTTATGGAGATGGAAGAGCTTTGTTGTTTTTGTTAGGCATCAACTGCATCAGAAATTTCTTTAGCACTTAGCACATTTGCCTATCGTCTTCCTAAGGTGACCATTTTGAATTGGATTCTTTAAAAGACATGAGTGGCTGGCTTCGGTGGCTCACACCTATAATCTCACCACTTTCGGAAGCCAAAGTGGGTGGATTGCTTGAGCCCAGGAGTTTGAAACAAGCCTGGGCAACATGGTAAAACTCCCTCTCTACAAAAAATAACAAAAATTAGCCTGACATGTCGGTGCATACCTGGCGTTCCAGCTGCTAAGAAGGCTGAGGTGGACTCACTTGAGTCCAGGAGGTGGAGGCTGAAGTGAATCATGATCATACCACTGCACTCCAGCCTGAGCAACAGAGCAAGACTCTGTCTCAAAACAAACAAACAAAAAAACGCCAAAAAATAACCCCAAAGACACGAGTGTTCAGACACTCAGTTGCAGACATTAAAACAGAGCATAGACACGTGTGCTGTTTTGGGTATAAAGGAAAGACTCTGGAATCAGGAATGAGAAGCAGCACATCCTGCTCTGTCACTCTAGCTCTCTATGCCTCAGATTGCTATCCTGTAATAAGTGGGCATTTGGGTTACATGATTTCTAAACTCTAATGGCACTCATAATATATTATATACCAATCACCTATGCTAATTTACTAATTATATATATACTATGTAGTATGGTTGTATACTAAGTCTGTTATACAATCTGCTAAAAATTCATAAAAATATCTATCCCTTTGCATTTTCCACAAAAGGGCTTGACCATTTTTCCTGAAATTATTTTTAGTTTTCTGCTCTATAGAGATAAGAAAAGTTATTCCTTTAATAGAAACTTCTATTCAAAGCAGAAAATATGAGCAGATCTTATTTATAGCCCCTAGGCCCCATTCTTAACAAAGAATTTACCTCAGTATGAAGTAAAGCACAGAATAAACTTTGTTTATTTGTACCGACTCTTCTATGCTGTCTAAAAGCATTTCTGTGACTTTTACCAAAGGACTGGATAAACACAAAACAAACCCTTTATCTGGTAGGATTGGGCCTGGGGAAGGGAGAATACTGATGTCCTAAGAAGGCATCCAAGATCACATCCTGTATTTGTTGTTAAGGTTTTTTTCTGGAGCGCAATGGTGTGATCTCAGCTCACTGCAACCTCTGCCTCCCGGGTTCCAGCAATTCTCCTGCCTCAGCCTCCCAAGTAGCTGGGATTACAGGCACCCACCACCACGTCCGGCTACTTTCTGTGTTTTCAGTAGAGACGGGGTTTCACTATGTTGGCCAGGCTGGTCATGAACTCCTGACCTCAGGTGATCTGCCTGCCTCGGCCTCCCAAAGTGCTGGGATTACAGGCGTGAGCCACCGCATCTGACCTGTTAGCATTGTTTTTAAACTCATTGTTATTATTTGCTGCTAACAAAAATGAAACTTACATCTTCTCTTTATTACAACTCAGATGATCTTTATCATCAGTCCTGGACACTTCCCCTTCCGTGGTATCTTCCTTCAAAGCAGTGGGTGGGGAGGGAGGAAGAAGAAGGAGGAAGAGGAGGAGGAGGAGTAGGGGGAGGAGGGGGAGGGAAGGGTGAAAGAGAGAAAGAAGGAAAGAAGCAGAGTCTCCTGAGGTCTGGGGCCCCTGAGCAGAGAGTCCTCCTCTGGTCTAGGTGCCTGGGGGTATTGGTGCTATAGGCACTAACTATACAGCAATGAACAAACCAGACACAAAATCCTGCTTTTCTGGAGCACATGTTTTCAGTCCTTAACAGCAATAAATAAGTCAGAGTATAGATTTGGGTAAATTTTGTTCTCAATATTGTTCTGTGATACATTTTCCTAGTAGTAAGTATTTAATTTTTTCCCCCTCATCTAAAAATAAATACGATGTTAGTGACTCAACAGAACCAAAAAAATTGTTGTCAATTTTTAAATTTAATAAACGAGATATTTGTTGTGATGTGATTTTTTTACATGAGAGTTAATTTAGTTATGAGTTTCTACTAATAAAAGCTGGAATTGTTCTGTATTTGAATTCGGATGTCTTTTGGAAATTCAATATTAAATCTTAATAGTACATGCTGTTCAATCCCTGTAATACTTTCTGATTGTCTTAAATGAACTGCAATTTTTCTTTCTTTAAAAGTGGTCAGACATATTGTGTTCTTTAAGATTATAAATTAGGCCAGGTGCGGTGGCTCACGCCTATAATCCCAGCACTTTGGGAGGCCGAGATGGATGGACCACGAGGTCAGGAGTTCGAGACCAACCTGTCCAAAATGGTGAAGCCCCGTCTCTACTGAAAATACAAAAATTAGCTGAGTGTGGTGGTGTGCGCCTACAGTCCTAGCTGCTCGGGAGACTGAGGAAGGACAATCACTTGAACCTGGGAGGCGGAGGTTACAGTGAGCTGAGATTGCTCCACTACACTCCAGCCTAGGCGACAGAGCAAACTCTGCCTCAAAAAAAAAAAAAATAAAATAAAAAACAAAAAAAAAGGATGATAGAGTAAAAGACCAGTAACTGGCAGCCACATGTTATGCAAACATTCTTCCCTCTATAAATACTATGTGAATGTTATTTTACTTTCAGAAATCACTAAACCTTGGCCATGGTCACTTCCTCTTTTCCAACCTTTGTGGCAGTTTTTGCCCTAATAACCCTGCAGGTTGGTACTCAGGACAGTTTTATGGCTGCAGTGTATGAACATGCTGTCATTTTGCCAAATAGAACAAAAACACCTGTTTCTCAGGAGGATGCCTTGAATCTCATGAACAAGAATATAGACATTCTTGAGAGAGCGATCAAGCAGGCAGCCGAGCAGGTATTCTCTTATTTCTGCTAATCATAATGTTTGCGAGGGGCACGGGAACTGGTGGAAGATGAGAGGGTTGAATTGTCTGTGTTGTACATGGAAAAATCGTTTTTATTTCACTTGTTGTGAACAGGGTGCTCGAATCATTGTGACTCCAGAAGATGCACTTTATGGATGGGAATTTACCAGGGAAACTGTTTTCCCTTATCTGGAGGATATCCCAGACCCTCAGGTGAACTGGATTCCTTGTCAAGACTCCCACAGGTATTTTAACTATCTTAGTCTTTTGTGCAAAAGTAACTCTCTAAAACGTGCATGTTCACAAAGCAAAATGATTGCTCTTGAATTATCCTATATGTGGTATATGTTATGGTTATATTTATCTCAATATTTGTCAGATTTTAAAAACTTATACTTAGATACTATTTAACAATCATTTGTGATTAAACATCTTTATTAAATTTTGAGAAAATATGTAAATAGGGTATTACTGCAAGAAAAACTAAGGGAAGAGGATCTCACAGATACAAGTAGCAACTTAATTTCTGAAGTAGACAGTGGATTGTGTTAGGAATACATTCCAAGGCCTCTGCTGAGGGGACACCCTTTCAGTGTCATAGAGTCTCTCCATCCCAGAGTTGCTTCCTAGGCAGAAAGATTTCACCATGTATTTTCAAGTGAATCATAAGATCTTATGCTTTGAAACTGTGTTTCCCTAGGCTCACAAAGCTAATTTTCCTGGGAAACAATTATCTAGAAACCTTCTAATATATATTAAAAATCTAAGTCCTACTGTCATCCTGGAGATGTCAACCTGGCAGTTGCACAGACAAGTCTGGCATGAAAAGACAAAATTATATCTGGAGATAGAAGATCAGACGTCAGCATATAGATGGTTTCAAACACCGTGATGAGTTCCCCTGTGGAAGTGAGTTAGCGAAGAGTATAGGTATGAAGCTTGAGCCTTAGGAAATTCCAGTGGTTAGATTCGGGAGAAAAGGAGGAACCAGCAGAAGAGTCGAAGAAGAGCAACCAATAAATAGGAAAATGAGAGGATGGGTCCAATAAAGTGAGGTGTTTCCAGGAGGAGGTGTAATTAACTGTGCCAACTGCTGTTGAAAAGTCAAGATGAGATCAGGTAAAATGTGGGGGTCACTGCTGGCATTAGTAACAGTTTGGGTGATAGAGATAAAAGTTGGAGTGCTCTAAAAGAGAATGGGAGAGGAGGAACTGGCAACGGCAAGAGGGACTGATCTTTTGAGGAGTTTTGCTTTAAGGGAGAGCTGAGGATTAAAGCAATATTTGGAAGGGCATGTTTGGAATGGTCAAAAGAGGTTTTAATTTTATTTTTTAAAGATGGGAGGTACTAGAGGATATTTCATGCTGATGGGATGTTTCAGTAGCGAGGAGACCCTTGATGAGGCAGGAGACTGAGTAATGAATTTCTGGAGCAACAGATATGGTGTGGGAAGTATTTATCAAGTGTAAGTCATCATCTGTGGCTTTTAAAGTATGATATTTTTATGCGTAGTTTTTATATTGACTTAAGTTCCATTTAAGTGATTACAGTTGCTATTGTCTCTGTATGAAGTGACTAAAATATTTTTTAAAAATTGAAATGTCTTAATTATAATTTGGTTTAGATTTGGTCACACACCAGTGCAAGCAAGACTCAGCTGCTTGGCCAAGAAAAACGCTATCTATGTCTTGGCAAATTTGGGGGACAAAAAGCCATGTAATTCCCATCACTCCACATGTCCTCCCAATGGCTACTTTCAATACAATACCAATGTGGTGTATAATCCAGAAGGAAAACTCGTGGCACGTTACCATAAGGTAAGAGAGAGGGGCGGATGTGTGAAACGGAGCGTGTCGTGAATGGTCAATGCTGGGTTTAGGAGTTTGACTTTCATTCCCTGTATGATACAATTTTACTAAAGGGTTTTTGTTTTGTTTTAGAAAGTGGGCAATAAAGAAAATTACACTTTGGGCCAGGCGTGGTGGCTTATGCCTGTAAGCCCAGCACTTTGGGAGGCTTGAGGTAGATGGATCTCTTGAGGCCAGGAATTTGAGACCAGCCTGGTCAACATAGTGAAACCCCGTCTCTACTAAAAAATACAAAAATTAGCTGGGCATGATGGCACATGCCTATAGTCCCAGTTATGTGGGAGGCTAAAGCAGGAAACTTGCTTGAACCCAGGAGGCAGAGGCTGCAGTGAGCCGAGATTGTATCACTGTACTCCAGCCTGGGTGACAGAGGGAGACTTTCAAAAAAAAAAAAAAAGAAAAAAAAATGACACTTTGGAAAAAACTACTCTGGAAAATCATGTAGACAGAGAGCTGTTACAAAAAAAAAAGTGTCATAATGGTCCAGGATTGAGATAAACTTTTTGCACATATAAAACAAATAATTTTAATATAAAACAAATACTAAGGTGACTATAATCTGGGCACTATTTCAATAATTTCATTTTTTTTTTTTAAGAGACAGGGTCTCACTGTTGCCCAGGCTGGAGTGCAGTGGAGCCATCACAGCTCACTGTTAACCTCAAACTCCTGGGCTCTAGCGATCCTCCTGCCTCAGTCTCCCAAGTAGCTGAGATTAAAGGCATGTGCTGAGATAAAGACATTGCCCAGGCTGTCCTTGAACTCCTCACCTCAAGCAGTCCTGCCACCTTGGCCTCCCAAAATGCTGAGATTAGAGGCATAAACCACCGAGCACAACCATAATCTAAAGATGTTTCAAAATTGTATGACTCAACTTCATATAAGTTAATTTGCTATCAAATCACAAAATACTGTATTTTCTACACCAGCTAATTTAATTACCATTTAATAGATTTAAGCTCAAACCATAAATGTTTACTTTAAACTCTGAATTGAAAAAAAGAATCAAATAACCTTTAAGTCATAATTTGATACTAAACTAGGTAGGGAGAGAAGGCTGGCCTTTTGAATGGATATGTGTGATGTACAGGTAGTGTGAATGTCCCTTCTCCACTCCCAGATGTTTTCTAAGCATCTTAAATTGTAGCCTCAGAATCTTTGGAGTGGAGACATTATCTCCTGGCAGTTTCAGTTAAAATATAAATATTAATTAAGAGGAGCGATGTTAAACCAATGGTTTTCAAATTATTTTGATCATGGACCCCCATTGGAAAAAATTGTTAACATAAGTCCTCAATATATGTATTCTTGTGTGTGTATTTATAAAGTATAACAATTTCAAAATGCTTTCTTCATCATTTTGTGGATTTTGACAACTTCTTTTCATATATATCACTGCACTTCACTTTCTTCTTAAAATGTGTCTCATAGTAAAAATAGAAATGTCACTACTTCCATTTTCTTGCTTGGGAGATTGTTTGCATTGTTTGTATTATCTTTCAATGCAGTTTCTTTGCAGTAATCATTTGAAGCTGGTCTTCCATTCTGTAACGTGCAGGATGGCACAGTGCACTGAATGTGGACAGACTAGCAAGGAACCTGCAGTCACCTGTCTAAGTTGAGAGGCTCTCACTCTTCCATGAGGATACCTCAGGGACCGTTTGTAACCTATGACCTCTGACATATGTGAATCTAATGAGAATATCTTTTTCAATCAATTCTTTTTTTTTTTTTTTTTTTTGTGGCAGAGTCCGGCTCTGTCACTCAGGCTGGAGTGCGGGGCACAATCCCAGCTCACTGCAGCCTCTGACTCCCAGATTCAACCAATTCTCCTGCCTCAGCCTCCTGAGTAGCTGGGATTACAGGTGCACACCACCACACCCGGCTAAGTTTTGGATTTTTTAGTAGAGACGGGGTTTCACCATGTTGGCCAGGCTAATCTTGAGCTCCTGGCCTCAAGTGATCTGCCTGCCTTGGCCTCTTCCAAAGTGCTGGGATTACAGGCATGAGCCACCTCGCCTGGCCTGTCAATTCTTAAAATAGTAAAGTTCAATTTCTTTTCTATTTTTTAGATATAAAATAAATTTAGAGAGATTTTAATAGTCTCTTTCTGAACCCTCAGCATTTCCTAGATTGCAGACCATTTTATTAATTGTTGACCCCAATTATTATATTAGACTAAATTTTTTTTAGTTTACCTGGAAGGAATCAGGGGAATTAAATACATTTCTTATCTATGGTAATTTTGAAAGGTGGGTAAGAGTCACTGAGATTACTTTGGATGGGACACTAAAGAGAGAGATGGCATCTTTAACCTGACTCATAGATATTTATTATGCATCTATTAACATTACATTTCTAGGTACCAAGGATTCAAAGAAGAATAATGCATGACTTTTAACTTTTAAGAAGCTTATAGGGCTGGGTGTGGTGGCTCATGCCTGTAATCCCAGCACTTTAGGAGGCCCAGGTGGGCAGATCATGAGGTCAGGAGATCAAGATCATCCTGGCTGACACAGTGAAACCCCGTCTCCATTAAAAATACAAAAAAATTAACCGGGCATGGTGGCATATGCCTGTAATCCCAGCTACTTGGGAGGCTGATGCAGGAGAATCGTTTGAACCCAGGAGATGGAGGTTGCAGTGAGCCGAAATCATGCCACAGGACTCCATCCTGAGTGATAGAGTGAAACTCCGTCTCAGAAAAATAAAACAAAATAAAATAAAATAAAAAGAAGCTTATATACTTTGGGGTTTATGGGACGGTATTTTGCTCTTAACTGAGAGAGACAGACAGAGAGAGAAAGGAGAGAGAGGAGATGAGAGAGATGCTATAGACATATGTTACATATTCCTCCACATTTTCCTTAGAAATTTCCTTCCAATTGCCAGATTTATCCACTTCCTAGGAGATTCCCTGCAGTTGACCATAGCCAAATTTATTACCAACTTGGAGGGTTTTTATGAGTCATCTCTTCAACAAACAAGGCTTTACTAGTTTTCTCCTATCCATTTGTTATAGTACCACCTGTACTCTGAGCCTCAGTTTGATGTCCCTGAAAAGCCGGAGTTGGTGACTTTCAACACCACATTTGGAAGGTTTGGCATTTTCACGTGCTTTGATATATTCTTCTATGATCCCGCTGTTATCCTGGTGAAAGATTTCCATGTGGACACCATACTGTTTCCCACAGCCTGGATGAATGTTTTGCCCCTTTTGACAGCTATTGAATTCCATTCAGCTTGGGCAATGGGAATGGGAGTTAATCTTCTTGCGGCCAATATACATCATGTCAGCCTAAATATGACAGGTAATTCATGACCAGGTTAGGTTTCATCTTCTATTTTTAAGTGCAGAGAAATGAATGCCTCAGATATGACCTGTATTAATTTTTTGCTTCTTTTTCGGAACTCCTTACTGTGTTTATCATCGTTTCACAATAGAAAATAAAAGCTAGCAGTTGATTATAACCTATGGTTATACCAAGACCTTTATGTGTATTATTCATTTAATTATTACAATAATTACATGAGATAGTTAGTGTCATCCCAATTTTGCAGATGAGAAAATTGAGATACGGAGAGTGCAAGTAATTTGCCAAATGCTACCCAGCTTCTACTTTCCTCAGTGGCCATGGAAGCCTCTGCATCTTTCCCTTTGCCTCCTCATAGGGCTGCATGGCATATCCTCATGACACGGCTGCTGTCTTCCTCTAGAGCAATTAAAGAGAGGGGACAAGAGAGAAAAGGGAGGAAGCCACATTGCTGTTTATGACTAGTTACCCACCATCACTTCTGCCATGTTCTGTTCAATGGAAGTGAGTCACTAAGTCCAGCCCACATTCAAGGGGAAAGGAATTAGATCCTCCCACCGGAAAGAAGAGTGTTAAGGAATTTTTGGATATATTTGAAAACCACCACAATGAGGAACAGGGGAGAATTTTTATTCCCTTTCCCCACCTTTCAGGAACTCCTGACTACAAAGATTTTTGTAGTTGGTTTAATTTGCCATAATGCTAACAAATAATGCGATTATATTTAAGGTTTAATTGAAATGAGACCAAGGAATGTTTGTTTTAATCTCTTCCAATAGAGAATAGAAGTAGTTAGGTGTTCAGTGCGATTAGAAGTATGCATGCTCTCTCATTGTGACTAATATGGTGGCGTGACCACATGCTCAGTTCTGATGGGGAAATTGGCAGTGTTGGTTTTTTTGTGTGTGTTGTTTTTAGAAGACCTGTCTTTCATTCACAGGAAGTGGTATTTACGCACCAAACGGTCCCAAAGTGTATCATTATGACATGAAGACAGAGTCGGGAAAACTCCTCCTTTCGGAGGTGGATTCACACCCCCTACCCTCGCCTGACCCCCCAACAGCTGTGAATTGGAGTGCGTATGCCACCACCATCAAACCATTTCCACTACAGAAAAGCACTTTTAGGGGATTTATTTCCCGGGACGGGTTCAACTTCACAGAACTTTTTGAAAATGCAGGAAATCTTACAGTCTGTCAAAAGGAGCTTTGCTGTCATTTAAGCTACAGAATGTTACAAAAAGAAGAGAATGAAGTGTACGTTCTAGGAGCTTTCACAGGATTGCATGGCCGAAGGAGAAAAGAGTACTGGCAGGTAATCTCAGTTCAAATGAAACGGAGTTCAAGTGAAAGGTAAATTCCAGGTCAACTTTTTATATTTGTTCCAGAAAACCAGGTGCTTTTCCTTGGCTTGACTCCATGCATTGATGACAACACACACACACACACACACACACACACACACACAGGTGCATTTATACACGTACATACACTAGGATAAAATATTTGCAATGGGAATTAAGTATAATCTTATTGCTTGCTTTTAGCATGTTTAAAAAATTATTAACCAAACCGTGATGACTTTCTATTTGACAAATAAACCAGCCTATTGTGAACATCAGGAAGACTTCCTTAACTGGGCTTGCCAACATATCTGAATTATGAACAGTTTTATTTTCACTTGCAAAACTAACAGTAAATAGGGATATTACTTTTATCTTAGTTTCTCTTCTAATCAGATATCCCAGTTTTTGTACAGCTTTCTTTCTTTTTTTTTTTTTGAGACAGAGTCTCACTCTGTCGCCAGGCTGGAGTGCAGTAGCATGATCTCGGCTTACTGCAACCTCTGCTTTCCAGGTTCAAGCGATTCTCTTGCCTCAGCCTCCTGAGTAGCTGGGACTACAGGCATATGCCACCATACCTGGATCTATTTTTAGTAGAGACGGGGTTTCACCATGTTGGCCAGGCTGGTCTCGAACTCCTCACCTCTGGTGATCCGACTGCCTTGGCCTCCCAAAGTGCTGGGATAACATGTGTGAACCACCACATCTGGCCTTGTATTGCTTTCAAATGACAAATTTTAAAGATGAAAACATTTTATAGAATGTTGGCTCTGAATTTGTATTTTCCTATTATACTCCGTGCCCACTGCCTTCTTCTAAAGAAAAGGATTAGAAAGACAGGTGAGATTCAGGGGTGGAAAAAATTTAATATCCTTTCAGCTTCAGTACTATTGTTGCCCAAAGACCTCCGCTTCATTGAGCTCAGTGCCATCATCTGACATACCAAATTAATGGTTTAACTCTAATTCTAAACTGACTTCTTTCTCTTAATCCACTTGCTATCTAGGAAGTAGGTTGATTCTCAAATCACTTGCCATTTTTAATAAAGTAGTTAATTACAAGAAACGTGATCCAAATCCCTTTTCAGAGAAAGATAATTTTGCTTCGCGTGGTTAAAAACTAAGGTAACATTTCTGGTACAAGTAACATCGATGTAAGGCATTGTGTTTTATCTGTGTTTGTTCCACATAGGTTTGCACAATGCTGAAGTGCAAAACTACTAATTTGACAACTTGTGGACGGCCAGTAGAAACTGCTTCTACAAGATTTGAAATGTTCTCCCTCAGTGGCACATTTGGAACAAAGTATGTTTTTCCTGAAGTTCTACTTACTGAAATTCATCTGTCACCTGGAAAATTTGAAGTAAGAGGATTTTTATAAGAGTATTTTCATTTTATATGTTCTCTGAAGTCAAGTAAAACAAGCTATAGCCACTCTGCTGGTTAACTTCTGCTGTGTAACAAATTTCCTCAAAACCATTTCTTAACCCTGATTCTGTGGGTTGGCAATTTGAACTTGGTGTAGCTAGGCTGTTTTTCTGGTTTGAGATAGGCTCAGTTGATGCTGGCTGGGCTCAATATGTCTGCCATTGGCTAGTGGGTTGACTAGGACTGACCAGTTTGTGATTGCTTTGTCCTGGACAGCTATATTAAGGCCATCTCTCCCTGTGGTCTCTCATCTTTCAGCAGACCTGAGCTTGTTCAAATGTTAGCTTAATGAGTCCAGAAGCATCAAGAGAAAAAAAAACACAATGGGCAAGTTCTTTGCAAGTCTCTGCTTGCACCATGTTTGCAAATGTTGCATCAACACAGGAAGTTACAGGAGCAATGTTGATTCAAGCGGTAGGGAAATAAAGGACTCAGACCTCTCAATGGGAAGAGCTATAAAATCACATGGCCAAAGGACATGCATGGGTAAAGGAGGGGAAAATATTGTGATCATTTTTTCAATTTATAACAACTAATTATAAAATGATGACACTTCATTGGAAGAATATAATAAAGAACATACCTAGAACTGTGAGTTTGAGATACCATTCACTGAAGAATGTTTATTTATAGATTTTTAATTTCCTTTTGTTAAATGTGAAGACAAACAGAAAATCAAATATTTATTTCACATTTTTATTTTGAAACAGGGTCTTCCTCTGTCACTCAGGTTAGACTGCAGTGGCATGATCATAGCTCACTGAAGCCTCAAACTCCTGGGCTCAAGCAATCCTCCTGCCTCAGCCTCCTGAGTAGCTAAGACTTAAAGGCATGCACCACTGCATCCAGCATTTGTTCACAAATTATAGTGACTGTAGCTAATTAATTCACAAATTAAGCTGGCTTCAAATAAGAATTATGACTCTGCAGGCTTATATCTGTTAATGTACAACACTTGCACACACTCACATACATGTATATATACACAAACTCCAGTGGTTCGAATATTAATGTTTTCTCTGAATTGTGGTAAACAGTGGCTGGGTTTCAGTAACTAAGGTGAAATCATTGCATGGTCTGTAAAATAGGGTCCAAGTTAATTCCATCAAGGCATCAAGTAACGAAGTCTTTAAAATTGCAGATTGCTTATGGTCATGTATCTGTATCTGCTGTGTTATCAGAGTGGAATATATCATACTTACAAAAATACTTAATTCTGTGAAACCAACAATTTAACATATGGTATAGCCTTAAGGCTGTAAAATCCAAAGACCAGGAATCCTTTGCTGCCATAGAACCTGTTTAGGTAGAATCTCATGAGGAAATTGAGGCTGGAATAAAAGCTAAAGTACCAACTACAGAAAATCATGATTAGATCTACAGCAAGGAGTCTCGGGCTAAAATCCAGTAGCTAAAAGGTGGCTGGACTGACATAAATGTCTACCTGAGGTCACTTCAAGGAAATGAGAGAGGGAAATCAGGGTCACCAAGGTAAACTTAGGAGGACATAGGGTCTAGCCATATTGATGCATTATATCCTGTAAGCCTGAACATGTAAACTGAGCACACAATCTAATTTTCTGATAATACTTTGACACTTTTTCCACGTCTTGTACTCACAGAACTCTTTCTCTTTGAGGAATTGTCCCAAAGTAGGACTGAACATTCACCTGATGAAACTACTTCATCCATGGGAGAAGGACAAAAAATGCTAGAGTTTTCCAAACTAGGTTTTAAAGATCCAAAGCCAGAAATATGATTTCACTCTTACTCTGAACCACATAAGTGTTTGAAGGTGGATGGTGATAGTGCATGAGGAATTGGAGAACGTAAATAATGTATTCCATAGCTACTTCCTTTCTTTTAAAAATTTCATCCCAAATGGCTTCAGGAAGTTAAGAAGAGTTAGAGAATGATACAAGAGAATACACATTTAAGTGCTTAACTCCATAGTATTTGTACATCTCAACTCTTAAAAAAAATGTAATTTTATTATTTTTAATTATTATTATTATTATTTGAGATGGAGTCTCGCTGTGTCGCCCAGGCTGGAGTGCAGTGGTGCATTCTCGGCTCACTGCAGCCTCTGCCTCCCGGGTTCAAGCGATTCTCCTGCCTCAGTCTCATAAGTAGCTGGGACTACAGGTGCATGCCACCACGCCCAGCTAATTTTTGTATTTTTAGTGGAGATGGGATTTCACCGCATTGGCCAGGCTGGTCTCAAACTCCTTACCTCGAGTGATCTGCCACCTCAACCTCCCAAAGTTCTGGAATTACAGGCATGCCCAGCCTTGTTTTTAATTTTTTGGGTACATAGTAGATGTATATATTTATGTGTTACAGGAGATATTTTGATACAGACATGCAATGTGTAATAATTACATCAGGGTAAGTGTGGTATCAGTAGGTCTCAACTTTTAATGATTCTGTGAACTTGTCATGCTGTATCCCATCTCTGGCTCCTTCTTGAATGGAAGAAAGGAGGGAAGGGGGGCATAGCACCTACCGTTTAAATTGGGCACCTATAATCATCATTTGGATCTTGTCTCACCTGCTCCAGCCCATTTGCAGAAGGAGGAAATGCGATATAGATTGTATTACACCAAAAAAGAGATGAAAGAGGCATGTGACAGCTGGCAGGGAGGGTCTTTGGAATTGCAGTCCCTTGGAGGGAGCATCATGGTGAGGGTGAGGCAAGTCTTTATTTTACAAGTGTAGATTCTCTGTGGCATGACTTTCACTGAAGTTCATCAGGTTCTAAGGAACAGATACTAATCAAACTTGCAAGATAGATAAGCGAGAACACCAACTTGTTATTTAAAAAAATAGGTTCCCTTAGCTGGGAACAATGAACTGTATGTCAAGGAGACTCTTCGTTGGCAAATACCCTCGAAAGTACAAATGATAGATCCATTTGTTTTGTGAGCGCAGAATTAAAACAAAAGGAGTTGGGCATTTTTGGAAAAGATTTCCAAGAAGCCACGGAAGCCTGAGGCAATGTGTTTCTCCTCTTTAGGGTTGGTGATCTAAAGACCATGTAGGATTAAGGTGCCTACTTTTCTCAAAAAGAGCCAGAAAGTCCAATAACCCATTCTTGGGTTTTTTAGTGCTTCTTTTCTCTAGAGACCTTGAAGGGCATGGCCCTTCTGTGAATATGTTGTTTCTAGAGAGAGCAGTCATAATATTGAAGATGGCAAGTGTTTTACATCAGTTATGCTCACTATGGCTTCTTGAGTAGTTTCTCAGTTCTGTTGATGGATGCACACTCTGTCCGTAAATATTTACACATTATCTTAGAGGATCACTATGGCAGAGATTTCAACACACTTATTGCATATCCTCAACCCCCACCACCACTTTAGTTTTATGTAAAAAGGGTGGTGTTACTGACCATGCCCACAAATGTGGAAACATCTTGCTTTAGCACCTTAAGCAACTCTGGTGTATTATCAGAAGCACTGGCAGAGTCTGTTCTCTGTAACTAACTAGTTAGATAACCTTGGGAAAGTCACTTAACCCCTGAATTTCCTACTCATAGAAGAGAATATTTTCCTGACTGGTTTGGCGAGGATCAGATATGATAATGCATGTGACGGCACTTTGTGAACAGTAAAGTACAATCGTTATCTTCTAGGATATTTAGTCATTTTCTTCTTCCAGTTATAAAGCATCTATTTTCCCAATTTTCCATTTCTTCTCCATTCCAACCAATTTCCCAATTTTCAATTTCTTCTCCATTCCAACTCCATTTCCGCAACTAACAGGTTCATTTTCTTTTATTCTTTTCTGTTTATTGACTGTCTATTCATGTTTCCTTCTACTCTTGTTCAATTGCTTTGTACACATTCTTCTCTTACGAAGACTCCACTGTGGCTTCAGGCTAGATCTAGTCATTCATGCTTTTCACAGTCTGATCTCCACCTTCCTCTGACCATATTCCTTCTTCTCTTCTTCACTAATCTTCAGCTCTAGCTAGTGGTGTGATGTAACTTTATTCCTTCCCTGAGGTAGAAAACAAAAAGCCCTGATTTATGGAATTTGCCAATTTTCATTGTGTCAATATTCTCACCATGATCAGCTTCAAGAATGGATCTGTTGGCAGAGCTTGATAACTCATGCCTGTAATCCCAGCACTTTGGGAGGCCGAGTTGGGAGGATCATTTGAGGCCAGGAGTTGGAGACCAACCTGGTTAACATGGTGAAGACCTGTCTCTACTAAAAATACAAAAATTAGCTGGACTTGGTGGCACGCCCCTATAATCCCAGCTACCGGGGAGGCTGAGGCAGGAGAATCACTTGAACTCAGGAGGTGGAGCTTGCAGTGAGCCAAGATCGTGCCGCTGCACTCCAGCCTGGGTGACAGAGCAAGACTCCATCTCAAAAAAGCGGGGGAGGGGGGGAAAGTAGCTGTGTTTAAAAGCCAGCTGTCAAATTTCTTGAAACTTTAACAATCTGTTCTCATGAGCCTGTGCACCACTAGCTCTAGCACACCACCGGTTCTAACCAACCTAGAATGAGAACTCACATTGCCTTGACCTGTCACACACACTTCTGTCTCAGAATGAGCCTTTGTTGATTCAATGTCCACTCCCCACAATGTCTTCACCATACAGCCCTAGAAAGAGATTCCTAACAGCTTGGGTTTCTGGTAGCTTATGTCCCACTCTGTGAAATAGACCAGTTCAGTTTTTCCTTCTCAGACCTCCTAAGCACTTACCTGTTTTCTTCTCTGATAAACTGATAAACTGATTTCTCTCTTTATGTTTAGAATCCACTCCATTTCACCATTAGCTCTTAAACTTCTTGAGGGAAGGATGTGATGTATACCTCTCTGGTTCCTGATTGTCTTGCACATAATTGAACTCAATGAATTGCTGCTGCTGATTTTGACTTTCCATTAATGGTTACATTTGATTGTTGAAACTAAAATCTTGGGCCCTCTCGAATTGCTCTAGTCTTCATTATATAGTAAGTGGCTGTCCCCTGCCTGGTTTACTTGCCGCATCCTCCTCAATCAGGAATGACTTGACTATATATTATATCTAGGATGGTTTCAAAATGATTACTTTGCTTTTAACTTGTATGTTAGGAAAGCTGACTGTACTTTTCCCACCTTTTCTTTAGGTGCTAAAAGATGGGCGTTTGGTAAACAAGAATGGATCATCTGGGCCTATACTAACAGTATCCCTCTTTGGGAGGTGGTACACAAAGGACTCATTTTACAGCTCAAGTGGGACCAGCAATTCAGCAATAACTTACCTGCTAATATTCATATTACTAATGATCATAGCTTTGCAAAATATTGTATTGGTATAGGGCATGTCTATCATTCAGTTTCTGCATCATATACTTGGCTAAATGTGCTTACCAGCTTCCCAAGTTTACTAAGAAATTTTGAAGTGCTATTTCAGTAGTATAGACCAGTGAGTTCTAAATATTTTTTCTCATCAATAATTGTTTTTTAAGTTTTATGATAATGTTGTCCATTTTTTTGGCTACTCTGAAATGTTGCAGTGTGGAACAATGGAAAGAGCCTGGGTGTTTGGGTCAGATAAATGAAGATCAGACCGCAGTTCCAGCCTCATTTGCTTGAGACTTTGTGTGGGTTTGTATGTATAGGAGGGTGCAGAGTGAGGAGTTTCAGGGCCATGGCAAACATAGCTGTGCCCTTGAAGAGAATAGTAATGATGGGAATTTAGAGGTTTATGACTGAATTCTGTTTGACATTAAAGACAATTTGAATTCACCTAGTTTTCTGTGCTAATGTTTACTTTCCAATCAAGAGGCAATGTTGACATTTATTTCTACAGTGAATGTAGCTTTGAGTGCTAGAAGAATTGACGGCTATTCCAAGTTCGTATCAAAGGAGACCTGACCCAGGGCACTCATAGCCCCAACTGTCCTCCCTTAAGGCTATGGCATAATTTAGCAGGCAGAAATCTCATAACACAAAGACCGTGACAGTTAAAAGTTACACTATTTTCAGCATTCGGTTGACTTTTTACAAAATACATATATTCCATGCTACTTGAAGTATAATAGTATATTTGTTATTGGTCATTTAATTCAGATACTCTTAAAATTAAATAAATGATTTTGAATTTTCAGATTTATTTTCTGATTTTTATGTCCCAAAGTATTTTTAAGTTCAATACTTTTACATTAAAAGATCACAATTGAAGCATTTATCTTTTGTTTTTACATATTGTCATAAACCCACATATGGATTTGATTTTAATATTCTACTAAAATACACTAGAAAATAAGATTCCTTTTATAATCTAGTGGTTACTATTAAGAGAAGGGATATGGAAGTTAAGCCACATTTTGTATTTAATTTTGGGAAGAGCATACATATTCCCTATGTTCAGCACTGGGACATCAAAGATGGTAGTTTTAAAGCTGTAATGAATGTGCATTTGTGTATATAGCCCAAATCGTATAATCATAAAAGTTTTATGTTCTCTTTTCTTTTCTTTTCTTTTCTTTTCTTTTCTTTTCTTTTCTTTTCTTTTCTTTTCTTTTTGAGACAGAATCTCACTCTGTCACCCAGGCTGGAGTGCAATGGCGGGGGTTCAGCTCACTGCAACCTCCGCCTCCTGGGTTCAGGTGATTCTCCTGCCTCAGCCTCCCAAGTAGCTGGAATTACAGGCACCCATCACCATGCCTAGCTAATTTTTGTATTTTTAGTAGAGATGGGGTTTTGTCATGTTGGCTAGGCTGGTCTCGATCTTCTGACCTCAGGTGATCCACCCACCTTGGCCTCCCGATGTGCTGGGATGACAGGCATGAGCCACCACTCCTGGCTTTTTTTTCTTTTCATGAAGTATGGGACATTTAAGATTTGCCAAGTTTTGCTTGAGGAAGATAGATGTTGTGCAGTGGTTTTGCAGCATGTATTTTGGCTCTTGGGCAATGATGTTTCACTTGTAGAAGTTTAGATGTTGATTGAAAATCAACAGTTCACCTTAAACCAACTGGTTTGAGTAAGATACAAGCAAGGAGCTCCTTTCACAGAAAGGGGCAGTTCTGATCCAAGCTTGGAGCTGTCAGCTGTACCTCAGTTTGTTAAAAACAAAAACGAAAACAAAAAACAAAAGCACTAAGTGCCAAGGAAATTAAAGAGCACTTAATGCTCTACTGCAAAATTGCACATTTTAGCCCATCTCCGCAGTCGTTTCTCACATACATTTTATTTTATCAGACAACCCAAGCATAGTTTCATTTAGCCTTAATACTTCTTTGATAACTATCTTTCATCCCATTTTAAAATTTCATGTTAGTTCTTGAGTCCCTTGTGGTTCTGCAGATAATAAACAAAGCTCTTATTTTCTGCTATTTTCTTTCATTAGATTTTTTTCCTGAAATGTTCTCTTACAACTTCCTGGTTACAGCCCCCTGTATTACAAAGTCACAGGCTCAGCAGCCGCCTTCTCTCAGGGCTCACTACTTAGCCTTCTTTCATTCATTCAGGAAGCATTGATCACCTACTACATCCCAAGCACTAAGTACTGAGACAGTGGTCAATGCATTCTCTTTGTTCCCTTTGCCACTCTGTGACATTGCCCCCTCTGATATGATCTATTTCCATAATTTTTGTGATATGCTCACAACCTGCTTTGCAATTGCACTGCTCCTACTTCCTACTTTCTTTGCATTTTGACCTATCTTCATAGTGTCAGCTCATTGCTCTGTACAGGTGATTTCTGGCAGCACTCTTTCTGTTTTGGCCTCTTTCCTAAATTCTTTTTACATTTCTAACTCCATTCTGACTATCATTCCAAGAGAGTCCATAGGTGATAATGTTCTAAAAGACATCTGAGACTGGATGCCTGCTTAGGTCAATATGGTTATTACACCCACACCCACACTCACACACTTACACTGAGCCACACACAGTTACTTCCAATGAAGGCATTCCTGAGAAGACATTTGGATAAAGAAACAGGGACAACTGTGAAGAGGATTTCTTGAGCATGCAAATAAGACAAAGTACTTGGAATGGGAAAGAAAACATGCCTGTAATCCTGATACTTTGGGAAACTGAGGCAGGAGGATTGCTTGAGCTCAGGAGTTCAAGACCAGCCTGAGCAACATGGTAAAACCCTATCTGTACCAAAAATACAAAAAGCCAGCCAGGTGTGGTGGTGTGTGGCTGTGTTCTCAGCTACTTGGGAGGCTGAGGTGGGAGGATCACTTGAGCCTCTGAGGTCAAAACTGCAGTGAGCTGTGATCGCGCCACTGCACTCCAGCCCAGACAAAACAGCAAGATCTTGTGTAAAAAAAAAAAAAAAAAAAAAAATCAGCAAATTCTTTGAGAATTTCTAGACCACGTGAAGCTAAGTCAAAGGAGAAAAATAACGAGAGTGAACTGACTAATTTCAATTTTACCTGTCTTCAAGAATTCTGTGACATCTTATTTTGTTTCAATATGGATTGAACAACCCTGCTAAAAGCTTTGATCAGTTATGTTATAAACCTTTGCTTCCTTGTTACTTTGCATTTTGCATTTCAGAAGTGAATTAAAAAAATACTGCACATCTACAACCATCTGATCTTCGACAAACTGGACAAAAAGAAGTAATGGGGAAAGGATTCCCTATTTAATAAATGGTTCTGGGAAAACTGGCTAGCCACATACAGACAATGGAAACTGGACCCCTTCCTTATACCTTATACAAAAATTAACTGAAGATGGATTGACAACTTAGATGTAAAACCCAAAACTATAAAAACCCTAGAAAAAAATCTAGACAGTACCATTCAGAACATAGGCACGAACAAAGATTTCATGACAAAAACACCAAAAGCAATTGCAACAAAAGCAAAAATTGACAAATAGAATCTAATTAAACTGAAGAGCTTCTTCACAGCAAAGAAGCTATCATCAGAGTGAACAGACAAGCCATGGAATGGAAGAAAATTTTTGCAATCTATCCTTCTGACAAAGGTTCAATATCCAGAATCTACAAGGAACTTAAACAAAAATTTTGCAATCAGACTGGGTGGGGTGGCTCATGCCTGTAATCCCAGCACTTGGGGAGGCTGAGGCAGGCGGATCACGAGGTCAGGATATCGAGACCATCCTGGGTAACATAGTGAAACCCTGTTTCTACAAAAAAAAAAAAAAAAATTAGCTGGGTGTGGTGGCGCACACCTGTAATCCCAGTTACTCGAGAGGCTGAAGCAGGAGAATAGCTTGAACCCAGCAGGCGGAGGTGGCAGTGAGCTGAGATTGTGTCACTGTACTCCAGCCTGGCAACAGAGCTAGACTCCATCTCAAAAAAAAAAAATTTTTTTTTGCAATCTATCCGTCTGACAAATGTCCAATATCCGGAATCTACAAGGAACATTTTATTCCACAAGAAAAAAAAAATGAACAACCCCATTAAAAAGTGGGCAAAGGGCATGAACAGACACTTCTTGAAAGAAGATATTTATGCAACTAACAATCATATAAAATAAAACTCAGCCAGGCGTGGTGGCTCACACCTGTAATCCCAGCAGTTTGGGAGGCTGAGGCGGGTGGATTACTTGAGGTCAGGAGTTCAAGACCAGCCTGGCCAACATGGTGAAACCCTATCTCTATTAAAAGTACAAAAATGAGCTGGGTGTGGTGGTGGGAACCTGTAGTCCCAACTGCTTGCGAGGCTGAGGTGGGTGGATCTCTTGAACCCGGGAGGCAGAGGTCGCAATGAGCTGAGATCCTGCCACTAAACTCCAGGTTGGGCAACAGAGTGACACTCTTTCTCAAAAAAAGAAAAAATGCATATTCCAAGTTATTTAAACATTTTATTTCTGCAGATGTTTCTGACACACAGATCGTTTTGCATAACAATCACCCACGGACCCACAGCCCAGCTTATGCAATAAGACAATATGGATAGAGCAGAAGCCTCTGTGTCCCAGCCCCAGCATGTCTCTTCTTGTTCCCATCCCCTTACCCCTGAGGAACTCCCTCTCCTAGGATAGTGACAGATTATTCCCATGACTTCTATATACGGACACAATCCTACTTAGTACAATTCTGCATCTTTTTCAAATGTGTATTCTATATATGGTAAATTATTCACATTTTGCATGTTTCTTATTTTTATACTCAACATCCTGAGCTTAGCCCATGTAAAAGAGCATTGCTCTATTTCATCCACTGTCACAGCTTTATGGTGCACTGTTTTCACTGCTTCATGGTGCACAGTTATATGGATATACAGATTACTAAGTTATTATCTCTCAGCTCCAAACCCACCCTTCCATATTCTTTTTTTTGTGATTCTGTGACTAAGTAAATACTTCTCTTTCGTTGGCTGCTCCCTGCTAAGTTTTGCTAGTAGGAGACACCAGAGGGACACTTACATTGGAAGAGGAAAGGGACTTGTCCTGTTAGCTGACCTATCGGTGTCTTCCCAACCACGGTATTGTACCTGGCAGCAGCAGTTTGTTCTAGCAGCTGTTGTTTCTAGGTTTTTTTCCCCACACTCTCAGAATCAGCATTATTGCCATTCTTCAAAAATACCAGCACCAGCCAGTACTGAGGTCCAGCTCCATGGGGGCCCTATGAGGATCTGATTCATCAGCACCAGCTGGAGAGCTCCCTCTTCTCCCCCTCCTGAGCCTCAGCTCCACAGGCTCCTCCAGCCACCTTCCAGCTTCTAACACTCTCTTCTTCCGTCTGTTCACACACTAGGACTGGTAGCTGCTTCCCGTAGTTACCATCTCAGAGTTACCCCAGTGTTCATTTTTTGCCCTTCATTCATCAAATACCTGTTGGGTCAGATCTTTATATTAAATTTACTTAAAATAATTGGGATGGTTTCTGTTTTCTGGTTGCATCTTGCCTGGTTCAACAGATAAAGCATTATTCATTTGTCCATTCTGCCGTTGATGAATATGGTGAGTATGGCCAGGCCTGCTGCATGGAAATTGTGGGTAAACCAGATGATGTGCTAACATACAAAATGTGGTTGCATTCAGCCGTGATGCAGTGGTGGACCCAGGCATGTGATCATGGCCCCTCAACCAGCCATCAGTAGGCAGGTAGCATGCCTATTTTGGGCTTTCTCTAACATGCAGTGGTGACGTGTAGTGATGTGAACTGACACGGACTTTCTTTGACCTGGCATCTTCTTCACTGTAAGAAAGTTACTGAAGCCATGATCTTTGGATACGTCTCTGTGAAAATGCAGGTTTGGTGTCGGTATATGTCCTTTATCTCAAATATATAATGTACTTTGTGGTGTTTATGTGATTTCTCAGTAATAAGCTGAACACAGAACCATGAAGCAATGTTAGCCAACTCTGCATCATCATTTTGAAGAACTTTGTACCTGGACTTTTGTTGCATGGTCAAGTTTAACACATACTTAAGTTTTCTACTTTTTTAGTTGTTTGTTTATTACAATTATTACTAGTATTATTTTCTATTATAGCTAAAACTTCTCTGAACATCCTGGTACATGTCTTCTTGTGCATCTTAAAATGTCAAATGAATTTTTGGATGCCTACTTTAGGTCAGGCAAGCCCTGTGCTGAATGGTGACAAATAAAACAAACTTTCTATTTCTGAAAGATCTCAGTCTAGAAGAAGAGAGAGAACATCACTACCACCATCATCATCATTACCACTCATTAGCATAGCAATTAAATAATGAGCATTTAGAATACGTCTCACACTGCGCTAAGCATTTTCAAGGATCTCATTTAATACATATAATAAAAGTCATAGAATATGATAGTGCTGTGATCAATACAAGGGCCAGAAATGGATCAATTCTACCTTGGAAGACCAGAAAAATGTCACAGACAAACAGAATAAGATAATCAGGGCATCTAAGATAGGGTTAGTCATGCATGCAAAGACATGGTAGTATGCTTCAGGCAGTGTTTAATGTATTAGGGAGGAAGGGGATGCAAGGAGGAAGGATAAGGACAGACGATGTAAAAAATAAGACTGGAGAGATAGTCCAGAGCCAGATTATTGAAACACAAATGAAGTCTAGACTTTATCTAGAAGCTGAGAGAAAGACACATTGAAGAGTTTTAGAGTCAAGTAGCCATGAGGGACTAAACAGTTTAAAAACTAGATAAATTTGATGGTAGTTTGAAGGATGGAGTGGAGGAGAAAGTTCTAAAGGCAAAGTAGCCAGGAAGGAGCCAACTGCAGCAGTCCCCTAAGGGTAGTGGAGTCCGTACAGGGACATGCTTGAGGAACAACAAAGAAGTCAATGCAACTGGAGCCGAGTGAACATGGGAAAAGTAGTAGGAATTGTTAGAAGTGACAGCTTATAGTGGTTCTTTTCGGCATTGTAAGAACTTGGCCTTTTACTCTGAGTAAAGTTGAATGCCATTGATAATTTTTTTTTTTTTTTTTTGAGACAGAGTTTCACTCTTGTTGCCCAGGCTGGAGTGCAATGGCGCAATCTCGGCTCACTGCAACCTCTGACTCCTGGGTTCAAGTGATTCTCCTACCTCAGCCTCCCGCATAGCTGGGATTATAGGTGCATGCCACTATGCTCAGCTAATTTCGTATTTTTAGTAGAGGCGGGTTTCTCCATTTTGGTCAGGCTGGTCTCGAACTCCTGACCTCAGGCGATCCGCCCGCCTTGGCTTCCCAAAGTGCTGGGATTACAGGTGTGAGTCACTGCGCCCAGGCCATTGATAGGTTTTGAGCAGAGGAATGACATGATTAGTCTTACATTTTAATAGAATGGCTCTGATTGTTGTTGTGCAAAAGTAGAAGTAGTGGTACAAAAACCAGGTGCGAGGGTTTGGGAATAATCCAGACTAGTGATAATGATGGCTTGGACCACAGTTGCTGTAGTAAAAGACTACTTGCTTAAACGTGTGTAGACTGAGAGAGATAGAAAGAAGTAAGGATGACTCCAAGGGTTTTGACCTGAACAAAAGGGAGATGAGAGAAGCCATTGACTGAGATCTGAAAGACTACTGGTCAAAGAGCATCAGGAGGAGAAAGTCAGGAGCTCAGTTTTGTTCATGTTGATCAGATAAGCCTTCATACATCCAAGTGGAGATTTTGAGTAGACTGTTACTAGACATAAGAGTCTAGAGTTCTCAAGGGAGGTTTGAGATAGATATATAAATCTGTGAGTCACTAATGTTAAATATGTAGATGGTATTTAAACAGATGAAATGGATGTGATCACCTAGGAAGTGAGTGTAGATTGGAACAGAAGACTTCCAAAGGTTGGGGCTCCAGGGTGCACCAATATTGCCAAGTCAGGGATCATGAGTAGAAACCAGAAAAAAAAAAAGTCCAAAGAAACAAAACAAAGTAAACAAATACAAAAGCCAAGAAGAAAGAAAGAGGAAAACCAAAAGAGTGTGAAGAAGAAAGTACATTAAGAATGGGATAATGGCAGCTGTGTCAAATACTACCAAGACGTCAAGTGAGATGAGGCTGAGAACTGACCATCGAACTTAGTAATAGGGAGATTAATGGCAACTGGACAAGGCAATGAAATCATGGGGGTAAAATCCTGTTGGGAGGACAGGAATTGAGGCAAGGAGTACACGCCATGGTGGAAAGGAGTTTTGTTGTAAAATAAAGCTGAGAAATGGGGCAGGACCTGGAAGGGGATGTCAGATCAAGAAGGTTTTTTTTTTTTTTTTAGATAGAAAATATTACCAGATAGTTATAGAATATATAATAGGATACTTGTGTTTTCTTTATTGTATCCAATAGAGAAAGAAAAATTGGTGATAAACAGTAATGGGGCTGGGCACAGTGGCTCATGCCTCTAATCCCAGCACTTTGGGAGGCCAAGGTGGGTGGATCACTTGAGGTCAGGAGTTCGAGAATAGCCTGGTTAATATGGCGAAACCCTGTCTCTACTGAAAATACAAAAATCAGCCAGGCATGGTGATGTGCACCTGTAAGTCCAGCTACTCGGGAGACTTGGGGAGGAGAATTGCTTGAACCTGGGAGGCGGAGGTTGCAGTGAGCCAAGATTGCGCCACTGCATTCCAGCCTGGGTGATGGAGCAAGTTTCCATCTCCAAAAAAAAAAAAGAAAAGAAAGCCGAGCATGGTGGTTCATGTGTATAATCCCAGCACTTCGAGAGGCCAAGGTGAGCAGATCACTTGAGATCAGGAGTTTGAGACCACCCTGGCCAACATGGTAAAACTCTGTCTCTGCTAAAAATACAAAAATTAGCCAGGTGTGGGGACGGGTGCCTGTAATCCCAGCTACTTGGGAGACTGAGGCAGGAGAATCTTTTGAACCTGGGAGGTGGAGGTTGCAGTGAGCCAAGACTGCACCATTACTCTAGAGCCTGGGTGACAGAGTGAGATCCTGTCTCCAAAACAAACAAACAAAAAAGTAAGAGGGCCTAACTTCTAGAGCAATGTCCTTGGGATCCAGTGCTCAAGGATAGGGGCTAGACTTAAATAGGGTCAAGAGCAGTCATTTATAATAAGGATGGAGGGAGGCAGTATTTACAGGTCCAGATGGCTGGCAGGTGGGTCAATACCTGGTGGGAGCTTGTGGAAGGGAGCTCTTCTGAGTTGAATAAATAGGCCTGAAGTTCAGAACAGAAGTTTGAGCAAAAGATAGAGACACAGTCATTATCCTTTCGTTAGAAGATAGTTGAAGTTATGAAGTAGAAAAAAACCTGGGGCCAGGTGAGAAGGTAGAGTAAGGGATTGAAAAACAGTGAACAACAATGTGGCTACTGGCCATAAGTGCATTCAGAGTTTAGAGAAGGGAATAGCAACAAGACTGGGGAGGCAATGGATTTGAGCTTGAATGGCAGGATTTGGTCAGAATCATTCCAGGATCAGAGCAGCAGTGATCATGTTATAAGAAGAGTACTTTTAGCTAAGAACACAAAATATAAAATGGAACTAAGAGAAAGAAAGCTCTTACTCTCTGCTTTGATTCAACATATACATGGGAAGTATCTTAATTAATGATAGCAATGGTCAAGGGAACGCTAATGGATTACAGTATTGAGGGCTAGGGTGGGAGGAGTGGGATCAGAGAGGCTGATGGAGAGCCTGAAAGAGGAATTCTTGTTCATGATAAGGAGAATGGAGAGGAGGTTTTACAATGAGTGTTAGAAATAAAGATTTGGGGAAAGCCAATACACTCTTAGAGATGTTCTTTCAGCACCTCTTCTCTCCTTTAAAATGTGTCCCTTACATATTTAAAAGAAGAATTATATTTACTGTAATACAAAACTTCTGACTCTAAACTTCTTAATCCTACAATAATGCCAGACTTTCATAAGGATTATGTACCAATACAGTGTTTCAAATAATTTGTATCTGCAAGCCTTATACACCTATGAAACAAAGGCGTTATTGATAACATTGGGTAATAAAATATATAACTCAAGTTTCTATTGATTTCAACATAATAAAAAGCTGGTACATTTCCTGGAACTAGGGACTGGGAGAATGAAGGGGAATTCCTATTTGTTTCCTTTTGATTCTATTCAGAAACTCAGGTGAACCAATAAAAGAGTTAGAATTTCAACTCGAAATATGAAAATTGTTTTCTTCTCATACCAGATCAATCCATCTGTCTTACATGGTTTCCCTCTTCTCCTCAGAAATTTATTTTGAAAAGAATTTATGTCTGATGTCTGATGAAAATAATTTATGTCAGACATAAATTCAGAATTTAGGGCTGAATTTATGTTCATATGTCCTTATGCCCAGGAAACACCATGGGGTACCTGGGAGCAGAAATATTTGGATAATGGAAAAGTTTATTGAAACCAAGGAACTTTGAATTATAGAACCAAACCAAACCCAATAGACACAAATCTCCATAACTTACAAGTTTCCTTAGATCTTAGAAAGCATTTCAAGAGGGAGAAGCAGTGTTAATTGTTCTAGAATCAGAGATTTAAACCTTAAAAAAAATTTCTACATTTTAAATTAACTCATATTCAAACAAGGGGATTCAATCCAAA
Organism: Papio anubis; assembly: GCF_008728515.1. Classification (NCBI taxonomy): domain Eukaryota; kingdom Metazoa; phylum Chordata; class Mammalia; order Primates; family Cercopithecidae; genus Papio; species Papio anubis. The sequence goes on from NC_044981.1 coordinate 130,118,450, forward strand.
ATTAGGTGAGGGAATTGAATTTAACTAATCAAAAAACATTTACAGAGCTTAGCACTGTATAAAATTCTATAGAGAAGCAGAGAATTATAATGTGACCTTGTCCTTAAGGGACTTATAAGGATGATATGTTTAAAAAATAAAAGAATTGAGAGAGAACTTAACACTTTTTGAATTATTGATTAGTCTTCAAATGGAAGCAAGTTTAAACTGTAGAACACAGGTGAAGTAAATTGCATCTCAATAACAAGAAAGAAAGTTCTTAAAATTGGCAATGTTCAAAGGTGGAATAGACTGGTCCATCAGGTAGTAGATTCCTTCATTCAACATTCATTCACATATTGAGCTTTCACCATCTGTCACACGTGTGCCGGGGTGATGAGGTTCAACAGTGAGCAGGACACTTCCCTTACCCTCCAGGGGCCACATCCCAGGATACACCATCTCTGTCTAGATGTTTATTGGACATGGATGTTCTGAAAGAAAACATCAAGTTTCTTTTTAATCTCTTTAAGAAGACAAAACATGCATATACAATATTAAGTATTGGTATAATATTTAAATTAAAGGTCAAGACAACAGCAAGGAGTGAGAGACATTCAGCAGCACAGAAAAAAATGCTATAGGAGTTCAGAAATATCACTTAGGACTGGGGTGGATTTGGGAGTACTCTAGGGGGAGTTGGAACTTAGACAGATGGAGAACAAGGGCCTTTCAAATGGAAATGGCCATATAAATATATAAGTAGAGTGCTCAACAAATTGTTGCTATGATGACTACCTTCTGGAACAGTCCAGTATTGGCCCTTTTAATAGAAATATTGGCTTACCAGGAAAACCTTTTTTTATTAAAAAAAGAAAAAAACAAAAAGACTTCAACTGCCAGTGTGTTTTGGACTGGGGTGAATTCATCTGGTTGGCTCACTCTTTTAGTGTTGAGTTCACTCTGAACAATGTCAACAACTGCACTGTACACTTGGGTCAATCCGATTATGTCCTGGCTCTCATTTTTCTTGCACAGCATCCTTTCTCAATGCTGTGTTGTGTAATGTATGTGTAAGAAAATATAAACAGTCAATGTCGGAAGGGATTTAATGTAAAGTTTTTCCAGTGAAACAAAACGTTTAAGAATCTGAGTTTGTTTTTCAAAGATCACTAAATTTTAGTTATGATTAGATCATATTTTCCAAAATGTGTGGCAGTTGTTGCCCTCCTTGCCCTGAGTGTTGGTGCGCTGGACACTTTTAGTGCTGCAGTATATGAGCATACAGTGATATTACCAAACAGAACAGAAACACCTGTTTCAAAAGAAGAAGGTTTGCTCCTGATGAACAAGAACATAGATGTTTTGGAGAAAGCAGTTAAGCTGGCAGCGAAGCAGGTATTACCCTTTTATACTTGTAAAGGAGACTTGCAGTTTGATAAAAGAGTATTTGGAATTCATGAGAAACTTTTTTGCCCCACTTGTTTTGAGCAGGGTGCACATATCATTGTGACCCCAGAAGATGGAATCTATGGTTGGGTCTTCACCAGGGAGAGCATTTACCCCTATTTGGAGGATATACCAGACCCTGGAGTGAACTGGATTCCATGTAGAGAACCCTGGAGGTGATGTCATATAATTAATTTCTAAACAAAACTTGTGACGTTGTAAAACACCAACAGTAAACTCACTGAACTTGACTGGTACTTGTGTTGATAAATAGTCAATCTGTGGCATAGGATGTAGATGCTTCCTTTTTTTTTCTGTAATTTCAACTTTTATTTTAGATTGAGGGAGTACATGTGCAGGTTTGTTACATGGGTAAATTGCATGACGCTGAGGATTGGAGTACAATGATCGTGCCACCCAGCATAGTATCCAATAGGAAGGTTTTCAGTGCTTGCCTTCCTCCCTCTGTCCCCGCTCTATTAGTTGCCAGTGTCTATTGTTCCCATCTTTATGGTCATGAGTTCCCAATGCTTAGCTCCCACTTATAAGTGAGAACATGCAGTATTTGGTTTTCTGCTTCTGTGTTAACTCGCTGAGGATAATGTCCTTTGTTGATGCAAAAGACATGATTTTGTTCTTTCTTGGGCACCTAGGTTAATTCCATATCTTTGCTGTTGTGAAAAGTGCTGCGATGAACATAAAAGTGCATCAGTCTTTTTGGTAGAATGATTTCCTTTCCTTTGGGCATATACCTAGTAATGGGATTGTGAGTCAAATGGCCGCTGTGTTTTAAGTTCTCTGAGAAATCTCCAAACTGCTTTCCACAATGGCTGAACTAATTTACATTTCCACCAACAGTGTATAAGCATTCCCTTTTCTCCATAGCATCTTTTATTATTTGACTTTTTGTTAATAGTCATTCTGACTGGCATGAGAGATATCTCATTGTAGTTTTGCTTGGCATTTCTCTGATGATAAGTGTTGAGTGTTTGTTCATGTGTTTGTCAGCCGCTTGTATGTCCTTTTTTGAGAAGTGTCTGTTCATGTCTTTTGCCTACTTTTCAATCGAGTTATTTGTTTTGTTTTTGCTTATTGATTTAAGTTCCTTATGGATTCTGGATATTAGACCTTTGTTAGATGCCTTGTTTGCAAATGTTTTCTCCCATTCTGTAGGTTGTCTATTTACTCTGTTGATAGTTGGCTTTTGCTGTACAGAGCGCTTTAGTTAAATTAGGTCCTACGTGTAAATTTTTGTTTTTGTTGCAATTGCTTTTGAGGACTTAGTCATAAATTATTTTCCAAGGTTGATGTCCAGAATGGTGTTTCTTAGATTTCTTCTAGGATTCTTATAGTTTGAGGTCATAAATTTAAATCTTTCATCCATTTTGAGTTAATTTTTGTGTATGGTGAAAGATAGGGGTCCAGTTTCAATCTTCTGCATGTGGCTAGCCAGATATTCCAGCACCTTTTGTTGAATAAGGAGTCCTTTCCCCATGCTTACTTTTGTGAACTTTGTTTGAGCTACAGATGGTTGTAGGTATGCAGCTTTGTTTCTAGGTTCTCTATTCTGTTCTATGGTCTGTGTGTCTGTTTTTCTAACAGTACCATGTTGTTTTGGTTACTGTAGCCTTGGGTAATGTGATGCCTCAGGCTTTGTTCTTTTTGCTTACCAGCACTTTGGGAGGCTGAGGTGGGCGGATCACTTGAGATCAGGAGTTTGAGACCAGCCTGGACAACATGGTAAAACCCCATCTCAACTAAAATACAAAAATTAGCTGGGTGTAGTGGTGTTTGCCTGTAATCCCAGCTACTCGGGAGGCTGAGGCAGGAGAATTGCTTGAATGACAGAGTGAGACTCTGTCTCAAAACAAAAAAAAAAAAACAAAACAAAACAAAAAACCCCAGAAAAGAAATAGTGTTGAATCTGCAGATACTGCTTACATTTCATAATGTATATCATCTGGCATATCTCCTGTTTGGTAAGTGACTTGAGATACTGATGACTGGTTGGGTATTTGTTGCAATTGTCTTTCAAGAACAGTAGGTGTGAGGCCGGGCGCGGTGGCTCACGACTGTAATCCCAACACTTTGGGAGGCTGAGATGGGCGGATCACGAGGTCGGGAGATGGAGACCATCCTGGCTAACACGGTGAAACCCTGTCTCTACTAAAAATACAAAAACATTAGATGGGCGTAGTGGTGGGCACCTGTAGTCCTAGCTACTTGGGAGGCTGAGGCAGGAGAATGGCGTGAACCCCTGAGGCAGAGGCAGGAGAATGTCGTGAACCCAGGAGGCAGAGCTTGCAGTAAGCCGAGATCGTGCCACTGCGCTACAGCCTGGGCGACGAAGCGAGACTCCATCTCCAAAGAAAAGAAAAGAAAAGAAAAGTGGCTGTGACCAGGCGTGGTGGCTCAAACTTGTAATCCCATCACTGTGGGAAGCCAAAGCAAGAGGATTGCTTGAAGCCAGAACTTTGAGATCAGCCTGCGCAGCAAAGCCAGATCCTGTATCTGCAAATAAAAATAAAAATTAAAAAATTACCCAGGTGTGGTGGTGCACACCTATAATCCCAGCTACTCGAGAGGCTGAGGCAGGAGGATCACTGGAGCCCAGGAGTTTGAGGCTGCAGTGAGCTATGATTGCATCACTGCACTCCAGCCTGGGTGACAGTAAGACCTTGTCTTAAAACAAATAGTAGGTATAGGCCAGGTGCGGTGGCTTACGCCTGTAACCCCAGCACTTTGGGAAGTGGACTTGGACAAATCACCTGAGGCCAGGAGTTCAAGACCAGCCTGGCCAACATGAGGAAACCCCGTCTCTACTAAAAAATACAAACATTAGCCGGATGTGGTTGTGCATGCCTATAATCCCAGCTACTTGGGAGGCTGAGGCAGGAGAATTGCTTGAACCCAGGAGGCAGAGGTTGCAGTGAGCCGAGATCATGCCACTGCACTCCAGCCTGGGTGACAGAATGAGACTCGGTCTCAAAAAAAAAAAAAAAAATATATATATATATATATAGTAGGTATACACACAATTGTTATAGTAAATGTGTTTAACTGGGTTTGAACAAAGTGAAAGAGTTGTAATATCTAGGACCTGTGTCCCAAATACAAGTAAGTTGTTTCATCCACAGACACCTGCCTTCTTCATAGGAAGAGTAAAAAGATGAATAAGCCTGTTTCCAAAGAGCTTTGCTATCACTATCATTTACAATGCAATCAATATGGCAAATGGAAATTGTACAGGACTTCTGCGACCACATTTTACGACCACCTAGCTGAGTGATGTAACCTAAATGCCTAACATTTCCATTTCTTTATCTGTAAAACAGGGATAATAGAGTCCTTGTCTTAATTCTCTTACAGAGTAGACAAGAGTAATGAAGTAATACACATGGAATTTGTACATTGTAATGCACTGTCCAATGCTAGCTGTTACTATTCCTTTTTTTTAGCAGAAGGGACTGAGTCTGAACTTCTTTGTGTTCTTGTCCTTTGAGAAACTTTAGTAATTATTAGTAGATGTAATTTAGGCATAACTTTCTTAAAGAAAATATGCATAATTAATATGATATTTATGAAATAGATTATTTTAGTTGTATTAATGGTTTAAAATAGATTAAGATTATTTCTTTAAATAGCAAAATTGATGGGTTAAGAAGTTATTTAACTTGCTAATTTTAAATTTGCATGCACCTGTTTAGAACTACATCTATTGTGCAAAAAGAGAAACTTCTTTGATAATTTTACCTATGTAAAATTAAGTGAAAAGTCATGCTTAATGGTACAACATTCAGGCTCAGCTATGTGAGTCAAGCCTCACTCTGGGATTTTTACCTTTGGAAAAATATTCTCTAAACATTGCGTGCTCTGTGTTTACAGAAACCATGTCACTGTGACTCAACATCTACTTGCTTATGAGGCATTTCCCAGAACAAGAAGGAATGAATCATTATTTGCTGCAATTCATGAGACTTACACTAAAATGTACTGTATTTGATTGGGCTAATGAAACTAACTTTTCCAGGGGAAAGATACCCATAATTCTGATAATTAGCTATAGACAAATTATTTTAGGTTGGGAAAGTAAGTGACTGATGAAATTTCAACATTATGAACTCTTACACCTACTTATTCAAATGACAACCTTTCAGTTTTGTGTTACAAAAAGGAGAAATCCAGTATTTAATATAATGATAATATCGGAAAAGAAAGTCAGTTTTCTCCCTAGTGATATTTATACCTTAAGAGAATAATAGAGAGTCATGAGGTCATCCTTGCATGTTTAAATATTTAGAATGCTGACGTGTCAAAGAGTTCCATGGGCTTTTTTCATGAGTAGCTAGTGGGAAATATTAAATAACTCAAATTATTTAGTCAAGAAAAGAAAAATTAAACAAAGGACACGATAAACTTATTAAAGGTCTTAATGAATGTGAATATTAGTAGTATTTCTCTGTTTTTTTTTTTTTTTAGAAGAAAATAAAAAAAAAGGTCTAAACCAGTAGGCCATTAAAGTGTCCTTTTTATTCAAAGGTTAGTTTAACCTCAATTGCAGAAGGGCTGTGAGATCACAGAGAGACATGGAATGGCCTCTAATCACACAATCCATAATAGCAATGTTCATTTACTGAGCACTTACTTGGTTCCAAGAACTGTACCTGGTGTACTATACACATTATTGCATTCAATTTATGCAGTTGGCATTACTATTTGCATTGCAAATATGTGAAAAAAGGAAGGCTTATGATCTCATAATTGGTCATTAGATTGGCCGTAATTAAAACAGCTATGTCCTTTAAGCTGTGCTAACGGAATGGACTCTAAGGGCTTAGATGCACCATATTATAATAAGATTTTAGTGACTAGCAAAGCCATTTATTTGACAGAGTGAGCTGGTTGCTAAACCTGTTTTTATCATATTTTCTGCTGAAATCTGCCTCTCTTTAACTTCCTTTCATTGTTTTTGTGCACTCTATGCTATGTTCACACATATGACCCATCTCCTATAAATTAAGCCTTTCAAATATTTGAAGCCAGCTATCACCATGCCACATTCCCTTCTTATATCAAGGATAAATATCTTTAATATGGATGGACTTGGTAAAACAATTTCATGTCTGTACTTATCTCAGGATTTCTCATGTGGATCCACTAAGGCAGAAAGGAAGCTATTATGTTACATTTGACAGATGAGGAAACTGAGCCAGCACAGTGAAGTGTTTTTATTTTTTATTTTAATTTTTAACATTTCCACTACTTAATGCTATATTTGTTTTCTATAGAAGACAATCTGGAGGGTACAAACTATTTACTGTCACCTGGCATTTCTGTTTCCAACCACATCTCGTATCAGCAAACTTGTACAAATTATGGCTTGGATTATAGAAAAGGTCCTCTCCATTTGCAGAGTCTGCTAAATTTCTTTTTTTTTTTTTAAATTTATTTATTATTATTATACTGTAAGTTGTAGGGTACATGTGCATAGTGGGTTTGTTACATATGTATACTTGTGCCTTGTTGGTGTGCTGCACCCATCAACTCGTCATTTACATCAGGTATAACTCCCAATGCAATCTCTCCCCCCCTCCCCCCTCCCCATGATAGGCCCCGATTATTGTGATGTTCCCCTTCCACCGAGTCAAGTGATCTCATTGTTCAGTTCCCACCTATGAGTGACACCATGAAGTCTGCTAAATTTCAAGCGCTTCACTTATCTTCCTGGGAGCACTTCATAAGAGAATGTGCTGCTTCTTTTCATCCTCCTCTTCCTCTTCCATCTTTTCTTTGCTTCAGTCTTGTACTGTAATCTGGAGTTTGGCATAGTAAATTAGGTTAGCTTTCAGGAAGATAAACACTATGTCACATGAGAGTTTTAAAATATTTTCTCTTGCTTCTTGACCTAGAGCTGTTGTGTTATGGGTAATGGGCAAATAAAGTATCACTTTGGTATTTCAGAAATCACTAAAATATAGTAAGTTTGAGGAAATGTCTATTGAATTAGATTTGGCAACACACCAGTGCAACAAAGACTCAGCTGCCTGGCCAAGGACAACTCTATCTATGTTGTGGCTAATACTGGGGACATGAAGCCATGCAATGCCAGTGACCCTCAGTGTCCCCCTGATGGCCATTACCAATACAACACTGATGTGGTGTTTGATTCTTAGGGAAAACTGGTGGCACGCTACCATAAGGTGAGAATCACTTGTGCCTTAGCTCAACTTGTTACTTCTTTTGTGTGCTTGTGGTATGTATGTGTGTCTGCTTGTTGAATGCTGGGAAGAGAACTGTTGTAGACGCATCTTATAATTATTACATCATAGTTGAAAAGGAGATTTAATTCAGTTCCATATAAAGTTCTGGGTTTCCATTTATCATTAAACAGAATATGGTAGAGTATTTAAATGGGTGTGACAATAACCACACAAAGCTTTTAATGTTCTCTGAAAAAGAAGTAAAAATTCTGTTTCATTCATGATTTAATATCAGGTTCATTTTTTAGCCCAATTTGTTAGCATTTCATACTAAGCTACCATATATTCCATTAGGACTTTTTTGATTGCAATGAAAACAAAACCTTGACAATTTCTTGCTTATGCACATGTAAAAATTGTAGCATAGAAAGGATAGGTCTCATTTCAGTGCAGTCTGACACTCAGAGGCTCCAAAATTATCATCCATCCCTCTAGCTCTCCTAGCCCTTTGTTACAGCTTCTTTCTTGGGGCAACTCTCCTTTTAGAAGCCACATTGCTGGAGCAACACGCAGTTCACATCTTTATCAACAAAATCTACAGGAAGGGTATATTTCTCCCTCCTAGAACCCTGCAAAGGCCTTATCACTCCTTGATTCAATTAGTTGACATGCCTTTCCTGAGCCAACCACCAAAGGATGAAGGATAGACTGCCACATGGGAGAAGAATGGAGGAGCAAGAGGCCTCCAGGGACCACAGAGATGGGAAGTAGCTCTCCCCAGAGCACACGCATGCACACAACAGGCCAAACAAAAACCTGAGCAAAACATACGCTGTACTCCTGAGCCCAGGTTAAGTGGAGTTTTGGAAAAAGAATCAGGCTGAAAAATAAAATAAAATTACTAATGGCTTACTAATTAATAATATGTAACAATTGCATTGTCTAAATTAATTTTCAATGGACTTCACTTCACTTCTAAAAACCTGGCAGTATCATTGGGACACATGACAAAGTTTGTTTTATTAATATGGTAGTGCTGTTGAAATTTAAAGAATACAGTGGAAAACAATCTGAGAAGTGTAGGATTCAAGATTTCAACCTGTGATTTTAAGATAGAAATTTTCACATTTTAAATATCGTTTGTACATGTACATTGGTTGTAAAAAAGATAAAGTTTTTTGATTAGTGTCACAGTAAGAAAATTTATAGATGGTGGTATAGTGGGCATGATTTTTACAAATGTATGGGTAACAGTTTTATTTTGTTGTTGTTGTTGTTGTTGTTGTTGTTGGAAATGGAATCTCGCTCTGTTGCACAGGCTGGAGTGCAGCAGCACGATCTCGGCTCACTGCAACCTCCGCCTCCCAGATTCAGGGACTCCTCCTGCCTCAGCCTCCGAGTAACTGGAATTACAGGTGCATGCCATCATGCCTGGCTAAATATTTTTGATATTTGTAGTATAGACAGGGTTTCACCACATCAGCCAGGCTGGTCTCGAACTCCTGACCTCAAGTGATCTGCCCACCTCAGCCTCCTAAAGTGCTGGGATTATAGGTGTAAGCCACCACACCTGGCCTATGTGTAACAGTTTTAAACCTGCAAGTCAACATACATGGGAGGAAAGATTTAATGGGGAAAGACTTAATTGATCACATCTATTTGGCAGTTTTCTTATTAATTTTCTTCTTCTTTGCTTTTTTATTAACAGTACAACCTTTTTGCACCTGAAATTCAATTCGATTTCTCCAAGGATTCAGAACTTGTGACTTTTGACACTCCCTTTGGGAAGTCTGGCATTTTTACTTGCTTTGACATTTTTTCTCATGACCCAGCTGTGGTGGTGGTGGATGAGTTTCAAGTTGACAGCATTCTCTACCCCACAGCATGGTACAACACGCTGCCCCTCCTCTCGGCTGTTCCCTTCCATTCAGCATGGGCCAAGGCCATGGGAGTCAATCTACTTGCTGCAAATACCCACAACACCAGCATGCACATGACAGGTAACTCATGCAGGCATGTGCCAAGTGGGAGTGACAGTCTTAAAAAGGCTTCATTGATTTTCAAGCCACACACTTTTGTTTAATAACTTTATTACCAATTTTAAGATCACAAAATTAATAACAGCATTTGTTTCTACTTAAGGAAACTTCATTGTCCTTGTGAATAAAGGAGGCAAACATTATTATCTCAATTTTACTTGAAAGGAAATTGGGGCTGGAGGAAGTCACATAAAAAAATCAAAGCCAGTTCTAAGAAACTTCCTAGCCAATGTGCATTAGTAATATCGAAATAAATCTTGTTGTTTAAAGTAAACAGATAACCTACAGAGCAGAAGAAAATATTTGCAAACTATGCATTCCATAGAGATCTAATATCCAGAATCCATAAGGAACTTAAACAAATCAACAAACAAAAAGCAAACTATCCCATTAAAAAATGGACAAAGGACGTGAACAGGCACTTCTCAAAAGAAGACATACACGTGGCCAGCAAGCATGTAAAAATGCTCAACATCACTAATCATTAGAGAAATGCAAATCAAAACCACAATGAGATACCACCTCACTCCAGTCAGAATGGCTATGATTAAAAAAATAAAAGACAAACACATGCTGGCAAGGTTGTGAAGAAAAGGGAACGCTTGTACACTGCTGGTGAAAATGTAAATTAGTTCAGCCACAGTGTAAAGCAGTTTGGAGATTTCTCGGAGAACTTAAAACAGAACTGCCATTCGACCCAGCAATCCCATTAATAGGTATATACCTAAAGGAATATAAAACATTCTACTATAAAGACATATGCACTTGTATGTTAATTGCAGCACTTTTTGCAATAGCAATAACATGGAATCAACCTAGGTGCTCATCAACAGTGAAGTGGATAAGGAAAATGTGATACATATACACCATGGAATACTACATAGCCATGAAAAAGAATGAAATAATGTTCTATGCAACAAGATGGATGCAACTGGAGGTCATTATCCTCAGCGAGTTAACACAGGAACAGAAAATCAAATACCACATGTTCTCATTTAAGAGTTGAAGTTAAAAATTGAGTACACATGAACACAAAGAGGGAAACAATAGACACCAGGGCTTAGTTGAGGGTGGAGGGTAGGAGGAGGGTGATGATTGAAAAACTACCTATTGGATATTATGCTCACTACCTGGGTGACAAAATCATTTACACACCAAACCCCAGCAACATGCAATTTACCCATGTAACAAACCTTCACATATTTCCCTTCTATACTAAAATGAAAATTGGAAAAAAAAATACAAATAAATACAAATATTCCAGGCATTAAAAAAAAAACTTGTCGAAGTGATAAAAATCACTTTTAACTTAATCGGGTTTTTAGAGTTTCTCCTTTATAATATCCATGTTCAAAGTAATGCAGGCTTCCTTCTTAATTGCTTTGTTATTTGTTGAATAACAAATCCCAAACACAAATAAACTAAATCGTCAGTGGAGAGCTAAAATTATTCTTCACATTGGGGGATTTTCTAGTTTGTTGCTAAGTTGGCTTAAAACTATGCCCTCCATGTCAAATGATAATTTCAGTGCAAGTAGCACCTTATGGAGGACACACAGTCAAATTGGAACTTAGGCCAATGTAACAACTAACTCCTTATCTGTCTTAAAAATATGCTTTAATAACTTTGTATTTAATTCCACATGGGAATATTCTATTAGTTGGTCACCATAACAAATCTGAAACCAATGTTTGTGTTTCTGTATGTTGCTTGTAGGGAGTGGAATCTACACCCCAGAAGCAGTCAAGGTGTACCACTATGACATGGAAACAGAGAGTGGTCAGCTGTTGCTATCAGACCCGAAGTCTCAGCCTCGCCGTGAGCCCACCTACCCTGAAGCTGTTGACTGGCATGCATATTCCAGCAGTGTCAAACCGTTTTCCTCTGAGCAGTCAGATTTTCCGGGGATGATTTATTTTGATGAATTTACCTTCACTGAGCTTAAGAGAAATCCAGGAAATTACAGTTTGCCAGAAAGATCTGCGTTGTCACTTAACTTACAAGATGTCTAAAAAGCGAGCAGATGAGGTCTATGCCCTAGGTGCTTTTGAAGGACTGCACACAGTAGAAGGCCAGTATTACTTACAGCTAGAAATGCTTAAATATGTTAGAGTGGTCTCATTATTAGTTTTTATTCTAAGTCATCATTGCCTTTCTTTGAAAATTGGGCTGGATTTAGCTAATTTTATAATTAGTAATGTTATCACTGAATTTTGTCCCCAGAACACATTATTTGTTCAGTCTTAGCAAGAACAGAATTAGTTGTTTTAGTTGCAAGGCAAAAACATAAAGCAAATTGATTAGTTATCAGCAGGCCAGGTTCAGGTTTCAAAAGCTGCAACTTCTGTGTGTTCTCTTTTTCCATCAGTTTACTTTAGAGCAGTGTTTTTCAAATTGTCTTCAACTAAATCCAGAGAAAGAAGGATAATTTATATCATCACCCAGTGTAGCCAAGTAGATGTGTGACTGAATAAAAAAAAGATATTTAATTGAAGTAGTTTATGAAATAATTTAAAATAGGATTATAAATAGCTATTATTATGTGCAATGGACTCTGATTTTTAAAATTCTAGTCTATTCTATTTGACTTCAGTATAAAAAGTGCTAATCCTGACCCACTAAATTGATTTTAGGATTCACTAATAAGTTGTTACCTGCAGTTGGAGAAATACTTCTTATGAGGCAATTTAAATATTCCTTTATAGTTTGAAATTGCATTATTTAGCTGAGAAACTATTTGCAAGGTTTCTGACTCCTTCTCTTTTCTTTTCTTCCATAGATATGCACATTACTGAAGTGTCAAACCACTGACCTGGAAACGTATGGAGAAGCTGTGGGATCAGCTTTTACCAGGTTTGAGGACTTCTCTCTCAGTGGCACATTCGGAACGCATTATGTTTTCCCACAGATCACTCTAAGTGGGAGTCAGCTTGCCCCTGAAAGACATTAGGAGGTAGGAGGTGTGCAGGATGATGAATTCCTTCGAACAGAGCAGATGGGTAGAGCAGCATAAAGAAAATCTTTGCAATAATGAGAGTATAGCAATACCGTGGTTCACATTCCACAAGAAACACTTTAAAGACGTGGGAACTATGATATGGAATACAAGTTGTGGTTTTAGATTGCCATTAGGCTGTGATGGAGAATGTGGGGTTCATTTTTTTTTAACAAAAATGTGATGTTGATATTCAAGGCAACAGTAAATTCATAGAGAAGCTAAAACAAAAATATTGATTGCTGATAATGGCAATAATGTTGTCATTTGCATGGTGTAGAAGGTGCAAATTAAATACATTAAATAATGCATCTACAACTTCTTTTCTGGGTATGCTATTTTGAGAAGTTGTTATAATTATACTAATAACTAATATTTTGGATAGTGTTTCATGAGTTTGAAGAACATATTTTTATACATGATCTTATTTGACCACCTGTGCAACAAATTTGTTTGCTGTACTTTCAAGCAAAGCCCCTCTACTTTCAGACTTGAAACATGAACCTGGGTCTTCCAACACAAATCCTGTGTGATTTTTACCATTCTACACTGCTTTAGGAGTGATCTTGCCAGAGAAGGGATCTAGGCTGTAACCTAAACTCTGCACTGAAGTTAATCCTTTGTTTTCTTTGACCAGATTTCAAGAGATGGACGCTTGAGGAGCCGAAGTGGAGCCCCTTTGCCTGTCTTAGTTATGGCCTTGTATGGAAGAGTGTTAGAGAAGGACCCTCCATGCTTAGGGCAGGGACCTGGGAAGTTCCAGTGATCTCCTTTAGCAGAGCCTTTTTAGGATCAGCCTGGCTAAGGGAGGAAGGAAAAAAAGAGATCTGTTAGTGTCTGTTTAGAAGAGATGGCATGAACTTACGGAAACAAATAGAATAAACTTAAGCAGATTTGAAAAGCAACAAGTGTGTGTGCAAATTTCACATTTTACGTATTTGGTATAGCACAGGTTCATTCGTGGGAGCTGCATTCATCCTCCATGTATGTGAGTTTAAGTATATGTAAGTATGTATATGTATAGTGGAGCATATATTTAAATGGGAAGAGAGCCTAGAAAAATCCTTTTGCAGTAACTGCACTAAGGTATGCAAGTGTTGTTTTCATCATAAGATGGTTAATTTTATGTGTTGATTTGACTGGGTTGTGAGATGCCCAGATAGCTGGTTAACCATTGTTTCTGGGTGTGTCTGTGAGGGTGTTTCAAGGAAGAGAACAGCATTTGAATTGGTAAACTGAGTAAAGCAGACAGTCCTCCCCAATGTGGATAGGCGTCATCCAGTCTCTTGAGGGCCTGCAGAGAAAAACAAGAAGGAAGAGGTTTGAATTCCTTTTCTGCCAGACTACCTGAGCTGGATAGAGATCTTCTCCTGCCTTCATGTGCTCCTGGTTCTCAGGCCTTCAGGCCTGGATTGGAATTGACACCATCAACTCTCCAGCTCTCAGGCCTTCGAACGACAGCCCTGGCTTTTCTGCATCTCCAGCTTGCAAATGGCAGACCAGACGGCGGGATTTCTCAGCCTTCATAACTGTCTGAGCCAATACCTTATCATAAAACTCTTTCTCTCTCTCTCCTGTTGGTTCTGTTTCTCTGGAGAACCCTGACTAATACACTTCATTTGTAAATAACAGGATGAACTTTGAATACGCAGAGGGTATTTGATTCTAGCCAATTAAGATACAGGAAGTTAAAGAATAAGGACATCTTTTAAAGTAACTATGAACAACTTTTTAGCTAGTATTGTCCCTTTAGTCATGACTTATTTGACTCTTGCATTCTATTTATATGGAAAATGGATACTTAAAATGGATTTTTTTTTTTTTTTTGAGACGGATTCTCACTCTGTTGCCCAGGCTGGAGTGCATGCAGTGGCACGATCTCGGCTCACTGCAACCTCCACCTCCTTGTGTAGGGAAAAGAAAGAGAGATCAGACTGTTACTGTGTCTGTGTAGAAAAGGAAGACATAAGAAACTCCATTTGATCTGTCCCCTGAACAATTGTTTTGCCTTGAGATGCTGTTAATCTGTAACTTTAGCCCCAACCTTGTGCTCACAGAAACATGTGTTGTATGGAATCAAGATTTAAAGGATCTAGGGCTGTGCAGGATGTGCCTTGTTAATAATATCTTTACAGGCAGTATGCAGGGCAAAAGTCATCGCCATTCTCCATTCTCGATTAACCAGGGACACAATGCACTGTGGAAAGCCGCAGGGACCTCTACCCAGGAAAGCCGGGTATTGTCCAAGGTTTCTCCCCACTGAGATAGCCTGAGATATGGCCTCGTGGGATGGAAAAGACCCGACCGTCCCCCAGCCAGACACCCGTGAAGGGTGTGTGCTGAGGAGGATTAGTAGAAGAGGAAGGCCTCTTGTAGTTGAGATAAGAGGAAGGCCTCTGTCTCCTGCATGCCCCTGGGGATGCAATGTCTCGGTATAAAACCTGATTGTACATTTGTTCTATTCTGAGATAGGAGAAAACCGCCCTGTGGCTGGAGGTGAGACATGCTGGTGGCAACGCTGCTCTGTTACTCTTTATTACACTCTGGCCTACGTGCACATCCAGGCATAGTACCTTCCCTTGAACTGATTTGTGACACAGTTTCCTTTGCTCACATGTTTTCTTGCTGACCTTCTCCCCACTATCACCCTGTTCTCCTGCCGCATTCCCCTTGCTGAGATAGTGAAAATAGTAATCAATAAATACTGGAGGAACTCAGAGATCAGTACCGGTGCAGGTCCTCCGTATGCTGAGCGCCGGTTCCCTGGGCCCAGTGTTCTTTCTCTATACTTTATCTCTGTGTCTTATTTCTTTTCTCAGTTTCTTGTCCCACCTGACAGGAAATACCCACAGGTGTGGAAGGGCTGGCCCTCTTCATCCCTGGTTCAAGTGATTTTCCTGCCTCAGCCTCCCAAGTAGCTGAGACTTCAGGCACGCACCTCCACACCCGGCTAATTTTTTATATTTTTGGTATAGATGGGGTTTCATCATGTTGGCCAGGTTGGTCTTGAACTCCTGACCTCAAGTGATTTGCTCTCCTTGGCCTCCCAAAGTGCCGAGATTACAGCTGTGAGCCACAGGGCCAGCTAAAACGGAAATTAAAAAAAAAATAAATTATGTCAGCTGGATGTGGTGGCTCACACCTGTAATCCCAGCACTTTGGGAAGCTGAGGTGGACAAATCACCTGATGACAGGAGTTTGAGACCAGCCTGGCTGACATGGAAAAACCCCGTCTCTACTAAAAATACAAAAATTAGCTCATCGTGGTGGTGCGTGCCTGTAATCCCAGCTACTCGGGAGGCTGAGACAGGAGAATCACTTGAATCTGGGAGGCGGAGGTTGCAGTGAGCTGAGACCACATCATTGCAGTCCAGCCTGGGGCAAGAAAAGCAAAACAACTTCTCAATAAATAAATAAATAAAATAAATTAAATTAAAATACGTCATTCAGATCACATCTCATTTCCTTCTGAAATTTTTCTGTTCTAAAATCTACCCAATCTTGGTTGAGCCCCTCTCAGTGCTCAGGGGTTTATTGCAGGCTGTGCCAGGCTGGGAGCTTCCTAGACAGGACCACCGTGTCACCTTTTCCCCAGATACCTCTGGCCCACTGTCCTGGCTCTCTTAGTCATTTTTCTGGTTGGTCACTGATTAACTCTGGAAAGAGACATACTGAAGAGCAGCTGGGTTCTCTGGGTTATGTAGGAGACACCTCTTATGTCCACAGAATGTTTGGCAAATGCAGTCCTGAACTCTTCCTAAGTGTTTATTTCTACCTGCTGTAATGCAGTCCAGGACCAGGAAGTCAGAGACATTCTGGGCAGCAGAAAACGCACTCGGTTTCCCCCTCCCATCTTTCCTGGATTCTCCCGTCAGGGACTATCGCTCTCAGATCTTAGGTTTGTGCCCCAGATTCCTCTGTGTGCAGGAGGTGGCCATCTTCCCTCTTTATTGCCTCATGTTGGTTCCTTCTAGACTTCTCTCTTCTCTTTCCTAAGCCAGTTGTCTGGAGGCTGCACTATGCGCTCTGGTTGCCCCAGTTTCCTCGGCACCTCTCACCTCATGCATTTTTATGTAAGCTGACTCCTGCCCCCCTCTCTTTATTAAAAGGAACTTTAAAATCTAATCTCGGGGCAGGCTACCGTAACTCACACCTGTAATCTCAGCATTTTGGAAGGCCAAGGCAGGCAGATGGCTTGAGCCAAGGAGTTTGAGACCAGCCTGGACAATATGGCAAAACCCTGTCTCTACAAACAATAACAACAACAACAACAAATTAGCCGAGTATGCTGGTATGTCCCTATGGTGCCAGCTACTGGAGAGGCTGGGGTGGGAGGATCACTTGAGCCCAGGAGGTAGAGGCTGCAGTGAGCCAAGATTGTACCACTGCACTCCAGCCTAGGCAACAGAGTGAGAACTTGTCTGAAAAAAAAAAAAAGGCAAATCTCGTGGTCAGTTTTCAGCTCTTACTAAGCCTATACTTCTTGGAGTAATTTTCCCCCTGACATTTTAATACCTTTTGCTTTTTATTTTCTTGGATCTTTTTGTCTCTTCTCCCTCCCCCAACCACACTTATTTTGTTTATCATTGATAAAAACGATCGCTCTGCTAGACTCAGCTCTCACAGCTGTATCTTCCTCATCTAAAATCTTTCTACGGAGAGTGAAGCCACTCTTATGGCTTGACTTATTATTTCTGATACAGCAGAGTATAACTCACTGGTAAGCAAACAAATTTTTTCTTTCATGAGAGCAAGTTCAAGCTACATCATCATGTTTATAGGCTACATTAACAATGCAAAAATAGTTTTATTAAGTCCTATGCAACAATATGTATTCTTGTAACATTAACAACTTGTGATATTATAGTTCCTGGCTTATAAATCCCATATCCTTTGTTAGGGTTTTTTTGTTTTTGTTTTTGTTTTTGTTTTGTTTTGTTTTTGTTTTTTTAACATTAGGGGGTTTTAGGCCTCAGGAGCAGGTGTTATGAAACAGCATCTCCCTCTCTAACATTCCCCTGTCTTCCCTAAGGCAGGACTATAATCTGATTGTGGCTCAAAAGACCCTCATTTCAGAGAGGGTCCCACCCCATACCCTAGAGGAAGAAATGCTACAAAGAGATGTCAAGACAAACCTGAACAGACAAACTCTACTGGGTTTCCCCACTCAAACTGTTAGTATGGGATCATATCCTTTTTGTCCAATCGCATTTCTACACGGTTGTCAATCGTGACTATGTAATGAAGCTTCCATAAAAACCCAGAAGGACAGAGTGCAGAGTTTCCTTACAGCTGAACACGTGGAGGTTCCTGGAGGGTGGCATATCTAGGGGTGCGTGGAAGGCTCTCCAGTCTTTCCCCCATACCTCGCTCTATGCACCTCTTCATTTGTATCCTTTGTAATATCCTTTACAAGAAGCCACTAAAGGTCAGTGTTTCCGCGAGTTCTGTGAACCACTCTAGCAAATTAATTGAACCCAAAAAAAGGGGTCATGGAAACCCCAACCCAGAGCCATTTGGTCGGAAGATCTGGAGGCCCAGACTTGTTACTGGTGGGAAGGAGGGGGCGGTTTTGTGGGACTGAGCCCTTAGTATGCGGGATCTGATGCTATCTTTGGATAAATAGTGTTTGGATTGAACTGGAAGATAGCCAGCTGATGTCTGCTACAGAGTCAATTACTTGCTTTCTAGTGGGGAGAAATCCCCACCTACTTGGGGGTAACCAGCCTTTTGTGTTAATTGTTGTGGTGTGAGAGCAGAGGAAAAATGAATAGTTTTTCCTAAATGTCAACAAAAGAATTGACATTGTGTTGTAGACACTAAATATGAAAATATGGGCATATATTTTGAGTGGCAATGCAGAGGCCGACTGCCAGTCAATCTTTTATCGGACACATGTATGTGGACACACTTTTACACGCTGTGCACATGGCTTTTCAGAGTTCACCGGGTGAAGTGCCGGAGGCAGTGCTCACTGCACTCAGTCCTTGCTCTCCTCTCCTTTTCCCTTGTTTCTGGTTCTCTCTGCGTAAGCTGGGCAGGACTTGCTTCGGAGTTCCTCTGGGGGCCTGCTGCCTGGGTTGGGGTGATCACTGCTCTGCTAGCAAAATCCAGAACACTGTGGGTCTTGCTCTGTTCTGGACAGTGCGATGTCATGTTTTCCTTGCAAAAGGCAATCTGCTCCATCTATGCAAATTTGGTTGAAGGAGTCTGGAGGTACCAATTAGGGCTTTTGTCTACACTCAAAGTCATTTCCTTGGAGACAATTCTCCCAGTTTCTACTCTGTGTGAGCAGAAGGGCTGCATTTGGGGACCTTGGCAGGCTGTAGCAGCAGGGTTAAGGATCCAGAGAACCACCCTAGGAGTTGTAGTAGAGGCTGTTGGTGCCTCCCAGGTCCACATCCTGCTGATGATACTCTACTGCAAGAACTGCACTGTTTCTATTTCTATTTATTTTTCTCTCTCTTTTTTTTTTTTTTTCTTTGAGATGAAGTCTCACTCTGTCACCAAGCTGGAGTGCAATGGCACGATCTCGGCTCAAGACAAACTCCACCTCCCGGGTTCAAGCAATTCTCCTGTCTCAGCCTCCCGAGTAGCTGGGATTACAGGCGCCCCCCACCCCACTCCCTCCATGCCCAGCTAATTTTTGTATTTTTAGTAGAGACGGGGTTTCTCCATGTTGGTCAGGCTTGTCTCAAACTCCTGACCTTCGGTGATCCGCCCGCCTCAGCCTCCCAAAGTGCTGGGATTATAGGCGTGAGCCACCACACCTGGCCGAACTACAGTATTTCATCTGAAGATTTGCTCTCAGCTAGTATATGCTAGGTAGGCCAGAAAGGCTAGATTCATGTGGCAGTGACATGCTGGAAGAGGGACAGGGTTATTGGTCCTATGATTCAGTCTCAGTCTTTTAGTGAGCCTGTACCCCTGGGTTTATGAACTTCACTTGGCTTTTTTCTTCTGCCATTAGTTGGCATAAAAACAAGCTAGAGCTGAGATTTTCCCTTTCCCCATGTTAAAGATTAGAGTGGCTGGGGTTGGAGTTTTTCCTTCCCCTAGGTAGGTTAGGCTCTGGTAAAATACTTTACCTTGAAGGCAGGCTTTTATTTAGAAGAACAGACCAGAACTCTCAAGGTTGTCCACCCTGAGCCTCCAGCAATTCGTCAATTACAGTTCAAGTGACCCCATGGTACTGGCGCCAGCCATAGAGGACTCTGCTCCCAGTACACTCTTACCCTCTGTGTTTGCCTGTCTCTTCAATTTTGAGGACCGCAGTTTGTCCTGTGATCTCAGTTCTCTGATGCATCTTAGAAAAGTTGTTGATTTTCATTTGTTTAGCTTTTTTCTTGTTATGAGCATGGGAAAAATGACCGCCAAGCTCTTTATGAGTTGGACTAGAAACTCCATGGGAGGTTCAATATTTTTAATCTAAGAAGGGCAAATAAGTAATTTTTTAACTTCTTGGCAACTCATCTCAGTTTTAACTTTTATTTCAGTGCTTCCTTTTATAAATTGTTACATAATAATGACATCTGTTTGTGAAATATGTGGCATTCCCACCCACCTGGGCATGAAAAGGCCCTAAGAGGTCAGCAAGCAGTCAGAGAAGCTGGTGTTTACCGGAGACTCAGGAGGACCAGCCAAACACAACCGCTGGGTTACCTTGGCAATTGCAGAATAAATGCATTATAGTTACTAAAGTAAAAAATTAGATATGCATGTTTGCATATTGAATATAAAAATACCATTCAAAGACAAACAGATCTAAAAATAAAATGGAAAAACATAAACACTAATTCTGTAAATATTACCCTTAATGCACAACTGAAACAAAATTTGCCAACTTAGTATCAAAATCTACGAACAGTTTTTCTATTTGATATAATTTCCCTCTCCTCGCTCTGGATCTCCCTCCCCAGCTCTCAGTATTTTATTTTATTGTTTTTGCTCTCATTCTTCGTACACTTCTGTTGCCTCTGTGATAAGCAGCTTCAAAGTTGGTTCCCAATGTTTTATTGGATAGAATAGAGCAAAAGTGATGAAGTGTTGCTTCCCCGATTACATTACGAAGCATCCGTGGCTTCCTTCTCAAGTGGGTTCACTTGCTCTCTGGGAATCTCTCCTCTAAGGGAATCCAGATACCATACTGCTGGCTGCCCTGTGGTGAGGCTTGCATAACTAGGAACTCATGTCTCTGGGCAGCAGCCAATGAGGACCTGAGCCCTGCTGTCAGCCACATGAGGGAACTTGGAGCTTGGAAGTGAATCCTCCTGGAGTCAAGCCTTGGTATAACTAGCCTTGGCGGCTGCTTGACTGCAGCCTTGTGAAAGAGACTTTGGGCCAGAGGCACCAGCTAAACTGCCCCTGGATTCCTGACCCACAGAAAGTGGGAGATAATGTATGTTTGCTTTTTGAAGTTGCTGAATTTGGGGATAATTTGTTATATAGCAATAGAAAATGTGTAACTCTTTTGTATTCCTCTTTGTCCTGGCTTCCCCATTTTGAGGAAAAGCAAATCCAAGTGTAGAGCTGAAATATTCACATGAAAATAATAATAAAAGTTTTAAAATTATTTGAAAGTCTATGTGCTGACATTCCAAAATATATGAATTCCAAAAATTTATAAGTTGAAGTCCTAACTGCCAGTATCTTAGAATGTAATCTTTTTTGGAAACAGGGTCATTTCAGATCTAGTTAATTAAGATGAAGTTATACTGGAGTACAGTGGGCACTAAATCTAATGGGTCCTATGACTCAGTCTCAGTCTTTTAGTGGCCTGTAGCCCTGGGTTTATGACCTTCACTTGACTTTTTTTTTCTGCCCTTAGTTGGTATAAAAACAAAGGAGGTGGATCACCTGAGGTCAGGAGTTTGAGACCAGCCTGCCCAACCTGGCAAAACCCTATCTCAACTAAAAATACAAAAAATTAGCTGGGCATAGTGGCAGGCACCTGTAATCCCAGCTACTTGGGAGGCTGAGGCAGGAGAATCGCATGAACCCGAGAGGTGGAGGCTGCAGTGAGCTGAGATTGTGCCACTGCACTGCAGCCTGGGTGACAAGAGTGAAACTCTGTCTCAAAACAACAACAACAACAAACAACCAACAACAACAATAACGATAACAGAAGCTAGAGCTGGGATTTTCCTTTTCCTCATGTTAAAGATGAGAGTGGTGTCCTCACAAAAAGGGAAAACTTGGACACAGACACACACATGGGGAGAATATCATATGAAGAGACACAGGGAGAAGGCAGCCATCTATGGGTCAAGGATAGAGGCCTGGAACACATCCTTCCCTCACCGCCCTCAGGAGGAACCAACTCTGCTGACACCTTCCTCTGGGACTTCCTCTAGCCTCCAGAACCGCGAAACAATAAATTTTTTTACATTTTACACCACCCAGTTTATTGTATTTTGTCAGGCAGCCCTAGTGAAATAATGTACACACAGTTCTTGATTTACTCTTCACAAATTACTGCAATAAGGGAGGGTCCTTTGTTAACTAACAATGCTGTGAAATCATAGCGTTTTCTTAATCAACTTCCATAGTTTATTTTTAAGGTACTAACTCTGGACACCACGTGTCTTCTCTCTATAAATACCAGGACATGCTCTGTTTTTCAGCAGTCATTGGACTTCAGCATGACTACTCAGTTGCCGGCTTACGTGGCAATTTTGCTTTTCTATGTCTCAAGAACCAGCTGCCAGGACACTTTCACTGCAGCTGTTTATGAACATGCAGTGATATTGCCCAATGTCACCCTAACACCAGTGTCTCGTGAGGAGGCTTTGGCATTAATGAATCGTAATCTGGACATTTTGGAAGGAGCGATCACATCAGCAGCACAGCAGGTACCATCTCTACCATCTCTCCAGTGTACTGGATTCTATGAGAAAGGAGGGGGGTCCTAGGAGACAGGGCCAGTGTCAGGGTCCTTTATACTTTTAGATGACATATGTATCAGAGTAGCCAAGAACCTTTATTTTACAGTTAGAATTCTAGTTTCCTCTCAGAATTAGAGCAAGGACACTACCCTAACAGTAAGAACAATGTTAAGAAAAGAACAATTTGCTCATTATCAAGAAGCAGCAGACCTTTGAGGAACTGGCCATAAATTCAACAACTTTGTTCCCTTTTTCTGGTACAGATGGAGGATGGAGGATAAATAGATCAGGGACCAGGTGCTATTTTTAGAGTATTAGTGGCCTTCATGTACTCATGTGCTATTAAGGGTTTTCAGGTTTTGGAATAAATTTATAATCTGAAAACAAACAAGTTTTCAATTCCTTGCCAGCATGCATTATATACTTCATACTTCATTCTAATTACAAGATAAAAGTATATGTAATGCATTGTGAGTCCTTTAGTTGAGTGAAGGTTTCAGTTTCAAGTTAATCATACAGTATAAATTGTGGTTTATAGGAATATTATTTTAAAAGCTATTAATCGATTAGGTGTAGACCAGGGATATATGAAGTGTGATAAAAGTCATGGATAAATGTGTATTACATATATCCATAAATATGTATTCTTTTGTGTTGTTGTTGAGACAGGGTTTCACTCTGTCACCCAGGATGGAGTGTAGTGGTGTGATCACAGCTCACTGCAGCCTTGACTTCTCGGGCTCAGGTGATTCTCCCACTATAGCCTCCAGAGTAGCTGGGACCACAGGTGCGTGCCACCGTGCCCAGCTAAGTTTTGTATTTTTTGTAGAGATGGCATTTTGCCATGTTGCCCAGGCTGGACTTGAACTCCTGACCTCAGGTGATCCACCCGCCTCGGGCTCCCATAGTGCTGGCATTACAGGCATGAGCTACTGTGCCTGGCCTATATTCTTATATATACTAATATTTAAAAGGTTATCAGGAGTTCTGATGTTCTTTTTCACCCTTAGTCCAACTATTTCCTTAAAGATCACAGAGCTTTTTAAGGTGACTCTCTAATCAGAAGGTGCCCAGGTTAGCTCAGGCAGTACTTGCAGGCATGGCACAGTTCAAGTAACCAGTTTGTGGCTCCTCTTTTTCTGAGAAGCAGGAATCATGTTTGCAGGGGAAGGCTGGGGCAGAGGAGGAAACAAACAGAGCATTTATTAGTCAGTCCTGACACAGGCACAATTATCAGCCAAAGTTCAAGGAGAGGCTTGGTTCCAGGACAAGCTAGGTTTATAGTTAACAACTGCCATAGGAAACAACAATGGCAGGATTAGAAAATTAAAATGCTTGACTAAGTCGGGCGCGGCGGCTCATGCCTGTGATTCCAGCACTTTGGGAGGCTAAGGCGGGCGGATCACCTGAGGTCGGGAGTTCAAGACCAGCCTGATCAATATGGAGAAACCCCATCTCTGCTAAAAATACAAAAATTAGCCAGGCGTGGTGGCAGGTGCCTGTGATCCTAGCTACTCATGAGGCTGAGGCAGGAGAATCGCTTGAACCCGGGAGGTGGAGGTTGCGGTGAGCCGAGATAGTGCCATTGCACTCCAGCCTGGGCAACAAGAGCAAAACTCCATCTCAAAAAAGAAAAGAGAGAGAGAGAGAGAGAGAAAAAATGCTCCACTAGAAGCCCAAACCTCACCATTATGTAACATATCCATGTAATAAACCCGCATATGTACCCTCTGAATCTAAAATTAGAAATAAAGAAAAGAAAAGAAAAATGAAAAGAAACAACACTGCACTGAAAAAAAAGAAAATTAAAAACCTTTGGAAAAGAAAATAAATTATAAAAATATAGAAAACAAAATAAGATTTAAGGGGCGTGGGGGGAAGCCCAAATGGTTGTTACTCTGCCACTCAGTTCCTCAGCTCCTTTTGCAAGTCCCCCTTTTGATTAAGGTGCATTTTTAACAGGGTGCGCATATTATTGTGACTCCAGAAGATGGTATTTATGGCTGGAACTTCACCAGGGACTCTCTCTATCCATATTTGGAGGACATCCCAGACCCTGAAGTAAACTGGATCCCCTGTAATAATCCTAACAGGTAAAGAAACAACTTGTGAAAAATTCACTAGTGAATATCACCTTGATTTACCGGGGAAAACTTTGTTGATGATCATTGCATAGATCCACGATCAACTCTTAAGTTTCAGTATAGCTTAATTTTCATCTACTATGAGTATATTTACTGGGAGAGTAAATATGAATTATGAAGTCACAGAAATCAGAGCTAGAAGGTAGCTTAGAAATCATCACATTTGGGCCGGACGCGGTGGCTCACGCCTGTAAATCCAGCACTTTGGGAGACCGAGGTGGGTAGATCACGAGGTCAGGAGATCGAGACCATGCTGGCTAACATGGTGAAACCCTGTCTCTACTAAAAAAATACAAAAATTATCCAGGTGTGGTGGTGGGTGCCTGTAGTCCCAGCTATTCTGGAGGCTGAGGCAGGAGAATGGCGTGAACCCAGGAGGTGGAGCTTGCAGTGAGCCGAGATCGCGCCACCTCACTGCAGCCTGGGCGACAGAGCGAGACTCAGTCTCAAAAATAAAAAATAAAATAAAATAACGAAAATAAAGAAATCATCACATTCAATTTGAACATCTCTGGTCTCTGACTCCTCACCAGTGAACAGAAAAATATTTCCCTGTGTGGGTCTGTGATTTGAAAACTATATGAGTAAATGGCAAAATAGAGTCACATCGGTTTAAGATTAACAGTTTTCCTTTCTCATTGATGAGATAGCTGGTGAGATTAATGTAGTAAAGTCCTTAAAGTGTAAGCTGATTGTAACCTAAGAGGTGATATGTCAGGATTGTAAGTGGTTTAAGTCAGGTCTAGACTAAAGAGATATTAAGTATGATGAAAGCAGCACTATTAATTTTAATGTAAGGAAACCAACATCTTATACACCTAAGAAAATCATGTCGGTTCACATACTTCTTTCTGAATACACAAGGCTAAAATTGTTTTAGGAATTCCTCTTTTGGAACTATTCTCAAAACGACACAATGCCAGTTAGAATGGTGATCATTAAAAAGTCAGGAAACAACAGATGCTGGAGAGGACGTGGAGAAAGAGGAACGCTTTTACACTGTTGGTGGGAGTATAAATTGATTCAACCATTGTGGAAGACAGTGTGGTGATTCCTTAAGGATCTAGAACCACAAATACCATTTGACCCAGCAATCCCATTACTGGGTATATACCAAAGGATCATAAATCATTCTACTATAAAGACACATGCACACGTATGTTTACTGCAGCACTATTCACAATAGCAAAGACTTGGAACCAACCCAAATGCCCATCAATGGTAGACTGGATAAAGAAAACGTGGCACATAACACCATGGAACACTATGCAGCCATATAGAAGAATGAGTTCATGTCCTTTGCAGGGACATGGATAAAGCTGGAAACCATCATTCTCAGCAAACTAACACAGGAACAGAAAACCAAACACTGCATGTTCTCACTCATAGGTGGGAGTTGAACAATGAGAACACATGGACACAGGGAGGGGAACATCACACACCAGGGCCTATCAGGGTGTGGGGGGCTAAGGGAGGGATAACATTAGGAGAAATACCTAATGTAGATGATGGGTTAGTGGGTGCAGCAAACCACCATGGCACATATATACCTATGTAACAAACCTGCACGTTCTGCACATGTATCTCAGAACTTAAAGTATAATAATAATAATAATAATAATAATAATAATAATAGAAAAAAACCACAGAAACTGGCTGGGTGCGATGGCTCATGCCTGTAAGTCCAATACTTTGGGAGGCCGAGGCGGGAGGATCACCTGAGGTCAGGAGTTCGAGACCAGCCTGGCCAATTTGGCAAAACCCCATCACTACTAAAAATTAGTGGGGCGCAGTGGTGGGCACCTATAATCTCAGCTACTTGGGAGGCTGAGGCAGGGAGAACTGCTTGAACCTGGGAGGCAGAGGTTGCAGTAAGCCAAGATAGTGGCACTACACTCCAGCCTGGGTGACAGAGCTAGACTCTGTCTCAAACAAACAAACAAACAAACAAACAAACCCACAAAAACTACTTACAGAGACTCCTTGATTTTGATAAGATGGATTTTGACAAATTCCATGTTATATATCATAATCATGTACTCTATTCTTTTTTTTTTTGAGATGGAGTCTCGCTCTGTTGCCCAGGCTGGAGTGCAGTGGCCGGATCTCAGCTCACTGCAAGCTCCGCCTCCCAGGTTCACGCCATTCTCCTGCCTCAGCCTCCTGAGTAGCTGGGACTACAGGCGCCCGCCACCTTGCCCAGCTAGTTTTTTGTATTTTTTTTAGTAAAGACGGGGTTTCACCGTGTTAGCCAGGATGGTCTCGATCTCCTGACCTCGTGATCCTCCCGTCTTGGCCTCCTAAAGTGCTGGGATTACAGGCTTGAGCCACCACGCCCGGCATACTCTATTCTTATTTAATTGTATCATAATTATTTATTATTTAATCATGTCATATGTCAGTGCTTTCGTTTCTAGAAGGCAAGCACTCTATTATTACTTCCACTATGAACTGAATTGACTTATTTCCAAATGGCCTTTCCCTACAACCTCATCTCCAAGGGCCTCCTGAATATCCCCACAAGGATGTCCCATTCACTTCATTTCAAGGAACCCAGTCGCCCCTTTATGTTTTCCATCAACTAATGATGTCTGAATTTCTTGCCTCCTTAATTCTCTCACTCTCTCTACTTTTTTTTTTTTTTTCCGAGAGAGAGACTCTGTGTCACCCAGGCTGGAGTGCAGTGGCATGATCTCAGCTCACTGCAACCTCTATCCCCCAGATCCAAGCAATTCTCATGCCTCAGCCTCCTGAGGATGACAAGTGTGAGCCACAACGCCCAGCTAGTTTTTCGTATTTTCAGTAGAGACAGGTTTCACCATGTTGGCCAGGCTGGTCTTGAACCCCCGGCCTCAAGTGATCCACCTGCTCGGCCTCCCAAAGTGCTGGGATTACAGGTATGAGCCATCACACCCAGCTGCCTTAATTTATTAACTCTGCAATTTGTTTTTGACTACCTATTATGTCTAGACATTGTTCTTGGCAATGAAGTGAACAAAACAGATTAAAAATTCCTGTCCTCTTGAAATTTATATTCTAGTGTGGGGAGGTAATAAATTTTTTTAAAAAGATAATTATCTATCTATCATCTATCTATCTATCTTTATATAGATATCTTTCATCTGTCTACCTATCTATGATATGAGGTGGAAGTAAATGTTATGGAAAAAATAAAGTGGGGAAGGTGAATAGGGTGGCAAGCATGGGGCTGAAATTTTTAAAAGGTCATCAGAGGGCATCGCGGTGAGATTTCAGTGTAGACCTGAAAGAAATGAGGCGACAGATCATATGAGTACCCGAGAAAAGTGCATTCCAGGCTGAGGGAATTCTAAATTCCAGGATCCTGTGGTGAGAGTATGTGTCTAACCTATGGAACAGCAAAAGGGTTAGTGTGGTTACAGTGATGTGACAGAAGAGGAGAAAAGCAGGAAATAGAGGCAGAAGGGCAGGAGGATTGCAATGTAGAGAATAGATTCCAAGGTATAGGTCACCAAAGAAGCAGAGGACAGTTAAAAAGCTGTTGTGATAATTTTGGCAGAGAGATGATGGTGTCTGAGATCAAGAGATGGTAGACGTTTAGGTATTGAGAAGTGGACAGATTCCGAATAAAGTCTGAAAGTAGCACTGGCAGGTTTTGCTGAAAGACTAGATGTAGGATGTGAGAGAAAGGGAGGACTCAATATCCTTCCCTGCTCTCATAGAATCAGATCTCATCCTATTCAGTATGTTTGAAGTATGCGCAGAGTCGATTGCTTCCTCTTCTCATAGACACCGAACTTTTGGGACCACATCACCTCTTAGACTGAGTGTTAAAGGAACAGGCTGTCATCACTCTTCTTTTTTATTTAATTAATTTATTTAGCATTTATATGTCATATCATTCCAGAAGGATTTGAAGTTTCTAATTATATCTAATATAATTAAAAATAGGATAGTTTAGTCTTAACAACAAACTAGAAACCATATGAATAGAGGAAGCAGTTGTTATGAGGCATCATGGTAAAGAGCTGTTCATTACAATTGGACATTAAGTATAGTTTTAAGAGTTTCTGAGCAGTTAAGAGAAGTACAATTTTGTTCAGACATTTTCATTGCATCATAGAAGAAAGTTTGCATATTTCTTCAGCGACAAACTATGTCTAATAACCTAACTTAAAGATGAATTTACTTATTCAACTTTTTTTGTTAATTATTTTATTCTTAACTTTCATGGGTACATAGTAGATGTATATATTTACAGGGTACACGAGATGTTTTGATGTTTGTACACAGGCATGCAATGGTAATAATCATATCATGAAGAATGGGGTTTCCATCCCCTCCAGCATTTATCCTTTGTATTACTAACCATTCAATTATACTCTTCTAGGTCTTTTAAAATGTACAATTATTATTGATTATAGTCACCCTGTTGTGCTATCGAATACTAGACCTTATTCATTCATTTTAACTATTTTTTTTGTACCCATTAATCTCACTTTCTCCCCCACCCCTCCCCTAACTACCCTTCCCAGCCTCTGGTAACCATCTTTCTATTCTCTATCTCCATGGGTTCAATTGTTTGATTTTTAGATCCCACAAATAAGTGAGAACATGTGATGTTTGTCTTTCTGTGCCTAACTTATGTTATTTTGCATAACCTAATTGTCTCCAGTTCCATTCATATTGTTGCAAATAACTGAATCTCATTCTTTTTGTGGCTGCATAGTACTTTATTCTGTGCATGTACCACATGGTTGTTTCCAAATTTTGGTTATGTGAACAGAGTTGCAATGAACATGAAAGTGTAGATATCTTTTCTACATACTGATTTCCTTTTTGAGGGGCATATACCCAGCAGTGGGATTGCTGGATCATATGGTAGCTCCATTTTTAGTGTTTTGAGAAACCTCCAAACTGTTCTCCACAGTAACCGTACTAATTTACATTCCCACTAACAGCATACGAAGATTCCCTTTTCTCCACATCCTCACTAGCAATTTTAACCGGTACGAGATGATATAATTGTAGTTTTGATTTGCTTTTTTACTTTCTTATTTTTTTTTTTTTTTTGAGACAGAGCCTCACTCTTGCCACCCATGCTGGAGTGCAATTGGTGCGATCTCAGCTCACTGCTACCTCTGCCTCCTGGGTTCAAGTGATTCTTCTGCCTCAGCCTCCTGAGTAGCTGGGATTACAGGCGCCCGCCACTACACCCAGCTAATTTTTGTATTTTGAATAGAGACGGGGCTCCACCATGTTGGCCAGACTGGTCTCGAATTCTGAACTCAGGTGATCCGCCCGCCTAGGCCTCCCAGAGTGCTGGGATTACAGGCGTTAGCCACCGTGCCCTTGTTGATTTGCATTTTTCTGATGATCAGTGATGTTGAACACCTTTTCATATGCCTGTTTGCCGTTTGTATAACTTCTTTTGAGAAAAGTCTATTCAAATTGTTTGCCCATTTTTTAATTGGATTATTTGATTTTTTTCCTATAGAGTTGTTTTAGCTTCTTATATATTCCGGTTATTAATCCCTTGTCAGATGGGTAGTTTGCAAATATTTTATCCCATTCTGTGGGTTGTCTCTTAACTTTCTTGATAGTTTCCCCTGCTATGCAGAGACTTTTTACCTTCATGTGATTCCATTTGTCCATTTTTACTTTAGTTACCTGTGCCTGTGAGGTATTACTCAAGAAATCTTTGTTCAGACCAATGTCCTGGAGAGTTTCTCCAAAGTTTTCTTTTAGTAGTTTCATAGTTTGAGGTCAAATATTTAAATCTATAATTCATTTTTATTTATATGGTGAGAGATAGGGGTCTACTTTCATTCTTCTGCCTGTGGATATCCTGTTTTCCCAGCACCATTTATTGAAGAGACTGTCCTTTTCCCAATATATGCTCTTGGCATCGTTGTTGAAAATGAGTTCACTGTAGATGTTTAGATTTATTTGTGGGTTCTCTATTCTGTTTCATTGGTCTATGTGTCTGTTTTTATGCCAGTACCATGCTGTTTTGGTTACTAGAGCTCTGTAGTATAATTTAAAGTCAGGTAATGTGATTTCTCCAGTTTTTTTCTTTTCGCTCAGGATGGCTTTGGCTATTCTGGATTTTCTGTGGTTCCACATAAATTTTAGAATTCCTTTTCTATTTCTGTGAAGAATGTCATTAGTATTTTGATGGAGATTGCACTGAATCTGTACAATGCTTTGGATAATATGGGCATTTTAACAATATTGATTCTTCCAATCCATGAACATGGGATATCTTTCCATGTTTTGTGTCCCCTTCAATTTCTTATATCAATGCTTTACATACTTCATTTTAGAGAGCTTTCACTTCTTTGGGTAAGTTAATTCTTAGGTATTGTATTTTATTGATAGCTATTATAAATGCTATTCCTTTCTTGATTTCTTTTTCAGATTGCTTGCTGTTGGCACATAGAAATGCTACTGATTTTTGTATGTTGATTTTGTTGTCTGCAACTTTACTGAATTTGTTTACCAGTTCTATTAGTTTTTCGGTGGAGTCTTTAGGTTTTTCCAAGTATAGGATAATAGCATCTGCAAACAAAAATAATTTTACTTCTTTCCTTCCAATTTGGATGTCTTTTATTTCCTTCTCTTGTCTGATTACTTTAGTGAGGACATCTACTACTACGTTGAATAATAGTGGTGAAAAGGGACATCCTTGTCTGTTCCAGATCTTAGAGGAAAGCTTTCAGTTTTTCCTCATTCAGTATGATACTAGCCATGGGTTTGTCATAAATGGCTATTATTGTGTTGAAGTATGTTCCTTCTATACCCAGTTATTGAGGGTTTTTATTATGAAGGAATGATGAATTTTATCAAATATTTTTTCAGTGTCAATTGAAATGATCATACGGTTTTTGTTCTTCATTCTGTTGATATGATGCATCACATCAACTGATTTGTGTATGTTGAGCCATCCTTGCACCCTTGGGATAAATCCGACTTGGTCATGATAAATAATTTTTTAATGTGTTTTTGCATTTGGTTTGCTAGTATTTTGTTGAGGATCTTTGCATCAATGTTCATCAATAATTTTGGGCTGTAGTTTTCTTTTTTATGTGTCTTTGGTTTTGGTGTCAGGGCAATACTAGCCTCATTAAATGAGTTTGGAAGTATTCCCTTCTCTAATTTTTGGAATAGTTTGAATAGCATTGGAATTAGTTCTTTAATTGTTTGGTAAAATTCAACACCAAAGCCATTAAGTCCTTGGCTTTTCTTTGCTGGGAGAACTTTTATTACAGTTTCAATCTTATTATTTGTTATCGGTCTATTCAGGTTTTGGATTTCTTCATGGTTCAAGCTTGGGAGATTGTATGTGTCTAGGAATTTATTCATGTCTTCTAGGTTTTCCAATTTATTGGTATATAGTTGCTCATAGTAATCTCTAATGATCTTGAGAATTTCTGCAGTATTGGTTATAATGTCTCACTTTTCAACTCTGAGTTTATTTGTCTTCTCTCTTTTTTCTTAATCTCACTAAAAGTCAATTTTGTTTATCTTTTCAAAAAACCAACTTTTTGTTTCGCTGTTCTTTTGTATTTTTTTATTTCAATTTCATTTATTTCTGTTCTGATGTTTATTATTTTTCTTCTACTAATTTCAGATTTGGTTTGCTCTTCTTTTTATAGTTTTTAAATGCATCATTATGCTGTTTATTTGAAGGTTTTCTTCTTTGTTAATGTAGGTACTTATATCTACAAACTTTCCTCTTAGACTGATTTTGCTGTATCCTGTAGGTTTTGGTATGTTGCATTTCCATTTCCATTAGTTTCAATAAAATTTTTAACGCTCTTCTTAATTTCTTCATTAACCCACTGGTAATTCAGGAGCACATTCTTTAATTTCCATATGTTTGTATAGTTTTCAAAATTCCTTTTGCTATCGATTTCTAGTATTATTTCATTGTGGTTAGAGAAGATACTTGATATGATCTCAATTTTTTAAAAATGTTTTAAGATTTGCTTTGTGACCGAGCATATGGTCTCTTTTGAGAATGATCCATGTGTGGAGAAAATGTTTATTCTGTAGCCATTGGATGAAATTTTCTGTAACTATCTATTAGGTCAGTTGGTCTATAATGCAGATTAAGTCCAATGTTTCTTTATTGTTTTTCCCTCCAGATGATCTGTCCAGTGCTGAAAGTGGGATGTTGAAATCTCCAGCTATTGTTGCATTGGGGTCTATCACTCTCTTTAGCTCTAATAATATTTCCTTTATATATCTATGTGCTCAAGTGTTAGGTGCATATGTATTTACAATTGTTGTATCTTCTGACTGAATTGACCTCTTTATCATTATATAATTAATTTCTTTGTCTCTTTTTATGGTTTTTGTCCTAAAAACTATTCTGTCTGATAAAAATATAGCCACTCCTGCTCCTTTGGTTTTCCATTTGCATGGAATATCTTTTGCTATCCCTTTATTTTCAGTCTATGCGTGTCTTTATAAGTGAAGTGTGTTTCTTGTACACAACAGGTCATTGCCTTTTATTTGTTTTTAATCCATTCAGCCACTCTATGTCTTTTGATTGGAGAGTTTAGTCCATTTACATTTAATGTTTTATTGTTAAGTAAGGAAATACTCCTGACATTTTGTTTTTTGTTTTCCGGTTGTTTTGTGGTATTGTCTTCCTTGCTTCCTTCCTGTCTTCCTTTTTTGAAGGTGTTTTTTCTCTGATGGTATGTTTTAATTTTTGCTTTTTATTTTTTGTGTCTCTGTTGTAGGTTTTTTGATTTGATGTTATCATGCAGTTTGCAAATAACAACTTATAATTCTTATTTTAAACTGATGACAACTTAACACTGATCGCATAAACAAACAAGCAAAAACTAATAAAAGCTCCATACTTTAACTTCATCCCCCATACTTTTTAATTTTTAAAATTTCTATTTATATCTTATTATGCTATCTATGTCTTAAAAAGCTTTTCTCATTATTATTTTTGATTGGTTCATATTTTAGTTTTTCTACTCAAGATATGAGAAGTTTACATCACAATTATAGGTTATAATACTCCATGTTTGCCTATGTACTTACTATTACCAGTGAGTTTTGTACCTTCAGATGCTTTCGTATTGGTTATTGACGCTCTTTTCTTTCAGTTTGAAGAAATTTCTTTAGCATTTCTTATAGGAAACGGCAGTGGGTTCTTTTCTGGCCCACAGTGGGTCTAGAAATGCCACCCAGGAACTAAGTCTTGGAATTGAGAACTTTAGGATTCTGCTTGGTGCTTATGTTACTGTGGCTAAGTTGGTACCCAATTTGTAAGACAAAGTCCTTTTACTCTTCCCTCTCCTTTCGTGAAGCAGGAGTCTCACCCCATGGCCACCACAGCTGGGAAGGTGCTAGGTCACACCTGAAGCCAGCATGGTACTTGGACTCACCCAAGGCTTGTAGTGAGTACTGCCTGGCTATCACTGATGTTTATTCAAGGCCCAAGGACTCTTTAGTTAGCAGGTGATGAATCTTGCCAGGACTAGGACCTTCCATTCAAGGCAGAAAGTTCCCTTATAGCCCAGTGTATGTCTAGAAATGCCATCAGGGAGCTAGGACCTGGGTTGGGGGCTTCAGGACTCTGTTTGGTGCTTTATTTTACTGTGGGTGAGCTGTTATCCAAGTTGCAAGACAAAGTCCTTTCTATGCTCCTCTCTTCTTTTTTAAGGTAGAGGGATGGAGTTTCTCTCTCAAAGCTGTGAGCTGTGCTGCCTGGAATTGGAGGAGGGGTGATGCAAGCACTCCTTTGACCACTCCAGCTGGTGTCTCACTAGGTTATGGCACTCCAAGGCTACTGGTTCGGAGCTCAGTACAGCACTAGGACTTGCCTAGGAATTGTAGTCCTTGTGGCTTAAATCAGTGGTCCCCAACATTTTTGGCACCAGGGACTGGTTTTGTGGAAGACAATTTTTTAATGGGCAGGGTGGAGGATGGTTTCTGGGTAAAACTGTTCCATCTCAGATCGTCAGACATTAGTTAAATTCTCATAAGGAGCATACAACCTAGATTCCTCAGATGCACAGTTCGCAACAGGCTTCCACTCCTATGAGAATCTAATGCTGCAACTGATCTGACAGGAGGCGGAGCTCAGGCAGTAATGCCACTCACCTCCTGCTGTGCAGCCGGTTTCTAACAGGCCACCGACTGGGACTGCTGTGCAGCCCAATTCCTAATAGGTCACAGTCTGTGGCTTACGGATTGGGAACCCCTGGCCTAGACTGCCTTTCGAGTTTATTTAGAACCCCAGAGAACTTTAACCCACACTGGTGATGCTTGGTGGAACTCAGGTTCTGACTGCTGGGAAGGACAATTCCCCTCTGGCTAGAGCTGTTCTAAATGTGCCCTCTGTGGGCACTGGCTGAATTCTGTGCCATGTTGCTTTCTGCTGTTACACGGCATCACTGACTTCCAGTGCAAAGTCCCACAATTACTGTACTTTCCTTCTCCCAAGGGCACAAATTTTCTCTCCACACCATGTGGTGACCTGGAGGATGGGGGAGAGTGGTGTTGGCAATTAAAGACTTTCTTTCCTACCCTCTTCAGTGCCTCTTGTCTTGATATGATTTTAAAACAAAGTATTGTGATTACTCTTCTGATTTTTGGTTCTTATGAAGGTGCTTTCTTGTGTGGATGGTTGTTCAGTTTGGTGATCCTGCAGGAAGACAATCGCTGGAAGGTTCTATTTGGCCATCTTGCTCTGCTTCCTCCTCATCCTTTATTTCTTTCTCTTGCCGATTGCTCTGGCTAGGACTTCCAGTACAATGTCAAATAGAAGTGGTGAAGGTGGGCTTCCTTGTCTTGTTACAGTTCTTAGAACAAAGGCTTTCAGCTTTTCCCCATTCCATAGGATGTTAGCTGTGGGTGGTGACATAAATGCCATATATAGCCTTTATTATGGTGAGGTATGTTCCTTCTGTATAATAAAGTGCACATCTCTGAATTATGTATTACTTGCATTGTGGGTGCCAAGAAACTATTTATACTGCCTAGAATATTAACCTTTATTATGCCTAAAGAGTTCGTTAGTCAAATGTTGGTTTTGATGTACACCTCATAATTTAAAATTCAACATTTAAATTAAATAGTTTAATATTTTTTAATACCACCTAAATACAATATATTGATATAATCTAGAAAGTTAGATCAATGTTAGAAATGAAGTTTCACGGTGTACCTTTCCAGATTCATCATTAGCATTTCGTATTTTTACTTTTAGCTTTGATTTGAATGTTTCACAGATGAATTTAAATCTACACATGGTTATACCATAGCATAATATTAATAGGCAGTTCCCCTAAATTTGGGAACATCGCCTTAATGTAGTTGTGATGTTTTGAGGCTTCATAGTTTAAGCCCATTATACTATTATGGAGTCTATAGAGCAGGGTTATGGGGAAAGGCTTCAGAGAAGAGCTTTTTGTTGCTAGTATAACTTTATTTACAGAAACAACAAAAAACCCAAACTTATTTGAAGTCTGCTTAAATATTACTGTTAAATGTGAAGTATTTATATCTAAGATTCATAATCATATGAATGTCAACATTTAGTTTTGAGTAGAAAAAGATAAATCATTACTGTGAGTTAAGAAATTTAAATGGCGATGTGTGAGGGAGCTCGTAGCATGTCCATTCCACCCTTTCCATCTCCACCCTCCCCAGAGTTTCTTCCCCAGGGTGCCCTGCTTGTTGCTTTATTTTGGTGTCTCCAAGATGGTTGGAGATACCTGTCCAGCCTCTGGTGTTCTGCGTGGGGTCTTGTCTTCTTTCCATTCCACTCAGGCTCAACTCCAGACTGGAACATGGTTTGGGAAGCAGTGGGGATAGCCAAGATGGTTGTCAGTGGGTGGCCCAGCAGTTCCTGTCCCAGGAGTGGCCACAGACCAGGAGAGTGGTGGCTGTGCATGTGGCCAGCCTGCTGCCATTGTCTCATCCTTGTCAGGGCCCTCTCTTTCACCTTACAGCATCTGAGGGGCAGAGAGAGGGTTGGGGTCGACAATGCCCCTGCAAATTTTTTAAAAATAAAATTTAGATGACAAGTATATATCATATATGCAGTGACCAAGCATATAACTACTTTACAGTCATCTAACTGCTGTAGCAATGATATGTAACTACAGTGTCAAAACACCCTGACAGTTTTCGGAAACCCAAAGTGGAGACCACCTGCCATATCTTACTTTTTCTTTAGGTACAATACCCAAATTCATATTCATTTTGCTTACACATGAATAGTTTCAAATCTGTTCACATATGGTTTAAAGTTTTTGTCCCTATTGTCTTAACTCAGGCTTGTGTAACTTAAAATGAGCCTGAGCGTGGGTCTACATACAGCAAGATGTGCAATAAAAACACAATTTTAGTGCTACTTTCAAAATTCATGCTATTAAGAAGGATGCTGTTTTCAAAGCTGAAAAGATCATGAAATGGCTGACTTACATATCAGAGGTTGGATAATTCCTTATTATTGAGGTGTTATAGTTTCTATGTAGTAAATGTCTTCAAATATTAACTGAAAGATCAGTGAAGTATTTTCTCCTTTGTAATTCCAACTTCATTTTGCTTATTCTGAAGATAATTAATATTTTAATTGCAAAAGAAATTATAGCATTGGAAAATTTTCTCTATATGGAGAATAACAATGAACCAAATTTACCAATTAGGGAACCATTTCAGGAATTGTTAGACGGTGAATTTTTCTGCAGTAACTATGTTTCAGTTGCAATGCAGTATGCCCAGAAACAATCCATTTCAACTTCCGAATGTTTGATTTGGAAAATTTGTTTGATGAGTATTCAGTTAAACACTTGGATACAAGCTCTTTCCAGAAGGTCACATCTCTACCATTTATCTTGGAATGTTTCTGAAGACATTCTACTCATTTTATTAACTCTACATACTTCTGTTTTTGGATCTCCAATATGATTATAGACAATATCAACACAGAAGGCTTTGATTTAGACTCTAAAGGTTAGAGCTTTTGATCTTGACATGCCTTAAGTTGGGCTTCCAGTCAAAATTGAGGTCACTTCTCCTTTCAAATGGCAAGTTCTCTTGAATGAGTGCATAGTGGAGTTGCAGAAATTGAAAGGCAGTAGCCGCTTTCACTTTACATTACACCTTCTCCAATACAATCTTTTCCATTCTCATCAAGTCTGAAACTGTGAACCTTTATTCACTTATTTGGAACACATCCGTTGCCAACGGGACATTCCTTTCCTCTTCTATTGATTTTACAGCCAAATAGAAGCAGCTCAGTCCAACACATCCAAGGTGCTTGGACTGTACTTTCATTTAACACAGGAATCTGTCCAGTAAATTCACAGAGAAAATGCCTTTATGTTAAAGTCAAAGAACTGAGTTAGACTAGCATCTTGTACTTCAAAGTCCTGTAGCCTTGCAATCATTCTGAGGCTATTGTCTATCATGTGCAAATTCAATTGTCTCAAGCCACAGATCTTTAACTGACATCCAGACTTCTGTTCCAACAGGGCATTCAGCTGGTGTAGCAGTTTCTGAGAGTCAG
The DNA here is from genome assembly GCF_008728515.1 of Papio anubis. Lineage (NCBI taxonomy): Eukaryota > Metazoa > Chordata > Mammalia > Primates > Cercopithecidae > Papio > Papio anubis. The sequence goes on from NC_044981.1 coordinate 130,156,665, forward strand.
GTGTCAGTACCTCTATCATCTTGATAGTGACTGGGGCTCAGTGGTAACCACCCTTCTTGGGCCTGCCCTCATCTCACCTCACAAAATCCAATCTCAGAGGCCTAGGAAACAAAGCAAAGAGAGAGACCCAGGGAACGGGAGCCTGGGTGGATGTCTCTGCAGAGCCACCTAGATCATATTGCCCTCCTCAGGGTCAGCTTGGAGCTGAAGGGCTCAAAAGGCATTTTGATATTTGATTGCATATTATTTCATACTGTTATTTCAGAGTTTTGTGTGCACATATTGTTTCTTCAGTAAGTCTAATGCTTTATAAGCATAGCAACCACATCTGACATTTCCATGTCTCGCACATTGTGTGCTTGGACAGCTCTGACTGGAATATTCTTCCCCTGGTTGCCCACATGTCTAATATAGTGCTTTGTGTTGTGTCAAAACCTAATGCATATTTGTTGAATATTTAACACGTGCTGATTTTAGGTTAGTAAATGTCTTTTCGATAATTGATGATTTTTGTTATACCTAGAGATTGAACACTTTGAAAGCAGCCTTAGAAAATGCATTTCAATTATTCTTTTTCACCCCCTCCTTCTGTGCCCAGGACAAAACTCTGCATGGATTAAGAACTTGGTAAATATTACAGATGAAGCAACAGGTGGATTTCAGGCACACATAAGCAAATTGAATTTTTTAACCCTCAATCAGGACATGTGGTTTAATTTTGGAGGATTTTATGTATATACCAAACAGCCTGAGAAATGTAGCTTGAATTGAAATATATTAGAATACATGAAGACTAACAGAGACAGTAGGAAAATATGTTTGTCATCAGAACTGTTTCAGAAATCCAAAACACCAACCTACCTATTCCACCACTTCAGGTGATCCAAAAAGACTGGGAGTAAACATGTTTCGAGTGGTTCAATGTGTTGTAATTTATATCTATGCATTTCAGATATTAATTGAAACAAAGGTGGGTTAAACTATTGAATGGTTGTTCTGTCTTATAAACACATTTAAATAATACTTTTCTACATGTATTATTATATCCTTTTCTGATCTTTTTCAAGGATCTATTTTATAGATGATTGCTATGGTCTTCCTTATATTAATTATACAAATTTGTTTGTAGATCTAATAACCAAGATTTGATGGCACCAAATTTTTCTTCATATAACAGTTATCTCAGCCTTCTCAGCTATGCTTCAATAACCTGGTGTAAACCATTTACCATTTCAGAGTTTTGCAATAGAGGATAAATATAGCAATATGTTATATATTATTTTCAAAATTGTATTTTAATTGCTTTACTGGGACAATTATTGGTAACTTTGAAAAAGAGTTAAAAAAATCAGACATTAACAAATGCTCCAGGATTTCCGTAGTTTCATACTAGCTGGTACTGCCCTAGCCAATCCTTGTTACCTCTTATTTGAACTATGGCAACAGCTTCCTAATGAATCCCTTGCATTTAGTCTCTCATTGTTCTAGTACATTCTATATTGCGTGTTCTATTTATCTTTATGAAGAAAATTTTGACCAGGTTGTTTTTGTCTTCAAAGGTTTTAATAGTACCTATTTGTTACTAAATTTGGAACAAATCTTAGCCTCTTGTGCAAAGCTCAATATCCATCCTTCCTTCCTTTGTCCCTCTCTCCCTCCCTCCCTTCCTTCTTTCTTTCTTTCTTTCTTTTTTTTTTTTTTTTTTTTTTTTTTGAGACAGAGTGTTGCTCTGTCACGCAGGCTGGAGTGCAGTGGCTCCAGCTAGGCTCACTGCAAGCTCCTCCTCCCAAGTTCATTTAGGTCATTCTCCTGCCTCAGCCTCCCGAGTAGGTGGGACTACAGGCACCCTTCACCACGCCTGGCTAATTTTTTGTATTTTTAGTAGAGATGGGGTTTTACCATGTTAGCCAGGATGGTCTCGATCTCCTGACCTCATGATCCACCTGCCTCAGCCTCGCAAAGTGGCTAGGAGCCACCATGCCCCCTCATCCCCTTCCCTCTCTCTTTCCTTTCTTCTAAAATCTGGTAATGTCTTCATTTCTCCCTCACTTTTGAAGGACAGTTCTGCTGGATAGAGCATTCTTGATTGTCAGATTTTTTTGTTCTTTCAGTACTTTAAATATATCAGCTCAATGCTTTCTGGTCTCCAAAGTTACTGATGAGAAACCTGCTGATAATCTTATTGGGGATCCCTTGTATGTATGAGTGACTTCTGTCTTGCTGCTTTCAAGATTCTTATTTTGTCTTTGGCTTTCTACAATTTGATTATAGTGTGTCTTAGTGTGGGTCTCTTTGAATTCATTCTCTCAGAGTCTGTTGAGCTTCTTGGATCTTTTTATTCATATCTTTCTTCAAATGTGGGAAGTTTTCAGCCATTATTTCTTCAAATAATCTCTCTTCTCCTTCTGAGACTCCCACAATGCATGTGTTGAACACTTGATGGTGTTCCTAAGGCTCTATTCAATTTTCTTTACTGTTTTTTGTTGTTGTTCTGCAGACTGAATAATTTCAACTGTCTTGTCTTCCAGTTTGCTGTTTCTTTTTTCTACATACCTGAATTGGTCTTTGAATCCTCCAATAAAATATTCATTTCAGTTATTGTAATTTTCAGCTCCAGTGTTTTTAGGTTTTCTATCTTTTTATTGATATTTCTACTTTGTTTTGGTTTTTGATTTTCTCCACATCTTCCTTTATTTTCTTGAGCATCTGTAAAACCATTGTTTTAAAGTCTGTGTTTAGTAGGTCTGTCATGCAGTCTTTTTCAGGGATGATTTTAGTTGGTTTATTTTCCCTCTCCTTTGAGTGAGCCATATTTTCCTGTTTCTTTGTATGATTTGTGATTTTTCTGGTTGATAACTAGACATTTGAATCTTATCACATGGTTACTCTGGGAACCAGATTCTCTGGGTTTGCTATGTTTGTTTTATTGTTGTTGTTGTAGGATGTTTGTGTTGAGGATCAGTTTGAGATGTAAATTTAAGGTCTTCTTAGGCCTTTTATGAGCCTGTGCCTTTCCCTGGGCATGTATGGCAACTTTCTAAATTTTCCTGTTTATTTAATTGCTTTTATGTATCTTTTTCCTTAAATGTCTCACTACCCAAAGGAGAAAAAGAGAAAAATAAATAAATAAATAAGGCACTGGCTCTTTAAATCTCCTGGGAGCCACTTCAGCCAGAGAGAGGGCCTGCAAAAATGGTGTGTGTGTGTGTGTGTGTGTATACACAACAATAGCTGCTTGCCTTTGTGTTTGTACCTCCATGATCAGAAGCAGCAATTAGTGATCAGAACACAGATCTCATATATTTGAAAGACAAAGTCATTATTGTCCACCCTGTTCCCATATGCTGCCTGCAAGCTGCTTTAGGAACACAGACATGGCAGCCTGCCACAGGGACATGGGATGAGGAATTGGTAACCACTATTGAGCTAAGAGTTAACATGAACTGAAATTAACTGTAAGTTACCTTCCAAGCATTCGTCTGGAAGTTGCAAGCACTAGAGCTCCAAAATAGCAATATCAGACAGATTTCAACTGTGCAATTGTTATCTAGGTGGGAGAGAAAAATTCCGTGCTCTGCTATCTTCCTAGGATCCCCCTATCTCTAAATTAAATTTTTTTGAGATGGAGTCTCCTTCTTGTTGCCTAGGATGGAGTACAATGGTGTGATGTCTGCTCACCACAACCTCTGCCTCCCAAGATCAAGCGATTCTCCCACCTCAGCCTCTCCATTAGCTGGGATTATAGGCACACACCCAGCTAATTTTGTATTTTTAGTAGAGACGAGGTTTCTCCATGTTGGTCAGGCTGCTCTCGAACTCCTGACCTCAGGTGATCCACCCACCTTGGCCTCCCAAAGTGTTGGGATTACAGGCATGAGCCACCGCACCTGGCCCCCCCCAATTTTTTTTTTTTTTTGAGACAGGGTTCAGGGTTTTGCTCTGTTGCCCATGTTGGAATGCAGTGAAACTTACTGTAGCCTCAAACTCCCAAGTTCAAGCAGTCCTCCCACCTCAGCCTCCCAAATATCTGAGACTACAGGCACACATCACTATGCCTGGCAATTTTTTTTTTGTTTTTTCATTTTTTGTAGAGAGACGGTCTTGCTTTGTTGCCCAGGCTGGTCTCAAACTCCTAGGCTCAAGCAATCCTTCCTCCTTATACTCCCAAAGTGCTGGAATTATAGGCGTGAACAACCACACCCACCCCAAAATATTTTTTAATGCCTCTCTTCTGTTAGACATAAGTTTAGTAAACAAGATATGTAAGTCATTGACCCATGATATCTACAGGATGCTGCAGACATTATAAGACGAACACATAAGTGAAAATATGATTATAGATTACGATAAATGCTATGAAGAAAAAATATGTGATCTGGTATCTTATCCTACAGTAGATTGCTACAACCAATTTTACTCAAGCATGGGATTCCTCTGAACTCCTTTCTTGTCTTAATCCTTCTCTTCTAATTATTGTTATTTATAATTTATTTTTGCATATATCAAATAATAAGTTTCGGCAACTATCATTCAGGATTTTCTTAAAAGCTAACATTGATTTACAAAGATTTTCTTCCTCCAATAAACATATATCAGATTTGGCCAAACCCCAGTACAAGAAAGACTCAGCTGCTTGGCCAAGAAAAACTCTATCTATGTTGTGGCAAATATTGGGGACAAGAAGCCATGCAATACCAGTGATCCTCAGTGTCCCCCCGATGGCCGTTACCAATACAACACTGATGTGGTATTTGATTCTCAAGGAAAACTGGTGGCACGCTACCATAAGGTAAAATTAATTTGCAAATAATCCAATTAGTTAATATCTAAGGAAATAAAGCGGGCAAGGAGAAAAATACGTTATTGATAATGATAAGCATACTTTAGAAATCAAGTAGAGGCAAAGCATAGAAAGTAATGATAAAGTGTGGAAAGCTCCTATAAAGAGGCTTAAGGGGTTCCGTGTGCATGTAAGAACACAGGAGTGTGTTTTTAGGAGTGTGTGGGAGTCAGAAAGTGCTACATGCATTATGCTGCACAATGTTGCCTTTTGGACTTTGTTTTTTTAAAGACATACCCTGGCAATGGGTCTAGGCTAGAATGAAAAACTGCTTACCACATAAACTCTGTCTTGAGGAGAATGGAGCAAACAAAGTTCCTTGCCAAGGAAAACAGTTAAGTATACTTGGCAAACAGAAGTAATCTATTTTACTCCCATGTCTTATAAGACTCCAAAGGGTCTTTATAGATAAAGATACCCATGTACACATCTGTAATGTGGAGACTGAACCAAAGGCTCAGTTTAGCCGGAATGGCCTCTGGTTCTCTAAAGCAAACTCTTTTCCCATGAAAACAGTGATCATAGATTAAATTGGTACTAAGATGTGAGCTTGCACTTTTTCCAACACTGTGATGTCCAGATCAACTTCCTAAAAGAATTTTTTTTTCTCTTTCTCTTCTGTTTATTGCAGCAAAACCTTTTCATGGGTGAAGAGCAATTCAATGTTCCCAAGGAGCCTGAGATCGTGACTTTCAATACCAGCTTTGGAAGTTTTGGCATTTTCACATGCTTTGATATACTCTTCCATGATCCTGCTGTTACCTTGGTGAAAGATTTCCACGTGGACACCATACTATTCCCAACAGCTTGGATGAATGTTTTGCCACATTTGTCAGCTGTTGAATTCCATTCAGCTTGGGCTATGGGCATGAGGGTCAATTTCCTTGCATCCAACATACATTACCCCTCAAAGAATATGACAGGTAATGTGTGATCTTAAAGATATGCAGGCTGATGTAATCAGAAAAAAAAAAAAAAACCATGTTTTTCTAGCTAATGCATACTCCTTAATACAATGTTTTCCAGCTCTTAATTTTTGAACATCTAGTTGTTAATATGCTATAGAATCAATCTCAGTCTAAATTGTTTTGTAGATTTATTTGGTTTTATTTATCTTGATTTTTTTTTCAAAATATATGACTTCTTACATACATCTCTCCTTTCTTGGCTTCTTGGTGTCATACTTTAACTGATTTCCTCTCACTTCTCTGTCTTTACCAGCATGTTTTACTGAAATTAATAAGACATATAACTTAGAGAGAGTAAAATGTGAATACGAGTTTAAAATAGTAATAGCAATCATGAAATCCCTTTTTACTTTCCCATTTCAAATGATATTTTCAATTTATTACTTCCAGGAAGTGGCATCTATGCACCCAGTTCTTCAAGAGCATTTCATTACGATATGAAGACAGAAGAGGGAAGACTCCTCCTCTCACAACTGGAATCCCACCCATCCCACTCTGTAGTTGTGAATTGGACTTCCTATGCCAGCAGTATAGAACCACCCTCGTCAGGAAACCAGGAATTTAAGGGCACTGTCTTTTTCGATGAATTCACTTTCGTGAAGCTCGCAGAAGTTGCAGGAAATTACACAGTTTGTCAGAAAACTCTCTGCTGTCATCTAAGCTACAAGATGTCTGACAACCTAACAGATGAAGTGTATGCCCTAGGGGCATTTGATGGACTGCACACTGTGGAAGGGCGCTATTATCTACAGGTAATATTTTGATGTCAGAAGAGTTACTGGACAAAATAAAGACACTCAGTTAAATATACATTTTAGATAAATAATGAATGATTTTTTAGTATACGCATATCCCGCTTTTGGGGATTTATGCATCCTAAAACTTTTGTTGTTTACCTGAAATTAAACTTGAGCTGGGAAGCCTATAAATATAGGCTAAATTTATTTGCTACATCTTTTTTTTTTTTTTTTTGAGACAGAATCTCACTCTGTTGCCCAAGCTGGAGTGCAGTGGCACACAATTCTCATGACTCAGCCTCCCAAGTAGCTGGGACTATAGGCAAGCGCCACCATGCCTGGCTAATTTTTTTTTTTTTTTTTGTATTTTAGTAGAGACTGGGTTTCACCATATTGACCAGGGTGGTCTTGAACTCCCTGAGCTCAGGCGATCCGCCCACTTTAGCCTCCCAAAGTATTGAGACTACAGGGATGAGCCACCAAGCCTGGCCTATTTGCTAAATCTTGAAATCTTAGATGTCAGTTAGATGTCAGTTCGATTTTAAGCTGATTGGGGAAAGGCAGAACATTTACTTGCAGTAGCAGTATTAAAAATAAATATTTAAATTATAGATAATTATAACAGTTCATTGAAAACCTGTTTTATTTCCTCCTGAACAAATTAAACCATTTTCCCTATGTGTTCACAAATACCTATCTTGCATTATAAAGAGTTTGACGCTAAGTATATCCTGGATATGAATGGAGTTGACCACCAAGATTGTTCAATGGAATGATTTATTGCTGCAAAGATCCAATCTCTCATGCTCACAAGTGGCCTCCATGGTCCTCTAATTCTACTCTTCTCTTCCTTGGTCTGGCCCTCATCTTATCTCACTTAACAGAGCTTCCTGTTGACAGTCTGACAATCTCAGCTCCATCCAGTCAGTTCCCTACACTGTAGTTACAGAAATCACAAAAAGCTGTTTTTGATTATAATACTGTCTGGCTTAAAATTCTTCACTGACTTCTAATTGACAGATCAAATTTCTTAACATGAAAGATATACGAAGTCTAGATGTGTGGTCCCTTCCTATTCTCCATCCTCTAATTTCACTTCTACTTACATATATCCTGGTCTTCTGCAATATAGAGATATTTTCCTATTTCCTATTTGCTAGCACCTGCAGAACCTCGAGGTGTTTGCATAGATTGTTTGGTCCTTTATCCATGGTGAGCCCCACCTACTCATTTTCATAGCACTTTTCAGGTGTTATCTTCACCAAGGAGCCTGCCTGGATATTTCCCAAGGAGCTACTCCTACCTCCCCAGCTGAGTTAAGTACCTCCTTTGTGTGCTCCCAGAGCACCATATGCTTAGCTTTATCAAAGACATACTATGTCATAGTATTCACATACTTATTTGAGACTGAGAACCCCTTGAGTGCTGAAATTATGCCAACTGCACAGTATTTTGTTTGCTCTATGATAACTACTCTATCAATACTTGTTCATTTTAGCAAGTGAAGGCCTACTATATGCCAGGTATTTATTTAGTGTTAATGATATGAAGATAAATAAGCATAGATTCTCCTCTTGAGGAATTAGTAATGGAGAAAGACATTTGAACAGATAGTTTCAGCATAGGTTGGCATGTGATAGTCCGTAGAATGCACATTTTGCTGCAGGAGTACTAAAGAGCTCCACTTAGATTAATTTGGGAATGCAGGGAAGTTTCTGGAGCTGATGCTATTATCCAGGTGAAAAAGAGGAGGAGGGGATTCTTTGTGGTGTGAAGAGCATGAACAAGGGTGTGGATGCAGGCAGGAGCAGGGTCTGCAGGGAAAATCAAGCAGGTCAGTGCTACTAAGGCATAGCTTGAGAAGCTGGGGTTGGTGGGAAATAAGCCTGGGGACAACATCCTGTCCTGCAGGATCTTACCGAGCACACTTAAAATTCAGCCTTTATTCTGCGGGTGATGGTCAGCTGGTGGAAGTGGTCCAGTGAGGGAATGATGTGGTCAGATCTGCCTTTGAGTGTATCATTTTTACGACTCTGTAGATGATGGAACAAAGACCCAAAAGACTAGATTATTAAAATAGTCTTATTAAGGGTCTGGACCAAGATTGTGTTTGTCGGAATAAAAGCAAAGCATGGAGTCTAGAAATGTTTAGAAAACGGAACTCAGTGGCTAATTTCATGTGGAACAGGAAAGCAGAATGAAGAATCCAGAATGTGGCAGGTTTCTGGTAAGAATGGCTGGGTGGGTGAGATGCCTCTGACAGATCAGGAGGCAAGAGAGGAGCAGACTGGTTGATAGTGGGTAGAGGCTGAGTTCAGTTATAGATACGATGGTTTTGAAGTCGTTATGAGACATTCAGCTGGACCCAGCCAGTTGGCTGTTGAATACTTTGGTGTGATGCTTAACGGAGGTACTAGAATTAGAAATATTGTTTCGAGAATCAGCAAGATACAAGGGGCGATTAAGCACACAAGAGTGAATGACACTGCAAAGGAGACTGTACTGACAATAAAGAACTATTGACAAGGTAGAACCTTTAGGAGCTTCAGTATTTAGGGCAGGAAAGGACAGAGGACAAGAAACCTGCAAATACAATTGAGAAATAAAAGATAATTTAAAAAGAACGTCTGGTAGATGCAAGGAAGTAGAGACTCTTGGAAGAAGGAAATCGGGAGGTGTATTAATGCAATACGTTGACCATTATTAGCATTTTTGAGTATAATTTTGGCAGAATTTTCTGAGCTCATAATGATAGGATGATGGGCAGATTATATTGGGTTGAAAAGTCAAAGGGAAGTGAATGCATTTTTTTCCCCAAGAAGTCTTATCTGAGACAAGAAGAAGAGAAGCAAGACAAGGGCTTAACAGAGACTCATGGTCAGGAGAAATGTGTGTGTGTGTGTGTATGTTTCTCAACAAATGAGAGAGCCTTGATTGCCTTTGTAGGTCTAGGAGAAAGAGCTACAAAATAAAAAATATATAAAATATGAGAGGAATCAGGCCAGGTGCAATGGCCTGTAATCCCAGCACTTTGGGAGGTCAAGGCGGGCAGATCACCTGAGATCAGGAGTTTGTGACCAGCCTGTCCAACGTGGTGAAACCCTGTCTCTACTAAAAATACAAAAATTAGCCAGGCATGGTGGCAGGCACCTGCAATCCCAGCTACTTGGGAGGTCGAGGCGGGAGAATTGCTTGATCCTGGGAGACGGAGGTTGCAGTGAGCTGATATTGTGCCACTGCACTCCAGCCTAGGCAAAAGAGTGAGACTCTGTCTCAAAATAAAATAAAATATAGGAGGAATCAATACTCCTACTCAGTGTTCCAAGGTGCTGGAGGAAAGGGGGAAAAATAGTATCATGAACACAGGTACAAAATGTCTAACAAGTGGAAATTAAATGAATTATATGGTATATTATGGTATATTATATGGTATATTAACATATGTAGCCTTATATATGTGACATACATGTGGTATTATATTGCTATATAAATTTTTATAATTGAAGTATAAATTGTGATGTATTATTTTTAAGTTTAAAAAGGTTGGTCACAAAACAAGAGGGTAATCTCTTAGCTCTTCTTGCCTCCTTTTCCTTCTTGCCTCCTCTACCTTTTCCGAACTTTTTGCCTCCCCCAGAGTCTCGGCTCTTCCTAAAGAGAGTTGTGGGAAGTTCTTTCTTAGTGTTGTGAGGTAGGTTAGCTTTGTCAGGTAAAACCAAGCTTTCTGTTTATCTTGCTAGACGGTGATATTCCATTTAAATGATTGGTACCAGTTATGTTTTGGAATCTTTCTATTTAAAGATAGTAATACATATTAATTGATATTACCAGCAGAATCTGGGAAAATACCCAGAATCAAGCATATTAATATATCTATTGGAAAACATGGGACTATTCAACTTAAATAGCTTCAATAAAAATGTTATAGCCTTATGTTAATTCAAGTTAGGTCTTAATGCCAATGTGCCAGTGGGTTACAAAAATCCTTTATTTTCAGAGGATTTTGGATTTTGGTATTGAAGATAAGGAATTTTGGTATAATATTATATTTATAATTTTTCATAGTCTAACTGTGATGATATATTATGCTTGAAAAATCTTGATTATCACCAAAAGCCACCTCCAATCCAAGTGAAGAGAAACAAAGAGAGGTAAAAGTGAAATAAACCCCTATCTTGCCACACAGATTTTCTAAGCATTCTATAGTGAATATGCATAATTTTGTTTATATCAATATGTCATTGCAAACTTATTGCTTTTATATTTTTTCTTTGTTTTTCCTAAAGTTATTAATTGCCTTATTTTTTAAAATTTAGTTAATTTTCTTTGACTTTTTGTTAAAACCCCATATCTTCCAACGGCATCTCAGAATAATTTTCCCACAATATCATTTTCATAAGATTATCTAGAGCTAAAAATAATAACCTTTCTCTGCACTGGTTTCCTTCTAGTCCTTCTGCACAGCTGTCATATTGAGATTTCCTTTACTGTCATCCTAGGAATGCTCTCTTAGCTATTTCCTTGCTTTGGGTTCTCTGTTTTTCTCCTTCTACCTTTATCTGTTCCTTTCTTCTGTTGGAGTCAACACTGTCTAGTTACATTGCTCTAATCTGAACTGGCTGCTCTCCATGCCTTGTACATGATAGGAGTCATCCTGGAATCTCCCTTTATCCTCGTGGTGAAGATTTTCTTTTTTTACCACTTCCTGGTGTGGATTTCCTGTTTTCTGTTCCCCATCTTCCTTGTTTTGGGCTTGTGCCCTCTTTCTTGTTGTTAACAGTTTCCGGAAAGAGAGTGATTGGGATGCAAGATTTTTGAGACTTACCAGTCTGAAAGTGCCTTTCCTCTTAAATTTAGTTAAGTATTTCCCTGGGCATGGAATTCAAAGGTGGTTATAACTTTTCTTCAGGATTGTGAATGTATTATATCCTCACATCTTATGTTGCTATTGAGAATTCTGAAGTTCTTCTGATTCTTGATTCTCTGTATGTGTATTCCTCATTCTGCACCTTCCCCAGAATGCATGCAGAGTTTCTTCCTTTACATTTTCTTTTTCTCTTTTTCTGAAACTCTTACTATTGGGATCTTTTGCCTCTTGGATTGGTGCTCTAATTTTCCGACATTTTCTCTGCTGTTTTTTACTACTTTATTTTTTCCCTCTACTTTCTGAGAGATTTCCTCCTCTTGATCTTCCAAATCTTGTACTGAATCTTTTATTTTTGTTAACATGTTCATAATTTCCAAGAACTCTTTTTTCTTGTCTTCTGAGTTTTACTTTTTCTTCAATACTTGTTGTTTTGAGCATGTATTATTTTTTCTTCTCTCTCTGAGGCTATTTAGAAAACTTTTTATTGAAGCTCCTTCCCCCTGCTTCCTTTAAGTTGTTTTTATCTGCTTTTTTATTTGCTTTTTCATGCAATAAGTTTTTCTCACATATCTGGTAACTCTTGGGGATTACCAAAAACTCATAGAAAATTCTGAGCATGTGAGTAACACTTGCCAATTTTGAGCTTCATGATAGAATGACCTAGCTGGACCTTTTGCTGGGGGGAAATCTAAGGTAAGTGTCTTTAGAGACTTCCTCTTGGGATGGTCATGTCTCGCAGTTTTCAAGATTCTTCTAATTTCCTTCTTGAATCAGTTGTCTAGTTTAGGAAATAAAAATACAGGATCTCCAGGTAAATTTGAAGTTCAGATAAGCATTTTTTTTTTTTTTTTTTTTTTTTGGTTGAGACAGTCTCTCTCTGTTGCCAAGGCTGGAGTGCAATGGCACGATCTCTACTCACTGCAACTTCTGCCTTCTGGGTTCAAACAATTCTCCTGCCTCAACCTCCCAAGCAGCTGGGATTAGAGGTGCATGCCACCACACCCAGCTAATTTTTTATATGTCTGGTACAGATGGGGTTTCACCATGTTGGCCAGGCTGGTCTCGAACTCTTGACCTCAAGTGATCCACCTGCCTCGGCCTCCCAAAGTGCTGGGATTACAGGCGGGAGTCACTGCTCGCAGCCCAGATAAACATCTTTTTTTTTATTAATTTTTTTTATTTTTAAAGTGTAAGAATGTCCCATTCAATATTTAAGACATACTTATACTAAAAAATTATTTGTTGTGTATCTGAACTTCAAATTTAACTGGGAGTCTTGCCCTGTGTTTTGCCTGGCAACCCTATTCCTGAAAGATAAATCCCTGGTGGCAGCATTAGGGAGCCAAGTGGGGAAAATGGCCTTGCAAGGTGTGGGTGGGGGTTGAGGGGGAACGTTTTCAACATTCAGTATTATTTATTCAGGTAATCCCCTTCAACTGTGTCTCTTAAACTTTCATCTAAAGAACATCCACTTTACACCCTCTGGAAATACTGTCAGTTATTTACTGGAGTAGGGGAGGATCAGTTACCCAATTTTTTGGAGGACTTAGTATGCAAGGCATCCTTCACAACTTTCTGCTCATTTTTTTTTTTTCCTTTGACTGCCACAACTTTACTCCTAGCTCTAGGTACAGAGCAGTCCCAGTGATTAAATCTTTGAGTACTTTGCAGTGTAGATAGGGTTGATTCTTGGCTCTTTCTACTGTTAGTTTAGAACTTGGCTTTCCTAGGTCTGCTAAATCAGTTACTACTTTTTCTATCAACATCCTAGTTTTTAAAACTGTGCTGTGGTCTATCCTATTTTCCTATCTTTGTGGGCTAAAAAATTAGTGTTCTTTTTGAAGGATTGTAGAAAATAAAATTGAAGCATGTGTTCATTCTACCTTTACCTGAAAGTTACTTCTATCCCATCTCAATACACTTGCACTGAAGTGATTACTTTCCACCTGCAAAGTGGAAAAAATGAGACCAGTTAGTGGCTACTGCTTTAGTCAAGCAAGAAATGAAGGTGACTTGGAATATGCCGTACAGATGGCATTAAATGAATATGGATCTCCTTTTGGAAACTTTTCACCCGCATGGTGAGATGACTCACATACTTAGATTTTATATTCAATAGCTACATACTATAGTGGAAAAAAAACTTAATGGAGAAGTGTTTCAGTTCTTGCACAGATATAGAGGATATGACTTTTCCAGATTACAGGGGTTGCCTCTAGGTCAACGCTGGGGTTCATTACAACTCTGAAGTTCTTTTATTGTGTGAAACAGGCAATAAGATATGATTTACACAGGTGCCTACATTAAACCTTTAAACACATTTTAAATTCTTGATAATTAAAATCATTAGTAACTTGAGAATATTGAAGATATAATTGTTCATGGCTATAGGCCAAGGATCTGATTGCTTTTATGTGGCTAATCTTTTTGACAGTGAATTGCAGGAGGCACTGGGGCTTAAAGTCCTTTATTTTTATTATTAGTTGTATTAATTATTCCGTAATAAGCTGGATGACTCTAATGAAGAAGTAACATTATTTTACCAAATAAAGTGGCATAGGCATTTTTCCAGATCAAGAGAGTATTTCAGTTGACTTTCTCATTTTTTTAAGAGCATCTAACATTTTATTTAATTATTTAATTCTATTTTTATCTTTAAAATTTACCCTAGCTTTATTGTCATTAACGAATGAAAATTATATATCTTTACAGTGTATGATGTGATATTTTGATATGTGTATACACCATGAAATGATTAAATCAAGCAAATTAACAAATCCCACATGACTTTCTTATGACTTACTGGTTTTCATGACTTCCCTAGATTTGTACCTTGTTGAAGTGTAAAACGACTAATTTAAAAACTTGCGGTGACTCAGTTGAAACAGCTTCTACCAGGTTTGAAATGTTCTCCCTCAGTGGCACTTTCGGAACCCAGTATGTCTTTCCTGAGGTGTTGCTGAGTGAAAATCAGCTTGCACCTGGAGAATTTCAGGTAAGAATCTTTGAATATTGCCAATTAGTTTCACGTAAGAGGAAGCACTTTTTGATATAAAAACCTGCTCAAGTGCTTACAAATATCATAAAAATTTCTGTTTGGAAAGTGCCAGATTGTCCTTGGGGATCATGAAGGACATTGAGCAGGCTGCTTTCTTGACTGGGAATTCTTAACATAGTAATTAGTGTGTCCTTGAGAATAAAAAGATATATATCTTATTTTGGGGATTATAGGGAGTTTAAGGTCTTCCACGTAGAAAGAAGATTCAATGAGAGTAGTTTCAGAACCAGTCCCACTGGAGCCCATTAGGATCACTGGGAAGTGATGGCCTAGGGAAGTTGAAAGGAGTCCCTCTCATCAAGTGAGTCAAGGCTCTGTGTGATGGTAGAAGGAAAAGAGACAAGGAAAAGCTGAAAAAGAGAGAATTCGACAGTGGCTGATGTTGGCAAAAAAGCAAAAACTTTTTAAAGTTCAGAAATAATCCCTTGTTGCACATGTGCTCTGCCCAGCCACATTCTTCTGCTGACTTCCTGCAAGTTCTCCTCTCACTCCCTGTTCCTGGTAGAAACCACTGCTGGGGTGACGGAGGACAATGGAATGATGAGGTGGTTGTAGTGAGCAAGAGACAGGAGATGACAGATGCTCAGTTCAAACCCCTCTTAGTCAATTGCTTCAGGCCATTGTGAGGAGCAATTGTGGGGAGCATTTATTTTGTCTGAGAGGACTAGGTTTATCTTCTGTACACTGCCAAATCCACTGGTTTGTGTTTATTAACTCTTATGGCGCCTCCACAGGTAAGTAAAGTAGAAGATATTGATTACAGGCATCTCAATAATAAATGAATCAGTGCCAGTTTCATAGCTCCAATTTTTTTCGTACTCGGCAACATTTCAAATTTTTCTGATACAACAGAATTTGGCCAGCTTTTTTGTTTCTTCATTCTGTTATAGTAAATTTTTAAAGTGAGTTATGGGATTGTATAACTTGAATGTAGCCTTTGCCTACTTTTTTATTTTAATCAGGTGTCAACTGATGGACGCTTGTTTAGTCTGAAGCCAACATCCGGACCTGTCTTAACAGTAACTCTGTTTGGGAGGTTGTATGAGAAAGACTGGGCATCAAATGCTTCATCAGGTCTCACAGTACAAGCAAGAAGAATAATGCTAATAGTTATAGCACCTATTGTATACTCATTAATTTGGTAGAATATTGACATTTTCTGTTTTTTACTTGGCATAATTTAAAAAATGATGGATAAGAAAAGAAAGATTGTTCTGGGTTAATATTGTTCTCTAGTATAAGTGAATTACTGATTTCTCTTTATTTAGACGAACACACACACACACCAGATAATATGAGCTTAATAAATTATCTGTTAATGTAGATTTTATAAAAAACTGTATTTGAACATTGGTCTTTCTTGGAAGTGAGCTAATTATATCAAATAAGTATTACAAATCTTTTATGCAGAAGAAATAAAAACTACGGGTAAAAAACATATCAGAACTATCATAAAATTTACTTACAAGAAGGCTGCTCTTGTTACCACTTTTATTATAATACATATCACTTATTCAGCTCTGTTGAAAATTTCCAAAGATTTTATTTGTTTGCTATTTTAGTTTTTTACCTAAACAATGCATTTTGATTATCTTGTGGTTTGAATAATGTCTCCCAAAAATTTACATGTTGAAGTACCTCAGAATGTGATTGTATTTGGAGACAGGGTCTTTAAAGAGGTAATATAAGGTCATTAGGATGGACCCTAATTCAATATGACTGGTGTTCATAAAAGAAGAGGTGAGTAGGGCACAACTAATTCACTATGACTGGTGTTCATAAAAGAAGGGGTGAGTAGGGCACAACAGGCTCAAAGGGAGACCATATGAAGACACAAAGGAAAAACAACTCTTTACAAGCTAAGGAGAGAGTCCCTCAGAATAAACCAACCGTGCCAACACCTTGATCTTGGATTTCCAGCCTCCAAAACTGTGAGAAATACATTTCTGTTGTTTAAGTCACCCAGTTCATGGTACTTTGTTAGGCAGCCCTGGCAAATGAATCAAAGACCATTCCTGTTCCTCTCTCCACCACTACTGTTTTCTACCATAATCTGAAGCTTCAACAAAAGGCTTACCTGGTAAGAATATTCAGCTGGTCTGGGTCCCCAAGACTCCAACAGACACTCTTAGAGAAGGATTGCTGATGGATTGATAGTGAAACCATTAGAACATTGAATTCCTCTGGAATTAGAAAATGAGAGAATCCCATTTTAAGAAATTAGGTATTTAATCTAGCATTATGTGTTCTATTTTAGTAACAGCAGAATCTCTTGACATTACACAATTCAGTGAAACAAAGAACATCATTTAAGCCAAAACATCTCGCAAAGTGACTAATAGACTCTGAGCACTAATATCATAGTACTGTGATGATGAACAATTACATAGCACCAATAGCAGCCATGCACTGTGCAAAGCATGCCCTTCTGCACAGGAGAGCAAGGCACTTGCAGCAGTGATCTATGCCAGCAAAACATCATTTTGAGACAAACATTTTTGTGGCAGATGTTTTTCCTAAAACGTACTATATCATCCAAGAAATATTTGAGTAAAATCCCTTGTGCCTTTGGGTGACATTAACTGAAGTTTGCTTTTTTTCAAGACCTAATAGAAAATAAGAAAACCCATAATGTATTTAGAAACAGGAATCCACAGAGCAAGTCTCCATACTCTCATATAATTTCAATGTAAAACAGAAAACATATTGATGTGTTGGTGATAGGTTTGAATTATTAAAAACTTCAAAAGAATTCTAAATGTTTCTTTTCTGCTCAACATTGACAACTATGGTAGGTCTCCCTTGTGGTATAATGAATTGTCCCCAAACTAATATCTTAAAACAACAAAGATTTATTACCTTATAGAGTTTCTGAGGGTCAGGATCCGGGACTGGCTTAGTGGAGTTGTTCTGAATCCGGGCCTTTGTAAAGTTGTAGTTAACTTGTCCCCAGGGCTGCCATCATCTCAAGGCTCAGGTAGGGCTGGAGAAAATCTGTTTCTAAGCTCACTCACGGTTGTTGCCAGGCCTCCATTCTGTAGGATGCTAGAAAAACTTTCATAAAATGTCATCTGGCTTCTCCTAGAGCAATGATACTGAGAGAGAAAGCACATGAGAGAAAGAACGAGGGAGCTTGGATGTAAGCCACAGTCTTTGAAAACCTAATCACAGAAGTGACATCTCTTCTTTCACACGATATTGGTCACATGGACCAACAATGGCACAATGTGGAGAGAACAGAGTTGAGAATATCAGGAGGTGGGGCTTCTTGGGGCCATTCTGGATGCTACCACAGTGAATATATGTATTTATATTTACATATGTATATATTGCAATGTAATTTTAAAAATAGGATTGTTTTCCTTTTCTTTTTGCTGTATGTGATATGTATTTCAAAATACACTCCCAATAGTCATATCTATTAGAAAAGTACTACACTAAAAAACTTTCTATATGTTGTATAATTAAATTAAATAATGTAATAATCTCTACTTTTGGTCAATAGTAAATTTAACTGTTTGCCTTAACTACAGTTTGTGGTAAAACCATCTCCTTTTAATATATACAAAGGACTTTTTTTTTTTTTTTTTTTTTTTTGAGACAGAGTTTCACTCTTGTTGCCCAGGCTGGAATGCAATGGCACGATCTCAGCTCACTGCAACCTCCATCTCCTGGGTCCAAGCGATTCTCCTGCCCGAGCCTCCTGAGTAGCTGGGATTACAGGCTGGGATTACAGGCGTGCTCCACCATGCCTGGCTAATTTTGTATTTTTAGTAGAGATGGGTTTCTCCATGTTGGTCAGGCTGGTCTCGAAATCTGATCTCAGGTGATCTGCCTGTCTAGGCCTCCCAAAGTGCTGGGATTACAGGCGTGACCCACCATGCTCAGCCCATGGGACTTTTGCATTCATTTTTCCGAAGCTTACTTTGTAGGGGAACATACATTAAAAAGTAACATAAAATAAACAGCAAAAGTTCCAGAATTATTAATTCATGAAGTGCAACCACTAGGAAAAAGGGTCTTAAAAACATTATCCTCTTTACCTAATTGATTCTTTGAAGAAACCAATATTCTTTTTCCTAATAATCTATTTTATATACAATATATATCAAAAGTATATAAATATATATGTATATAACAAAAGTGAAAGAAACTGACTCTTAATCACAATGTTCTGAATATCAAGAGGAACACTAAAAAAGTCAACTAGAAAATCAAGTCAACGTCAAAAGCTGTTCTGAAACACATCACTTTGATTTTATACTGAAAGCTGATACCTCGAATTTCCTCTGCTTCGCTGTCCTGTGGTTGTACTGGGCATGTTCCAAATGTGTCACTTTTATTTTTATTTTTTATTTAAAAAAATAATTTCAATGGTTATTTTAGATTTGGGGGTACATGTGCAGGTTTGTTACATGGGTATATTAGGTAATGCTGAGGTTTGGGGTACAAATGTCATCCAGGTGATAAGTATAACACCCAATAGGTAGTTTTCAGCCCTTTCCCTCTCCCTGTTTCCCAGCTGTAGTAGCCCCCAGTGTCTGTTGTTGCCATCTTTATGTATACCAAATGTTTAGCTTCCCTTTGAAAGTGAGAATATGAGTATTTGGTTTTCTGTTCCTGCCTTAACTCGCTTAGGATAATGACCTCCAGCTGCATCCATGTTGCTGCAAAATACATGATTTTGTTCTTTTTTATGGCTGTGTAGTATTCTATGGTGTATATGTACCATATTTTCTTTATCTAACCCATCACTGATGGGCAACTATGTTGATTCCATGTCTTTGCTATTGTGAATAGTGCTATCATGAACATACGAGCGCACATGTCTTTTAACAATTTCTTCTCCTTTGGGTATATAGTTAGTAATGCGGTTGCTGGATCAGATGGTAGTTCTGTTTTGAATTCTTTGAGAAATCTCCAAACTGCTTTCCACAGTGGCTGAACTAATTTACATTCCCACCAACAGTACAGAGCTCCCTTTTCTCCACAGCCCCAACAGCAGCTGTTATTTTTGACTTTTTAAATAATAGCTATTCTGACTGGTATGAGATGGTATCTCATTGTGGTTTTGATTTGCATTTCTCTGATAATGAGTAATGTTGAGCATTTGTTCATATCTTTCTTGACTACTTGCATGTCTTCTTTTGAGAAGGATCTGTTCATGTCCTTTGCTCATTTTTAATGGAGTTTTTTTTGTTGTTGATTCAAGTTCCTTATACATTCTGGATATTAACCTTTATTAGATCTTTGGTCAGATGCAGTTTGCGGGTATTGTCTCCCATTCTGTAGGTTGTCTGTTTACTCCGTTGATAGTTTCTTTTGCTGTGCAGAAGCTCATTAGTTTAATTAGGTTCCACTTGTCAATTTTCTTTTTTGTTGCAATTGCTTTTAAGGTCTTAGCCATAAATTCTTTTCTAAGGCTGATGCCTAGAAATGTAGGCATTTCCTACATTTTCATCTAGATTCTTGTTGTTCCCAGGTCTTATGTTTAAATCTTTAATCCATCTTAACAAAATAACCTACAGATTAGTGCTATTCCTACCAAACTACCAAGGTTATTTTTCACAGAATTAGAAAAACTATTTTATAATTCATGTGAACCAGAAAAGAACCCCCAGAGCCAAAGCAAAATCGTAAGCAAAAAACAAAACAAACACACAAAAACCAACAAAGGCAGCAGCATCACATTATCCAACTTCAAACTACATTAAGTCCACAGTAACTAAAACATCATGGTACTGATACAAAAACAGACACACAGACCAATGGAACAGAATAGAGAACTCAGAAATAAAGCTGCACACTGATATAGCTTGTATATTTGTCCCCACCCAAATCTCACGTTGAATTGTAATACCCAATGCTGGAGGTGGGGGCCTGGTGGGAGGCATTTGGGTCATGGGGATGCAGCTTTCGCAGCTTGGTACTTCTTGGTGATAGTGAGGTCTCACAAGATCTGGTCATTTAAAAGCGTGTGGCAGTCCCCCTACTCTCCCTTGCTCCTGCTTTTGCCATGTGAAACGCCTGCTCCTGCTTCGTCTTCTGTCATGAATAAAATCTTCCCAAGGCCTCCCCAGAAGCAGATGCTGGCACTGTGCTTCCTGTACAGTCTGCAGAACCATGAGCCAATAAAACCTCTTTTCATATAAATTACCCAGTCTCTGGCATTTCTTTATAGTAATGCCAAGAACAGTCTAATACACACACCTACAACCATATAATTTTTGACCAAGTAGACAAAAATAAGCAATAGGGAAAGGACTCTCTATTCAGTAAATGGTGCTGGGATAACTGGCTAGCCATATGCAGAAGAATGAAACTGGACCCCTACCTTTCACCATAATTTTTGTTTTTGAAAAGATAGTAAAATTCTTAGATGAGGAGAGTATCCTACACTTATAATAATGCTTAGGCAGCATGCTCTAGTGTGCAATGGAATTATTGTTTACAGAAAATGCAAAAACAAATCTATGTTCTAATAATATTCTTACCTATTTGGGGTTTGTGTAATTTAAATGAAACCTAGTGGATAAAAATACTAAGTAAATATGGGACCTAGTAAATCTAAATATCTGTAGCACTTCAAATATGATGATAATGATAACCCAATCTTAAAATACGAGGAAAACACATATAAATCAATAGTGCTGTATTATAGTGCTGTTACTGTGTATAACATTTTTATCATGGCAACTTATAGACTAAACATAAAGAAAAGCTGTACCCTTAAAAATTGAGATCTACAGTGTTTTCTTTTTTTTTTTTTTGAGATGGGGTCTTGCTCTGTCTCCCAGGCTGCAGTGCAATGGCACTGTCTTGGCTCACTGCAACCTCCGCCTCTTGGGTTCAAACGAGTCTCCTGCCTCAGCCTCTTGAGTAGCTGGGCCTACAGGCGCATGCCACCACACCCAGCTAATTTTTTGTGTTTTTAGTAGAGACAGGGTTTCACCGTGTTAGCCAGGATGGTCTCGATCTCCTGACTTTGTGATCCGCCTGCCTTGGCCTCCCAAAGTGTTGGGATTACGGGCATGAACCACCGTGCCCAGCAGAGATCTACTATTTATCCAGAGTTCTTAGTGAATCCAAGGAGAGGGTCATGGAAAAGTAACAAGGTCTAACGTGAAACAATGATGAGAGGGAAGTGGTAAAGAAAAGGGGAGGGGAGAACTAATGAGAGTTCGCCATAATACAATAAAAATCTGGCACTTTCAAATACTAAATATGAAGTTTCTTAAATTGGCAAGGCAGAGGAACATGTGCACACACAGATATACATGTACTGATGGCCACACACACAGGCCAAAGCATGTTTGGGGAACCACATTTGGACACAGATGCAGACTAAAATGTGAGTCAGCTGTGTTTCTACTTCTAGAAAAGTGCTATGACAGAGGCTGGGAGCGGTGGCTCACACCTGTAATCCCAACACTTTGGGAGGCTGAGGTGGGCGGATCAAGAGGTCAGGAGATTGAGACCATCCTGGCTAACATCGTGAAAACCCGTCTCTACTAAAAATACAAAAAAATTAGTTGGGCGTGGTGGTGGGCGCCTGTAGTCCCATCTACTCAAGAGGCTGAGGCAGGAGAACCGTGTGAACCCGGGAGGTGGAGCTTGCAGTGTCACACTCCAGCCTGGGCGACAGAGCGAGACTCCATCTCAAAAAAAAGAAAGAAAGAAAGAAAGAAAAGTGCTATGACAGAAAGGTTTGCTTGGGTGGTTTGCTTGGGTGTGGTGCTATCAGACAGGAAACAGACTATATATCCCTTCAAAAGCCAGCCTTCAAAAATGCCCTCATATAGGGAAAAGCATCTGGCTTGTGGTAGAGGGTTGACTTCTGCTCAACAGTGATGTCCAGGTGATAATCTCATTCTCCTCCAGCCTCCAAGCATCTCAGGAGTATCTGTCTGTTATAGTTTTTTTCTATTCATAGCTCAGTACAGTTGACCCTTGAGCAATGCAGGTTTGAACTGCACACATCCACTTATATGTAGATTTTTTCAATAAATATATTGAAAAATATTTTGGAGATCTGTGACAATTTGAAAAATCTTGCAGACAAACCACATAGCCTAGAAATATTGAAAAAATTAAGAAAAAGATAAGTCATGAAAGCATACAACGTATGTTATCATTTTATCATTTATTGCCATAAAATATATACAAATCTATTATATAAAGGCAAAATGTATCAGAATACACATGCACTTACAGACCGTACATAATCCCATTTGCAATGAAGAGAAATGTAAGATGTAGTATTAAGTCATTGTAAAGATTTTATGTGTAAAGATGAAGTATTAAGTCATTACCACATAAAATTTACTGTAGTATTACGTATTGTACTACTGTGAAAATGTTATTGCCCCTTCCTGTTGCTACTGTGGTGAGCTCAAGTGTTGCAAGACTCTGCTTCACGCCCTGTGACAATAATCGTCTTTGACTGAGCAGTTCCTCTTCAGTAAATTGGGGATTGCAGCAAAAGGTGATTTTGGAGTTCTTGTGTATTTTTCATTGTGTTTAGTGCAATACCACAAACCTTGAGTAACACCATGGGACCCATAGGAAGTGCCACTAGTGATGGTGGAAATGCTTCCAAGAAGCAGAAAAAAGTCACAACATTACAAGAAAAAGTTGAATTGCCTGATACGGACCATAGATTGTGGTCTACAGCTGCAGGTGTCCCCATTTCAGACAGACAATTGTATTTTCTATTTTTTATGGCTTTCTTAATACCATTTTTCCTTTAACTTACTTTATTGTAAGAATACAGCAAATAATACAATATGTGCATATACAATATGTGTTAATCAATCATTTATGTTATTGGTAATGCTTCTGGTCAACCGTAGGCTATCCGTAGTTAAATCTGTGGGGAGTCAAAAATTAGATTTGGATTTTTAACTCTGTGACAGATGGGCACCCCTAACATCCACATTATTCAAGAGTCAACTGTACTTGTCAAATTTCCATAGTCAGGTGTGAAGGCTTTGGAAGTTTCCTAATCCTGGACTGTGGTTTCAATTTAACCTTAGAGAATTTGGGCTTACTGGAGTCATTCATTTTCGGGGCACAGAGGCTAGAGAGAGGAAGATTTCTCTGGTCTGGCTCATACCCCACAAAAACTTCAATAATTGCAGGATCAACAGGACACCGTGTCTGGTGGTTTGCAGACAAGAACACACCGGACTAATAAGGCTTTCTTGCAGTTCTGAGACAGGACACTGGGATGAGTGGAGCCCAGGTGCCAGGACCAGGATAGAAGGGCCAGCCGAGCAGCTGACGGGAGTTCAGGAATGTGGTCTATGATCATGATAACCTAGTGTGAACCTTCATGAGGAATGGTTTTGTCCCAGAAGGTGGGACCAGAGAATGCTCAGTGGGGTACCATTAGACTGACTCTCTTCATCCAGCTTTTGGTCCTTTTCTTTATTCTTTACTAAATGCATCTTTGTGATGACAGGAGAGCTTCAAAGCATTCTCCAACAGAGACTTAGGGAGCCAGCAGAGGCGAGGGAAAGGAGATAACGTGGGCATCAGCTCAGGACGTTTTCTCCATCTCAATTCACTCTTTTTTGTTTATTTATCTTAAAAAATGCCAAACTTCCCCCCAAAAATGCTGTGGTGTTTTCATCCTTCTTTTGCTAAAAGTATTCACTTTCAAGTGAATGGAGAAAACAAGGGAGAGGAAAAGCTTCTTTTATCTCTACAAATACATCTGTATAAAAATTTAAAAAAATAAAAAACACAGAACTTTGAGGTTCCTAGAGCACTCAGTCCTTGGAGAGGGTTCCAGTTGCCCGAGTCCGTTGGTGTAGTGAAGGATGCTCTCACTGGCTCTAAACCCCTGGTCTTGCAAAATATTCAACATTGCAAAAAGGAAAGAAAAAGATCAATTGTGAAGTACAAAAATGCCCCCACAGTGTTCCATGACCCCCTCACCCTAACATTCTGGAAGCAAAGCAAGCTCCACCTTTCACACCCTCAAAAGGATGGCTGCTCTTTTCCTATGCTGGGCCAACCCCTCAGTACTCTGCTCAGTGCCTTCTACCACACCTGTGTAGTGGCCCTAACAAGAGTTATTGTGTTTGTTTTAAATATACTTGTAGTGTGTTTTAGTGTTGCTGAGGTATAACAATAACATGCACTTTTCAAGTACCTACTAAAACCAGGAACTTTCTCACACAAAACAATCTTGTTAAGGAAGCACTATTTATTTCATTTTAAAAGGATAATGCTTGATACATATACACAACAGAATACTATGCACCCATAAAAAAGAACAAAATCATGTCCTATGCAGTAACATGGAAGGAGCTGGAGGCCATTATCCCAAGTGAGTAAGAAGAGAAAACCAAATACCACATGTTCTCACTTATAAATAGGATCTAAATATCGGTTACTCATGGACATAAAGATGAGAACCACAGACACCAGGAACTACTGGAGGGGAGAGAAGGGAGGGGGCAAGGGTTGAAAAGCTAACTATTGGGTGCTCTGTTCACCACCCAGGTGATGGGATCATTTGTACTGGAAACCTCAGTGTAACACAATATACCCCATGTCACAACCCTGCACATGTACCCCCTGAAACTAAAAAAAAAGTTGAAACTGTTTACAAAATAGAAAAAAACTAAAGCACAACATTCAGACTTACAGAGGCAAAGGGTTATGGTCCCCTACTTATAACATTTTGACTTACAAATTTTCAACTTACAATGATGCAAAAGTCATATACATTTAGTAGAAAGTGTACTTCAAATTTTGAATTTTGATCTTTTCTTGGGCTAGCGATATGTGGTATGATATTCTCTCATGATGCTGGACAGTGGCAGCGAGCTGAGCGGCAGCTCCCAGTCAGCCACGTGATCACAACTGTAAAACATTGATACCATACTCCACAGTGTATTCAATACATTACATGAGATATTCAACACTTTATTATAGGCTTTGTGTTAGACTATCTTTCCGTACTACAGGGTAATGTTAAGTATTCTGAGCATATTTATGGTAGGCTAGGCTAAGCTATCATGTTTGGTAGGTTACATGTATTAAATACTTTCTTGACTTAAAGGTATTTTCAATTTATTATGGGTTTTTTGGAACGTAGCCCAATAAATTGTAATATATGCATCTGTAATATGCATACACTCAAGGTTAGCCAATAAGTGGTTGAGCTGGGATAAAAGGTAATTGTAAGCCAATACCACCTGTTCCTTCAAGGACAACGCTAACATAAGACTATACATTCCCTATCCTTTCCATGGATCTGAAGGCAATTTTATCTTTATCTTCTCGCCTTATTAATACTTTGTTTATAATGCTTTATAGTTTTTACAAGACATTTTAAACATACATTTTACATATTTCACAAGGTAGGCACATTTTTCTCCATTCTGCATTAGAGAGCAGAGTGTCACGTTCAAAGTTCCTAACTTATATGTATCAAATCCTCAAACCAGAATAATTTAACTTCATGCTTACTGCTTTCCCTACCACTTAATGTTGCTAGTATTTTCTTACTAGCAACTACCTGAACGCTTCCCTGTGCTTCTTGAAGAGCTCATTGTCAAGCCTATTTAAGTTCTGGCTATTGATTTATTGTTTAACGATTATTAAAGCCAAATTTATATCGCAGCCTTAGCTTTTAAGAGAGACATACCACATTCCTCAGAGTCAATGTTTTAGCTTTAACAGCACAGAATTCGATACAATGCAGTGTGAGGGTTAAGGTGAAAGTACGCAATTAATATTTAAACATATATGTGGAAGGCCATCATAATGTGCCCGGAATTGGTGGGTTCTTGGGTCTTGCTGACTTCAAGAATGAAGCAGCAGACCCTCGTGGTGAGTGATACAGTTCTTAAAGATGGTATGTCCGGCGTTTGTTCTTTCAGACGTTCAGATGTCTCTCGAGCTTCTTTCTTCTGGTAGGTTCGAGATCTCACTGACAGGAGTGAAGTTGCAGACCTTTGTGGTGAGTGTTACAGCTTTTAAAGGCAGTACGTCTGGAGTTGTTCATTCTTTCTGGTGGGTTATGCGGTCTCGGTAGCTTCAGGAGTGAAGCTGCACACCTCTGTGGTGAACGTTACAACTCACAAAGTCAGCATGAACCGAAAGAATAAACGGCAGCAAGATCTACTGCAAAGAGCAAAACAACAGCGCTTCGGAAAGAAGACCCACAGGGGTTGCCAGGGCCTGGTAGCCTGCTTTTATTCCCTTATCTGACTCCACCTACATCCTGATGATTGGTCTATTTTACAGAGAGCTGATTGGTCCATTTTACAGAGAGCTGATTGGTCTATTTTGACAGCATGCTGATTGGTACATTTATAATCCTCTAGCTAGACGTAAAAGTTCTCCAAGTCCCCACTAGGTTAGTTAGATACGGAGTACTAATTGGTGTATTTACAATCCTTGAGCTAGACACAGAGTGCTGATTGGTGCATTTACGATCCCTTAGTTAGACATAAAAGTTCCCCAAGTCCTCACCAGACTCAGGAGCCCTGCTGGCTTCACCCAGTGGATTCCTTACCAGGGCTGCAGGCAAGCTGCACTGCTCCGCTCCTGGTTGGTTAATGGGGACCCAGTGCTGTGGAGCAGGGGGCAGCACTTGTCGGGAAGGCGCTGGCCACGTGAGAGCCCACGGCCATGTGACAGCCCACCACCAGGGGTTGGGGCTCGGATATGGCCGGCTGCAGGTCCTACGCCCTGCCCCACAGGGAGGCAGCTGAGGACTGGTGAGAATTTGAGTGCAGTGCCAGCGGGCCAGCACTGCTGGGGGACCCAGGGCAACCTCCGCAGCTACTGGCCTGGGTGCTTAGCCTGTCACTGCCTTGGGCCTGCAGCGCCAGCCGGTTGGCCGCTTTGAGTGTGGGGCCTTCAGCCCCTGCGCCCGGGGGAACTCATGCTGGCCCTCGAGCCTCACGCGCAGCCCCAGTTCCCGGGCGCCTCTCCCTCCACACCTCACGGCAAGCAGAGGGAGCCGGCTCCGGTCTCGGCCAGCCCAGAGAGGGGCTCCCACAGTTCAGTGGCAAGCTGAAGGGCTCCTCAAGCCCCTCCAGAGTGGATGCCAAGGCCGAGGAGGTGCGGAGCATGAGGGCTACTAACACGTTGTCACTGCTCAATAATTAATCATATCTGTTGATGTGGTGTGGAGAATAAGAATTTTCCTTGGGACATTGGGAGAAGACTGGCAACATAAAGAGAATTTTTCTGGCATGGAAAGTAAGTTTAAAGGGATCAATGAAAATATATAAACAGAAGAGTGAGCTCTTTTAATCTCGCCATTTTGAAATTCTGTTTGGTGGTCCAGTTATAGATATACAGCAAAGGTGCTTATCAGCATGAAAAGCTATTTAATAATCCACACTTCCTGGAAACTTTGGACTCCTGCCAAAGCAAATAGGACCCAGGTGTCACCATGGTAGCAGATTATCTGATAAATAGTTAATGTTTGGACTGTATGCGTTCTAGACATGTTGATTGGATAAACTTTGATTTGAGATATAAAAAATATTAGAATCAGAAATTCTGTTTTAATAGATTATGATGTTGATTTAATGAAATTGGTTTTGAACCAGTTGACTTTTTTTCTTCCTGTTTTTGGTAAAATTTTGTTTTGCTCCATTAAATAGAACTAACTAAGGGTTTGTTATCTCAATATTAGTAAAAATTAATTCAAAAGCCTGCTGTCATGTGTACCTAGCTAGTACTGGAAAACTAGCTTTTGTGGACATCAATTATAAAAGCATTGTGGTAAGAAAATAAAATCTGATAGCCTGACAATAACTTCCTAAATACACACATATAATTTAATCTTACTGGAAATAAATATGTGGAAATTATCTTCAGAAACTGCTGATAAAATGTTATACTATATTTATAGATTAAGACAATTACAAATACTATTTTGAAAACGTTTTGAAATTAATGTTACTATGTTGTCTCATCTGCTTAGCATTTAATTAATAGTAGTCTACCCATTCATTCATAGACAGGTGTTAAGTAAAGTTCTCATTCATGTAGTAGCCTCATGTAGTTTCCCTCTCTAGGTATTTTAAGGGTCTGTGAGAGAAATCAGCAAAAGAGATGGGAAACCCTTTAATTTAAATAATAATTATTATTATTTTTTCTTTTTGAGACAGGGTCTAACTTTGTCACCCAGGCTGAAGTGCAGTGGTGTGAACACTGCTCACTGCAGCCTCGACTTTCTGGGCTCAAGTGATCCTCACACCTTACCCTCCCAACTAGCTGGGACTATAGGCATACACCACAAAAAACGCAGCTAATTTTTGTATTTTTTATAGAGGTGGTGTTTCACCATGTTGCCCAGGCTGGTCTTGAACTCCTGAGCTCCAGTGATCCACTGGCCTTGGCCTCCCAAAGTGAAGGGATTACAAATGTAAGCCACCACACCTAGCCTGATTTAATTTTTATTTGCAAATTCTTGGTAGTGGTTAGGAGCTAGAACTCAAGTCAGACAAATCTGGAATCAAATTCCACAGCTGCTTCTTAGTAGTAACTGATTTAATTTTCAGTTCCCCTTTTTTTTTTTGGTAAAGTAATGGTTAAAAATAATATCTATTATTTAGAGGTACTGTAAGAATAAACGTGGGATTTCATGTAATTCCCTTGGCCTAGAGACTAGTACAGGGTTAGTCAAAGATCTTCCTCCTCCCCTTCCTTCCTTCTTTTTTTTCCTTCTCTTCCTCTTCCTCATTTTCTTTCCATGTTTCCTCTCCCTCCTCCTCCTCTCCTTTCCCCCTCCTCTTCCTTCCTCCCCTCCTCCTTCTCTTCCTCTTGCTTATTCTTCGTCTTTGTTACTTGTTACTTTGTTATTACTGACAATTGCCAAGCTTAGGCTGCACTTGCACACGCAGTATGTTCAGGCTCTGCCGTCAAGAGTTCCCAAGATGCACAACAAGGGTCTGAGTAACACATGGTGGAAAATCTGCTATTGTAGATTGTTCTAGTTTCTCCCAAGCAAAGGCAAAGTTTGTTTCATGCTGGGTCACTCCCTTCTGGAGCATTTTGGGAGGAGGAAGGAAGGCTAAAAATCCACGTCTTACAAAAATTTGTAGAAGGCTGCCCTCTACAGGTACATATAAATATAATATCTGGGTAAGAAATTCAAAGTTCAAATAGAAATTAGCATACAAGATGTAGTGTCTTAGGGATGTTTCAGAATGAGAAAATATTCTTCCTGAAATGTATAAGTTGAGTGGCTTGTTGACATGCTCTTCTATTTCTGGTTGTCAACAAATGGATATATAGACAATCTTCTAACACTCTACTCTGTAATAATTCAGAGTAGGTGGTATCACAATGAGTTTATTTACCACTCAACTTGTTTTCTGAAAGGAGTTTTGGGAGATGCATGAGACCTGCTAACAATTGGTCTGTCCTCAGGGCTCTGAATTGAACACAATTTTTGAAGCACCACTTTGCTTTTTAGCCTCCATATTATTATTAGCTTCCTTAACTATTATTTACTGAGCTTCTACTGGGTTCCAGGGACTGTGATAAACCTTTTATATATATTTATTCCAAATATACTACTTTGATGTAAATGCTCTTAATGTGCTAAGCTATTTAGATAGACGCACCCGTGATATAATATTTTATCTAAAATGTAGGGATCTACATGAAGTTCTCTACACAGTGAACTAATTCAGTAGCTGTTTGATTCCTGACCCAGAGATGGTTTCATATCTTTTGCAAGGTTAGTAGAAGACATTATTGTCATGTTCTGTACTTATACACTCTCTAGTAATCATCATAATTATTAGTACTGAACTGCATTGTAGCTTAATCTTTAAAGAAGTATATCATTTACTACCCTTTGTAGTCAGGAATAGAGTGTTACAAAGTTGTATTACATAGGGAATCTATTTCGGTTCTGGTTCTCAATACTTTACGTTCAGAAAATCATTTCTCTTACATTCCATCAGATATGATCAGACTATTAGAAACTGAGCCACTTTTTTTTTTTTTTTTTTCCCAGGCAGAGTCTCTCTCTGTCACTCAGGCTGGAATGCAGTGGTGTGATCTCCGCTCACTGCAACCTCTGCCTCCTGTGTTCAAACAATTCTCTTGCCTCAGCCTCCTGAGTAGCTGGGACTACAGGCATGCGCCACCATGCCCAGTTAATTTTTGTATTTTCAGTAGAGATGGAGTTTCACCATGTTGGCCAGGATGGTCTCGATCTGTTTACCTTATAATCTACCCGCCTCGCCCTCCCAAAGTGCTGGGATTATAGGCGTGAGACTGAGCCACTTTTAACAGAACTCACCAAAGATGATTTATAAACCAGAATGAGTCTAGTCATTTACACACATGGGAGAAATAAAATAGCAGCACAAGGAGATAGAACCGAAGACAGTTCTGCGTATAATTACCGAATTCCTTAGCTTCCTTGAGTATCAGTCTCTCTAACAAAAGTGGGATTAATGTTTCCAGACTCTCAGTATTGGCAAGAAGATTAAATTTGAAAATGCAATACAGGACCCATATCCAGTAAGCACCCTGAAAGTGATTGATTGTTTACTACTAAGCCAGTCAGATATACTTATTTCAGAACAGCAGTACCTTCATGTTATAAAACTACTTGGGAAACCTGATATTACGTATAAGTTACTTGCTAAAGATTATTTTAAAATCAGAGTAAAGGGAATTTTATCTGCTTTCAGAATGCTTTTTAGAAAGTCATGATAGTGCTGTTGGATCATCTTTATCCACAATAGGAATAGAACTGTGCAACTGACTATATGCCATGTCCCATGCCAGGAAGCACTTAGTTCTGAACAAAGCCAGGTCTATGCCAATCTGATTTCAGGGGATTTAAGCCACATTCTTTGTATCTCCTGCCAGCCCCGAATTCCACATGTGGAGACATTTCTTTATGTATTGAAGACCTCAAGATTTGCCTGTGTATTATTATTATTATTATTATTTTGAGACGGAATCTCTCTCTGTCACCCAGGCTGGAGTGCAGTGGCACGATCTCGGCTCACTGCAAGCTCTGCCTCCCTGGTTCACGCCATTCTCCTGGCTCAGCCTCCCCAGTAGCTGGGACTATAGGCGCTCGCCACCACGCCCGGCTAATTTTTTGTATTTTTAGTAAAGACGGGGTTTCACCGTGTTAGCCAGGATGGTCTCTATCTCCTGACCTCGTGATCCTTCCACCTCAGCCTCCCAAAGTGTTGGGATTACAGGCGTGAGCCACCATGCCCGACCTTGCCTATGTACTTTTAATGGTGAACATCTCTAGGCATGGTCATGTTCAATTTGCTACGGAAACGTTGGGGCCCCTGGCAACTGTATTCCTGAAAAGATGGACTCTTAAATGAAAAGAAGAGAGCATCTGAAGAAAGGGGAGGTGGAAGGAGGTCAGACAAAATCTTCACTAACTTTGCTGTAAAAAATTGAGGGATGAATGGGAAAGAGTAAGGACCCTCATGACAGAATTTTCCTGAAGCCTGAAACACTTTTGGAACAGTTTCCAAGAAATAACCAATTACATCCCTGGTAAGCTTATAAGGAAGTTTATATACAGTGTTTTGTGGAGATAAGACTGTTTTCTTTTTATGCCAGCAGAAAATAGCTAAGCCTAAATGTAAGCATCAAATGCAATTGTAAAGACTGATATCTTTTTCCTTGTTTTTGCCTCAGTCAACTTTTTTTTTAATATATTGCAAATTGTATTTTTACTCTAGCTGTCTTTTGTATTTTTAGCAGAATGGACAGAAGAATCTTACCAGGAGAATGACTTTGAATTCCCATCTTGTTGATTTGATTGAGGGTAGGAAATTCTCGTAGTATCTTTTCCATAGTCTATATCAGGGTCAGTAAACTATTTGTTATACATAATGTTTTATTGGAACACAACTGCACTCATTCATTTGCTATTGCTATTGACTATGACTTATTTCATGTTACAGTGGCAAAGTCTAGTAGCTATCACAGATCTGTGGCCTGCAAAACTTAAGATATTTATTTTCTAGAAATTGCTGATTCCTAGTTTGTGTAATAAGCAAAACCTCTATAAATATAAAAGTAAACATTTTAATCCTTGGTTATGCATTTCACAATTTATCATCATCTGTAAGGATTTGATTTTTTTTGTAGTGATGGCTGATTATGCTACTTTTCTTCCATTATGATGGAAAACAGTCAATATTTGTGCCAGTTACACACTGTCCTGTGCATCTGCTTTCAGTACCTTTTTAACAGTCAGAGCATTTAAAATACACCTGTGTTGATATCCAAGCCCCACAATGGAACCAACCTCTTCACTTGTAAAGCATCAAACTTCTTAATCACCTGAGACTGATTTCAAAAATAAAAAATAAAAGTGCAGCAAGCTCCAAATTTATCCTGAACTCTTCTTATGTTAATACTTTGTTACCCATAAACTCTGTGGTCATAAGCTAACTCGTTCTAAAATATCTGTTAATATTAGTGGGTGTAGTCCTCAGAGAATTTCTATTTCATTTATTACTTTACACTGAAGGCACTGTGGGAAGTGTGAAATAAAGGATACAGCTGCAATCAATCACTATAATAAAGTACAACAGGGGATATGATATCTGCATTTTAAAAGAAAACTTCCAGAAAAAAATACCTTAATCCAAAGAAGCTGTTCTAAAGAGGTAACTTTGGGTACACTTGCCTATTATTGGGCAAGATGAGTTGGGGCAGATATCTTAGGTTCATGGGGTATTCAAGTCATATCACATGATCTCTCTAAATGTTTAATTGTGGTATAGTTGTATTGAAGTGATATGTAGAGGTGTGAGGACTGCAGTATATTTAGACTGTGGGAAAAACTGAAGAGATTGACCACAAATAAGCTGGGAGGAAGGTAGTCTAAAAAAGACTCCCTGCAGCATGACTTTGCAAAATGGGCCTTACGATGTGGAATGCTAGGGAACAAGAAGGGCAAGACAAACTCATCTGAATTTGACAGCAGGTTAAAATTAGAATGTCAACTATTTGACCTGGAAGGTAGAAACTTGGTCTTGTTCATTGTTTTCAAAACACTGAGCACTGCCTCTACCATCTAGGAATAGAAGATACTTCTTTGATAATTCCTGAATGGATGAGTAAGAGAATGAATGAAATAATGGATGGATGGAATAGTAGAGATAAAAGAAACAAGGAGATTATCTATGCCAATCTGCTAACTTTACAGATAAAGATTCTAAGGCCCAGATAATCTTCTAATGAGAGGTAAGTAAAGGTCCAAGTAAAGTTAACATCATCAAATATCAGTTCCATTCACACAACCATTAATACAGCTAATATTGTATATAAGTATATGCAAGAAAATGTTTGTAGAATATAATGATTTATATTCTAAATCATTATTTAGAATATAAAATACATTCTTAAGAAATAAAAATAGTTAACTGTATTACAAGGCCATATGAAAAAGAAAGACAAAATTCTAAGGAAGTGAAAGCATGAGAGAAACTGACTTCAATTTTAAGGTGAAAGTAACAAGTGAATTGAATTTTCAAGGCTGAGTAGAGTTGGATACATTGGCATTATGGGTTGAATAGTATCCCCCAAATTTCATACATTGAAGTTTTAACCCCCAGTACCTCAAAATGTAATTGTATTGGAAGATGGGGCCTTTAAGAGGTGATTAAGTTAAAATAAGACTGCTAGTGTTGGTCCTAATGCAATCGCACTGGAGTCAGAAGAAGAGAAAATTTGGATACACGAAAAACACCAAAAATGTGTTAGACCATGCGAAATCACAGTGAGAATGCAGTCATCTGTTAGCCAAGGAGAGAAGCCTCAGGAGAAATCAAACCTGTTGACACCATGATCTTGGACTTCCAGCCTCCAGAACTATGAGAAAATAAATTTCTGTTGTTTAAGCCATTCTGTGTTATTTTATTATGGCAGCCCCAGAAAACTAACACAGTTGGGAAGAGGAGAAAGAGCAAGAAAGGGAAGGGTTTCTCTTCCTTTCAAGGCTTATAACCCCCTGTATTTCTTGTAACATCATCTTCCATCGCCCTGAACCCATGCTCCATCAAATACATCTTATTTGATCTTCACTTTTTCTTTCCTTCTGGTTCATCCTGCTGTGTGACAAACACTTTCACATTTACTCTAATCAAACTTAATAAATGCAGCTGTTGGGAAAATAGAATTTAAAACCAAATCTCCTCTCAACCCAGAAAACCATTCCACAAAGGTAGAAGAGAAAGAAAACATTTGTATTATGTGATGCATATCACAGGCAGTCCACTAAGATATTGCAAAGACAAAATACACCTCATTCTTTTTTTGTTGTTGTTGTTATTGTTATACTTTAAGTTCTAGGGTACATTATATAGGCAAGCAGACACAATCTGTTCCAGACATTGTGATGATTAATTTTTGTGTGTCAACTTGATTGGGCCACAGGGTGCCCAGATATTTGGTTAAACATTATTCTGAGTATTTCTGTGAGGGTGTTTTTGGGGTAAGATCAGCACTTAAACTCTAATGCAGATTGTCTTCCTAAGGGGAGTAGGCCTCATCCATTCAGTTGAAAGTCTGAATAGAGCAAAAAGGTTGACCTTCCCCCAGGTAAGAGAGAATTCCTCCTGAGTGACTGGCTTTGAACTAGAACATTGGCTTTTTCTTACCTTCAGACTCAAACTGAGACGTTGGCTATTCATGGGTCTCAGGTCTGCTAGTCTTAGGACTGGAGCTACATCATCAACTCTAATGGGTTTCCAGCTTGCCAACTCACCCTGAACAATGTGGTACTTGCCAGCCTCCATAATGCATGAACCAGCTCCTTTTAATAGATCTCTTTCTTTTATTTCTCACCATTCTGGAGGGTGGGAAAACCAAGAACAAGGTGTTGGTATATTTGGTATCTGGTAAAGGCCTGCTTTCTGGTTCATAGATGACGTTTTCTCTCTGTGTCCTCACAGGGTAGAAGGGGGGAGCTGTACTCTCTCTGGCTCCTTATAAGGGAACTAATTTCATTCATAAAGGCTCCACCTTCATAACTTAATCACCCCCAAAGTTTTAATTAGTTCTACCTCCTAATACATCCCATGAGGAATTAGGTTTTAACAAATGAATTTTGAGGGGCACAAACATTTAGACCATAGAAACATCCTATTTGTTCCGTTTCTCTGGTGAACCCTGATGAATACACACATTTTCTTCAAATAAACTATAACTAGTGCTTATGTAAGAGGACTTGACAGCACCATATGTTACACATAATTCATCCTAAACCCACATGGTAGTTGGGGTAACCATCTGTGTTAGCTTACTGGCTTTAACCAAGGTGAAAATCAACTGCTTTTTATGACAAGAGGGAGTTTTGCAACTTGGAGCAAGTAGTAAGCTGAGGCTAGTTTCCTACCATCCCACAGAATCTGGGAGATAGGGTGCTGTCTTCCTTAATGTTTACATTTCCAAGAGATGGTTCCCAGTCCTTGAGAAAGACACTCCTGGGTCACAATGCTGACAAGAGGCTGAGTTAGCATTAAAAAGATTTACCTACATTTTAAAGAGACAGGGAAAGACCTTAAAGCACAAGTTTTCTAATACAAAGACTCTTTGAAAAAGGGAAAGCAAGGAAAATCTCTTTTCTTATTTTCTACAGGGAAAATGAAACCTCTTGTTTTTAATTTGTATTTGCTCTACGTTTCCCTGGACTTCGCATTCCTTCAAACTGTTATTGCATTTCTCACTTTCTTTGCAGTGTCATATGTCTCAAAAAATTTATTTACCCTGGCTACCTTTATTTTCTTACCATACACTATCTTCTCCATGGTCCATAATACTCCACTGACATTGCTTCCAAACCACTAATGATACCTTTTTAAATCTTTGACCTTATGCTTGATCTCTATCCTTACTCTAACACTCAGTGGCATTTTACTCCATAACTTCATTAAACTCTTCTTCCCCTCTTGGCTTTGTTGGTCGATTTTTTATCATCCCAGTATCTGGAAGTATTTTACTTATATATTGACATTTCTTACAGTTCCATCTTCCTCCCTCTTTCCCCTTCTGGGATTTCTTTTATCTTCTGCCACAGACAACTTCAACTATTACCACTAGGTGAATGCCTTCTGAATCAATACTGCAAGCTCTGAGATTTCTCCTTTGTGCTAGAGATGTGAATATTCAGCTAATCTGGTAGAAATCTGTCAGTCAACCAACCAGCAGTTAGGGATCACCTGCTATATGCTAGGCCCTGGGGTTATAGCAGTGAACAAAGCATACAAAGTCTCTGTCTTCAGGCAGGTGTGGTGGTTGACTCATGCCTGTAATCTCAGCACTTGGGGAAGCTGAGGCAGGTGTATCCCTTGATCCCAGGAGTTCAAGACCAGCCTGGATACTATGGCCAAATCTCTTCTCTCCAAAAAAAAGAAAAAGAAAAAAAAAGAAAATACAAAAACTAGCTGGGTGTGGTGGTGCATGCCTTTAGAATCCCAGGAGGTTAAGGTTACAGTGAGCCATGATTACACCACTGCACTCCAGCCTGGGTGACAGAGGGAGACCCTATCTCAAAAACGAAACAACAAAAACAAAATCTCTGCCTTCATGGAGTTCATGATTCTGCAGGAATGTCCTATTCAGTCGTCAAAGCAGTAGAGAGCAGGCACGCGTGTCCAAGGATGTAGATCATACCGTCACTTCACTAAGACCCATTTGGTGATGGAGCTGATACTTAGCTTGAAATTCACTGGGTGAGAGTGGGAATTAAGATATTTTAAGTTTTATTTCTTTTTTTAGGGTGTGTGTGTGTGTGTGTGTGTGTGTATGCTTAATAGAAAGGAAAAAGAAGCTTTATTTCGAATGCCCACAGTAAACATTCAAGACACTTTTGTTGATTAAAAAAAGATGCTGGAATAAGAATAACATTTTAAAACAAGATTGTTACTAACTAAAGGACTTTAATTGTCCACTATGAAATTAGTTTATTAAGATTAAACAAGAGTTTTTGTGTGTATTTTCCTATTCTAAATTTAGCTGGTTTGTGAAGTCTCTGAGGATTATCTTTGCAGATTCAGCTTATATGTGGCCTCATGCATGAAGCCTGTTCTGGCTGCCACAAGGGGTTTTCAAATCCTTCTGCTCTCCCATAACACAGCCTTTATATTTCCATTTAGCAGTCCCTCTATTGTGCAATAAATATTTATTTGTATGTCAATCTCACTATTAACTGTATATTCCTAGAAGAAAAAATCATTATCCAATTAGATAAGTTCTCCAGATGAAAGAAAGAGCAGGAGATGAAGAGAAGATTTACTGCCTGTGCGGTTTTGTAATTAGCACAGTGAAACTAAGAGAATTCCATATCAATGTAATCCTTTGATTAAAAGGCTTTTAAAAATGAATAATTAAAATAATTAATTTATCCAGTAAATCAGTGTTATTCAGTAAGCCAATATTTATTAAGCATCTATGGTTTATCAAGCACTGTGTTTTTTTTTTGTTTTTTTTTTTTTTTTTTGAGATGAAGTCTGACTCTGTCACCCAGGTTGGAATGTGGTGGCGTGATCTCGGTTCACTACAAGCTCTGCCTCCCGGGTTCACACCATTCTCCTGCCTCAGCCTCCCGAGTAGCTGGGACTACAGGCGTCCGCCGCCACCACCACGCCCAGCTAATTTTTTGTATTTTTAGTAGAGACGGGGTTTCACTAAGCCAAGATGGTCTCGATCTGCTGACCTCGTGATCCGCCCGCCTCGGCCTCCCAAAGTGCTGGGATTACAGGCATGAGCCACGGCGCCTGGCCTGTCAAGCACTGTTTTAAGCCATGGGGAGAGACTAGTGAATAAAGCAGACGAGAGCCTTGATTTCCTAGAGCTTGGTAAACTTTTATACATGAGGTACTGTGCTTGCCTGCAAAGAAGATTGATTCGTGATAAGACAGGAATATGTATGATTCAGGCAATATTAAACTCATTTTGAGAAAAGTGAATGACATTTTCTATGTACTATTAACAAGAACTGAACCTGGATATTATTTCTTGAATCAACCTTTAATATCTGGAGACTTCGGAAGCAGCAGTTATATTCATTTAGTAAAGGATAATTACACTGTATGCCCTTTTGCTTGTTCTATCACTGCTTTTAATAATGGCTATTTAGGTCACAGTTGACTCATTGTGGGGTGTCAGTGTTTCTCTAGTGATCCCAAGGCAGGAGAATGGGGCAGCAGACCCCCATGGCTTCCTTCAAAAATACAATTGACACAGTTAATATTGCTTTGATCCTGCTGTGTAACAAATGATACCAAAATTCCATAGCTTAAAATAATAGCAACTTGTGCTCATGAATCCATGGGGTCAGCTAGGGTGGCTGCCACGTGCTGCAGGTCTTCATGCCCTGGTCTGTTCCACATGTCTCTCATCTTCCTTGGACAAGTGACTTAGCTGGGTACGTTGTATTCCTGGTGATAGGATAAAGGACATTCATAAACATGTCCTCCCAAAGACTAGGTTTGGAGCTGGAACATTTTTATTTCTGTTCACGTTCTTTTGGCCAAGACATGTCAAATGCAAAGTTCAAATTCAAAGGGCAAAAAAAGTACTTTCTACCCCCAGTGAAGGAAAGACAGAGGTGTGGACGTGAGGAGGGTGAAGAACTGAGACTGATAATCAATGAGTCATAATGATGCTTTAATCCTATGCAGAGTAACATATAGAAATGGAAGAGAAACTGCCCTTGTGCAGCTCTTCATTTTGCCATATTGGAGGATCTGGTTCCATGTAGAGAGGGTCATTTTGGAAGTGTTATATATAAAACCATTTTTTTTTATATTTGGTTTTTGATTTACTTATGTTTCCTGATTTTTATTCTTTGCTTTATTCTTATATATCTTCGTTTAATTTTTTTTCTCTTTTCTATTTTAAAATAATTTTTATTTAATCAACTTTTATTGTATTCAAAAGTCTAAATGTAAAAACTGATAAGATAGGAAGGGCGCAGTGGCTCATGCCTGTAATCTCAGCACTTTGGGAGGCCTAGGTGGGTGGATCACCTGAGGTCTGGAGCTCGAGACCAGCCTGGTCAATATGGTGAAATCCCATCTCTACTAAAAAAATGCAAAAATTAGCTAGGTGTGGTGGCAGGCGCCTGTAACCCCAGCTACTTGGGTGGCTAAGGCAGGAGAATTGCTTGAACCTGGGAGGCAGAGGTTGCAGTGAGCTGAGATCGCACCATTGCACTCCAGCCTGGGCGACAAGAGTGAAACTCCTCTCAAAAACAAACAAACAAACAAAAACTGATGGGATAAATGTGTGTGACCATATAACATTTAAGACAGTACTTTTCTATTGTGGTTGATAACATTATTGGGTTGTAATTTCCAGTAATTAAAAGAAGAAATAGAATAAAATAGGAAATATCAGAGTGACTTAAACAAAGTAAGGGTATTTTTTAATGAAAACATTTGTTATGGGTGCTACCTACATATGTACTGAATAAAAATATAAAATGTATTTCTTTTTGTAGTTGTGGTTCAAAAGTAGTTGGAAAGCCATTGCTTTAAAGTATTTTCTAACTATA
This sequence comes from Papio anubis, assembly GCF_008728515.1. Taxonomy (NCBI): domain Eukaryota; kingdom Metazoa; phylum Chordata; class Mammalia; order Primates; family Cercopithecidae; genus Papio; species Papio anubis. The sequence goes on from NC_044981.1 coordinate 130,196,681, forward strand.
ATATGTTATGGGGTTTGAGTACATTCTATTTTTAAAAAATATTCATTTGTTGGGTACAAGTCATCTCTTTTTGAAAGCAAGTTTTTTTTTTTTTAAATGCTAGTTATTTTCTTTGTACAGATGTCTAATAGAGAAGTACTTTTCTTTCAAATCAATCAACAATTAAGTCAGTTTTAATGGACACGTGTTTTCATATATATACTGTTAACGCATCGTTGTGGTTCCTGGTGACCCGTGCTTGGAGTTATTTTTAAAGTAGTGGTAATATTTACCTTCCCTATTTAGCTTGATCACTGCTAGCTTCCTGATGCTGGTTCAGAATAAAAGCTCCTCCCAGTTATATTTCTTGATAACATATTGTTAGCTTGTTTCAGAAAGATTTACTGTCAGCTTTTTTTTTTTTTTTTTTTTGTTTTAATATTTGCGTCATTCTGTCTTTGTTAACTGTGGCCTATCATAGAGCAGCAGTGGGCTCTAGCCCGCAGCAAGTATACAGGAGATTGATGCAGACTGGTCCCAAAGGCAGTATTCCTGCTGTCTGCTCATCCACTGACTATGCTCACTCTTACCTGAGCAGGTAGGTCTGAATTTGCTCAACAGCCAAACCAAATCCTAGAGACTAACCCAAAGGCCTAGAGTAGTATTTTACAGGAAGAATGCTAAAGATAATGAGATTTATCAATGGCTTGGTACTTATTCATCTGTTAAAATTTAGGATGATTTAGTGTGAAGATTAACAAGGGTTTTCTGTAATTTAGTTGCTTAATAGCCACTTTAGTAAGAGAAGCTAAAAGAATGGTTATATATTTTTAAATAGCTTGCTTTACATGTCTTTTAAAAAGAGTTGTGTCTCTTTTATTAAAAATTCATTTATGGAAAGCTAGGACATATAAAAAATTGAAACTTTTTAAAAATCTCCTTTTCTTGTTAATGAAGAAGGAAATTCTATGCTGGGTACAATGGCTAGTTTTAACATCATATATAAGCAGTCTTTATAGATATTTTTTAGGTTTTATAATTACAATATGTCTTATTGTCACTGTATACAAAACTAAACTGCAAAATCATAATCTTATTTGCACAAATATTATTTGTACAAATATATTTGGTAGGAAAATCCCAGTACATTTTCAAATGTATTGTGTCATATCAACATAATCCCTTTCAATTTAAACTAAATTCAGTGTGTGTGTGTATACATGCCATGTATTAGATCAATTAACTGAAGAACCTTTTAGTTTTATTACCTAAATCTGATTCATATTACTTTATGCATGTCAAACTAGCAGAAACACTTTCATGTATAGTACATTTACCATAATATTGCTGATGACTGTTTTACTCTTTTTTTTGTTGGTCTGTGTTGATGTAGGAGCAAACAAATGAGTTTTGTCCCATTTCCTGTTTCTTTGAAACAGAACTGGTTCACTTCCAGCAATGTTTCATCTCAAGAACCATGACTTAAACATTTAAAAATGCTGTTTCTCCTCACCCTGGTCTCTTTCCACCTTTAAAAATAAGTATTTTTCAAAAATATTTGTAGTATGTTTATTAAAAATACTGGATAAATTACAGAGCTGCAAGTATAGTTTTGGAATAAAATTATTATTGTCTATTTTACATTTTTTTCCCAAATTTTTATAATAGAACAAAAACAGGAAATGAGTTCAGTTCAGAAATTTAGCAAAAGTATGATTTTAGTACAAAGGTAAAATAGATAAATAAATCATGCAAAGAATTAAACAAGTCAAAGAAACACAAAGAATACAAATTTATTGATAATTATTCACCAATAGTTTTTTTAAAATGAAATTCAATTTATAAACAATACACGTACTTTTATTAAAAAGTTTTCTAGTTATGAAAGTGAAACATTCCCATAGAAAGAAACTTAGAATATATCATAGAGATGGAAAAGTAAATAAAATTCGCCCATAATTCACCATTCAGGTAAAAATATTGCTAAAATTTTGTATTATTTTCTTTTTGTTGTTGTTTAATTTTTTTGTTTTGTTTTTTGAGTTTCAGTCTCACTATCGCTGAGTAAGCAATATTGAGAATTGGAGTACTCCATTCTATACCTTTTTCCCATAATTACATAAACATATGTAACTGTGTATCCCTATGTATCATGTCTTTAAGTACTCTGCAGATGTTTTCTTTACTTAACAATATATTGACATATGATATTTTAAAATACATAATTGTATATTTTAAAATAATCTGTAAATGTTTTTTCTTTACTTAAAAATACATTATTGACAACTTTCTGTCTCTATATAGAAAGAACCAGCTCATTTTAACATCTTGTTAAACACATATAATATGTCTACTGATATATATATCTAAGTCTGACATAAAAGTTGAGACTATTTTACTTTTTTCTTTCGTTGCTATTGCAAAAACAATTGCACTGAACTGAGCTGATTCAAACAACGTGAGCGTTTTAAATCTTAAAAAATGCTGCTAGATCAACTTTCCAAAATTAAATTATAACTGCGCATCTTTCCATCTAGTCAAGAAGTTTAACTTGCCGGCCCCTCAGCACCTCTGATAACAACTAGGTGTTATTAAGATAATTAGAATTTAAGTTCCAGGCCAATATTAAGTGTTTCCTTGAAATTTATTTTTTTTTCATTTTGAATATTCTTTTAACAAGCATTGTATTGTGTCATATTAACATAACCCCTTTCAATTTAAACTAAACCTTAATTTAGATATTACTCGTTGTTGCTTGTATTTTCATCTCTTGCTATGTAGAAATTTTTGTTTTGATTTAATTTTTATATTGCTAGAGTATTTGCTAGAATTTCTCAGCAGGTGGTCATAAATGTATTTTTACTGTCATTCTTTTACTCTTATATGATCACCCTTTTGGCTGCATATAGGATTGATGAATTATCCTATTTCCCTCATAATTTCTAACTTCATTCTATTGCCTTCTGGCTCCCAAAATTACAGATGAGATGTCCTATGCTAGCCTGAACTTCTTTCCTTTTAAAATAACCAGTTCTTTCTATTTGGATGCTTATACAATATTTTCCTTGATACTCAGAATTCAGAACCAGGCTAAGTATATGTGCATGAATTTTTTTATAGGCTCCACAAGGCACAGAAGTGAGCTAATGAACTCCTCAGTTCATTTGTTCATTCATTCAATTCTTTATTCCCTTTTGTGCTCAGTACATGTTGTAGACATTTTCAGGCCTTGGAGGTTCAGCAGTGAATAAAACACATGCCATTCCCTTCTGACATCCTACTTCTATATATGTATTTCATCTTATTGTTTCTCCCTCCCTATTTATCTCTGTTTCTCCTTTCCTTCCCTTCTGCCTATAGTGATCCATTAGAGTGCATCTACTTAAATTTAAATATATGTGTATTCTTGAAACAGCACCTCGATTTCCCTTGCGTTACTCTTGGATGTTTACTTAGTTGATGAACACTGTCTACAATATGCTATTATAAGCACTTTATAAAAATTAACTCATTCCAGCTTCATAAGAGCTCCAGAAAATGGGTTGTTTGTTTTTGTTTTCTTTTTGTTTGTTTTTCACATGAGGAAACTGCAGCCTCCAGAGGCTGACTAGTATGTTCAAAGCCATAAGACCAGTGAATGGCCTAGCTGGGACTTGAACCAAAGCAGCTGACCACTAAAAGGCCTTTCCTTCTTCACATAGCTCCAACCTCACAAGGGCAAAGCATTCCATTTCCCCTGCTTCTTGTCCTCCGCCAGTCACCATCTTCCCCATCTCTCTAACTAGTACCTCCATCTTGCAAGCTGGTCAACCCAAAGCCCTGTTACTTCCCTCGGTGACTTTCTCCAAACCCACAGTCAAGTCTATCTGCAATTTCTTCATGGCCGTATCTTCAAAACATGTCCAAACTTGATCTGTCCTCTCCATGCTGACAGCCACTGCTCTGCTCCAAAGCACCACCTTCTCTCGCCAGGTGGCAGCTTCTGTTGCAGCAGCTCCCTAATTGATCTCCTTGCTTATGTCTTTGCTCCTCTGCATCTGTTCTCAAGGCAGCAATCAGAGTGATACTGTTAGAAAAGTCAAATCAGGTCGGGTATGGTAACTCATGTCTGTATTCCTAACGCTTTTGGAGGCCAAGGCAGGAGGATTGCTTGAAGCCCAGGCATCCAAGACCAGCCTGGGCAACTTAGAAATATGTCATGATGACACATATCTGTGGTTCCATCTATTTGGGGAGTTGAGGCAGGAGGATCATTTGAACCCCAGAGACTGAGACTGCAGTGAACCATGATGGCGCCATTGCACTCCAGCCTGGGCGACACAGAAAGATGTTATTTAAAAAAAAAAAAAAAGAGTGAATGAATTTTGTATTTCTTTATATTTTGGCTTAATGTATGTGAGACTCCTCTATTTTATCCACCGGATCCGTGATTCAGTCTTTAGTTGTGATTATTCTCTTTTATAATTATTTCCTGGGTTTTCAAAATGTCTATATCATTTCTTTTGGTTTCAAATCTTTATCTGTACTCTTCTGGTGTTTCTACTAAATTATACTTAAAATTCTTATTTTCCTGCTTCTATAGCAGCTGCCTTTTCTGGATGACTTGGCCTCACCCTGTGTTGCTACTGTATTTTGTTAAATGGCTTCTGAACTTTCCTTGGTAGCTCGTATCAGGGGCATAGGATGTTTTTGGTGGTCATGAAGACTGGGCTGACAGGGGATGTCAGGAGGAAGAGTTTCCTCTCACCTGCCGATCTATTTACAATGTTTGCTTCCAGTTCTTTAATGCTGTGACTTTCCTCACTCTTGATTTTTAAGAAATGTATCTTTTCATCAACTGTATTTCAATTTTAAAACAAAATATGCCAGAATTATTTTAAAGTGAACTCGATGATTGATTTGTGCAGAGGTCATTATTAGTCCTTTCATGACGCAGTTTCCCATTTCTTGAGATCCTAATTCTTATACCTTTCTCAAAGTATTACCTTAAGAGTATTATTAGGAGGTATTGGGTATAAGAATCTTATACCTCTCTGCAAGTAAGTTGTTTTCTTTTTAAGTACACATGAGTGCTATAAGCCCTTGAATATACCATAAAGTCATATTTCCCGTATTTAACATTTTGTGGTTTCAAACTTTTTCTTGGTTTCAAACTTTCTGTATACAGTACCCCATTTAATTACAAGACACAGTGTTCCTGAGAAGTTAAAGGTCAGCCTATATTTGTCACTGTAAAGGTACATTATTTTGGGGCTATGGATTTGTAGGAAGAGGACAAACTACACTTACTGTAAAGTTAAATTCTAGACTGTTAACTATAGATACAAGTACAGAACATGACATAGCCACACAGAGCAGGAGAGACCAGAACATTTCAGCAGTGTCTATTTCCCCAGAAACACTGATGGGGACACATGACAGCCAACAACACTCTCATCCGGGGTCGGATCTTGCTAGATTTCAAAGTTTGTTCTTGCTACCAGCACTGCTCTTTTAAAAGCTGGGCTCTGAAGCACCTTTTGAGAATATCTGATCCTAACAATTATTCTTCCATTTAAGGACATGGTTAAAAACTTCACGCTTCCTTGGTTCAGGAAACAAATGCAAAGTGAACTTGTTTTCAATCCAAGGTATATATATAGAGAGAGAGGCTGGGGACCAGGTGTCTCCAGAAAACATTTTCTGTATTTGAGGACTATTTAATGGATTCACCTAGCATTTATTTATTTATTTTTTTCTGGAACATTTAAAATCATTTATCTCCTTTGCACATCACAGACTTATGACCTTTCATAAACTCAAACTGGTTGTATTGGCTACCAGTATTTTCTTTATGATGCTCCAGTGGTCACAGATTGGGCAAGAACCAAATGAAACTTAAAAGTTTACCAGAGATTTGAATGTGATAGCTTCTGTGGGTTCATACACCTTTTATATAACATTACCTAAGATCAATAAGAGATCATAAAACAGCAGTATATTTAGGTTAAGACAAAGTTTAGTTGCAATTTTAGGTCCATATTACTTTTAAATTCTCTCCCACAAATCATTCAGGGTATCATGTACTTTAGAATATTTATTATCAAAGCAAATACAAGATAGCCATCAAAAGTTCTAGAGCAAAATGTCACATTCTGGCATAGATTATAATGTCCCATGTCTCTATCTCTGATTTAGCATTATGTGGTAACTGCAAAATTACCAGACAGAAGAAAAACAGTGTCACTGAAACAGACACACACAAACAATAACACACACACAAACCCAAACACGCCAATCAGGCATTGAGATAGTGGCTTCTGCCTGGGTCATAGACATTTTGTTTATTCCTAGTTTCCTTTAAGATATGAAGTGGCCCCTACTTTGAATTGCCCAGAAACTTAACTGCTCCACATTTTCTGCTTGGTGACTGCTTTTGCATGTCTGTTTGGCTTGTGCATTCAGGTAAGGATACACTAGTATATATGCCTGGTGGAAAGCTCTTCACTGTTGCAACTGCAGGCCACTCCACTATCCCTTTTCTTGTAGGGATGCCAGTTTCCTTTGGGAAAGGGGCAGAGGATCTTGATCTTTTCCTAAATCGGCTTTGGAGCTCGGGTGATTTTCTCTTGTAGGCACTCGGCATGCTGAGAAGTTCTTCATCCAAACCTGCATAACCGCCGCCTCCCCTAGGCTTTGTTCATTAGGACACCACTGTTTGCAGCTTAGTTTTCAAAAGGTTTTGACTCCCACCCTTTCCACCCACTACTCTGACTCTATGATTGCTTCTTTTGGGGGACTCTGGGGACCTCTTTTTCTTTTATTTAATAGCAAATTTCTCCTTTGTTCAATATCAGCTGTTGAGCCTACTCTCCACACCTTCCATAGAGTTCTTACCTACTTTTCACCTGTTAAAAAAGAGTGGTGAGGAGGAAACCAATCACTTCTTATTGGCTTAGAAGCTATGTCCTTGAGTCAATAATCTAAAATAAACCAAAATAAGGGGGGAAAATGGAAGCAAGTTCAGGTTGTGAAATGTACAGCTTCAAGGAAGCCAGGGATGTTTCTGTCCTTTTCTTTTATCTTGTATGTCTCTGGTCCAGTAAGGATGACTTCCCTTAAGAATAATGTCTGAAAGTCAGAAGCTTTATTTACACTTTCACAAAAAAAAATTTCATATCTCAATCACTTCTTTTTTAGTTTTTCACTGGTAAGGCCAAACGTATTTCATAGAACCTCTCCTCTGAATACCAATGGAAAAGAAACTCAACTAGCTTGTACCAGTCACAGAGCTCCAGATCTGTAGTTCTCTTTGCTGTGTTGTCTATAAAAATTGCAGTAATAGCTCACTTATATTAAAATAGTTACTCATGCTTGAAAGTATACAGAACTTGATGAATTTAAGTATGTTACAGATGGGCAGAATGCAGCCTCACATACACACACCACTGTAGGATTAGATCAAGTTCCAGGAGACTGTGAGAAGTGTGGTCTTAACATCAGGCAGGCACAGATGCAGCATGTCACCGTGCAGCTTTCTTTGGCCTGATGGGGCGCATGACTGGCAAATGTCTCAGTATTGGCTCTGGGCATATTTTTAATGCCCCTGTTCTTTTACATTTGAGACTCATGTTGTACCATTCTGGAAGAATTTATGTGAAAAATGTATGTACTTATGGGATCACTTTGGCTGCTTGTTGGGGATACATTCTGTGGAGAGACAAGAGAAAAAGCAGGGGAACCAGCTGGGAGGTTATTAGATTAATCTGGAAGTTGTTGGTGACTTGGACCAGGATGGTGATAGTAGAAATGATGAGAAATGATCTGATTCTAAATACATTTTCAATGAAGGGCCAAGATCATTTATTGATGAATTGGATATGTTGTTGAGTGTGAGAAGCTAAGAATTAACTCAAAGTTTTGGATGGTGGACGTTCAAGAATAGAGTTGTCACGTTCTAGAGATGTAGAGAGGAGGAGGAGAAGCTAGGCACAGGAGGGAGGTCAAGGGCTTGGCTTTAGACATGTTAAGTGGCAATATCCTGTGGGCAGCAGGAAACATTAGTCCACAGTTCAGGGGAAAGGTCAAAGTTGGAAGTGTTCATTTGAAGCTCATCAGCATATAGACTATGCCATAATACAGTATGAAATCACCAAGGGAGTGGTTATGAATAGAGAAGGGAACTGAGGACTGAGCCTTAGGGCTACTGAGATGAAGAAGAAACATAACGGCAGCTGACGAGAGCAGCTCGTGAGGTAGCAGAACCACAAGGGGGTGGTGACCCAGGAGCCAAGGGAAGAAATTGTTTCAAGGGGGAATTGAAAGGCCAAGCAAGAACTTGAGGCCTGATAACTTACCACTGGGCTTAGTAATGTAGAAAAACTTGGTTAAGAATGGTTTTGGTGGAATATTGATGATGAAATTCTCATTACAGTGAATTTTAAAAGATAAGATTAGAGGAATTAGAGACAGGGGGTATAAATGACTCAAAGAGTTCCTTTCTGATAAAGGGGTAGTTGATAAATGAAAGAAGATGCAGGCTTCAATAATTCTTTTAAGGTGGAAAACATTACTGCATATTTGAGAGTGAAGGTATTTGGAAGGGAACCACTGAAGATGCAGGGGAGAGAGAGTTGGAGGGTATATCTTGGAATAGGCATGAACAGGTGGGTATGGGACACATCTGAGGAGTGGCCTGTGAAGGGAGAGAGTCCATTCATTTGCAATAATTTGCAGCAATAAGGGTGTAAGCTGAACATGCAAACAGGTATAGGCTGGTGGCATGTGGACATTCTCTTCTGATTGCATCACTTTTTTCAGTGAAACAGAATGCAAAGTCGTTAGGTGAGAGTAAGGATGTGAATAAGTATTTGAGATTCAAGAAGGGAGGGGGCATGAAATAGTCATCTCAGAGAGGAGAGGAATGAAGGTAAAAGGGAAATGGAGTAGGATTCCTGAGCAATTGTCATGGTCCATTTTTGTTACGAATTTAAAAGAAGGTTGCTGTGTGTTTTTCTGTACCACATTCAGTGTGCAGGAGTGGAGTGAGAGGAAACTGCATTTAGCTACTGTTCAAGTTTAGCCAGGAAAGTATGTTAATGGGAGAGAGCTTAACATAATGCCAGGAAATACTGGAATCTAAACTGAGTAAAGAGGTAGACATGAGTAAATGAAGGACAGTGGAAAGGTGTGTAAAATAAATGAATTGAGGTCTTCAAGGGAGTTGAAAAATTGTTGGAAAGGAAGCACTTGTGAAAAATTGTTAGAAAGGAAGCACATAGGCTGGGAGGACAGGATGTGAAGCTTGAAACCAATAATTTGGATGACTCTTGTCATTTATAATGACATCCCGGGATATGACCATGGAAGGTGAGATGAGATGGAGGTGAGTCTATAATTGTTAAAAGAGGTCAATAAATTAAGAGTCCATTATTGGAAGGATCATTTAGGTGGACAATAAAATTGCTAAGAACTTTAGCAGGAGTAGCATTACAGACAGTGACAGTAAGCCAGGAGCTCATATCTTCAAGAAGTACAGAGAGATGACTTGGGAGTCTGTACATGCCTGCAATAGGAGGAAGTTGATGTGGTTTGTTTCCCCACTCAAATCTCATCTTGAATTGTAGTTCTCATAATCCCCATGTGTCATGGGAGGGACCTGGTGGGAGGTAATTGAATCATGGGGGAAGCTACCTCCATGCTGTTCTCATGATAGTGAGTGAGTCCTCATGAGATCTGATGGTTTTCTTAGGGGCTTTTACCCCACTTCACTCTACACTTCTCCTTTCTGCCACCATGTGAAGAGGAACGTGTTTACTTCCCCTTCCACCATGATTGTAAGTTTCCTGAGGCCTCCCCAGTCCTGCAAAACTGTGAGTCAATTAAATCTCTTTCCTTTATAAATTACCCAGTGTCAGGCAGTTCTTCATAGGAGTGTGAGAATGGACTAATACAGAGGTATAGCATGAAGACATGAACTTCAAAGGTTGCAAAGGGTTAGAGGTTAGGGAGGAAAAAGGGATAATGATCTTCAATGGCAATGAGTGTAAGTGGACACTTACTCTTCCTCCAGATCATATAATATGAAAAGATACAAGGAATATAGTAAAGAAAACAGCCACCATTGACAAGGCTGCGGGGGAGAAGGTGTCCTGAGGGGAGAGAGTTTTAGTTAGAACAAAGAGAGGGAAGCATTTAAAAAAGAATTTTAGAAAATGGAATAAAGACCATGAGTTCCCAAGGGCACCCTTGGAAGGGTTTTGTGAGTAACAGCACAATGGGAAATTGGTTTGGATTAGGAAATGAGTAGAGTAGTATAGAGATGAAAATCTGAGCAATAAGGGATGGGTGGTTGATGGAATCAGGGACAAAGGTTATGATAGGGTTAGTGTTCATGACCTTCTATTGGAAAGTTGGGGCACTCTGCCAGGGAGTTCCTGCCTTGCTAGAGAAATCTATTTTAAACTATAAGTTCTATCAACATATTTTTAATTCATATGTCATTTTCAAACATTAGATGATTAGATCATTTGCACAGAACTGTTTGCTTAGTTAGGTAATCAAACAGCAATTTATTAACTTCCCATATTGCTATTGTATATTCAACCTGGGTAATTTGTATATACAGATAATAATTATTTCTAGCTCGTAAATTCTTAAAGCTGAAAGAAAAGAAACAAAAATACTATTTTGCCAGGTCCTTAGATAAGCTTTCAAGTCACAATGTTGTCATAGAGCACTTAAACAAATAAATCTATTCAAAAACAAATTATAACACTTTAAAAAGCACTCATACAAACAATGATGTTTAATATTCTTTAAGTTGGGTAGACAAATTATTCTACAGATGTGGCATTCATACTATCAACAATTTCTAAGATACTGTGCCTAAGGCTTGATTTCTCTTAAACCTATATGTGCAAATATGAGTTTGAGGTAGGCTCTGATTCATTTTGGTTTTTATTTCGGAATTGACTAAACATTTTAAAGCCACAAGGCCTATGAAGTTGCCAGATGGCTTTTTCATCTTCTGTGAATTTCCTCTTCTAAAAGTGAAATTTGTATTTTGCTTTATTCCACCTTCCCTTACTTCTTTGTGAACCCTAGTTCCTGCTGAGAGTCCCTACTCAATATGACATCGGGTAGAAATGCTTTTAAGAGTCAGGAATAAATAAACACTTCTAAACAGTGATTTTGAGTGTTATGTGATTCCTTTAGTAAGTTAACAAATAAGTAAAAGAAAGAGGGAAAAGAGAGGGAAATAGTGGAGGAAAAGTCTAACTAGAAAATATATAACTTAACTGATTGAGTTTAGTTAAATGCAAACTTAAATTTCATAGTAAGAAATCCATCAGTGTTTTAGTGACATTATAATCATAATTCAAATATTGCTTAGTTTAAATAATGGTTTTTGTTTGCTGTTTAGTTTCTATCACGGAATGAGCCTGTGTGCCTTTTTAAATAAATCTTACAGATTTATTTGGTATAAATATGTTTCCTTCTGGGAATAGAAGACCAAAGGAGAGTGGGGGAAAAGTGTTTCAAATTTATTAAAATATACATTTTCATACCAAGATATTCCTTTTCTCTCATTCTAAACCATCAGCCCAGAGGGAAGGGAAAAAGATAAACAGGAAGGCTGACTCCTGGAATTCTAGGAATTGTTGCTATTTTCTAGCATTTTCATACCAAAGTGATGGACTATAGGACTTCATTGCCAGAAATTTGTACTCTTCCCCAAGCTCGCTTTCTTTCTTTCTTTCTTTCCTTCTTTCTTTTCTTTTCTTTTCCTTCCTTCCTTCCTTCCTTCCTTCCTTCCTTCCTTCCTTCCTTCCTTCCTTCCTTCCTTCCTTTCTTTCTTTCTTTCTTTCTTTCTTTCTTTCTTTCTTTTTCTTTCTTTTTCTTTCTTTCTTTCTCTCTCTCTTTCTTCCTTCCTTCCTTCCTTCCTTCTTTCCTTCCTTTCCTTCCTTCCCTTCCTTCCTTCTTTCTCTCTCTCTTTCTTTCTTTCTCTCTCTCTCTCTCTTTCTTTCTTTCTTTCTTTCTTTCTTTCTTTCTTTCTTTCTTTCTTTCTTTCTTTCTTTCTTTCTTTCTTTCTTTCCTTCTTTTTCTTTCCTTCCTTCCTTCCTTCTTTTTCTTTCTTCCTTCCATCCCTCCCTCCCTCTTCCCTCCCTCCCTCTCTCCTTCCCTCCCCTCCCTCCTTCCTTCCTTCCTTCCTTCTTCCTTTCTCTCTCTTTTCTTTCTTTCCTTTTTCTTCCTTCCTCTCTCTCTCTCTGTCTCTCCCCTTTTCTCTCTTTATATATATGTATGTACATGTCTGTATATATGTTATATGTGTGTGTGTGTGTGCGCATATATGTGTATGTGTGAATCTAAGTTCTAGAATTTAGCTCAGAATTACAGGGTCATATAGAAACAAAAGGGACAGTTTCAAACTGAGTCCCCTGGAACTTTGAGGTTCTTTAGTGAAGTACAATAAAAGGAGGCCTAGTAGAAGATGCCTACTCATAATAATTTTTTTTACCTGTTTAAAAGTGAGATTTATTGGATTTCAGAACTTAAAAACTAAAGATGTCGTGTGCCTTGCCCACAGCCCACGTGGAAACTCAGCTTCCCTAGGCTCTCACCTCAGTGCTTTTTGTACCATGCCACTTCACTTCTTACCATAGACTTTAGTCTGTATATAAAAAATCCTTAATAAGCGGGACCACAATATCATTCTTTACTAGTAGCTGCCATTATTTAAGACACCATAAATTCTTATATGAATATTTAAAGCTTAATTTTTAAAAATTGACCTCGAGTTGGTTCTTTCTGCAATGGAGAGAAAGACTGGACTTCTCTTCAGTTCAAAGAAACTGAACTAGTCATTGAGACTACAGCTCATAGTCAAGCTTTAATGATTTTGTGAATTAAACTTCAATTTCTTGCCAGTAAAATGAGGTTAATAAAGCATCATATCTTCCTTACAAAAAATGAAGTTGGTCTTATAAGTGTCAAATAAAACAGTAACTGAAATAATGCATGGAATATATGTAGAAGTACTTTGCAAGCTGCAAATAAATATATGTAAGCTGCTTCTTATTACAATTAATTATTATAAAATAAGAAATATATAACTTATCTATGACCAAGTGCAAAAGTGGGCACTAATGGGTATTAATTCTGCACAAGAGGCACATTTAAAAGACTTCTTGTCTTTTTCATAAACATATTTTAATTCCAAATTTTCTGGCAATTTCTTTCTACCCTTCAGAATGTAAGTCTCCCCCACTAGACTGGCTTTCTGTGGACACAGATTGTTTCCGTAGATGTGGATCATAATCATCATTTGATCTTCTCTGACCTACAAATGTGAAAGTTTCATATAGTTCAACCTAATAATTTAGCTTTGTATTTCTAGAACAATGTCCAGCTCCAGGTAAAAGTTTTTTTAAAAATTGCTGTACTGAACTATTGAATGGAACTTGGAAATAAAGTTCCTTCCAAAATAACTGCTCTTCAACAGGGAGTAATAGGTAAATGTGTTAGAAGTGAGAGGAATCAAACTGCCAATGATTTATTCTTTTTTTTCCCTCCTAGGTTTCTGGGATAGGTATGTGCAAATAAAAAATTAAAACGAGAAGGAACTGTAACCTGATTACGAATTTGGGAAAAAGATTAATCAACACACAAAGGGAAAAGTAAACTGGTTGACAGCCCTCAGGAATCATGCCCTTTTGCCACAATATAATTAATATTTCCTGTGTGAAAAACAACTGGTCAAATGATGTCCGTGCTTCCCTGTACAGTTTAATGGTGCTCATAATTCTGACCACATTGGTCGGCAATCTGATAGTTATTGTTTCTATATCACACTTCAAGCAACTTCATACTCCGACAAATTGGCTCATTCATTCCATGGCCACTGTGGACTTTCTTCTAGGGTGTCTGGTCATGCCTTACAGCATGGTGAGATCTGCTGAGCGCTGTTGGTATTTTGGAGAAGTCTTCTGTAAAATCCACACCAGCACTGACATTATGCTGAGCTCAGCCTCCATTTTCCATCTGTCTTTCATCTCCATTGACCGCTACTATGCTGTGTGTGACCCATTGAGATATAAAGCCAAGATCAATATCTTGGTTATTTGTGTGATGATCTTCATTAGTTGGAGTGTCCCTGCTGTTTTTGCATTTGGGATGATCTTTCTGGAGCTAAACTTCAAAGGTGCTGAAGAGATATATTGCAAACATGTTCACTGCAGAGGAGGTTGCTCTGTGTTCTTTAGCAAAATATCTGGGGTACTGGCCTTTATGACTTCTTTTTACATACCTGGATCTATTATGTTATGTATCTATTACAGAATATATCTTATAGCTAAAGAGCAGGCAAGATCAATTAATGATGCCAATCAGAAGCTCCAAATTGGATTGGAAATGAAAAATGGAATTTCACAAAGCAAAGAAAGGAAAGCTGCGAAGACATTGGGGATTGTGATGGGAGTTTTCCTAATATGCTGGTGCCCTTTCTTTGTCTGTACAGTCATCGACCCTTTTCTTCACTACACTATTCCACCTACTTTGAACGATGTATTGATTTGGTTTGGCTACTTGAACTCTACATTTAATCCAATGGTTTATGCATTTTTCTATCCCTGGTTTAGAAAAGCACTGAAGATGATTCTGTTTGGTAAAATTTTCCAAAAAGATTCATCCAGGTGTAAATTATTTTTGGAATCGAGTTCATAGAATTATTATATTTTACTGTTTTGCAAATTGGTGATCATGTTTATGAACACAACATAACCCACCACATGCCCCAGTCACATGGATTTTTTAAATCAGTTACTTGAGTCAAAGCATGTTTGGTGAGTTAAATTATGATGCTTATAGGTAATTTCCTATTTGGGATATAGGAGGTATAATCTTTTCTATTCTTACCATGCATATCGGAACTTTGCAACTCCAGCATTTAAAGGCCTGCATTGTATATAACTTTTCCTGCCCTTAGAAGAACTGCCATGAGTTTGCTATGGTACCTTAGCTGTTCAGTGGTGGAAACTATAGGGCTGAATTTGAGGATGCAAATTAGAATGATTTTGTCATATCTGTGTACATGTCCTTGTCACATATGTGTATATGTCTTTTAGTAAAATCAACTAAAAGTACACACATTAAATGTTACTGCTAAATAAGTGTTGACGCATAATTTATTTATATTGTTAATATATATTCCAATCCTTAAATATCTTGAGTTTCATATTTTTAAAGTATGTTTTTCTGATTCTCATATGTCTGAGAAATTTGAAAAATGAAGGAAAATAAAATATGTACAAACCAAATGAAATTTTAAAAATGTTACTCACAGCATACTTCCTGGTAAGGATTATATCATCTAAAATTCTTTATTTTATATTAATATTTTTCCTTTTCAACTTTTATTTTGGAGTCAGGGGGTATGTGTGCACATTTGTTAACTAAATATAATGCATGCTGCTGAGGTTTGGGCTACGAGTAATCCCTTTTTGTGGCTGTATAATGTGACTTTGCACAGATGTACAAATATATTTTTAACCATTCCCTATTGTTAACAATTCCAGTTGTTTCTAACTTTTCTAAAAATAATATTAATTAAATGAAATTTCTGCTTTTTACCTGCTACTGAAGTCATGAAAATGTCTAGAAGGATTTTACCATGTCTTAAGGTCATATCTGGCATCATAGGGTTCAAAACACAGGCTATCTGGCATTAAACAAATTCACTTTGCTGGGCTCCACAGTACACAGAAAGAGAAGCAGCCATCCAGCAAAGTAGCTAAACATGAGGGCCAACAAGAGGTATAATCAGACTGGATATACCATGGCTATTTAGATGGCATATATAAAAATAAAAAAGAGGAACAAATAATGGTTTCAAATAAGATTCTCTAAAGGAAGTGGGCAAACATTCTAAATGACAAGCATTCATCAGCAATTGAGCTGATGAATACAAACTTCACATGGTCTGTTTCAGATTGAGTATCACCAGGGATTTGGATTTACCTTCGGCCCATGTATAACTTAGGGTAAGGCAGATGATTTTAAACATAACTGAATGCACACTGCTGCATATAAATTTCTGTTTACAAATCTGAGGATCTCCTGAGGATATGTTAAATCCTTCCAGAAATTATAGTCTGTTTCTGGAGTATATATTTTGTCTGAATGATCTGTATCAAGTTTTGCTCTAGTACATTTTAAAAACATTATGTTTTATGTTTTTAATTTAGTATACGCAAGACAAACTAAGTAGTGTCCCTAACCACTCTCAGTTTCAGAAGAGTTTTTTCACCTGTGAGACCAGTTTGACTTTTTTCACCTGTAAGACCAGTCTGTCAAATTTTAAAAAGGAAACAAGCATTTAGTGAGTTTTCTATACTTTGCAGTAATTTTATGTGCTTTTCTTCATTTCCTCCCATAATTCTTCTTAAGATTACTCTGAAGTGTTTTGTACTTTTCTGTATGTATGTTTTGCCTATTCTGAATTTTTTTCTAAAACCATTATGTTTTCTATGTAACCATTACTGCTGGTTTTATAATAAAGTTTATATTAGCTTTTCAGTTGACTCATTTGGGTTTTCATTATACAAATCATATTATCCTCAAACAAGGCTAAGTTTTATCTTCTTTCCAGTAATTATGATTCTGATTTATATTCCTTACTGTACTTTCACTAGTTAGAATTTGTGAATCAATATTGATAATGGTGATAATCTTTCTTACATTTACTTTAAAGTACTATTCAGGTTTTAGCATAGATTCCACATTTATCTTGGGACAAGTTCACGACTCAAATAATTTTACATTTTTTCACTCAGTACTAAAGCTCTTACAGTCTATCTTTATTGTTGGTTTTGTTTTTAATATTCATAATACGTAATAACTGACCCTCTCAGCACAACAGGAAGAAAGGTTTCCTTCGTCTTTCCATATTCCCAGCTTTGCTGTAGCTTCCCTTTCCTCATGCAGAGGTGTTTTTGTCTTTTAATTTTCCAGAGTCTATTTAACAACTGGAATCCAATTCACTTTTGAGATGTTTTTTATTCCAACTAGTTATAGTTCATTGGAACTGTAATAAAAAAATTGACCCCTGCCTCTCCCTTTAATTAAGCAGATGAGTAAATTACCCAACCTTGTATTTTCAGACCTTTCTCTAGAATTTGAATCTCTGACAAAGGGATAGAAACAGTGATTCTTAGCAGAATAATTAGCAGAAAACAATGAAATCATGTGGGTGTTCATTTTATCCAAGCAGTAAGATCATGAGCAGACTGCTCATGGTAATATCAAGATTTCTTTCTTCCCCAACTCCAGAACTACCCACCTGTTTGTTCATTTCCAAATTCAGTTATCCAGCATGGATTCCATGAGTCCCAGATAGCCTTCTAATTAATTCCCTTTGAGAATAACTTTTGGTTGCATCCACAGAAAGAACCTTAACTTGACATATAAGATTATAGCAAATACCAAGAAAGCAATTTCAATGCCACTCCTTCCCCAGGTCAAGATAACTTGCAATCAAAACCGTCTCAACTTCCACCCTCTTCTCAAAGAGGAATGTTCATATAAATTTCCACTCCAGATCAGTAAAAGAAGTGTTAGCAAGGAAGTTTGTTGGAACTGATTTAATAATGATAATAATAATGTCATCTTAAGAGATCAGTGAACTGGAATCCATCTTGATTTTGAAGTCAGTTCTTGAAGTCAATAATCCAATCTTTAGAGACTCATAAATATTTGCCAAAAAAGTAGTGCAAAGCAGATGAACTCCAATTCATTGTCGATTCTGATGAGCCACAGTTTCTCTTTAGTTCTCAATAAGAACTTGAACATTAAAGGTGTAAAGAAATATGCAGAATGATTTATGGTTCTAAATTTAGTAGATGATAAAGTGTACTGACAAAATTATTATTTAAGAGTTGAGATATGCACTCAGAAAATCTGGATGATGTAAGAATCAGATTGAGAGTTTTGTTTTTTGTCTTTTGCTTTTTTAAAAGATAAAGTACATATGCATTTTCCAAAGTGCTTTAATATAACTCATTGAGTACGTGGCCAGCTATAAGAAATATTGGAAGTAAACTTGACAGATCCTCACCACCTTCTCCACATCTCTTGTCCTTCTAAACCTCCTGCCCCAAGCCTTTAAGCTCCCAGTGAACTTAGGCTGCTCTAACATTCATTCCATTGAGGCTGGTTCTGTTCTGATTCACATTAGCTTCAGCATTTCCTTTGTTTCTTTCATTTTTCACAGGGGGAAGACATTATTGACTCACACAAATTAAAATGTTCTCAATATATTTATAAATTAAAGTGATGTAGGAGCTTAAAATTAGGCTACCCTCAATGATTTATCAATGGCAGGTATCCCTCTTTTTTAAAGTATACTTCTAGTTCTGGGATACATGTACCAGAACGTACGGAGTTTATTGCGTAGGTATACAGGTGTCATGGTGGTTTTGCTGCCATCAACCCGTCATCATTAGGTATTTCTCCTAATGCTCTCCCTCTCCTTGCCCCTTACCCACTGACAGGCCTCAGTGTGTGATGTTCTCCTCCCTGTGCCCATATGTTCCCACTGTTCAACTCACAGTTATGAATGAGAACATGCTCTGGTTTTCTGTTCCTATATTAGTTTACTGAGAATGATGGTTTCCAGCTTCATCCATGTCCCTGCGAAAGACATGAAATCTTTCTTTTTTTATGACTGCATAGTATTCCATGGTGTATATGTGCCACATTTTCTTCATCCAGTCTAACATTGATGCGCATTTGGGTTGGTTCCAAGTCTTTGCTATTGTGAATAGTGCTGCAATAAATATACGTGTGCAAGTGAATTTATGGTAGAATGATTTATAATCCTTTGGGTATATAACTAGTAATGAGATTGTTGGGTCAAATGGGTAATTTCTAGTTCACAGATCCTTGAGGAATCACCACACTATCTTCTAATGGTTGAACTAATTTACACTCCCACCAATAGTGTAAAAGCATTCCTATTTCTCCACTCTCTAGCATCTGTTGTTTCACAAACTTTTAATGATTGCCATTCTAACTGGCGTGAGATGGTATCTCATTGTGGTTTTGATTTGCATTTCTCTGACAACCAGTGATGAAGAGCTTTTTTTCATATGTTTGTTGGCTGCATAAATGTCTTCTTTTGAGAACTGTCTGTTCATATGCTTTGCCTACTTTTTGATGGTTTTTTTTTTTTTCTTGCGAATTTGTTTTAAGTTCCTTGTAGATTCTGGATATTAGTTCTTTGTCAGATGGATAGACTGCACAATTTTTCTCCCATTCTGTAGGTTGCCTGTTCACTCTGATGATAGTTTCTTTTGCTGTGCAGAAATGCTAGTTTGATTAGATCCATTTCTCAATTTTGGCTTTTTGTTGCCATTGCTTTTGTTTTTAGTCCTGAAGTCTTTTGCCCATGCCTATGTCCTGAATGGTATTGCCTAGGTTTCCTTTTAGGGTTTTTATGGTTTTAGATCTTATGTTTAAATCTTTAATTCATCTTGAGTTAATTTTTGTATAAGGTGTAAGAAAAAAGTCCAGTTTTAGTTCTCTACATATGGCTAGCCAGTTTTCTAACACCGTTTATTAAATAGGGAATCCTTTCCCCATTGCTTGCTTTCGTTAGGTCTGTCAAAGATCAGATGGTTATAGATGTGTGGTGTTAATTCTGAGTTCTCTGTTCTGTTCCATTGGTCCATATATCTGTTTTGGTACAAGTACCATGCTGTTTTGGTTACTGTAGCCTTGCAGTATAGTTCAAGAATCAGGTAGCATGATGCCTCCAGCTTTGTTTTACTTGGATTGTCTTGGCTACAGGCACTCTTTTTTGGTTCCATATGAAATTTAAAGTAGTTTTTTTCTAATTCTGTAAGGAAAGTCAATGGTAGCTTGACAGGAATAGCATTGAAGCTATATATTACTTTGGGCAGTATGGCCATTTTCATGATATTGATTCTTCCTTTCCATGAGCATGGAATGTTTTTCTGTTTGTTTGTGTCTTCTCTTAATTTATTGAGCAGTGGTTTGTAGTTCTTGAAGAGGTCCTTCACATCCCTTGTAAATTGTATTCCTAGGTATTTTATTTTCTTGGTAGCAATTGTGAATGGGAGTTCACTCATGATTTGGTACTCTGTTTGTCTGTTATTGATGTATAGGAATGCTTGTGATTTTTGCATAGTGATTTTGTATCCTGAGACTTTGCTGAATTTGCTTATCAGCTTAAGGAGTTTTTGGGCTGAGACAATGGGTTTTTCTAAATATATACATTCATGTCATCTGCAAACAGAGACAATTTGACTTCCTCTCTTCCTATTTGAATACCTTTATTTCTTTCTCTTGCCTAATTGCCCTGGTCAGAACTTCCTATACTATGTTGAATAGGAGAGGTGAGAGAGAGCATCCTTGTCTTGTGCCGGTTTTCAAAGGGAATGCTTCCAGCTTTTGCCCATTCAGTATGATATTGGTTGTGGGTTTGTCATAAATAGCTCTTATTATTTTGAGATATGTTCCATCAATACCTAGTTTATTGAGCATTTTTAGCATGAAGCGGTGTTTAATTTTATTGAAGGCCTTTTCTGCATCTATTGAGATAATCATGTGGTTTCTGTCATTGGTTCTGTTTATGTGATGGATTACATTTATTGATTTTTATGTTGAACAACATCAAGGGACAAAGCTGACTTGATTATGGCGGATAAGCTTTTTGATATGCTGCTGGATTCGGTTTGCCAGTATTTTATTGAGGATTTTCGCATCAATGTTCATCAGGGATATTGACCTGAAATTTTCTTTTCCTTGTTGTGTCTCTGCCATGTTTTGGTATCAGTATGATGCTGGCCTCTTAAAATGAGTTAAGGAGGAATCCATCTTTTTCTATTGTTTGGAATAGTTTCAGCATTTGCTTGTCTGTAAAGGATTTTATTTCTCCTTCACTTATGAAGCTCACTTTGGCTGAATATGAAATTCTGGGTTGAAAATTCTTTAATTTAAGAATGTTGAAGATTGACTCTCACTCTCTTCTGACTTGTAGGTTTTCTCAGAGAGATCCACCGTTAGTCTGATGGGCTTCCCTTTGTGGGTAACCCAAGCTTTCTCTCTTCCTGCCCTTACCATTTTTCCTTCATTTCAATCTTGGTGATCTGACGAGTATGTGTCTTGGGGTTGCTCTTCTTGAGCAGTACCTTTGTGGTGTTCTCTGTATTTCCTGAATCTGAATGTTGGCCTCTCTTGCTAAGTTGGGGAAGCTGTCCTGCATAATATCCCGAAGTGTGTTTTCCAACTTTGTTCCATTCTCCCCATCACTTTCAGGTACACCAATCAAAAATAGGTTTGGTCTTTTCACATCATCCCTGATTTCTTGGAAGCTTTATTCATTCCTTTTCATTCTTTTTCTATAATCTTGTCTTCACACATTATATCATTAAGTTGATCTTCAATCTCTGATATCGTTTCTTCTGCTTGATCGATTCAGCTATTGATACTTGTGTATGCTCCACGAAGTTCTCATCAGGTTATTTATGCTGTTCTCTAAATTGGTTATTCTAGTCAGCAATTCCTCTAATACTTTTTATCAAGGTTCTTAGCTTCCTTGCATTGGGTTAGAACAAGCTCCTTTAGCTCAGATGAGTTTGTTATTACCTACCTTCTAAAGCCTACTTCTGTCAGTTCGTCAAACTCATTCTTCATCCAGTTATGTTCCCTCACTGGTAAGGAGTTGTGATCCTTTAGAAGAGAAGAGGCATTCTGGTTTTTGAAATGTTCAACCTTTTTGTGCTGGCTTTTCCTCATCTTCATGGATCCATGTACCTTTGGCCTTTGCTGTTGGTGACCTTTGGATGGAGTTTTTGCGTGGTCATCCTTTGTGTTGATGTTGATGCTATTGCTTTCTGTTTTTCATTCTAAGAGTCAGGCACCTCTTCTGCAGATCTGCTGGAGTTTGCTGGAGGTCCACTCCAGACCCTGTTTGCCTGGGTATCACCAGTGGAGGCTGCAGAACAGCAAAAATTGCTGCCTGCTCCTTCCTCTGGAAGCTTTGTCTCAGAGGGGCACCTGCCAGATGCCAACCGGAGCTCTCCTGTATGAGGAGTCTGTCAAATCCTTCTGGGAGGAGTCTCCCAGTCAGGAGGCATGGGGGTCAGGGACCCACTTGAGGAGGCCATCTGTCCCTTAGCAGAACTCAAGCACTGTGCTTGAAGATAAACTGCTCTCTTCAGAGCTGGCAGGCAGGAATGTTTAAGTCTGCTGAAGCGGCTCCCACAGCTGCCCCTTCCCCCAGGTGCTCTGTCCCAGGTAGATGGGAGTTTTATCTATAAGGCCCTGACTGGGGCTGCTGCCTTTCTTTCAGAGATGTCCTGCCCATAGAGGAGAAATCTAGAGAGGCAGTCTGGCTACAGCGACTTTGCTGTGCTGCAGTGGGCTCTGCTCAGTCCAAACTTCCAGGAGGCTTTGTTTACACTGTGAGGGGGAAGACAGCCTACTCAAGCCTCAGTAATGGTGGATGCCCCTCCCACACCAAGCTCGAGTGTCCCAGGTTGACTTCAGACTGCTGTGCTGCCAGCGAGAATTTCAAGCCAGTGGATCTTAGCTTGCTGGGCTCCATGGGAGAGGGACCCACTGAGCAAGACCACTTGACTCCCTGGCTTCAGCCCCTTTTCCAGGGGAGTGAATTCTTCTGTCTTGCTGGCATCCCAGGTGCCACTGGGGTATGGAAAAAAAAAAAAAAACTCCTGCAGCTAGCTCAGTGTCTGCCCAAATGGCCACCCAGTTTCGTGCTTGGGCCCTTTTGGTATAGGTACCCAAGGGAATCTCCTGGTCTGTGGGTTGTGAAGACTGTGAAAAAAGTATAGTATCTGAGCCGGATAGCTCTGTCCCTCAAGGCACATTCCCTCAGCACTTTCCTTGGCTAGGGGAGGGAGTTCCAGTTCCCCAACCTCTTGCACTTCCTAGGTGAAGCAATGCCCCCACACTGCCTCTGCTCATCCCGGGGGCTGCACCCACTCTCTAACCATTCCCAGTGAGATGAACCAGGTACCTCAGTTGGAAATGCAGAAATCATCAGCCTTCTGCATTGGTCTCGCTGGGAGCTTCAGACTGGAGCTGTTCCTATTTGGCCATCCTGTCCAGGAATCCCCCAGTACCCCTCTTAATAAATGTACAAGTCAGATACGAAATCACTGAGATGCCAAACTCTAAAATTTGTTTTTTGATCAATGTTTTAACAATGTGATGTGGCAAAGTAGTATTTTACAAGCCAGGTTGCTCCTAGGGAGATTTTAATTGAGAATATTCAAGCCCTCATCATTGAAGATAAACTATGGTGAGGAGGGCAGGCTTGGGAGCCAGACGCTATGGGTCTGCATTTCTGACTCCAATATTTATCAGCTATTATTTGGATAAAGTTACTTAAAAATGCAAAACCTTCCTTTACTCAGCTATAAAGTGAGGGCAATGATCTCACCTCCTTCAGTAGATTGTTGATTACCAGATGAGAAGTATCGCCTAGCATGGGTCTTCCATGTAATAAAACCTTTGGTGAACAATGTATTATTAGTGATATTCTCTGTCATTTTATCGGTGTGTGCTGTAGTGGTGTTCACTCAGCATATGCTATGGTGCTGCACACAGAGATGTTGACATACACAGACATAACATGTCAGTTCTTTTTTAAAAAAAAAAACTAATGCAGAATCCTAGTATCCTCCTTCCTAATAAATTTTACAATTATAATTATGCAAAAAGGATAGCAGAAGATCTATTTCAAGCTCTATACAAAAGGAAGTAACCTGGTGGCACATTTGTGCATAGTCTCTGATATGTCAGTTATTTGAGAAACTGGGGGTATTTTATTTTGAAAAAAATTTGTATAGCATGTATATATACACATAATTTGTATAAGAAATTATTGGTATATGTATATATACTTATATAGCACATAATCTATAAATACATAAATTGTAAAGTTATGAAAGTAATTTATATTTTGATATCAATCTGCAAAACACCTATTATCTACCAATGCAATTAAGCTTCATGAAAACTCTGTGCAGTCTCTGAAGCACACTAGTGTAGAGCACTCTGAAGCATCCTGGCATATGGGGATATGCTCAGGCTTTGGAACCACGTCAGCTGGGGTTAAAATCCCAGTTCCCTTTGTAGTTCCCATACTTTCCCTCCTTTGTGTTTTTGCTCCTGCAGCCCTATATGCCTGAAATGTCTCCCGCAAATCCCTCACTGTAACTGGCTGACATCTACTCATCTGAAAGGGCTCATCTTGCGGATTGCCTCTCCAGGAAGCTCTCTGTTATCCCCTCAGGCCAGGTAAGTGTCTCTCTGAACTCTCAAAATATCCCACGCCCATCCCTGTCAGTGCACATATTCATTGTGGTGCCCTCTGCCCTCTCTAGACAGTGAATTGCAGAAGCTAGGGACAGTGATTTATTAAGTACTGCTGCACTTAGCATCATGTTTGGCACAGAGAAAGTCACTCACTACATGTTCTTTAGCTGAATAAATAATAAATAATAAGATATCCAAGGGGACACAATTAATAAATGTTAGAAATAGGATTTGAGCCCAAATCTGTCAGGCTATGTATTAGTCCATTTTCACATGACTAAAAAGAACTGCCCAAGACTGGGTAATTCATAAAGAAAAGAGGTATAATTGACTCACAATTCCACATGGTTGGGGAGGCCTCGGGAAACTTATAATCATGGCGGAAAGGGAAGCAAACACATCCTTCTTCACAAGGTGGCAGAAGAGAAAGAGTGTATGTAGGATGAACCATCAGACACTTATAAAACCATCAGATCTGGAGAGAACTCTCTCACTATCACAAGAACAGCATGGGGAACACTGCCACCATGATCCAATCACCTCCCACCCGTTCTTTCCCTTGACAAATGGGAATCACAGGGAATAACAATTCAAGATGAGGTTTGGGTGGGGACACAAAGCCTAACCACATCAGGCTACAAACTCTACCCACTTTCCTATCTCAGGAAGTAGGGATTCATAATTTTATCCCCAATTAAATTTGAGAGAATGTGCCTATATGGGTTAAATTTTGACAAAAAGTGTATTCTTTATTAATATAATACAATTTTAAAAGCAAAGTTATTAAAACATATGTTTTGAAACCATTAACTAGATTTGGCTTATGGCCTTTTACTGTGTTGGAAGCCCTAACTGCATTGAAATTATCTGGGAGGATAGGATTGAGACCTAGAAATCTGCAATTTTAATAAGTGACTTGATTTCTTTGAAATGAATGCAGTTCTAAGAACGATCGATTTAGATCTTTAATAAAAAGGAATTCTAAGCTTTTAAGTGTATATAGTAGGTTGAAATTTTTGAGGAATTATGAAGACTACAATATTTAAAACTTCACTCAGAAGCCTCGGCTATGAGCTCCTGTAGGCAGCCTCATTCATCCCCCATCCCTGCCACAGAGCCTGGTACAGAGTTGCTCCTCGATGAACATTTGTTCAAGGAAGGGAGAGAAAAAAGATATATTGACTAGAATGCAACAATTTTAAACCAGCAAGGAAAAAATTTATTTCTAAAGTTAGTTCTTGAGATTTCAGTGTTTTAGTATTTTCTCAAACTAGTAGTACCTTGATCGTCTAAGTCAGGGATTACCAAATCCTCTCAGTATGAAGATTGCTGTGGGTTGTGACAAACTTTATACAGGTAATTGTAAAGTGAGAAAATCAAAACAATGTGGTGAGCTTTCCATATCGGAAAACTTACTCAATTTAATAAACTGTTTGTTGTCTAAGATTATGTCCTTACTAAATTTCCAGGAATAATATGCTCTTTTCATTTACGAAAATATAGTGATAATAGAAGGTATTGAATAAACCTACATTTGTCCCCGTAAGTTTAAAAAAAGTTTATTAATGAAATATCAGAATGCACTATTCCAGCTTTTCAGTTGCCCTAGTGGCAAGAAAGGTGTTTGGGGCAACAAGGTCTTATAGTGGGCTTGAGAAGGACCAGGGAGAGTATGGTTAGTGCCAATTATCAAGGAAAGTAAAGGCCCAGGGACTCTTAACAACCCACAGTCACAATTCACTAGAGACTGGTGACAAAGACAACAGCCAAACACAAGTAAATTTTTGCCACTAAGAAAAAAGTTGACCTTATTCTGTATTATTCCCTCTTTTGACGGAGGAGCTTACCTTATTCAATGTGTGCAGTATACTTATAATTTTAATATTTGAAATTACTTATTAAGGGACAAACCAAATGAGTATTTAATTAAGGATTTTCTGTATCAGCCAACCAGGGCTGAGGCATGATGTTAGCTTAATGGTTTTCCTGCAACTTCTGTTATCTTCCAGATAAGAAATTCCTTGCTCTTTGCTCATGTGCCAAATCTATAAACATTTACATAAAATAAGTAGATAGACTAAGGCACAGGTCACTGTCTTGCTTATCTTGCATCAGCTAAAGTTTTCTTTCTCAGGTTTACATTTGACCTTTGCTTAATAGTCTGAGAATTCCCCAGGTGTTTGGTTCCTCAAATAAAGTTTGGTGATAAATGTTTTCCTATCTCCACTAAGTACACCTACTTCCCCACTGACTTCTAGTGTGAAATTATTTCCCATCATGATCAAAGCCAAAGAGCAGATGTGTTAATGATGCCCTCTGGTCTCTATTTACTCTGAAGTTTGACAAATAAGAATAATGTGAGAGAGATGCTGTTTATAGGAGTCTCTTTGGACTGGGGACTCAAGTTTACCAAATCACAGCTTCAAAGTGTCAAACTGTAAATGAATTGAGGTAGGCATTGGTAAACAGCCAATCAACACCTTTAATTACTTCTATAAGCAATCCTCTCAAGACTACTTTTAACAACCAGAGAGTTTGTAAACAGTGATCTCAATCTCATATGCTTGAAATGTGTTGATAGCTCTAAGCCCAAATGGCTTAAAGGTTTCATCTTGTCTGTGTCTTCTCCTAAGTGTGGGACATTACAGAAAGTTTTGGGATTAAGGAAGAACATACAGATCATCAACTGGTCTTCCTTCCGTGGTTTATATTACTAGGAACAATAAAATAAAACACACAACAAAACACAATGAAACACCACAGTACAATGTGTTTTACAACCATATTAGACTAGAGGTGGAGTTACCACAATGCTCTATTAGAACATGTGCAGCCAGATCACAGATTAGCTCTATGTTTAAAAAAAAAAAAAAAAAAAAAAATGGCAATCATTACCTGGGTAATTAAATCATTTGAATTGTCTTCTTCATCACTCCTATTACCACCAACAAACAAAGGAAGCCAGAATCATTACTTATGATATACCTGGAAATATACTGGCCTGAGTTTGTTTTCAAACACTTGTGATGACTGGCTGCCTAGCAATGTTTCACAAGAGAAAGTGTTTTACTAAACCTCTTTAACTATCAGTTTTCTCATTTCTAGAGAAATATGAGTAATATTTATATTCATATTTAATACATAGCTTTCAAGGTTCAAATAATACATAATTTTCAGGGTTCTTGTGAAGAGGTATTCATTAATTAAATTATTTATTTATTCCTATAGCTAGTATTTATTGTGCATGTATTATATGCCTATAAGTGTGTTAGCTAGATGCTAAGGATTCAGATGTGAACAAGACCAGTATGTTCTCCAACCCTCTGGAATTTCCATGGGAATTAAATGAAGTTCTCATTCCCACAAAATGGAAATTATTTGTATCACTTATTTTTTTCAGTCACTTATGATAACCTTTGCTAAATGAAGTAAGATATTTGTCATGTGCTTGAATAATGTACAGCATATAGTTCATAGCACATTGTCAATAAATTCGATTTATAATTATTGTTTACAATTCACTTCATCATTGTACCTGGTTCATAGGTGCAGAGATAGAATTAAAACCTATATCCCTAACTGCCAATTCTAAGCCCAGATCACAGCATTCTACATCATCCTATATCATTATATGATATATTGTAGGAAACTCTGAAGCTTACTG
Source organism: Papio anubis (assembly GCF_008728515.1). Taxonomy (NCBI): domain Eukaryota; kingdom Metazoa; phylum Chordata; class Mammalia; order Primates; family Cercopithecidae; genus Papio; species Papio anubis. The sequence continues at coordinate 130,224,666 of NC_044981.1, forward strand.
TTGCGATCACATTCTTACTGACATCTAGTTTCCTTCTTTGACTGTCCAACCCACATAAAATATACTGGTGTTTTCCCATCAACTGGTCTTCTCCTTTGCACATGTGCTGAACTAAACCAAATCATCTAACTACTCACCCTTCTCTTGCCATGTTCTCTGTTGAATCCCTCTCCTTGCAATCGCTCAGGCTGAAAATCTGGGGGTAATCCTTCACTTCTCCTCCCCTTTACTCCCCATCCACCAGTCAAGGATGGGCAATGCATCTTCATGCAAGTCTTAACTTTCCCTTCTATGGCCTCTGGATTAATCCCTAAACTGGTTTTCATTCCTCAAGTCTTCACCCTTCTAGTTCATTCTCCCCACAGTAGCCACTGACTCATCTAAAACCTGAATTTGACCTTGTCTTTTTGCTGTTGAACCTCCTTAAATGGTTATATATTAGTTTCTGAGTTACACCGTAATGTCCACATTTCTCAGCTGGCATGAAAGATTTTCTGTCATGTCTGCCCTAGCTTTGTCTCTGTATCTCCAGCCCCTTTCTTACCAGTGTATTATATTTCAGCCATATGAAGTTACCTAAATTTCCTGAAAACCTCATGCCTTTTCAGAACTCCTAGGCTAGGCCATTCTGTTCCAACTGTTCAGAATGCTCTTCACCAAATAATTTACTTACTTGTTCTTGAGGTTTTACCTCAAGTGCAACTGTTTTCTAAAGCTTTCCTGGTGTCATCCCGTTCAGGCTGGGGAGGGTGTATCCTTTGCTGTTACCTAAAAGCAATTTAGGCATAGTTTTATTATTGTACATAACATATTGCATGGTGATGATTTCTCCTTACAAAAAAATAGGTTTTTGTTGTTGTTACTGTTTTTGTTTTTGTTTTTAAGACAGAGTCTCGCTCTGTTGCCAGGCTGGAGTGCGATGGTGCAATCTCGGCCCACTGCAATCTCTGCCTCCCGGGTTCAACCGATTCCCCTGTCTCAGCCTCCCAAGTAGCTGGGCCTGCAGGCACACACCACACGCCCGGCTAATTTTTTGTGTTTTAGTAGAGACGGAGTTTCACCGTGTTGACCAGGATGATCTCGATCTGCTGACCTCGTGATCTGCCCAGTTCGGCCTTCCAAAGTGCTGGGATAACAGGCGTGAGCCACTGCGCCCGGCCAAAAAAAAAAAAAAAAGTAGTTTTTAATAAATAGATTAAAATAAGTTACAGAATAAATGTAAAGTATGAATATTAGATATGAAACTCACAATGGACATCCTTGTAGCCTACACTCAGTTTAGGAAAAATCATGTTTTTTTTTAAAATTTTCTTATTGATTTTTAGGTCTGCATATTCCCGATGTTAACTTGTTGTCAATTATATTTGGTATAAATATCTTTCCCAATGAGTAGCTTATTTTTTCAGTCATTTATTATGACCTTTGCTAAACGTAATTTTTTCATCCTAATGAGGTCAAATTTATCAATCTTCTCCTTCAAGTTTCGTGCTTTTTGTGACTTAAGTAATCCTTTCCTACCACGAGATCATAAGGAAATTTTCCTATATTGTCTTCTAAGAGTTTTATAGTTATACCTTTCACATTTAGGTTTTTAACTTACCTTAATTCTGGAATTGATTCTTGTGTATAGTGTGAGATAGGGCCTAATTTCCCTTATTATTTCTGTATAACTAATTGTCCTAGCACCTTTTATTGAAAAGTCTAACTTTTCCCCTTTAACCTGTTGTTGGTACTATAATAAATTAAATTTATATACACACACACATACGTGTGTGTAGATTTTTATATTGCCAACGTGTGTGTTGGCAATATAATTTATTATAATTTATAATTAATATAAGTTATTATACACACCTGGTGGGAGAGTGTTTAGGTTCCTTAAAGGATCCATTTATCAATGTATGTATTGCTTTATAAATACCTCTAACTTAAGCTTTGAAATAAGGCTAAGAAAAATTCCTGCCAGGCGCAGTGGCTCACGCCTGCATTCCCAGCACTTTGGTAGGCCGAGGCGGGCCAATCACGAGATCAGGAGTTCGAGACCATCCTGGCTAACACAGTGAAACCCTGTCTCTACTAAAAATAAAAAATAATAATAATAATAATTAGCTGGGCCTGGTGGCGGGCACCTGTAGTCCCAGCTATTTGGGAGGCTGAGGCAGGAGAATAGTGTGAACCCAGGAAGAGGAGCTTGAGGTGAGCCGAGATCGCACCACTGCACTCCAGCCTGGGTGACAGAGGGAGACTCCGTCTCAAAAAAAATGAAACATTCCTTCACTCTACTTTCTCTTCTTTTCCTCTTCTTTGTTTATTTCTTCATCTGAAGAATTTAGCTTTGTGTAACTTTTTGTAACTCCTTATAAATTTTGGGGACAACTCGTCAAATAACATACATACACACATATACCCTCTGAGATTTTGATAGAGAGTGCATTAAATCTATAGATGAGTTTGGGGAAAATTCACATCTTTACCACAGTGATTCTTTTAATCCTTCTTTAGGTGTTTGTTTATGTCTTTTGATAAAATTTTAAAATTTTTCCATAAACAACTGGCACATGTGTCTTTAAAGGTACTTTTTCTATTTTTTGATTATGTTGTAAAGATAATTTGTATTTTACAAATGACGATTTTGTGTCCTTTCTTGTCGCTAGACAGAAAAACAATATATTTCTGTATTTTAATTTTTTAAAAACTTTTATTTTAGGTTGGGGGGTACACATGAAGGTTTGTTACATGTATTTTAATATTCCTAACTGGCAACCTTGTTAATCTCTCGTATTAACTCTAAAAATGCATATGCATACTTGGATATTTTATATAGACAGTCATATCATTTGTCAATCATAACAATTTTTGTTTCATTTTTCTAATCTTTCTACACTGGCTAGGGTCTCCAGCTTTACTACACTGGCTAGGGTCTCCAGCAAAAGCAAGAAATTGAAATGGCTTTAGAGCAAGCTTGTTCAACCTGCAGCCCAGGATGGCTTTGAATGTGGCCCAATACAAATTTGTAAACTTTCTTAAAATATGATGAGATTTTTTTTTTTTGCGTTCTTTTTTTTTTTTTTTTTCCAGCTCATCGGTATCATTAGTGTTAGTGTATTTTACATGTTGCCCAAAACAATTCTTCTTCCAGTGTGGCCCAGAAAAGCCAAAAGATTTGGAAACCCCTGCTTTAGAGGGTTCTCGAGACTTATTTCTCATCTTCAAGGAAATACTTTTAATGCTTCATCATTACATAACATATTTGCTAAAATGCTTTTTATTTGCTTTTATAGATACCCTTCATCAGGTAAATTGCCATGTTTTCCTAGTTTGCCAAGAGGGTTTTTTAAAACCATAAATAGGTTTGAATTTTGCCATGTGTCTGTTGAGATAAGTAAATGATTGTTCTCTCTTAATTTGATATTGTGATAGATTACTTTAAGTAATGTCTTTATGTCAAAAAATCAAACTATGCTTATGTCCCTGTGGTAGACCAGTGTAGGTATAATTTATCTTTTTTTTTTTTTCAAGTAACTTGGAACTCTATTACTGTTGCATGTATAGGTAAGATTATGAGTAAGATTAAACTTTAATTTTTCTGTCTTGTACATTCTTGTCAGGATTTGTACCTAGTTTATGCTATCTTCATAAAATCAATTGGCAAGTTAACCATTCTCAGTGTCCTGAATAGTTGGTGTAAGATGGGAATTATTTGTCCCTTGAATATTCAGTAGAGCTTGCCATTGAAACCATCTGGACATGACATGGAGTTTTCTTCATAGGAATACTTAAAACGACTAATTCCTTTGTAATGGTCAAGGACTACTTACTTTGACATAATGTGCAGGTACCTGAAAAACTAATGTCCTTAATATTGTGCACAAAGAATAATAGAGTTGATGGAAAATAGGATTAATGGCAGATCACCCAAGTACTGTGTAGCACTGTAGCACTGGAACCAGGGACCTAACACAAGCAATGAGAAGCCTTACAAAAACACTAGCAGACTGAGTATCTGTGGGCATTTGCACTCAGCTTCATAGTCAGTATCTTGGAGCCTAGAGCTCGCACTTGTTCCTTTAAATTGTGGGTCCGTGTGGGCACTTAATTTCAATAGAGATCAATTTAGTTAAAAACATTAAAATTGAAAACTTAGCCTAGGGAGTGCCATTCATTATCGATCAAAAAAATTTTTCGACGCTGGAGGAAATGACTTCACAGCTTTTCCATCTCAATTCTCAGCTTCACCAGACAGCTTAATGCTGTAGAAACTTTGGCAATTTTCATGGCCACCAAAGCAGCAACTGCTCGAACTTCAGGAAGACTCGTAAGGTCTCCATATACTGTCAAGGCATTTTTTTCAATTGTGAGGTTTAGCATAATCACTTGAAAACATGAATGTGTTGGGGAAAATCATATAAGAACCAACAAATCATTCTGAATTATATTGAGAACATCCTCCTACATATCAATTAGATATGAACACGTTTTTCTTATAGAAATACATGCTGTTGAACCACAGACTGTCTTCCATTTCTTCTTGAGTCAGTTTGCGCAAAATTCATTTTCCCCCAGGATTTGTCAGTTTCACATAGGTTATCAAGTGTATCAGCAAAAGTTATTCAACACATTTTCTTATTGCTTTTTAAATATTTGCTAAGTATGTAGATATGCCATCTTTTTAACTTCTGAGATTGTTTATCTTCCCTCACCACAACCTAGCTTTCTTAATCTTCTAACTATAAGTTCCAGGCTTTGTTGATCCTTTCTATTGTGCTGGTTTTCTGTGTCAGTCATTGCTCCAACTCTTCTTTCCTCTTGTTTCTTTGGGTTCTACACTGTTCTTTTTCTAACTTCTTAATTTGAATGATTATTGAGTTAATTTTAAGTCTTTTTTTCTTTTCTAACATGAGCAATTTGAGGGAAAAATTATCCCTCTAAGTTCTGTTTTGGCTGCCTTTTTCAAGCCTTAATAAATTATTCGTTTTCCAGTTCAAACTAAAATCTAATTTAATGTTTGGTTCTTTCTTTAGTTAATGAATTGTTTAGAAGTATGTGTTTTTTTATATCCACAGATAGGGAATATTTCTAGTTACCTTTTTGTTGACCTATTTTTACCTTCTTGCTTCATGCTCAGAGAATGCGATATAAATGATTTTAGTTGAGACTTTAGTTTATATTTCAACATTTTTATCAATTTTGTGAATGTTTTGTTTACACCCGAAATGTGTGTTTCCTACAGTTGCTTCATACAATGTTTTACAGATTTTGCTCAGGTGTAGCTTATTTAAAATCTTACTAGGCCAGGTGCTGTGGCTCATGCCTGTAATCTCAGGACTTTGGGAGGCTGAGGTGGGCAGATTACGAGGTCAGGAGATCGAGACCATCCTGGCTAACACGGTGAAACCCTGTCTCTACTAAAAATGCAAAAAAAAAATTAGCCGGGCGTGGTGGCAGTTTCCTGTAGTCCCAGTTACTCAGGAGGCTGAGGCAGGAGAATGGTGTGAACCCAGAAGCGGAGATTGCAGTGAGCCAAAATCATGCCACTGCACTCCAGCCTGGGTGACAGAGCAGGTCTGTCTCAAAAAAAAAAAAAAAAAAAATTTAAGGCGGGGCAGTGGCTTATGCCTGTAATCCCAACTTTGGGAGGCTGAGATGGGGCCCAGTTCTGAGGAATCAGGAGATCAGAGACCATCCTGGCTAATATGGTGAAAACCCTATCTCTACTAAAAATACAAAAATTAGCGGGTATGGTGGTGGGTGCCTGTAGTCCCAGCTGCTCTGGAGACTGAGGCAGGAGAATGGCGTGAACCGGGGTGAGCTTGCAGTGAGCGAGAGATCCCACCTGCACTCCAGCCTAGGCTGATGAGGAGACTCCGTCTCAAAAAAAAAAAAAAAAAAAAAAGAAACCCACTAATGTTTGCGGTTCAGGGGCAACATTGATGAATAGGAACAGTTCAGGTCTGTGGCTCCCAGAGACCAATGCAGAAGGCAGGTGATTTCTGCATTTTCAACTGAGGTACCTGGTTCATCTCATTGGGACTGGATTAGACAGCAGGTGCAACCCCAGAGAATTGTGAACTGAAGCAGGGTGGGAGCCATCATACTCAAGGCTTACAAGGGGTGGGGAACTCAGCTACCCAGCCAAGAGGAAACTGTGAGGGAGGGTGCCATGAGGACAGTCTATCTGGCCCAGATCCTATCTTTCCATGGTTTTGCAACCTGCAGACCAGGAGATTTCCTCGGGTGCCTACATCACAAGGGCCTTGGGTTTCAGCACAAACTAGGCGTGACGATGGGGCAGACCTGAAAGCTAGTTGCAGGAGGGTTGTTTCGTTTTGTTTTGTTTTTTTGGATCCCAGTGGCACCTGGAATGCCAGCTAGACAGAACTGTGCACTCCCATGGATGGGGGGGTTGAGGCCGAAGGCCGGGAGGCAAGTGGTCTTGCTCAGAGGGTCCCACCCCCATGGAGGCCAGCAAGCTAAGATCCACTGGCTTGAAATTCTTGCTGGCAGCACAGCAGTCTGAAGTCAACCTGGGACACTCGAACTTGGTGTGGGGAGGGGCTTCTGCCATTACTGAGGCTTGAGTAGGCTGTTTTCCCCTCACAGTGTAAACAAAGCCACTGGGAAGTTTGCACTGGGCTGAGCCCACCACAGCACTGCAAAACCGCTGTAGCCAGCCTACCTCTCTAGATTCCTCCTCTCTGGGCAGGACATCTCTGACAGAAAAGCAGCAACCCCAGTCACAGGCTTACAGATAAAACTCCAGTCTCCCTGGGACAGAGCACCTGGGGGAAGGGGCAGCTGTGGGAACAGCTTCAGCAGACTTAAACGTTCCTACCCGCCAGCTCTGAAGAATCTCCCAGCACAGCACTTGAGCTCTGCTAAGGGACAGACTGCTTCCTCAAGTGGGTCCCAGAACCCGGTGCTTCCTGACTGAGACACCTCATACACGAGAGCTCTGGCTGGCATCTGGTGAGTGCCCCTCTGGGAAAAAGCTTCCAGAGAAAGGAGCAGAGAAAGGAGCAGGCAGCAATGTTTGCTGTTCTGCAGCTTCTGCTGGTGATACTCAGGCAAAAGTGGACCCCCAGCAAACTCAAGCAGACTTGCAGAAAAGAGGCTTGACTGTTACAAGAAAAACTAACAAACAGAAAGCAATAACATCAACATCAGCAGAAAGGATGCCCAGGCAAAAACCCCATCCAAAGGTGCTCAGCATCAAAGATCAAAGGTAGATAAATCCACAAACATGAGGAAAAACCAGCACAAAAAGGCTGAAAATTCAAAAAATGGAATGCCTCCTCTTCTTCAAAGGATCACAGCTCCTTACCAGCAAGCGAACAAAACTGGATGGGGAATGAGTTTGATGAATTGACAGAAGTAGGTTTAGAAGGTGGGTAATAACAAACTCCTCCAAGCTAAAGGAGCATGTTCTAACCCAAGGAAGGAAGCTAAGAACTTTGATAAAAGGTTACAAGAACTGCTAACTAGAATAACCAATTTAGAGAAGAACATAAATGACCTGATGGAGCTATAAAATACAGCATGAGAACTTCATGAAGCATAAACAAGTATTGATAGCTGAATCAATCAAAAACAGAAAAGGATATCAGAGATTGAAGATCAACTTAATGAAATAAAGCATGAAGACAAGATTAGAAAAAGAATGAAAAGGAATGAACAAAGTCTCAGAAATATGGTACTGTGAAAAGACCAAACCTATGTTGGATGTGAGGGTGTACCTGAAAGTGACAGAGAATGGAACCAAGTTGGAAAACACACTTCAGGATATTATGCAGGAGAACTTCCCTAACCTAGCAAGACAGGCCAACATTCAAATTCAGGAAATACAGAGAACACTACTAGGACACTCCTTGAGAAGAGCAACCCTGAGACACATAATCGTCAGATTCAGCAAAGTTGAAACAAATAAAAAAAATGTTAAGTGCATCAAGAGAGAAAGGTCAGGTTACCAACAAAGGGAAGCCCATCAGCAGATTTCTCTGCAGGAACCTTATAAGCCAGAAGAGAGTGGGGACCAATATTCAACTTCCTTAAAGAAAAGAATGTTCAACCCACAGTTTCATATCCAGTCAAAATAAGCTTCATAAGCAAAGGAGAAATAAAATCCTTTACAGACAAGCAAATGCTGAGGGATTTTGTCACCACCAGGACTGCTGTATGAGAGCTCCTGAAGGAAGCATTAAATATGGAGAGAAAAAGTTGGTACCAGCCACTGCAAAAACATACCAAAATATAAAGACCAACAACACTGTGAAGAAACTATATCAACTAATGGGCAAAATAACCAGCTAGCATCATGATAACAGGATCGAATTCAAACATAACAATATTAACCTTAAATGTAAATGGGCTAAATGCCCCCAGTTAAAAGACACAGACTGACAAATTGGATAAAGAGTCAAGAACCATCAGTGTGCTGTATTCAAGAGACACAACTCACGTGCAAAGACACACATAGGCTCAAAATAAAAAGATGGAGGAATTTTCCTAGCAAATGGAAAGCAAGCAAAAAAAAAAAAAAGCAGTGGTTGCAATCCTAATCTCTGATAAAACAGATTTTAAACCAACAAAGAACAAAAAAGACAATGAAGGGTATTACCTTTTGATAAAGGGATCAATTGAAACAAGAAGAGCTAACTATCCTAAATATATATGCACCCAATACGGGAGTACCCAGATTCATAAAATAAGTTCTTAGGGACCTACAAAGAGACTTAGACTCTCACACAATAATAGTGGGAGACTCTAACACTCCACCATCAATATTAGACAGATCAACAAGACAGAAAACAAACAAGGATATTCAGGACTTGAACTCAGCTCTGGACCCAGCAGACCTGATACAGAACTCTGCACCACAAATCAACAGAATATACATTCTTCTCAGCACCACATAGCACTTATTCTAAAATTGACCATGTAACATGAAGTAAAACACTCCTCCGCAAATGTAAAGCAACATAAATCAGAACAGTCTCTCAGACCACAGTGCAATGAAATTAGAACTCAGAGTTAAAGAAACTCCTCAAAACCATACAACTGTAACTGAACAACCTGCTCCTGTGAATGACTATTGGGTAAAATAATGAAATTAAGGCAGAAATAAATAGTTCTTTTAAAACCAATGAGAACAAAGACACAATGCACCAGAATCTCTGGGACACAGCTAAAGCAGTGTTTAGAGAAATTTATAGCACTAAATGCCCACAGGAGAGAAAGTGAGAAAAGATCTGAAATCGACTTCTAACATCACAATTAAAATAACTGAGAAGCAGAGCAAACAAATTCAAAAGCTAGCAGAAGACAAAAATAACTAAGATCAGAGAGAGAAGAACTATGAAGGAGATGAGACACAAAACCAGCTAAAATCAAAGAATCCAGGAGGTGGTTTTGAAAAGATTGAAATAAAATAGATAGACCTCACAACCAGACTAATAAAAAGAAAAAGACAGAGATCAAATAGACACAATAAAAATGATAAAGGAGGAATTATCACAGTGATCCTAGAAATACAAAACTACCATCAAGAGGGAATACTCCTAAACACCTCTATGCAAATAAACTAGAAAATATAGAAGAATTGAATAGATTCCTGGACACACACACCCTCCCAAAACTAAATTAGGAAGAAATAGAATCCCAGAGTAGACCAATAACAAGTTCTGAAATTGAGGCAGTAATTAATAGCCTACCAACCGAAAAAAGCCCAAGTCCAGACAGATTCACAGCTGAATTCTAACAGAGGTAGAAAGAGGAGCTGGTACGATTCTTTCTGAATCAATTAAAAAAGAAGGACTCCTCCCTAACACATTTTATGAGGCCAGGATCATCCTGATATTGAAACATGGCAGAGACACAACAAAAAAAGAAAATTTCAGGCCAATATCTCTGATGAACATCCATATGAAAATCCTTTAAAAAATATTGACAAACCGAATCCGGCAGCCCATCAAAAAGCTTATCCATTACAATCAGGTAGGCTTCATCCCTGGGATAAAAGGATGAATCAACATATGCAAATCAATAAACTTAATCCATCACATAAACAGAACCTATGACAAAAATCACATGATTACCTCAATAGATGTAAAGGACTTTGATAAAGTTCAACACCCCTTCATGCTAAGAACACTCAAGAAACTAGGTATTGATGGAACATATCTCAAAATACTAAGAGCTATGTATGACAAACCCATAGCTGATATCATACTGAGTGGGCAAAAATTGGAAGTATTTACTTCAAAAACTGGCACAAGACAAGGATGCCCTCTGTCACCACTCCTAGTCAACGTAGTACTGGAAGTTTGGGCCAGGGCAATCAGGCAAGAGAAAGAAATAAAGGGTATTCAAATAGGAAAAGAGGAAGTCACATTGTCTCTACTTGCAGCTGACATGATTGTACATTTAGAAAACTCCATAGTCTCAGTCCAAAACTCCTGAAGCTGATAAGCAACTTTAGCAAAGTCTCAGGATACAAAATCAATGTGCAAAAATCATAAGCATTCCTGTACACCAATAACAGACAAACAGAGAACCAAATCATGTCTGAACTCCCATTCACAATTGCTACCAAGGGAATAAAGTACCTAGGAATCCAACTTACAAGGGATGTGAAGGACCTCTTCAAGGAGAACTACAAACTACTGCTCCAGGAAATAAGAGAGGACATAAGCAAATGGAAAAACATTCCATGCTCCTGCATAGGAAGAATCAATATCGTCAAATTGGCCATATTCCCAAAATAATTTGTAAATTCAATGCTATTCCCATCAAGCTAACACTGACTTTCTTTACACAATTAGAAAAAAAACTACTTTAAATTTCGTATGGAACCAAAAAAGAGCCCACAGAGCCATGACAATCCTAAGCAAAAAGAACAAAGCTGGAGGCATCATGCTACCTAACTTCAAACTATACTCCAAGGCTACAGTAACCAAAACAGCATGGTACTGGTACCAAAACAGATATATAGACTAATGGAACAGAACCGAGTCCTCAGAAATAACAACACATCTACAAATAATCTGATATTTGACAAACCTAACAAAAACAAGCAATCGGGTAAGGATTTCCTATTTAGTAAGTGGTGTTGGGATAACTGGCTAGCCATATGCAGAAAACTGAAACTGGACCCCTTCCTTACACCTTATTCAAAAAGTAACTCAACATGGATTAAATATTTAAACATAAAATGTAAAACCATAAAACCCTTGAAGAAAACTTGGGCAATACCATTCAGGACATAGGCACAAGGAAAGACTTCATGACTAAAGCATCAAAAGCAATGGTAACAAAAGCCAAAATTGATGAATGGGATCTAGTTAAACTAAAGAGCTTCTGTACAGCAAAAGAGACTATCATCAGAGTGAACAGGCAACCCACAGAATGAGAGAAAAATTTTGCAATCTATCCATCTGACAAAGGACTAATATCCAAAGTCTACAAGGAACTTAAACAAATTTACAAAAAAAAAAAAAAGAAAAATCATCAAAAAGTGGGAAAGACTATGAACAGACACTTCTCGAAAGCAGAAATTTATGTGGTCAACAGATATATGAAATAAAGCTCATCATCACTGGTCATTAGAGAAGTGCAAATCCAAACCACAATGAGATACCATCTCTCGCCAGCTAGAATGCTGATCATTAAAAAGTCAGGAAGCATCAGATGCTGGAGAGGATGTGGAGAAATAGGAACACTTTTATACTGTTTTTGGGAGTATAAATTAGTTCAACCATTGTGGAGGACAGTGTGGCAATTCCTCAGGGATCTAGAACTAGAAATACCATTTGACCCAGCAATCCCATTACTGGTTATATACACAAAGGATTATAAATCATTCTACTATAAAGACACATGCACCCATATGTTTATTGCAGCACTATTCACAATAGCAAAAACCTGGAACCAACCCAAATGCCCATCAGTGATAGACAGGATAAAGAAAATGTGACATATATACACCATGGAATACTATGTAGCCATAAAAAAGAATGAGTTCATGTCTTTGCAGGGACATGGATGAAACTGGAAACTATCATTCTCAGCAAACTAATACAGGAACAGAAAACCAAACACCACATGTTTTCACTCAGAAATGGGAGTTGAATAATGAGAACACGTGGATACATGGAGGGGAACGTCACACACCAGGGCCTGTCAAGGGGTGAGGTCAAGAGGAGGGATAGCATTAGGAGAAATACCTAATGTAGATGATGGGTTGATGGGTGCAGCAAACCACCATGGCACATGTATATTCATGTAACAAACCTGCTCATTCTGCACATGTATCCCAGAACTTAAAGTATAATAATAAAAAAATCTTACTAATATCTAATCCACTTATTCTATTAATTTTGCTAGATGTATATCAAAACATCTCCCACAAATATAGATTTTGTCTGTTTTCTCTTGCAGATGTCACTTTTACCTAATATTTGGAAACTTTGTTATTAAATCTAGAAATATATCTTCTTGGTAAATGAAACTCTTTTTTACTATTTATCCTTTTAACTTGTAATGTTCTTGGCCTTAACATATTTGTTATCTGATATTAATATGAGTATAGATGCTTTCTTTGGTTTACATTTTTCTGGTATATGCTCTTTAAATCTTTTACTTCCAAATTTTCTTTATTCTTATGTTTTAGATCTATGCTTAAGACAACTTATAGTGAGATATTTCTTCTTCTATCAAATCTGATTTTTTTGTATCGATGAGAGGAGTTGTAGGAATTGAGGTCAGATAGATATCTGAGGGCCAGATCATTCAGGATTTTATGCCAAAGTAAGAGCCTTATCTCCATTTTTAAGAAGGGAAGCCATTGGTGAGTTTTGAGGGTAATCATGTCATGCATATCTTTCTTCCTCCAGGTCTTCCTTATTTCTTTTCTTGCATCTTTCCCCCCTTTCCTCTTTCCTTCCTTCTTTTTCTTCTTTGATTCCTTTCTTCCCTTTTCCCATATATTTTCCTCATTTTTGTGGTATAATTTTTTTTTAATTTAAAATCTACTTTATTAGTGTATATTTGGAGTGGGAGAAGACACAGACAAAAATGAAGTGGGAACAGCGTATAGTAATGCAGCATAAACTGTGTTACTGAAGTCTCAAGGAGCGTACCCAAAAAACCTCAATGAGGAGCATCTGAGTGGCTACAAAAGCTTTCACAATGACTGCTTTAATAATTCAGAGAAGTTAACAAGTCTTTATCAGACCTAGGTAACACTAACTCCACTTATTTCAGACTTAAATGGTTAATACACATTTTAAAATATCTTTAATGTGGATTGGATTTCAGAAACAGTAGGAAACATTTCAAGCCAAGTATCAGTGATTTGACTGGAGGATAAACTGTGATGTTTGTTTTCTATATATCGTCATAAGATACAATGAGAAAAGTTAATTTTTTTTTTGACTGAAATAAAGACTGGCAGAAAGGAAACCCCAAAAGGTTTTGAACTAAGATATCATCTCTGAAAGACTTTTTAAATGTCATAAGAGGTATGAATTTTTTTAAAAGCAGTTTCATCATTTTATAATTATTCCTCAATCAACATCATTCTAGAGGTCTTAAACAGTGTGATATATTAAGAACAAAGAATTGAAGACTTAAAGGATTGGAAAGGGAGAAATAAAATAATCATGATTTGCAGATGATATGATTGACCACATGGAAACCAAAAGAAGCTACAGATAAAATTTTTTTAATGATGGAAGAACTCTGCAAGTTGCCTGGATACAGTGTGGACCAACATACAAAAATCCTATTGAATGTCTGCAAATAGAACATGCCTTTTTAAAAAGTCGTAAATAAAAATTATGAGGTATCTAGAAATAAAGCTGTCAAGAGATGTACAAGACCTACTTGTAGACTATTAAGAAAGTTTACTGAAGAGTATTACATAAGACCAAATAAATGTGAAGCTAGTTCAAGTTTATGGAGAGGAAGACTTAATACTGAAGAGATGTTAATGCTATCCACTCAAGATTTAGACATAGGTTTTATGAAACTTAGAAGGCTAATTAATATAGGTGCTTAAAACACAAAAATAACCGTGACACTTCAGAAGAATGAGGAGGAAAGGAAGAGAAGAAGAGGAGGAAGACAAGGAGAACAAAAAGAAGAAGAAAAAAAAGAAGTCTTGGTCTATTAATTAAAAAAGTCAGCATGAAGCTATGGTAACTAAGACAATATGGTTTGTGCAACAATATACAAGTTAGTAACTTAAATTAGATGGAGAGCTCAAAAGACAGCTACGGACTTTGATATATGACATATCTGCAGGGATGATCCATGGAGAAAGGAAGGTCTACTCAATTAGTGGAATTGCAAATAATGGTTTACATGAAAAAATTAAATTCTGTCTTTACTTCATACCACACGTAATTCCAGATAAATTAAAAAGTTAAATGTTAAAGTAAAAGTTTGAAATTTTCAGTAGAAAATATAGATGATTATTTCTCTGACTTTGAAGTAGTGAAAGAATTCTTAAATTAAAAACACACAAAAAAAACATGAAAGATTGAAAAATTGAGCTATATGAAACAACTTTTGGTTATCAAAAAACACCTGAAAGGCAAAGGCAAGCTATCCACTGGGAGAATATATTTGGTACAGATGTAACTAATAAAAGTTTATTATTAAGTATATAAAAAGAATTTTTTTGTTGTTGTTTTTAGACAGAGTCTCACTCTGTCACCTAGGCTGGAGTGCAGTGGCGTGATCATGGCTCACTGCAGTCTCAACCTCCCCAGGTTCAAGTGATCCTCCTCCCTTTACCTTCACAGCTGCTGGAGTTGTAGGCATGCACCACCATGCCAAGCTAATTTTAAAAAAAATTTTTCGTAGAGACAAGCTCTCACTGTGTTGCCCAGGTTGGTTTCCAACTCTTTGGCCCAAGTGATGCTCCTGCCTCAGCCTTCCAAAGTGCTGGGATTATAGGCATGAGCCACTGTACTCAGCCATAAAAGGAATTTCTATAAATCCAAGAGGAAAGAAAAATCGGCCAAAAAAAAAAAAAAAAAAAAAAAAAGGCGGGATTCCACAGAAGGATAAACAAATGACAGTAAATACATTTTCTACCTCTCTGGTAATCAGGAAAATGCGAATCAAGACTGCAATAAAATATTGTGTTTTACTTGTTAAATTACTGTCACAAATTTAACTTTGAGAATACTATGTATTGGATATAGGTCAATAGAATTTCTACATGTTGATTGTGAGGATATAAATCAGGATAGCCATTTGGAAACACAATTTGGTTTTGTCTTGTGAGAATGAGTATTCATATTCTTTCTGACTTTGCAATTACTTTCTCATGCATATTTCCCAGGAAATTTCTTGAATATACATGCTCCAGGAGACTTGCATTAGAATTTTCAAAATAGCACTGTTCATTGTAGCTAAAAAACTAAAAGAAAATGCAAATAACAATTGTTAGAAAAGATTTGTTAGATGGCAGTGAAATGAAAGAAGTGCAGCTACAAGTAGTATAAAGTTAAATGAAAAAATAAGAGCAAAACAAATTCCAAAAGACAGTAAAACACATTCCAAAAGGCAACATGATATCCATTTTATAAAGAGTTTGAAAAACAAGCCAAACAATGTTTTGATTTACTTATATACATATACACGACACAACTATTAAATGAATACCAAAAATGATAAGCACAAAAGTTAAGAGAGTAGCTACCTGAGGTGATAGGCAGAAAGTACCATAGAGATGTATACAAGCTATTGTTAATCTAGTTCACAGTCATGTATGTTCATTTTGTTAGAAACAAACACATAAGGAAAGCAAGATGTAATTGGCATAATTATTGTAATTAATTCAAATTCTTTGTACCTGAGTTTCATTAAAAAATGTGAACTTATCTTCATGATCTACCCCTTTTCTTTAGCATAAGGTACAAAATAAGATCATATTTCTTTGTAATATTCAAATTAATTTGCATTTTTCCCATTTCCCTTGGGGGCTTGTCTTTTGGTTATATTCTCTGGGGACTGAATCCAAAGACTGTTTTCTCAGGCTGCCAGCAGGTGTCACTGTTGAAAATAGATGGTCACCCTGTCTGATGATGCCATTCGGACTGCCATGATGTGGAGACACCAGGTTGTGGGGGGATGCTGTGGTTTCTAAGGGCTTAGAAAAAACCAAGAGGAATGAGCTGATACTCATTACATTTGCATCACTGCAGAGCTGTTATTCTTAAATCTTGTGTTCAGGATTGGAGACACTGGTTCTGAAGACTTTTCTTAGGCTCAGCTGTATATTGTTTGTTTCCGGGCTTTGATTTTAACTTTTCATCCCTGGTTCTCCTCCTGCCATTTGTCATGGTCTGTCCCGAGCTAATTTTTTCAATTTTTTGTAGAGATGAGGTCTCATTATGTTGTCCAGGCTGGTTTTGAACTCCTGGGCTTGACAAGTCTCATTCTCTTTGCTCCACATAAGTTCCTTTGCATGTTAAAAATACACACTAAGTTCTAACCTTCCTCTCCTGCTTGTCTCCCATCTACATAATTAAAAGGGAACACTTAAGTAATTCTTTACAGAACCCAGGAAATTTGTTCAAAATGACTTTTGGTCTCTCCCAGAAGAAATAAAAGTTGCTGGCAACTTTTGAGTAGCAATGTGTTTTGCTATTTCTATGCTTTTGGCTAATAGGTATAAAGATATCTTTTAAAAATACTTTCATATACATGATCTCATCTTATTGATAATATAAGTCATTATTTTATCTCATCTCATTCACAATGTAACTATGAATATACTTCGAGATGAAAAGAGATATTTTGTTGTTGTTCCTCTTTCACCTCTTCAAGAAGAGCTACTAGCCAGGCGTGGTGGGGCATGTACCTGGAGTCCCAGCTACTTGGCAGGCTGAGGCTGGAGGATTGCTTGAGCTCAGAAGTTCAAGGCTGTAGTGAGCTGTGATCATGCCTGTGCATTGCAGCTTGGGTGTCAGAACAAGACTTTGTCTCTAAAAAAGAAAAAAAAAGAAAAAAAAACTACTAAGGAAGGTTCAGCCAGGACTAGCTATATATTTTCACGAGGTCCAGTACAAAATGAAAATGTAGAGCCCCTTGTTAGAAAGTTATTAAGAATTTGAAGAGATCACATCAGAGCATTAAGTTAAGCATGACTTCTTCAAAACTCAGCTCCTTGTATGACTGCACAATCTGCACGCCCATGCAGTAGCCCTAGGCAGAGCTGACCGAGATCACACAGAGCACTGTAATTTTTATTCAAGCAGGACCCTGGTTTCTTCTAATGACCAGGGTTATATTTCATCTACATCTGGGGTATCTTGCCTCCCAAGGCTGTCCCATCAGAGCAACATGAACTTTCACATTCCAAAAGAACACAGACAAAAAAGGTAGGCCCTTAAACATGAGTAGATTTAAACCAGTAGCATCTGAGACGATTTTGGTATAATCATGTGAATTATTTACAAAGATAATAATTATGCTAAATTCCTCCAGATCTAAAAGTGTTGATGAGATGAGTTCTTTTAATCACATTTATACAAAGAAAAAATGAGGAAAGCAATGGGTAAGCCCTCAGTGACTAGCATGTGAGACAAAATATGGACTGTGACTGTCAGATCTTTCTGAAATGATAGAGGACAAATGTCCATTTTTCTGCTTGAACCAGAGATCCCATCCATGTGTGGTTGAGATCAGGCTCCTTAGAACCCTGCATAACTCAAGGGCTCAGAATTGTTTTATGTAATAGCAGACTTAGAGTCTTAAATGCTGTAGGTGATAACAACTTAGGTAAGCGGAGACTCCTGGGAGGATGGAGGAGTGGTTTAAGCTCATTGAGCTGTTAAACTTTTGAATGACAAGGATTTTGTTTTCGTGTTTTTTTTTTTTTTTTTCACTTTCACATTTAATACCCTTAAGACGAATTGTTAAGTTATAAATCAGCACAACTCACATAGTTGAGGTCTTCTGGTTCCATATAAACATTAACGGTAGTTAGAGAAGAAACAAAGAAAACAGTTCGTTCAGTAAGGAGTTAACAATGGAATCTTCTGCAGTGAGACAGGTATGTGGAAGATGAGGGATTATGAAACAAAGATCTGTGTTTTCTCTTCCTCGAGGTTTCCTTAAGGAGTAAATTTCCATCCTAATAATGCTGTCGATTGCTGGTGCATTGGTTCTTTCTTTTTGAATTTTGGTCATGTGTAGAGAGAATGTGAAGGCATGTGGAAGATTGTGGAAGGTGCAGGACTTAATATGAATCTGTAATAAAAGGCAGTCATTTTAATATGTGAACGAAATAACACGCTGCCTTCTGGTAGTGTAACAAGTTTCCTGGGAAGAATATTTAGAACCCTGGAAAAGGTTACCTCCTTATAAGTGGCTGAGCAAATGATCTATCACTGTCTTAACTATTAAGTGTTTATAACTGTCTTAAGTATTAAGTATTAAGACAGTTACCTGGCCTTTTTCCTTACAATCCCATTTCCTCTCTTTCTTAGGAGAAATCTTTTCTGGTCAAATGTGTCCTTGAACGTGGTGATTATTTACAACAATGAAGGAAGGGAAAAAGGAAGGAAGGAAGGAGGGAGGGAAAGAAAGTAGCTTTTGATAGCATGCTATATATCAGGCATTGTGCTACGGCTATTCGTATTATATATTATACCATCCATTTAATATGTTAAGATTCATTAACTTTAAATATTTGATAGAAATTGAACAATCAAATCAACAGCTTGGGTAAGGGCAAAATAATTCAAGGAAATGAGAAATAATGATTAGCTGGCAGAAAGACATAGTGAAGTCCATTAAGTCTTAAAAGTGGTTACTAGGCAGGGCATGGTGGCTCACGCCTATAATTCCAGCACTTTGGGAGGCCGAGGTGGGCGGATCACGAGGTCAGGAGATCGAGACCATCCTGGCTAACATGGTGAAACCCCGTCTCTACTAAAAATACAAAAATTAGCCAGGCATGGTGGCTCATGCCTGTAGTCCCAGCTACTCAGGAGGCTGAGGCAGGAGAATCACTTGAACCCGGGAAATGGAGGTTGCAGTGAGCTGAGATCATGCCACTGTACTCCAGCCTGGGCTACAGAGGGAGACTGTGTCTCAAAAAAAACAAAACAAAACAAAACAAAAAAACGGTGGTTACTAAAGCAGAGGAATATTTATTTACTAATGAAGCAGTAATCAAATCTAAAGACTAGGCAAAAAGAAAAGACATCACATAAGAAAACTCAGAAAATTCGGCTTCCTCCTCCCTACCCCTTAAAAAATAATAACAAATAATAAAAAATTTAGAAAAAATAGAACACTCCTTATCATTGTGCTCATGGTTCTGTAGTTCGATCACTTTCTCAGGGAATATAGAAAACACTTTTATTTTAACAATTTAGTAGAATAAGGTTTATTTATTCATAAGCGGAATGGGCAAACAATTCATTATGTTACAAATCTTTATTTCTTTGTGTCTGAGCTTCTTTTAGAAACAGCAGCAATGGCGACAAGATCTGACTTTCCATTTAACTCTACGGCAATCCATGTATCTATAGATGCTTACGTTAACAAGTTTAAAAAATAGAAAAAATGACCCTTGAAAACTATAACCTTTACAATACTGCTTTTACATTTAGCTTTCCTTAGACAACAAATGTGAAAGATATGGTTTTTGAAAGGTTCAAACTGATGATAAATGTCACATGAAGGAACTACGTCAAGTAAATTATGAGGGATGTGATATTTAAATGGAATTAAAATTATTATTTGATGAATTCATCAAATAATCATCTGATACACCCCTCCATACTTTGTGGCATGTGTATGAGGAATTCAAGTGTGAATGTAGACATCATATTATGTGCTTCAAAGAACTTTAGTACTTAGAGCTAATTATCTAATTAAAATTTCTGATGGTTAAAAGGAAAATTAGTCAAGCTCTGCAGCCTATGACTTTAGACTTAGAAGGATTCAGCATGATGTTAACAAAAGTGGGATAGCAAGATGATTAATAATATCAAAGTGATTAAGCCAGGAACACAAAGAAGTTTGCAGGCAATTAAATCTTAAAATGTACTGTTGTTGGAACAGAAAATCAAGCACCACATGTTCTCACTCGTAAGTGAGAGCTGCACAGTGAGAACACATGGACACAGGGAGGGGAACATCACACACTGGGGCCTGTCAGGGGGTAGGGGGCAAGGGGTGGGAGAACATTAGGACAAATACCTAGTGTATGCGGGTCTTAAAACCTAGATGATGGGTTGATAGGTGCAGCAAACCACCATGGCACAGGTATACCTATGCAACAGACCTGCATGTTCTGTACATGTATCCCGGAACTTAAAGTAAAAGAAAAAGAAAACAAAGTACTGTTGTGAAATTGCCTTTAGCACAAGAATGTTGAATGTGTTTTAAAAGGACATTATTTGTTGTTGTTTTTGTTCTTTTGTGTTTTTTCTCTTTTTTTGCATTACTTTCTAAGAAGTAAAGTGATTTAAAAATAAACCAACAAATTTTGCTTTGGATTTCCTATGCTTTTTAACGAGCATACTGAAGATGGTCAGAAATCCTTTTTTCTTTTTGATAATACTGCATTTTCTCTCAGTGTTTTCTTCTGTGGTGATGCCTAACTGGTCAGTAGGTGGCTAACAAGAAATGACAAGTAACTAAAAACCTTAGTACCAAGAAGGAGGGAAATCTCTCACCTCTCTTTTGTTTTTCTTGCTATCTTTTTTTTTTCTGTGACAATGTTAGGAAGAGCAAAATGCTATATGCGCATGTTAGAAACCACTACTTTTTAATGTGTGTGTTTTTTAATTTTCATTTTTATGTTTTTTAACTTTTATTTTAGGTTCAGGGGGTACATGTGAAGGTTTGTTACATAGGCAAACTCGTGTCATGAGGGTTTGGTGTACAGATTATTTCATCACCCCTGTATTAATCCCAGTACCCAATAGTTATCTTTTCTGCTCTTCTCCCTCCTCCCCCACTCCTCCCCACTCCGGCCCCAAGTAGACCCCGTGTCTGTCGTTTCCTTCTTTGTGTTCATAAGTTCTCATCATTTAGCTTCCACTTATAAGTGAGAGCATGCAGTATTTGGTTAGAAACCCCCATTTCAGCTGCTAAAAATGAATATAGTTAATAATTGGTTGTACACATTTTAGACAGATCTGGATAAAACTGTTCTGATGAAACTCTTTAATGGATAAGTCAGCTGTTTCTGTAAACAGTATTTAGGGTGTCGGCAGAGACCTAAAATGCAGTTTGGTAGTGTTTCTATTTTGTGGTATGCGATCACCCAGGTGGCGGATATAAAGACCTTTAGTTCTATTGCTCAAATACGTCCCGTCATTTATCAGGCCGTTAGTTCTCTGCAAGTGGGGACAAGGCCCCCGAGGAGGAAGAATAACGAGGAGAAAACTGCCTTGGAGTCGCCACTTGGCATCAGTTGGAGGAAGCTTTTAATTTCAAATCTGTACTCACTCTCTTGTAACTAAATTAATTACTTTAATTAAAAAAAAATCATTACCCAAATTTAAGAACAAAGTGGGAAATCCCTTTTGACTAATGCTGGCTAAGAACACTGGCTTGAGGTACAACAGTGGAACTAGCAACACTTTCTTCTCTCACTCTGTTCTCCCCTCCACCCCGTATTTTCTCTGCGGTGTTTTAGGGGTCCTGAGAATTCCTTTCAGAAGGTCACGGAACACATACAGCCTTGTGTCTTTTCTTCATCGTACCTTCTGTGTAGAACAGGCTTTTTCTCTTCTGTTCAAACCCTACTCACCTATTGAGACCCAGATCAAAGTCATGTCCTCGCTGGAACATTCCTGTGTAGCCCAGCCTGAAACGATCTTGCCCATTTTTGATCTTTGATTGTACATTTTGCCTAGATCTCTTTTTGGTCAGGTAATTGCCGCTGTTGCTTTCACCTGTGGTGCAGAATCACGTAGGTTTTAAGTGTTGATGTGCTTTGTCTCTTCAGCTGCATTCTAGAATCTCTGCGGCAGGGTTTGTCTTCATGCTTTCTTCTTCCCTTCCTTGTGTCTTGCATATTGTGGCCATTCAAGAAAAATGTCTTACTCTATTTGTGATGTGCTCTTATATCAAAGAGGCCGAGAATTTATTGGTTTATCTCTTGGAAACTCGTAAGTTCTGATATGTGTGAGATCACTGAAGGCCAAAAGCATTTCCACAATATTAAGATTTATGCTTCATAGACAGCTCTTTTTCCCCTAACATCCTTTTTCAAAAGATAATTATTCTAACTCATGAACAAGTTACATTTCAAATATGTATGGAAAGAATAACATGCAGATTTTAATATGTAAAATGAGCATTCTGGGCCAACACAAGGAGGGCATGTGCTTAATTTTCTTGCAGTGGAGACGGCTTGCTTTCTAAAAGCTCTCTAGCCCTCTGCTCATAGCCTTGTGTGTGGCCTACGCATGGCAACTTGTCAGGCTGTCATTGCACAGGGCTCTGAGGAGGTGCAGTTGCTCTTCACAAAGAACTGAGGGTAGTCCAGCTTTGGTCTCCGCCCACCTCTGACTTAGCTGCTCTGGCTGATGCAATGCTTGTTAAGACCTCATGATTTGCCTTATAGATTGACTCTACCAGATAATTAGGGGTCATTAAATGATTCTTCTCCCTTAAAACAGCATTGGTATGAATAAAACAAAACAAAGCACAGTGAAAATAATAGAACACAAGATTAAAATTGTTTTCAAATAATAACCTCCTGATCCCACAGGTAATAGATCACAATCAAATCAAATCTCGTTATATATTTCCAACTCCTTGGAGGAAGAAGTATACGTATTGTCTAATAGATATCCATTCTTCCTACACAGGTAATAGTTAGCTCAATAATTTGATTTTTCTTCTTTTAAATTTCAAAGCCTGGCATAAAGTAAGAGCGTCCTAAATGTTGATAGTATAGAGGAAAGTATGGAGTAAATAATGATTTTTTTTTTTTTTTTTTTTTTGAGATGGAGTCTCTCTCTGTCTCCCAAGCTGGAGTGCAGTAGTGTAATCTCATCTCACTGCAACCTCCACCTGCTGGGTTCCAGCAATTCTGCTGCCTCAGCCTCTCGAGTAGATGGGATTACAGGCACGTGCCACCATGCCTGGCTAACTTTTGTATTTTTAGTAGAGATGGTGTTTCACCATGTTGGCCCGGCTGGTCTCAAACTCCTGACCTTCGGTGATCTCCCCGCCTCAGCCTCCCAAAGTGCTGGGATTACAGGCCTGAGCCACCGCACCTGGTCAATAACCATCTTTTAAGCCAATCAGGTTACAATTCTACAAAATTACAAATAAAGGTTAAAATAAGTAAATGGGAAAGATCATGAGTAATATTGCAGCATAAATCATCTTCCTTGATTCTTCTCTGCCTTTCTTCAGTTTTTCTATGAAAGCATATATAAAACATAGAATGTTTATATTCTGACAAAATTCTATCTGTTCCTTTTTTTGAAGGAAACATTCAATTGCTCTGAATATGGAAATAGATCTTGCCCAGAAAATGAAAGGTCTCTGGGTGTCCGAGTGGCCATGTATTCATTTATGGCAGGAGCCATATTCATCACAATATTTGGCAATCTTGCCATGGTAATTTCTATTTCCTACTTCAAGCAGCTTCACACACCAACCAACTTCCTCATCCTCTCCATGGCCATCACTGATTTCCTCCTGGGATTCACCATCATGCCATATAGTATGATCAGATCAGTGGAGAACTGCTGGTATTTTGGGCTTACATTTTGCAAGATTCATTATAGTTTTGACCTGATGCTTAGCATAACATCCATTTTTCATCTTTGCTCAGTGGCCATTGATAGATTTTATGCTATCTGTTACCCATTACATTATTCCACCAAAATAACTATTCCAGTCATTAAAAGATTGCTACTTCTATGCTGGTCGGTCCCTGGAGCATTTGCCTTTGGGGTGGTCTTCTCAGAGGCCTATGCAGATGGAATAGAGGGTTATGACATCTTGGTTGCCTGTTCCAGTTCCTGCCCAGTGATGTTCAACAAACTATGGGGGACCACCTTGTTTATGGCAGGTTTCTTCACTCCTGGGTCTATGATGGTGGGGATTTATGGCAAAATTTTTGCTGTATCCAGAAAACATGCTCATGCCATCAATACCTTGCCAGAAAATCAAAATAATCAAGTGAAGAAAGACAAAAAAGCTGCCAAAACTTTAGGAATAGTGATGGGAGTTTTCTTATTATGTTGGTTTCCTTGTTTCTTCACAATTTTATTGGATCCCTTTTTGAACTTCTCTACTCCTGTAATTTTGTTTGATGCCTTGACGTGGTTTGGTTATTTTAACTCCACATGTAATCCGTTAATATATGGTTTCTTCTATCCCTGGTTTCGCAGAGCACTGAAGTACATTTTGCTAGGTAAAGTTTTCAGCTCACATTTCCATAATACTAATTTGTGTATACAAAAAGAAAATGAGTAAACTTATTCTGCATGAATAAATTGGAGCAATAAACTCGAATTTAGAAGAATGAAGTTGTTTAAAATGTGTGTTTTTGTGCATGTGTGTATTATTTTAGCTACCATAGAAAGCTCTTGGTTTCTAAGATGAGAATAAAAAAATGGAAGCTTCTCTTTGAGCCCAAAATCCCTCCAATAGTTTTCAGAATTCTTTACACATCCACTACTTCCTGGTAGAGAAAAAAGAAAGAAAATTAGAAAAGTAAAGAGAACATGGGGGAAAGCCAGAGATGGAGCAAAGAGGACACACAAAAGCTTTTATACTGTTCAAAAAGGGTCAAAACATAGGCTGAGCTCGGGAACTGCTTGTCCCCCACTCCACCACAGACACTTCGTGTGATATTCCCATTTCATTTTTGTTCCTCAGTATCTTATCAGATGTACTTTGGAACATCAGCAACTAAAAATGATAGGTGAGTAAATATGGAAATAACCATTTCGAAAACCCATATTCTTCCAGGAGTCAGTTATGTGTTAGCTGAGAGTTAAGCCTTCGCTAGATTCTGCAGTTGTGAGAACAAACGTTTCTTAACTAAAAGAAGAAATGGCAAACTGAGTAACTGGGGCCACAGACTTCAGGCAGGTTTTCATTCAGGAGCCATCCTAACCACAGCAGCTAGTTAGTTTCCATGTTACATGCGGTAGAACTCTGTTCAGTGTCTTCCTTTCCTCCATAGGCTCATCCACATTTTGTATTGCTATTTGGTGTTCTGATGTTTCAATAAATGTGAAATACCTACTTAAGTTTGTTTTGAGTCCATCTTTCCTTTTTGCTTGATATTTATACACATACTTTTTAATAACACAAGAATGAGAGGGAGAGATAAAGAAGAAAATTATTAATTTCAGGCTGAGACTCATTAAAAACTGATAGGCTGTGACCAGTGATGTGTTGGTATAAGTTCAACACTGGGCCCTAAAAAAAAGTCCTAATTTGTAGAGTTTGAGGATTTCCATGGTATATGCATTTAAAAACCCTTTCCTTATAAGTGATTTTAACCTATAAGTGTAATGTCCTGAAAAGTTAACAAACTCTTCTTGAAAATAATCATAGGTGGTTCCAGTAAACCACTGGCTGCAAACAACATTTTTAATGAAAAGCAAATTAGAATAGAAGAAAATAGATAATATCAAAATACATCACTTGCACTGAGGCTAAGTATAGCTTCATGAAGTTTTATTTTCAGATGTATCTCTGTGAATGTGTGTGTGTGTGTGTGTTTGTATATGGTAGTGAACTGTGTTTCACTGAAATATTCCTTGTTTAATTTCTTCATTTACATTATAGCAATGAAAATTGTGAGTTTTCAAGAAGAGAGTAGTTGTATCCAGGTGCAGTTATGAAAGCAAATCTGTCAGTACCTTTTCAATGTCCTTTTACGTTTCAAAATGTAATCACCTTGCTGTGTTCTAGTGAGGATGACAGAGCGATCCAGCATCCTGCATACTTGCTGCCTTCTACCATTCACTCTGCCTTCATTTCCCAGGATTAGTAAAGTCATCTTCCTCAACACCCAGAATTTTATAGGAAGTTACAAATGTGAAAACTGAGCCTGGGGGATTTAGTGGTTTACCCTGGATTATACAACTAGTTATAAGTGCAGGACTAGAGCCCAGCTTTCTTGACTTCTTATCCTGTGTTCTTTGTTTACTGAACTTTTTTATTTTTTCGGATTTGTGACATTTTAACTGGCTTTTTTTTTAAAACAAAGATTTTCAAAATTCAAACTTGTACAAATCACTGAAGTAAAAATAAAAATTCTCTCCCATCCCAGTACTTTCTCATTACATTTAGGAATCAAAGTATAAACAGAAACCTTTTATGATTCAGACAATTATTCCCCCCTTGGATATTAGCCAGCGTTTAATTGAGCCCATACATCTGTGTATTTTCAATATATGGAAATGTCTGTACTTAATCTTCCTAGAATGATCATGAAATCAGATATAAAATAGTCTTTCATTTGGAAAAAAAAAAATAAAACAAACTGGGCCATTAAAAACACACAGGGATGCCTGTAATCCCAGCACTTTGGGAGGCCCAGGTGGGCGGATCATGAGGTCAAGAGATGGAGACCATCCTGGCCAACATAGTGAAACCCTGTCTCTACTAAAAATACAAAAATTAACTGGACGTGGTGACGTGCATCTGTAG
Source organism: Papio anubis (assembly GCF_008728515.1). NCBI lineage: Eukaryota > Metazoa > Chordata > Mammalia > Primates > Cercopithecidae > Papio > Papio anubis. The sequence goes on from NC_044981.1 coordinate 130,251,333, forward strand.
TCCCAGCTACTTGGGCGGCTGAGGCAGGAGAATCGCTTGAACCCAGGAGGCGGAGGTTGCCATGAGCTGAGATCGCACCACTGCCCTCCAGCCTGGTGACAGAGTAAGACTCTGTCTCAAAAAAATCAAAACAAACAAACAAACAAACAAAAAACCCAGGGTATTTCAGTATCTCTTGAGAAAGTTAAAAGAGTAATCCCACCGGGACTCCACAGTTAGTGCCTATCTGGAAGCTCCTGGATCTGAGTTCTCTACTCCAGTTCTCCTGAGAGCAGAAGCAAACTTATATAGGAATCAGATATCTTAATCCTCTACACTGAACTTTCCGGAATTTCCTGATATCGCACCTGTGAAGCCACAAGAAGAGGGTGATTGATTCACAACTAACATATCAGGAAAGGGAAGGTACTGGGTCAATAAAAAGAATTGGAAATGTTCTAGTCTTTTTAAATTATTGCTGATTTATTCTCTTCTTCAAAATAAGTGAATAGTGATAGTTGCGTTTTATAAAGAATCAGAAATTGTTGAAATGGGTTGCAATTGAGAAAACAGTTTTTAACTAAAAAATAATCATTATAATTTTCTGGTGAAAGAAAGGTCTTAATTTTTCCATAAAAATTCATTTGACAAGGTTGGTAAATTTTTATATAGTGGCATATAAAATACTTTTGCAAAGTACAAGAACTATGCAAGACATGATTCAGTAAACGTAGTTAGGTATTTCAACAATGCTAAAATGCACTTTCCTCTCTGCCATTATATATCAATAGTTTTAGACTTCAGTCTTAAATTCCAAGAGCCCTAGGGCTGTCAGAATTTAAAGGAGAATTATTTATGACATTATCCAAATTTGTGTTCAAATGAGAAACCTTTAAAAATCTGCTTCTTTGTACGTATAATCTGAGTTAATACATTGAAGAAGTGGAACACTAATAGCTCGTATCTTCCTTTGCTTATCTTTCTTACCTGTTTTTCCAACAAGGAAAAATGAAATTATAATTTATATTGATTTATATGTTTGTACATACATACATAGGTGGCAATGGCAATTGTAAGTTCTTTGCCCAGATAGGTAGGTTCTAGAAGAGGAGAACATGTTTTATGGCAGTAGTGACACCTTTATTTGGTGCCAGGTAGAGCACATGTACAAATGCTTGCCTCTATGGTCAGAACCACGATTACAGTCTGCTACAGGTTATATGGTATTCATCCTGGAAGGCTGTGAAAATTAGATTCCTAACTTGGTATTGCTGTTAAGTCATCTCTGCCTCCTACTAAAATGAATGTGTCCAGACAATCAAAGATTCTCTTCAACAAGCATTAACTCCATGATATATTGCATTGCAAATCTGACTTTTTCCAAATGTATGTGGCTGGAGATATGCTAACCTTAGTCAGTGCTTGAAACTAAAACTTGAGGAGGAAAAGGAAAAGGTCCCAGCGGGAAATTATTTGTAATTATTAATATTTGAACATTTGTAACTTAAAAACGGAGAATTTCATAGAGGCTATGTGATTCAACATAATAGATGACATAAAAGTCTAAAAAAGCTAAAAGAGCTAGCATAATTTTTATGAAGAAAAGCAGGGAGGAAGGTAGGAGCAATGTTAATGACCACAAAGATCTGCATGTCAACTTCAAATGTATAAACGTATTATGAAACAGTAAAAGTTTATTTGCAAATCAGTTATTTGGAAATTAGAATACAGTTTTCCAAAAGAATATTGTTAGTTTGTTAAAGCTGGTTATTGTGAGCCTCACTGTGTTCTTACTACACAGATGCCCACTGTGGAATGTTAAGATAACGATGAGGCTAGAAACTGCACCATATAATACATATTTGTAAATATTTCATTTATGGCCTTCTCCAGTTCTGAAAGTATATGAATTTTCCTTGTGTATATAGGAAGTTGCACATAGTGAAAGATTTGATCGCGTGTTGAAACATCTTATAGAATCCTCCCGATACTTAAAACACGAAACAGTTACTTATACGTAAGACCTATGTGAGGTTGCTTAAATGTCATGGCTGTGATCAATAAGGTCATAGGGGCAACTGGGATGTGGCTGAGTCTCCAGTGTAATCATAAACATTAACTGCATATGTATTCATGGATTTAAATACTATATGAGTTTAACTGCAAGTCTGTATTTTGCAAGAATATTTCCTTTTATCTTTGAGAGTATGTGAGTTTTAGCTGGAAGAAAATCCCCAATTCCTCTAAGTGGTAGATAAGGTGCGAACATCACATATGGGACTGAAAAGAGCCAAGACAACCCCATCTTCACACCTCAGTGGGACACTGAGGGGTGTCATGCCACTGGCAGCAGCACCTCCCAACTGCATTTAGCTGAAATACTTCCACTTTTGTTTTCTTCTACTAACACTGTCTATCTCTGTTCAGAGTCAAAATCTCTGGTTTTCTCATGCTACAGGATCAGTAAATTATGTCTACACAAAATCTCTCAGCTCCTTCTGTCTAAATGCTACTTTGGGAGGGGTTATTTTATAAGAACACCATCAACAATTCAATTCCAGAAGAAATTTTCATGAAGTGTACTCCTGAAACGAGTCCATTCATTTATAGGGATGATTTAAGCACATTGAATTAATTGCTTTCATTGAAACAATGCAGATATTTTTAAAGCAGTAATGATTTACAATTTATGTGTAGGTTTATTCATTGAAACATATGTCTCTAGTGTATACTAGAAGCCTTAACTTAGATACTGAGAATCCAGTGGTGATGGATAGACAAGTTACTTGTCTCATGGTGGTGAGTTCATATATTTTTTAACACAGATATAAATTCAACAATTATTTCTCAAGTGCTATCACTAATGTGCTCAAACGGGGCCCAGGCTAGATGTTCACAACATTTCCTTGGTGAAAACCAAAGAATAAAGAGAGGCAGTGAGTGGAGGACTATCTATAATGGAGAGAAAAGTATCCTCAATATAATTTTTAACAAGAGAAAAGCACACATGTTTATTTAATATAAATTTTACATGACACAGGATACTTCAATAATGAATACTGCCTCAAAACAGTAAAAACTGTGCATTTTTATGAACAGTCATGCAAAAGTATGACAAAAAGATATGATATAATAGTAATAAACTGGGGGCTAACTTAACAAGGCCTGTTTGTTCAGATTCTTCCTGGTATCTCTGTGTGACATTCCTTTCCCCCGAGTATAGGACACAAGAGGGTCTTATGACCTATTTTAGGAGAAGACCAGATCATTCTTTTAGGGTCTGCTTTAGGGAAGAAGTGGGAGAAGGCCAGAGTAAACTTACTTCCACTATTTCCTCAAATGCCAAGGTGCCATGTTTTGGGGTACCCTATCCTGAACCTGATCAACTTTTCCTTTAAAATTTTTTGAAATTACGATGGATACATAATAGTTGTACATATTAATAGGGTACGTGTGATATTTTGATACAGGAATTCAATGTGTAATGGTCAAACCAGAGTAACTGGAGTATCCATCATCTCAAGCATTTATTATTTCTTTTGTGTTAGGAATATTCCAATTCTACTCTTTTAGTCATTTTAAAATATATAGTAAGTTATTATCAACTATAATCACCCAATGTGCTACTTAATACTAGATTATATTCACTCTATCTAACTGTATTTTTGTACCCAATAACCATTCCCTCCTTATCCCCCTCTCCCCACTATCCTTTCCAGCCTCTGATAACCATCATGCTGCTCCCTATCTCCATGAGTTCAATGCTTTTTTTTTTTTCTCCCTAAATAAGTGAGAACGTGAGACATTTGTCTCTCTATGCCTGGCTATTACAGCTAACATATTGTCCTCCAGTTCCACTCATGCTGTTGCAGATGACAAGATTTCATTCTTTTTTATGGCTAAATATTAACTAATATTGATCAGGCATGTCCCAGAACTGAAAGTACTATTCATTGAATCTCTGTATTGAACCCCAAACTTTATTTCATATCTCTCTTTCATCTTGTCTCTCTGCTCTTCTGTTTCTTATTTGTTTACAAAAAGATGATTTAAAATGAACCACCTTTCTGTTACCAGTGATTCCACAGTTTCAGAGCTGGAAAAACCTGCAAGGCTCCTCATCTACCCCAGCACACCTCCCATCACTGAGAGTTCACAGCTGGCTGATGGCAGAAGCTGGACTAGGAGAACTCTCAATGCAAGCCTCTTTTGCTACCTCCTCTTTGGAAGTCGTTGATGTAAACCTTTAACTTAGAGAAACGAGGGAGTCACATGCAACAGTCAGCTCTATAAAAGGTCCTCCTAAGACTTTCCAAGGAGACACCTTCCTGTGACTTGGCAATAAGAAATGTCTCTAACCAGCAAAATTCAGATTCTTTTGTCACCAAGAAGTTCCTTTTCTTCCCTGTCAGTCGAGAAGAATGACAGAATCAAAAGGAAGGAAGGGAACTAATAGCACCTTGAGATGAGGAAGGGGTCCGTTTTTGCTTTTTCGGAGGTTATTTTTGTGCTCTTTCTTAGGATTCTAAAGGAAAAACTAAACTGAATCTGCCTAACTAGATGCATCTGTTAAATGTACACTGCAGTTGAATCTTTATATAACTTGGGAGAATTCAGCATAGGCCCAGGGTGTCTCCTCTGTCTGATTCACTCAAGATTGAACCTACTTTTCTGTGACCCACTAAGCAGACTCCGTGCTTTGTTATAGGCACAGTGTCAAGCTTCTTTTGAGGTTGCCAGGGAGTGGCTTTTCAGGGTGATGTGTGTTCCAAAGCAAATAGCAAAGCAAGTGTGACAATTCATTGGAAGTTTTTATTTATGCGATTTGTCCACCCTCCTTTAATCAGCCCACTGTGACCAAAAGGAGTCATGTGAGACTTGAGTAACTGGGTCTGTGAGTGTGGAATTTGTAATTTTTATTGGTCTCTCAGGGATGGAACGTATGACATGGCTTCACTAGTTAGAATCTCAGAGAAGCTGTAAGACTTAAGAAATACAGGGAAGGAGCATGAAGAGTAGAGGACAGGAGAGGCAGAAGAAAGGACGGGAAGAGAGTAGCAAACAGAGAAGCTATGAAGCACTGACCCAGGTGCATGGTTTAACTCATAGGCACATGGCTTTCAACAGCCATGTTTCATGGTACTGCATGTTTTGGCAGCAATATGCCATTTATAACTCTTAAAACACTTGCACACTGTTTACAAATGAAGATTGCAAATTATCAAAAGAATGCCTAAAGAGGAACTTTGGCATTTCACTTGGTTTTTGTGTATTGAGTATTTTTTATGATGCAAGAGATGTTAGCAGCCACATTCAAAACAGTTTCTAGGAATGTGTCTGTTCAAAGTGAAAGCTGACCAAAAATTCTTGAAAATCTCCCAATTCTTTACCAGGAATAAAACAGTCAATAGATAAACCTATGTTGGATACATGGATGGATAGATGGATGAAATAGAATTAAATAGGATAACACAAGAAAAAATACACAATTGAAAAATTTCATTTTTATAATGCAGCAAGTAACTCAGAAAGCAAACACAGTTGATATAATTTAAAATATTTAAATAAATTGCAACTGAAGTGAATTAATAATAGATAACTTTGAACACTCTTGTACTATTAGGAGCTGAAATTTACTGGAATCATTTTAAGAAGAGAAGAAACAGTGACTCATCCTTCTGGAAAGAAATTTCAAGTGGTAAAGCACCATGGATCTAATTTACATTCCCGAAGACCTATCCAGTTGTCCAAAATTTGTAAATAAATCCTGTCCTCCCACCAACCGCTCTTTTCATGTCCGGGTGATAATGTATTCGGTTATGACTGGAGCCATGATTATCACTATTTTTGGAAACTTGGTTATAATAGTTTCTATATCGCATTTCAAACAGCTTCACTCTCCCACAAACTTTCTGATCCTCTCCATGGCAACCACGGACTTTCTGCTGGGTTCTGTCATTATGCCATACAGCATGGTGCGATCAGTGGAGAGCTGCTGGTACTTTGGAGATGGCTTTTGTAAATTCCACACGAGCTTTGACATGATGCTCAGCCTGACCTCCATTTTCCACCTCTGTTCCATTGCTATTGACCGATTTTATGCTGTGTGTTACCCTTTATATTACACAACCAGAATGACGAGCTCCACCATAAAGCGACTGCTGGCATTTTGCTGGTCAGTTCCTGCTCTTTTTTCTTTTGGTTTAGTTCTGTCCGAGGCCAATGTTTCCGGTATGCAGAGCTATAAGATACTTGTCGCTTGCTTCAATTTCTGTGCCCTTACTTTCAATAAATTTTGGGGGACAATATTGTTCACTACATGTTTCTTTACCCCTGGCTCCATCATGGTTGGTATTTACGGCAAAATCTTTATCGTTTCCAAACAGCATGCTCGAGTCATCAGCCATGTGCCTGAAAGCACAAAGGGGGCAGTGAAAAAACACCTATCCAAGAAAAAGGACAGGAAAGCAGCGAAGACCCTGGGTATAGTAATGGGGGTGTTTCTGGCTTGCTGGTTGCCTTGTTTCCTTGCTGTTCTGATTGACCCATACCTAGACTACTCCACTCCCATACTAATATTGGATCTTTTAGTGTGGCTTGGGTACTTCAACTCTACTTGCAACCCTCTTATTCATGGCTTTTTTTATCCATGGTTTCAGAAAGCACTCAAGTACATAGTGTCAGGAAAAATATTTAGTTCCCATTCAGAAACTGCAAATTTGTTTCCTGAAGCACATTAATAAAAAGCTGTTGTGAAAGTGAATAGAATATTGCAAATGAGATTGTCATTATTTTGACTTGTGACATATACCTTACATCCCCAGAACACTACAAACATGATACTATTAAATTTCAGTAATTGAGGTAAGTGTTCTATCACCTACACAAGAGGTACATTCACTATCTTTGACCGGTAAATCTATTATTCAATTATTTGTTAATTGTTAACTCACTTCCCATCCACACTTACCTCTAACTGGTGGGGAAAATGTACAAAAGAAATATAAAACATAGTTCAGAATAGGTTGGCCTAGATTTACATACATGAGACAATTAAAAAGCAATATAAGAATTTTTTATAAAGTGTTGGCTTTGGTTCCTATCTGATATCATTCTAGGAATTCAGGAAAAGGAAGATCGTTGCGGCCTGTGGGTCCATGAAGGAAGTGTGCCTTAAGGTCGGCTTTTATTATCAACTAGTGGCCTGCCTTATCATATGTCTTGGGAGAATCATTAACCATCATTTTATAAATTATTCAGTTATTTTCTGATACCTTTAGGCTCACTACAAAGAGTTTTCCATAGGTGAGGCAGATTGATTATGAATCAACATATGCAATTTGAGCTTTTGCTTTTGCGATTATTTACTTTGTGATTTACATTTGAAATGACTTTCTGGTTCTTGTTTCTCTAGCATCTTAATCTGCTTGGTATGTCTTCATGATTGGCCAGCAATCACAAGGTCTCTCCTTGTCCTTGTTTCAACCACTTTCTCCAAAAGTCTTCCTTAGGGTGCCCCCAAACAAATTTCATCACACCATAATACCTACAATCTATATCAGATCATTACCTTTGGTGAACATTTTTTCAGTGACTTTCCTGTGAAGCATTAAGAGATCAACAGAACCTTCATGAGTTGGGAAATACATGAGCACATATGTAAGTCATGTCCACAATCCCCTCATACCTGGGATTATGTTGTAGGAGGGAGAAGAGGAAAAGGAGAAGGAGACTAGAATATTCCCTTTTCTTCCTTTTTTTTAAAAAAAAATTAAGTTTTTTTGTACGTTTGTTTTTGAGACAGGGTCTCACTCTGTCACCCAGGCTGGAGTCCAGTGGCACAATCTCAGCTCACTGCAACCTCCACCACCTGGGCTCAAGCAATCCTCCCACCTCAGCCTCCCAAGTAGCTGAGATTACAAGTGTGTGCCATCACACCCGGCTAGCTTTTGTAGTTATAGTAGAGACAGGGTTTCGCCATGTTGTCCAGGCTGGTCTTGAACTCATAGGCTCAAGCAATCTGCCCTCCTCAGCCTCCGAAAGTGCTGGGATTACAGGCATGATCCACCCCCAGTGCACCCAGCCGAATGTTCCTCTTTTCCTGACCAAGGTCAGCCTTAGGTCAAACTTTGAAATAGGATATTTTAATTTTGTCTTTTTCCTGTCTCTTTTCTAAGTTGTTTTCTCCCAGTACCCAAATACTCTTTGTCCTAGATCCAATCATGGAAAATTATCCAGGCTCAACTTCCATCTCAAAGGGCATTGTAAGTCAGTAAGGGCTACCTCCCTGTCACCATTGTTACAGTTTTTATTCCCTCTACTTGTTAGGCAAATAGTAAATGTGCCTAATAAATGCATAATTGATAGCCGTAAAATATTCTCATTTTTACCAAAGGATATTTAACTTTGCATAATTACCAACGGATAATCCAGTCTAAAGGCTGATCTAGATTTGAATAATTTTGGCTCTATCTAGGAGGGGACATTAGGGTGAGAAGCACTGCCAAGCGCCTTCTTTCTGACAGTCTCACAGGACAGTAGACATCACCCAGCCATGCCTCTCCCTTCACAGGTGAGGACATTAAAAGTAACTTTCTCCACTTCTGTAGTGATAGATCGTTTATACCCGGTGGTCCTTCTACTTTTGGCTTCTTTTCAGTTCCTGTTTTAAAAATTCTTATTTGTTTCTCCACTTATTTATTTATTTAATTTGGAGGGATATTTATTTAAACTTTTATTTTAGAATCAGGAGATGCATGATCAGGTTTGTTACCTAGGTATATTGCACGATGTTGATGTTTGGAGTATGGATGAATCCGTCATCCAGGTAGTGAGTACAGTGAACTGTAGGTAGTTTTATTCAAAACTTACTTCCCTCCTTGTCCTCTCTTGTATTCCCCAGTGTCTACTTTTACCATTTTTATGACTATGTGTACCCAGTGTTTAGCTCCTACTTATAAGTGAGAACAGGCGGTATTTGGTTTTCTGTTACTGCATGAGTTCGCTTAGGATAATGGTTTCCAGCTACATACACGTTGCTGCAAAGGGCATGATTCCATTCTTTTGATGGCTGTATAGTCTTCCATGGTGTGTATATACCACATTTTCTTTATCCAGTCAACTGTTGTTGGGAACCTGGGTTGATTGCATGCCTTTGCTATTGTGAATAGTGCTGAGATGAACATACGGGTGCATGGGTCTTTTTAAAAAACAATTTCAATGTTTATCTAAGATTCAGGGGGTACATGTGTAGGTTTGTTACATAGGTATATTGTGTGATGCTGAAGTTTGGGATATAAATAATCCCATTAGCCAGGTAGTGTCTACTTTTTTACTCTAAAAACTTCGGTGTATATGTTTATCTCTTTGTGTGTGTGCGTGTGTGTGTGTGTGTGTGTATGTGTGTGCGCCCATGTACTACTCTGGAAGCAGCATTAGATAATTTAAAGAGGGGAGGGAGCAGTATGGGGACAGCTGGCTTCAGTATTGGGACACTGGCACATGGCTGTTAGAATGAGAACTGTCTGTAGGTATAAATATATCTAGATAGACCTGGGATAATCTTTTTGGATAGACTTAGCTAAGTAGCTGCATGAAACCTATAGCTGTAAGGTTATATGGGATCTGTGTATATTCATTAAGATAGACATTGAGTACTCATTAAAGAATATAAATATTCATTTGGAAATTCATCTGTAATGTGCCTTGCCTCCCACCCCTGTCTTCTTCTCTCCAGTTTCACAGCTTTCCAATAGATTCTGCACAGTAATCTGTCATTGACACTTTTCTTTTAAGTATTTTAAACAGTTTCTATGCTAGATCCTTTCATAGGCCCCAAGCCTTCTCCACCCAGTCTGGGTAGGGGGTTGGCCTGTACAAACTGGATTAAGGCGTTCTCCTGCTCAAGGTTTCAGATGACAGTTCACCATTGGGAAGCACCTGCAGGAGATCAGCTGGTGGAAGGAGGGTGAAGTCGGATACTTATCCCAGGCAACCTTTCTGCCACATTGCCCTGGGGCTGGTTGTGTTCCTCTAGGAAAGGCCATTTGGAGTCCCTCTCCATGCAGTCATCCTCTCAAATTTCCCATAACTGCTACCTTCCCCTGCCACTTCTGGTCTAGCTGAGGTGGTGGTTCCCTGCTATTGCTACCCCTGGCTATGAGACTGCTTTTTTCTAGTTCCCTTAAACACTGCCCACACCACACCCTAGTAAATGGTCCTTTATTAAGCTCTCCTCAATCAGCCAGGTTGACTGTGCCATCTGTTTCCTGTTGGAGCTGACGAAGGTAGCTTTTCATTGCTCTGAGATAAAGTTTTGAAATTCTTCCCAAAGGCATCACATTTTGCACGTACTCAACTTGGTCTTCTTTGTCCTTGCACATCGAATGTCTCCTCCCAGTTGCATACTCCTCTGAAGGAATCATTGCCCCCTCAGTTAGTCATTCACCCTGTTTGTCCTATGTGGGGGCTATTCACCATCCTCTTTCATTTGGCTAATTTCTTTTTTAATTTTTAAGATCAGTTTGAGTTTTCTGTGTTCTTTTTGTGTATAGAAAAGATACATCAGCCTGGCACGGTGACTCACGCCTGTAATCCCAGCACTTTGGCAGGCTGAGGCGGGCGGATCACCTGAGGTCAAGAGATCAAGACCATCTTGGTCAACATGGTGAAACCTCGTCTCTACTAAAAATATAGGAATTAGCTGTGTGTGGTGGCGCACTCCTGTAGTCCCAGCTACTCAGGAGGCTAAGGCAGGAGAATTGCTTGAACCCGGGAGGCGAAGGTTGCAGTGAGCTGAGATCGAGCCACTGCACTCCAGCCTGGCAACCGAGAGAGACTCCATCTCAAAAAAAAAAAAAAAAAAAAGAGAAAAAGAAAAGAAAAGATACATCAAAGTAATTTTGGCTTTTATAACCAATATTTCATTTAGAAAATGATATTGAAAAGCCTAGATCTTCCTTAAAATTTTACTTAATATGTAACTTTTATTTAGTTTATAATTTATAACATAAACAGAAGTTATTCTGTATATACATTTAGCAACTTTTAACAGCTTTCAAGTGGCAGTTACAGACTAGTGAATTCAATTCCCTTAATATTTTATCTGAATTTATTAAATAAGTTCTCTTATTGATGATTTAATTATCAGACACACAAAAACTTCCATAATACTTAAACTGTAAACTTAATTACTTACAAATACAGTGAATTTGAAGATTCCTAAAATTATAATACTTTTTACATTAAACTCCTCTTGTGCCTTTCAACTTAAAAATTATGTCTAAATCAATTATTTAATAATATATTTTAAATGATAATCACAAAGTTATTTTAAGTATTTAACATGCTAAATTCTTTTAAACATTACCAATATTATAAATGACAAATATATAAAGATCATTTCCAAAACGAATACCAGCGATATCGATTTCCCTTGTCATTTCTTTTTTTTTTTTTTGGGAGAAAATGTATTAATTATACGCACATAATACATTCATGCAAATGCACATATCCTAAGATTTACAATGGGAAAAACTGGCTTTGATTGACCTTTGTTTGTACTAAATAAGAATACTAATTTTGCATCATTAGATTTGTCCCAAATAATTGCTGACAATTTTCTTTTCTTTTCTTTCTTTCTTTTTTTTTTTTTTTTTGAGATAGGGTCTTACTCTATCACACAGGCTAGAACGCAGTGGCACAATCATGGCTCACTACAACCTTGACCTCCGTGGGCTCAAGAAAAGATATAAATGAGTCAAACTTTTACTAGAGATTAAAGAATTCACAGGATGAATGCATAAGTGGACGGAGCATGAGTTGTATTTCAACTACATTTTCTCCTTCCTCTCTCCCACCCTTCTTTCCTTCCTCTCTTCCTTCCTTCCTTCCCTCTTTTTCATTCTTCCTACCTTTGTTCTTGTGTGAGGCTAGTCCTTATTGTCCCTCTGAGGTCATAGCAATGTTTGCACAGAACTGAAGCTCCCTCCCAGAGCCATTTCTCTGGTGACTTAGTCTAATCTCTTGCTGGCAGCACACTGAAGGTTGTGAAAAGACACACTGGTCAAAAGCAGGACATAGGACACTGCCCCTAGAGGCATATTTTAGGCATAAATACTGGTAACAGCACAGCCTGCTAGGAGCCTACCTACAATAGTGTGGCCCCAGGTTCCTAGGAAATGAGCAGGGCAGACAGCAAGAGAACACAGTGCAAATTTGCTTGGTAAGGAACCAGATAACTCACCTTTCAATGATATTAATTTTACCAGCCTAATTAGCCAAATTTTGGCAAGCCAAAGGAGAATATATTAGAACAGAAAAAAATCAGATAGGTTTATTGTCTCCGTTTGCTATTTTTGCATGTTGAAAGACACCCCTCTTAAAATACTGACCCATAAAAATAAATCTGGCTCATTTTCTTAAATCGCTGAGATCTGAAAGAAACAATGATGCGAAGACCCACAGCAAATCTTTCTTAAACCTAACTTACCAATAATTTCCCTTACCTATGCCACTATTGTATGGATGAGATACATCAAAGTAAGACAAAATTACTATTTTTGTGAAAATGGCTGCAGAAGTAGATTGTTTGGGCTATGTAACCAGTAAGAGAAAAATCATGCCTGATAAAGCAGGTATGATATGTCCTCTCCTAATTTTTTCCATTTATTTACAATGCATTGTTGAACTAGTTGAGCTATATTTCCCCCTTTTTATTTGACGGAAAGATGTATATACTAATATACTTTTAGAGTTCTAGTACTGGAGAAAAAAATTATTGCATAAATCCCCTTTTCCTTGAAATTCCAATAATTGTTTACATTTTCAAAATTATTATTTCAGAGTTCTTGTATAATGTTTCATTAGTCTATCATCTTCTCCCTTAAAGAACTACATTTGAACTAAAAAACTATGCAATTCTTGCTCTTCTCTCCAGAATTGTCAACGGATGTTTCTTTCTGCCTCCTAGAAGAAATAACTAATAATTTCCATGGGTAGTTATTTGCAATGTTATAAATTAATTTAGCCCTTTGTTGCTGATGCTTGGGGAAATGTTATCAGTAAAAAAGAGAAAAAGGCACAATCATAAGTGAGATGTCATAAAGGGCTTAACTTTATTTTATTTTGTTAAAAAATGCTGTATCTATCTTTTCTGAAGGCAAATCTCCAAATAAAAGGAAACTCTATTCTGTTAAGTTTTAAATAATAAACAAAACTCCAACTTGATTTAATTGTATAATCATTTCCCTTTAGCAAATAAGCAAGCCAGCAGTCATATTTGCATGTGGTTACTTGTTTTCATAACTTTTCGCCAAGACCTTAAGATAGGAGTTTGAAATTATTCTTATCTTTGCCATTACCTTAACAATTCACCCATGTAATAATTTTTAAAATATATGTGTGTGTCTTACTCTATCTTCTTGTCTTAATCTAACACTTAAATGTTTAACCATTTCCTTAATATATGTAACTGTAATATATGAGAGGATACTGTTAATTTCTAGAAGTTGTTTCATGCCATATTTTTCAAATAAATAAATAAATAAATAAATTCACTTTACAAACCGAGGAGGTTAACTTATATTCTTTCAGTAAATAGATTTTCAAACATGGAACTTAAAACTTTAAAACCTATATAATGAAATGTAAAATTTTGTATGGGAAATGCTCTATTTATGAATATATAGTCGCAAATGCTGAAGTGACTTTATAGTTAGCTTTCTTAAAGATTGATTTTTAAAATAATTTTAAAAGAATTGAGGAAAAGTTTTAAAATAACAAATGCAGGGGAGATAAACAGCAGGCTAAATTTAACTTATTAAATAAAGTATTAGATATTAAGATTTGATTATTTGCAGCCTTTTAGAGCTTTGGAACCAAAGTGACTAGTAAACAATTTATTTTGTGTATTCTGATTGCTAGTCTGCACTTTATAAAGGAGCTGAACACATCTTTGTTCTTCTTACATTTTATTTCCCTATGGCTTGGTGTTTCAAGTGAAACTTAATCGTTTGGTATGTGATTGGTATTTTTTTAAAAAACCCTAAAACAATTTAAGAAATCAAGTTACTATACCCAGAGCAAATAAAACATATCATAATGGTAACATTTCAAATAATACACAGATACTGGAGATAATTGCTAAGCTATTATAGCAAATAGTGAAAATAGTATTTTTAAAGGTGCTTGTATTTTTATTAATGTCTTTCTCAATTAAATCTGGTGAGGACGTGCTTGTGGGTTCATTTTCCCAACGGACCATTTAGTTTTAGCCTATTCTCAGGCCAAAGTCCATTTCAACTGGCCTTAGATCGCATTGGTCACCAGAATTACACATCCAGCTCCAGCACTGGAAAAACAAATCAAACCATGTCATACTCTGGGTGAGTCAGTCTCATTATTTTCACATTATAAGGGCAACAGCATTAATTATACAAAATGATAGATTAAACAGTGAACACTCACACATATCACGTTTGTTACGAATATAAGACAAAAACGGGGGGAGAGGACCTCAACTTGAATTCGGATTCATGAATATAGCTGCTAAATGAAAGGAGATAAGCCACAGATTATAGAATCTTTTATTTGTTGGTTTTTCCTTTATATTTTTAATTGTTCAAGTATAATTTTGTTATCCTCAGTATATTTTTAATTTGCCATAATATAGCTCAAAACTCTAAAAACTATGTTGTTCTCCATGCTGGAGACAGAAATGTTTCCTTAATTGAATAGTATGTCATAAGTGGCAGGATGGAAAGCACTGGCAAATGCCCACACATAAAGCTAAAAAGAAGCATCAGCCTAATCTTCAGATCATAATTATTGATTAAGCTAAATATTAAAAAATAGTTCCATAGTTCTTCATAATCCTTGAGGAGCTTTTATTGTTTAAAAATTGTCCAATATAAGTGGGACAGGAAAAACTCAATCTGCCTACGGATTTGGAATCCTGAGTTAAGGTTAATATTAGGGCAACTGGAATGTGCATTCACCTGCATTACTGAGACGACGATGACCTAATAGCAATCCAGTTTTCTTTAGCCCCTTCCTATTCTAGGGGTGGTTCTTGGACTAACAACACTGGCATCTGCTGAGAGCTTAGATGCAAACTCTCAGCCCTCCCCCAGAATCAGAATCTGTGTTTTAAAAAGATGCCTCTGTAATCCCAGCACTTTGGGAGGCCGAGACGAGCGGATCACGAGGTCAGGAGATCGAGACTATCCTGGCTAACACGGTGAAACCCCGTCTCTACTAAAAAATACAAAAAACTAGCCGGGCGAGGTGGCAGGCACCTGTAGTCCCAGCTACTGGGGAGGCTGAGGCAGGAGAATGGCGTGAACCCAGGGAGGCGGAGCTTGCAGTGAGTTGAGATCCGGCCACTGCACTCCAGCCTGGGCGACAGAGCGAGACTCCGTCTCAAAAAAAAAAAAAAGATGCCTAACTTTGTATGCATGCAAAGTTTTAGGAAGCAGTGCTCCTGGTCAGTAGGGAATTCATACTTGGATTGTACATGCAGGCTTAATTTGGCCTCTGAAAAAAAGCTGTGCTGCTGGTGATTTGTATTGTTGTACTGTGTTTTTCTCACACAGAACTGAGAGGAACACAGCCCTTTTGAACGAGATTCATAGTACCTATAAGACAAAGATGATGAATTTGTCTGACCCTCAGAACTCCCCAACGGTACAATTTTGCTTTAGTTCAGTTAACCATTCATGCCCTAGAAATGTGAGGCCGGTGCTGAGTGTCTGGGCCATGTACCTGGTCATGATCGGGGCTATAGTGATGACTATGCTGGGCAACATGATCGTAATCATTTCCATCGCTCACTTCAAGCAGCTCCACTCCCCGACCAACTTCTTGATCCTCTCCATGGCCACCACTGACTTTTTGCTGAGCTGTGTGGTCATGCCCTTCAGTATGATCAGATCCATCGAGTCCTGCTGGTATTTTGGAGACCTCTTTTGCAAAGTCCACAGCTGCTGCGACATCATGCTCTGCACCACCTCCATTTTTCACCTCTGCTTCATCTCAGTTGACCGTTACTATGCTGTTTGTGACCCATTGCAATATGTCACCAGAATTACCATCCCTGTCATAGAACTCTTTCTACTCATCAGTTGGTCCATTCCCATGCTTTTTGCCTTTGGCCTGATATTCTCAAAACTAAACATAATTGGTGTAGAAGAGTTTGTTGCAGTCATTGATTGCACAGGTTTGTGTGTGTTAATATTTAATAAGCTCTGGGGTGTACTGGCCTCCTTTATAGCTTTCTTTCTCCCTGGGACAACCATGGTGGGAATTTACATACACATTTTTACAGTAGCCAGGAAGCATGCTAAGCAAATTGGCACAGGTTCTAGGACTAAACAGGCTGGGTCAGAAAGCAAAAAAAAGACATCCTCTAAAACAGAAAGCAAGGCCACCAGGACCTTAGGAATAGTCATGGGAGTGTTTGTGTTGTGCTGGCTGCCCTTCTTTGTCTTGACGATCATAGATCCTTTCATTAATTTTACAACCCATGAAGATCTGTACAATGTCTTCCTCTGGCTAGGCTATTTCAACTCAGCTTTCAATCCCATTATATATGGCATGCTTTATCCTTGGTTTCGCAAGGCATTGAGGATGATTGTCACAGGCATGATCTTCCACACTGACTCTTCCACCCTAAGCCTGTTTCCTGCCCTTGCTTAGATTGTGTTCCTCATTCAATAGGACTCTTTTCTGGTGGGGAATCTGGGATGCCCCTTCTCTACACAAGTAGGGGCATGAATTGACTAGATAAGGAGGTCCTTCCAGTTGGTGTAATGAATATCTAGGTAGGAGTCATAGATCTAGCCTTCCAAGTATACTAAAGCTACCAAAGTGGTCCATTTCTGGGCTTTGGGGAAAGACAACTCCAATAAAAAGAATCTCTCCCAAGTCTTGCTGACTCCTGAGATTCCAAATTAGGGATCTGGAATTTGAGTCTTTTGGCTTAAGTCATATAGAGATTTTCTCACTTTAACTTGAAAACATCAGATGCAAAAGCAAAGTTGGTTTCCATAATCATTGACAGCCTTGTATGTCTGAGTTATCTAAATCTTTCTTGAGATTGTCATTGCTTGTTAGGGGAGTGGGAGAGAGCCTGGGCATACAGGAAGTCTGAGTTATGGAGGATGCTTGTGACACGGAAGGGGAGAAGGACGCAGACAGTTGTAGTTACTTCCAATTGTAATGATTTTGGCTTAAACCCCTTTTCAGAAAGAATTGATGTGAGATTTGCAATATTTGATAAAATCGGACTGTCTTACTAAATGAGATAAATGAATAAAGAGTTTAGGAAAATATGCTTTCTTTCTCCCAATATACACTTTTGATCCATGTATGTATGCAGCCTGTGTGTACACATAGTGGGGATGCATCCATGTCTTGCATAAGTGTGTACACAACATATTCATTATCCTCCCAGATTGAACTTTACATGGGTGTCCACAAACATTAGCTCAATTGTTTCTCAGAACAGCTCCACATGCTCTTCTTAGGCTAAGTCAAGGAGAGTGAAGCAGCCATTTTCATTCCTAAACCAATCTCCTCTTCCCAGGACTCATCTAAGTTGAGCAGAGTAGCCATTATCTCAGGGGGAATGGTAACTTCCATGATACTTGCTCTCTGTATTAAAAACCACTCGGTTCAATGAACATTTATTGAGCACCTACTATGTGCCAAGTGTTGCTCTGATTGCTTGCAGTTCAGAGATAAATAAAGCTCAAACCCTGGCCTCACGAGAATTTTGACTTCATAGGAGAGACCATAGCTGCTCAGTTACACTACAGGGTAATATGTGTTATGACAGAGCCAGGCACAATGAAGCCAAGAGAGCATGGCAGAAGAAAATTTAGCCTGGCATGGGGTTGTGGAGAGACTGCCTGCATTTTTGACCAAACGACTGTAGCAGCAGGTTTGGTAAGGGAACCAGTGCCTCTGTTAGAGTCAAGGGAAAGCTGGGGAAGTGGAGTCAGAGCATCAGAGAAGGGGTCACTAAGCCAACTTCCTGAAGATCAGCATGAGGAAGCAAGTTTAAGCAAGTACTTTCACCCACTGAAGTGAAATTGCAAAGATAGGGCATGTGCAAAGTCTGTGGTAAGCTGTTGCCGCTGGGTAGCTACTGTTCTGTGTCCTTACCCAGGAATTCAGTGGTAGACCTGACACCACTGTTGCTCAGCAATGTCAGCAGAGAGGAAAAAGAGCCGGGTGCAGAGTGGAGCTAGGCCAAGGGTAACTTATAAATAAGAAGTTTAACTGGTTCAAGGTTCTGCAGGCTGTACAGGAAGAATGGCTGGGGAGGCCTCAGGGAACTTACAATTATGGCAGAAGGCAAAGGGAAAGCAGGCACATCTTACAGGGCTGAAGGGGGAGGAAGAGGCAGGAGGGAGGTGCTACACACTTGTAAACAACCTGATCGCATGATAACTCACACACTATCAAGAGAATAGCACCAAAGGGAAAATCTACCCCCACGATCCAATCACCTCCCACCAGGCCCCATCTCCAACACTGAAGATTACAATTTGACATGAGATTTATATGGGGACACAGACCCAAATCATATCAGACAGATTTTGAGGAATCAAGAATTATTCTGTCCTATGTGCTCTCAAAGGCAGGCAAAGACTGTCCATAGACAACATGCTATAGCAAGACAATCTCTGAACCTGAGTGAGGATTGCCAGTTTGAGCTTGTACTAAGAACACTTCCATCTGGCTTCATAATTTCAGGTTAACATAATTAACACAGTCTCATTACAATTGATTTTGTTAAAGTTGGCAGTAATTTGAAAACAAATTTGGTTTCTAGAATTTGATAGCAACACTCCAGACCATAAATGAGAATTAAGTAACAATCTCTAAATAGTCCATGAAACATTTTCAAATCCTTATGAAAAAAAATTTCTCAAATATGCATAGGTGTATTCAAAATAAGAAGGAGCTAGGCGATCTAGATAATTTTTAGTCTAGAGTACTACTCTGGTAGATTTCATGCACGGCTACTAGTATAAAGACTATATTGTCACTGGCTAAGAGACCTGGGACAAAGTTTAATATCTGAGCACAACCATGACCCATTTTTTTTCCTTGGAGTAAAAATATAGATTTTTTCCCCTTTGGTAAAAGTTATGCATGCTTATTACAAAGAATAAAATGAAACTTCAAGTACTCCAGAAAAGTACAATGAGGGAAGTCATTCCAAAACCAACCAGAGACCCACTGTCAACTCTCTCCTTGTATACATGGACCCACAGGGATCGATTTTGCTAATTTTGTTTTCTGTCTTTTGGTATCTGTTGATTTTATTCAGGAAAATGTTATGAATATATTGGTCAATAGCAATAGAACTATATCATTAATTTTAATGACTGCAAAAGATCTTATTGCATGAATTGTACTATAGTTACTATAGTTTGTTTAATCCATCCCCTGCTGGAGAACATTCAGGTTGTTTCCATTTTTTACTACTATTAATAATGCTTCACAGAATATCCTTTAGCATGCATAGTTTATCTTGTGTGATCATCTCCCTGGGACATATTCCTTGAATTGGTACTGTTGGTTCCAAGGATTCATTGTAACTATAAGATACATGTTACTTCCACTTCCACCCCTTGTTCCAAAAGGATTTAAGAATGGCTTACATGAATGTATACAAGAAAAAGAGACCTGACTAGATTATTTTTTTAAGTATGTTTATAAAAAAATGAAAACAGAACAAAGTGGGAAATGAGACTAGGAAAGGCAATATGAGGACACTGGAACCAAGAATGGTTCAAGGCTGTAAGACTCAGTCAAATGCAGCTGGAGATTAATTCCAGCCTCTTGACCCCTGGGCCTATGCTCTTCTTGTGAGTCTCATGATCATCCTCTCTGTGCTTCCTTCTGAAACTGCTTCCTGGATCCCATTACTCTTGTGCTACCTCTGGGAGCCACAGGCCCTTCTGTCCAATAAAACCTCTCCTAGAGCAGCAACATAACTTCTTTTAATTTTACTGTAAATTGACACGTAATTGTACATATGAATGGGGTACATGCATACACTGTGTAATGACCAAATTAAGATATTTAGCATATTCATCACTTCAAACATTTATCATTCCTTTGTGGTGAGAACATTCAAAGTCCTCTCTTCTGGTTGTTTTGAACATACTGTACAATATTGTTAACTATAGTCACCCCACTGTGAAACAGAACACCGGAACTTATTTCTCCTAACTGCAACATAGTACCTATTTACCAATTTCTCCTTACCATCCACTCCTCTCTACCCTCCCCAGCCTCTGGTAACCACTATTCTATTCTGTACTTCCAGT
The DNA here is from genome assembly GCF_008728515.1 of Papio anubis. Lineage (NCBI taxonomy): Eukaryota > Metazoa > Chordata > Mammalia > Primates > Cercopithecidae > Papio > Papio anubis. Next base: position 130,271,657 of record NC_044981.1, read on the forward strand.
AGATCAGCTTTTTTGGATTCCACCATGAATAAGACTGTAATATTTGTCTTTCTTTGACTGGCTTGTTTCACTTAATGTAATGGCCTCCAGGTTTATCCATGTTGCTACAAATAATAGAATTTCATTCTTTTTTATGGCTGTTTAGTATTCAATTGTGTATATATACCTTTTTTTAAAATCCATTCATCCATATATGGACACTTAGGTTGATTCCATAGTTTGGCTATTGTGAATAGTGCTGCAATAAATATGGGAGTACAGATATCTCTTCAACACACTGACTTAATTTCCTTCGGATAAATATCCAGTAGTGTCATTGCTAGATCAGACAGCAGTTCTATTTTTAATTTTATGAGGTACCTTCATACTATTATCCACAATGGCTATATTAATTTATATTCACACCAACAGTATATAAATATTCCCATTTCTCCACATCCTTACCAGCATTTTTTATTTTTTGCATTTTTTATAATAGCTATGCTAATTGGGACAAAGTGATATCTCACTGTGATTTTGATATGCATGTCCCTGATAATTAGTCAGCAGTCCCCAGCCTTTTTGTCACCAGGGACCAGTTTTGTGGCAGACAATTTTTCCACAAATGGGGTTGTGGAGACGATGGTTTCAAGATGAAACTGCTCCACCTCAAATCATCAGGCATTAGTTAGATTCTCATAAGGAGCGCGTAACCTTGATCGCTTGCATGCACAGTTGACAATAGGATTTGTGCTCCTTTGAGAATCTAATGCTGCTGCTGATCTGAGAGGAGGCAGAGCTTAGGTGGTAATGCTCGCTTGCCACTGCTCACCTCCTGCTGGGCGGCCCAGTTCCTAACAGGCCACGAACGAGTACCATTACTGGTGCCATTATAAGATACATGTTACTTCCACCTCCATTTCTTGTTCCAAAACAATTTTGGAACCCTGGTCCATGGCCCAGGGATTAGGAACTGGTACCAGTCTGTGGCCCAGGAGTTGAGGACCTCTGAATTAGTGATGCCGAGCATTTTTTAATATATCTATTGGCCATTTGTATGTCTTCGATGTTTTTCTTTAGAAATGCCTGCTTCAGTCTTTTGCCCATTTCTTAATCGGATTATTTGCTTTTTCTGCTATTGAGCCACTTAAGTTCCTTACCTCTTTTCAGATGTAGAGTTTGCAAGTATTTTCTCCTATTCTGCAGGTCGTCTCTTCACTCCGTTGCTTGCTCTCTTTGTTGCACAGGAGCTTTTTAGTTTGATCCAATTCCACTTGTCTAGGTTTGCTTTTGTTGTCTGTGCTTTTGAGTTCTTACCTAAAAAAATGTTGGTCAGGCCAATGTCATCAAGTGTTTCCCCTATGTTGTAGCTTCAGGTCTTACATATATTAATTCATTTTGAGTTGATTTTTGTATATCGTGACATATAGGGGTCTAATTCCACTTTTCTGCACGTGGGTGTTTCATTTTCCCAGTACCATTTATTGAAAGGATCTTCCTTTTCCCAATGTGTGTTCTTAACTGTCAAAAATCAGTTAGCTGTAAGTACATAGATAAAATCAGTTGGCTGTAAGTACATAGATTTACTTCTGTGTTCTGTATTATTTTGCACTGGTACATGCATCTATTTTTATGCCAATAGCATACTATTTGGGTTATAATAGCTTTGTAATATACTTTGAAGTCAGGTAATATGATGTCTCCAGCTTTGTTCTGTTTGCTCAAGATTGCTTTGGTTATTCATGGTCTTTTGTGGTTCCATATTAATTTTAGGATTATTTTTCTATTTATGTCAGAAATGTTACTGTATTTTAATAAGGTTGTATTGAATTTGTAAATTAATTTGGGTAGTATGAACATTTTAATGATATTAATTATTCTAATTCGTGAACATAGAATATCTTTCCACTTATCTGTGTCCTCTGAAATTTCCTTCAGCAATGTTTTATAGTTTTCATTGCAGATATCTTTCACCTCTTTGGTTAAATGTATTCCTAGGTATTTCACTTTTTGTAGCTATTGTAAGTAGGATTGCTTTCTTGATTTTCTTTTTCAGATAGTTTGCTATTAGTATATAGAAACACTGATTTTTATGTGTTGATTTTGTATCCTGCAACTTTACTGAATTTATTAGTTCTAACAGTTTTTTGGTGGAGTCTTTCAGGTTTTCTTTCTATATATATATATGATCATGTAATAACAGTACAACTTCTAAATTGGGTTGCTCCCCATGTCTCATAACAGATTTAGTACCTGAGTATTAGGAGAAAAGCTGCTGATAAAAGTCACACAATGTGAGTGATCTATTCGTACCATTCCTACAATGTTAGTTTGTTCAGGGACTAATCAATTACATTCAATTTGTTTTTCTTGTGACTAACAAGAACCTTAATATAATAATAACTAATAATAACACACCCAGGAACTGTGATAGGTATCAGGCTGTATTGGTGAATAAGACATAGTACATCCTCTCATGAAGGTTATACTGGATGGGGGACCAGAAGTAAATGCTAATCTGTAACCCAGTGTCTCAAGGGTGCTGTAAAAGAAGAAAGTACAGAGTATTTACAAAGCATGTGAGTGGGACACATAGTATGGTCTTTGGGAACTGGGCACTAGTTATTTCAACATGTGAGTACAGTGCAGAGGAGGCTACACAGGACACAGTGGGGAGATTTAAAAGAAATCAAAACGTTCCTCTATTCAAGACCTTTAGCAGCTTGCTGCAACATTAGTGAATCCCCAAGGTAAGCGAGAAACTTTAGAAGATCCCGAATCCAATTACTTTTGCCTGTGATTGTTACGTAATGGAATGTATTTCTAAAAGTCAGTGGAAGAAGGGATAAGAGCCCTAACTTGGGAAGGTTAAGAGTTTTATGCACTAGATATCCACTGAAACTCTTGTCTGCCCAACTCAACTTTCTAAATGCCAGAGGCTGCACTTTATGAATTTTAACTCATTACTATTCACAACAAAATTGTGACATAGATAATATATTATATTCAATTAATAGATGAGAAAACTGGACACAGTGGTGTTAAGTAATCTGAGACATAGAGATCATACTAGAAACAGTCTATAAAATTCTGCATTTTCAAATACAATTGTGTTACATATTACATTTTAGTAGGTTTGATGTAATCTATCCCAGAACCAAAAACCTTTCTCTGTTTCTTCTTCAGTCCTATTCCAGCTACAAGACATTTGTTTGTATTTTTCACAGATTCTTGGTCAAATTAAATATAAGGTCATAGGACTCCTTAGCCAATTATATGTGCATTATGACTTTTAAGCTAAAGGAGTTTCAAGGTACATAGTAATGCAATATTCTTTCTTGGTCTGATTAAGTTCTAGAGCCAGAAATTTATTTCCACACATATGAAGCTGGGATAAGGCAAGATTCCAGTGGTCACCAGGCCAAAGGAGCTTTGCCTTGGAAAACACTGGGTTTAGCCATGGATTTGTAGAGAAAGGAGAGGTGCATACCAACCTCCTTCTTTCTTTATAACCTGACCCACCTCCTCTTCTAGGACCCTCTGGCAGATGTAATTTAGTGTCATCTCTAGAATTCTGTCATTTTTACAACTTTAGTTTGACTGATCCTGTGAAGTGGTTTCTCTGTAACCATAAAGAGGCATACCAGCTTCTAAGATATCAAGAGGCAGAGAGCAGAAAATGACTCAACATGTTATTTTCCTTGATAACATCCCTGTGAAATCAAGTTACACAAGTATAATTGTACATAATCTTACCAATGGGGAAACAGAGGGAGAGGTTAGGTGATGGCACAGGAAAGGATGAAACAGTAATTTAACTATTCTTTTTCCAGGTAAACTGTTTCATCTACCATGCTTTCTTTCACCACCACAAAATACAGTGCTCAAAAAACACATAATAATGAATCCTGTGTGGAAGTCACAAACCACCCCTTGATGAACCAAAAAACTCATGATCAATTATTCTCAGCGATTTCTCATGTTGAGAGAAATATACACAAATAACCCTAAGGCAGAAGAGAAATAAAGAAGTCACTAAAAATGAAATTAGAGAATATATAACAGCCATCAGCAGGCAAGAATACCTTCAAAACATCCCAGAACTGAAGAACTAAAAAAGAATATATACATCCAGTGTCTTTAAATTTTATCTGTAATTAACTGTCAGGGTAAGTGATTCTGTACTGAGGAGGAACCTTAAACAACTGAGACTTGCAAATAGTGCAAACTAGGTCCCATGGTGCCTCTTCACAGCTTATTTGTATCATAGCACATGGAGGAGTAGTTTCTATTGAGAGTATAAAATCATTAACTGATTGCACATCTGTCATTGTGGCCAACAGAAGAGTACTCTAACATTCCCTATGTCCACCTGCTCCAAGAAACATTTCTTCCCAGAAAGGGATTCTGATTCCTACCTGTGTAAGTAGCTTAGAAACCCTGAATTCAATATAATAGGACTTGGTTAATAGTTCACAGACTTACGATGTTAAACAGATAAAATCATTTTGTCTATCAAACAGTTCTACCAAGATGTGTAAACGCTTTGTGCTATCATCATAAAATGTGCAGCATTTAAAACTAAAATAGAGCAATTTTCTACCCTTTTAATTATTAGTATTTGCATGCTGAATTCTTCTCTTGGGAACAGTTGACATGTAGCTAAAAAGCTTAATCTGCTGATTTTGTTGTCAATGTATGTAATTCTTACAGAGGGAAACTAGAACTTACACTTTTTCCAAGGAATAATTTAACAAGAATGAATTGGTCACTTGATTCAGATCATTGCTTTAAATTTCACTTTACATTTGACAAAAAGTACCTTATCAAAATGCAAGAGACACTCTCTATTATTTAATACTACCTACTGATATAATCAATGTTTCTTTGAGGAAACGTTCAGTTTACATCCTTCTTTTCTTTCTTTAAGAATACTATCTATACTCATTTTAAACTACCTAGTCATATAAACTAGGGCTAGCAGAAATACCTCTCATGAAACCTTGAATACCATGCTGCATTTGATTTTCAGGGCACAGTTGATTCAGTACCCAGGGACATGCACTAGGTTCCAAATTGTACTTTAGTTTCCTCCTCTTCATTTCACTTTGTGAGTATTTAGCAGACAGATTTTTTTTTTTGCCCCCCAGTGGAGAAGGTGGCCAGTTCTCAGACAGAGGAAGAGTAGAAACCATAAATGAGAGCTGTCTTTATCCAAAGTGCTGAAGAGCACCCTGCGGCATTCTGCTACCAGGTGAATGGGTCTTGCCCCAGGACAGTACATACTCTGGGCATCCAGTTGGTCATCTACCTGGCCTGTGCAGCAGGCATGCTGATTATCGTGCTAGGGAATTTATTTGTAGCATTTGCTGTGTCCTACTTCAAAGCGCTTCACACACCCACCAACTTCTTGCTGCTCTCCCTGGCCCTGGCTGACATGTTTCTGGGTCTGCTCGTGCTGCCCCTCAGCACCATTCGCTCAGTGGAGAGCTGCTGGTTCTTCGGGGACTTCCTCTGCCGCCTGCACACTTACCTGGACACCCTCTTCTGCCTCACCTCCATCTTCCATCTATGTTTCATTTCCATTGACCGCCACTGTGCCATCTGTGACCCCCTGCTCTATCCCTCCAAGTTCACAGTGAGGGTGGCCCTCAGGTACATCCTAGCAGGATGGGGGGTGCCCGCAACATACACTTCCTTCTTCCTCTACACAGATGTGGTAGAGACAAGGCTCAGCCAGTGGCTGGAAGAGACGCCTTGTGTGGGCAGTTGCCAGCTGCTGCTCAATAAATTTTGGGGCTGGTTAAACTTCCCTTTGTTCTTTGTCCCCTGCCTCATTATGATCAGCTTGTATGTGAAGATCTTTGTGGTAGCTACCAGGCAGGCTCAGCAGATTACTACATTGAGCAATAGCCTGGCTGGGGCTGCCAAGCATGAGAGAAAAGCTGCCAAGACCCTGGGCATTGCTGTGGGCATATACCTCTTGTGCTGGCTGCCCTTCACCATAGACACGATGGTCGACAGCCTCCTTCACTTTATCACACCCCCACTGGTCTTTGACATCTTTATCTGGTTTGCTTACTTCAACTCAGCCTGCAACCCCATCATCTATGTCTTTTCCTACCGGTGGTTTCGGAAGGCACTGAAACTCACACTGAGTCAGAAGCTCTTCTCACCGCAGACACGCACTGTTGATTTGTACCAAGAATGATTCCTTCTACTAAATGCAGGCAAGGAGTAGAACCTCACAGGAAGGACGAGCGGCACTGTGACCGTGGGCTGTGTGGTGTTGGGTTTGTGGGCATGCTTCCAGGACAGCATGGGTTAAGTAGAAGACAAAGACAAGCTCCTTAATTTGGAAAAGGGTAAGCACTCCCCTCATTCAATGGTATTATAGTACGTTGGAGGAAAAGGAGAGCAAGAAATCGTCTTAATATCCACTGGATAAGCCTGAACACTGTGCACGTATTTGTTTCCTCATTCATTGCTTCCTTGAAACAACTAAGATGCAACGATGGAAGGAACAGAGCACTGAGGTCTGGCTTCCTGAGTTCTCACACTGGTTCTGCCACACGGAGCAGTCAGGAGAGATATCAACAACCTTTGAATCCTCCCTCCTCCCACCACAGAGTTTCCTCAACTAAAATTAGGTGTTTGTACTATTTCCTTTCTACTAGGTTCTTAAGTGAAAATATGGCGTAATCTAACTTCAGGAAACCTGGTTTCATATTTCATAATCATAATCAAGTGTCTAGAATGTCTCTTTCTCAAAGTGTTCATTTTAGAATCCCCATCTCCTAAAATCCCAAGCACTAGGCTGAATTGTCAGCCAGGTTTGTCCATTGTGATAATCACTGAGTAAAAGTATCATATTCTTGAAGGAATGTTTTTCTTATCTTTTTGAATAATTTAAACCTGAACATACTTGGAATATTTTAAGTGGTAATTATCCACATCTTTTCATCTTATTATTTCTTCCTTTAAATTTTTCTCACACAAGTTAGACCTGCTATCTTTCCAGGAATACCAGTATATGTTTTTGGTTTTGCTTTTTATAGAAACAAGCCCCTGTGCCCTATGCTTGCTCAGAATTGAACCAAAGGTTTCTCAGCAGAGATTACTAGTAAGGGCCCGATCACCTTTATGTACAGCCTGCCTGCCTTCTCCTGAATATTTTCCTAAAGCCTCTAATCACCATTGCTTTATATTTGTTACTGAGATTTTTTCAAATTAATAATTGCTTATTTGAAAAACTTCTTTATGAATTAATTCAAAGCCTCAAAGCCTCTCAACTACAGATGCACAGATAGGTGTAGCTATAGATACATGTGTATCAATCTCAACAGGTAAACTTAGACAATGAAGGAGCAAATGTGTTTCAAGAGCAATTCATATGTCAATAGTCAGATAAGCAGCCATTAAACAAGTACTTAAAACAACCATTCACATCTCAATAATAATCATTAAAGGAGTGACTGGGTGCAGTGGCTCATGCCTGTAATCCCAGAATTTTGGGAGGCCGAGGAGGGCAGATCACCTGAGGTCAGGAGTTCGAGACCAGCCTGATCAACATGGAGAAACCCTGTCTCTACTAAAAATACAAAATTAGCTGGGTGTGATGGCACACGCCTGTAATCCCAGCTATTCGGGAGGCTGAGGCAGGAAAATCCCTTGAACCTGGGAGATGGAGGTTGCAGTGAGCCAAGATTGCAACATTGCACTCCAGCCCGGGAATAAGAGTGAAACTCTGTCTCAAAAATAAATAAATAAATAAATAAATAAATAAATAATCATTAAAGGAGTAAAAATCTTATTTTGTCAATTAAGTTAGCTAAAATGGGTTTATCCCATTTATGTATATATAGATTTATGGAGAGAGAGAGAGGTGCTATTAACCCCAAACTTTCCTCCTTATTTAAAAAAAATTGTTGTAAAAATATTTTTCTATATGTATTCTTTAGTGCTTAATTTTTCTTTGGAAGTAATTATAGCTTCTTTTTTGTTAACTCTTAGGCATTATTAAATAAATTACAGATAAATTATAAACTAAAACTTATCCGAGCATATATGGTTTTGAGTTATTAAGAAGCTAGAAATACTGTGCCTTTTGTATAACAATAAATATAATTTGCAACCTATAAGTGAGTCATTACTTTAAAAAGCATTTTTTTCTCTTACCTTTCTAGAAATAAGCCACCCCATTCCCAATCAACCAGGCATAGCAGTCTCCATCTTGGAAGTAAGAGACCCGGCTGCTTCACAAGGTGGAGCTCTGAACTAGTCACTTAGATAGAAGCAAGAAGTGATTCTGCTTCTTGCATATATTATTGTTTCCTGTTAGGTGGAGAAGGCTGCCTTAGCCAGATAGGCCCCCAGTGAAAAGAAGGGAAGGAACTAACAGTTACTGAGAACCTATGATGTTCTGCATCTCACTTAATGCCTATAAACCTATGAGGTGGATATTATTACCCTTACAGGGCACAATAGATGAGGCCCACAAAGATCTGGTAATCTGCCTTGGCGTCCTTACTTGAAAGCTCTTAACCTATCTTCTTACTTGAAAGCTGTTAACCTGTCTACTATTTCTCTGAAATATTGGGGAAACCTGGACAGCTAATAAATCTGTGAATAGGACTAACACTGAAGAGCAGATAGGAGACTCCAGTTTCCAGTGAATCACAGAAACACCAGGACATGCGTGTCATGATACAATGTTTACATCACCAAAGAACCAGGGGAGAATGAGAACAAGAATTGCACCTTCAGTGGACACCACAAAGGGAAGTGTGAGCTGATGGGTGGAGAGGGGAGGCGCCCGACCCCAGAATTTGAAGCCCAGCTTTTTCATCCTCTTTGTTAGGAGAATAGAATATAAGAAGCAAATCTGTTGCACCCAGAAAACTGGGTTAGGCCCTTGGACAAATGAAAGCCTGTACTCAATGACATTCTCTTGAGATCTCAGTAGAGTGTCTGTGGTGATAATAACCCTTAGTCACTCTCTCTAGTTGAGTGAGAGTTAACCACATGTAAGGCAAGTGTTAGTGATTTTTTGTGCCATGGATGTTTTTGACACTCTGGTAAAGACCACAGACCCCTACTCATGATGAAAACTTCTGAGGGAATAAAGTTTTTTAAAACATGGAATTATAAAGAAAAACAATTATTAGAATATTATTACATAAAAATCTTAAAAATAGTCAAATTTGTAATATAATCATATGTGTGCTTCTTTTTGAAAGCATCAAATAACAAGATCTGCTGGCAGGTGCAATAAAACTACTGTAATTTCAAAGTAGTGAGGAGCATAAATGAAATTTTATTTTATTTTATTATTTATTTATTTATTTATTTTTGAGAGGGAGTCTCGCTCTGCCACCCAGGCTGGAGTACAGTGGCTGGATCTCAGCTCACTGCAAGCTCCGCCTCCCGGGTTCACGCCATTCTCCTGCCTCAGCCTCCTGAGTAGCTGGGACTACAGGTGCCCGCCACATCGCCCGGCTAGTTTTTTGTATTTTTTAGTAGAGACGGGGTTTCACCGTGTTAGCCAGGATAGTCTTGATCTCCTGACCTCTTGATCCGCCTGTCTCGGCCTCCCAAAGTGCTGGGATTACAGGCTTGAGCCACCGCGCCCGGCCTAATGAAATTTTATAATATCCACAACAACTATATTGAGATATAAAACCATTAATTTCTATTAGTGACAAACATGAGAGGTAGTGCTAATACCACTGTGGTTTTGCCTATATTTAAAATGGAAGGAAGTGATAAAATTTCAGATAGAGGTTAGTAAATGTAAAGATAGAATTTTTTCCTATGTAAGTTCAGGGACCTCCTGATTTAAGAATCTCCTTTAAATGTGAACACTGGGGCATTCTTTTGAGCATGAAAGCTTTGTGATCATATGTGAACAGAAGGCAGTGGCAGTCACACTTCACCATTAACTACTGAAAGGCTAGAGCCTAATAAAAACTCATATTTATCAAGACCATTCTGCTGGAAGATTGCTGAACAAGCACAATCATTTTTTGGTGCTTTTGTGCTTGCTTAGAATTTTTTGGTATTTTAAAAAACTTCCTGCTTCATTAAATGTATCAGCATCGTTGTAAATTTCATGATAGATCTTTCTTGTTTTATATAAACCTGACCATTATATTTTTCTACAAAGATCTCTCAACTTAATTATATTATTTTCTTACAACTTAGTCAAACCACATTATAGCTCATCCCAACTGGCAGCATGTTTAAGTATGTAATACACTTGAGTGTATGTGTGTATGAGTAGAAATAGTTATGTATATGTGTGAGTATATGTTGTGAGTATGAGTAGAAATATGTGACCTATATGCCATATAGATGGACAAAGGTTCTGACGAAGGCAATTTCTCTAGCAAGGGCCCCTCTGTATTGCTTCTGATTCACTCTGTTTCATAAAGTTAGTTCTGTAGAGAGCACCGAGAATCAAGAGGTCACACTAACAGTAGCCTACAAAGTGAGAAAGAAGGAGGCCCCTTCTCCTATGCAGAGCTTTACAGGTTGCATACCTTGTCTCTGGAACTCTGATGGCTGCAACATTGCAAATGTAAAGGAAACCTCTGACCATCAAAAAGAAGGGATTCACCATCCTCAGAGCTGGCCCTGGGCACCTATCATATGTTGTCACTAAGAGGTTTGGTTTCTACACTTTCCACCTCTATTTTATGCTCTTTTCTCACTTTAGTTTTCCTCACTCTCTACTTCGTTGGAAGGAGCAAATGTCTCAGACCCACTGATGTTGGGCTTGGTTATGTGACTTGCCTCAATCCATCAACATAGACTGATGTGGCACTTGCTATATTCAAACAAAATTTTAAATGTAATTGCACCTTTCAGTCCAGCTTTTGCACTTCTTCGTTCTGCCCTGAGAACAGATTGTCTCAGTAGGAGCTGCTGCTTTAGCCTGGGTCCTAGAGTAAGAAGACAAGAAGAGCAGACCCATAATTAGCCCACAGCTGGAGCAGAGCTGCAGCCATCCTGCAGCCCTCATGGAACATAAGCAAAAATAAATGTTTATTGTCATAAACCACTGAAAGTCTGTTTGTTGTGCTGGAAAGTTGATGAATGTAGGCAAAATCCCTGTGTTTGTTCCATGCTGCCATCTGTCTATTCCGTTTCTGTCCCGCTAACATTGAAAGTACCTGCCAACATTAAGAGTGACCTTTCTCCATTTCCACATCTTGATCTCACCTAAGTGTATTGTGAGGGGCAACACCAGTGATCCTGGAATAGTTTGAATTCACAGGGCAGGCAATTTTCCTGCATGCCTATTCAATTCTTCCCTCTTAGGGAGGGCTTGGAGATCCACTGTGGACCTGGGTCCTGAACAGAAAGCCCAGGGGCTCTGAAAGCCTTGCGTATGTAGCCGGAGGTCCAGAGCGCATGGCCCTGAATGACTTCTCCCAGGCCTTAAGTTTGAAGAAGTGCAATATTACTTCAAATACTTCAAATGTGATTTTTGTCAGCCTCTCTATGTTTATTGGAAACCTGCTATGTGCAGAATGTGATGCTAAAATCTGTTGAATCCAAAATTCCAGAAACGTCAACACTGCACCAAAAAAGCTTTCAGTCCAAACAAATGGAAATAACTATAAGTAAGAATAAACAAAGCAGTGTAAAATCAGTTCTCAACAGAGGTGGAACAAAGAGCTACCGTGATCACAGGAGGGAGTTGTGGCTTCTTTCTAGAGGGGCCAGTATTCAAAAGCAAGGGCTAAGGAGTCAGACAGGCCTGGCCAATTTCAAATTGAAGCCTTTTCATTTCCTGTGTCTTGGGTGAGTTACTTACCTCTCCTTAGCCTCAGTTTTGTCATCTGTAAAATGAAAATAATAACACCTATCTCATTGTGTTGTGAAAATGAGATGAGATAATCATGTGAATAAACCAATTGTCATAGTACTTGGCACATAGTAAGTTCTCCATAAATTGTCACAATCACAAAGACTTGATTTAAAAAGAAGTGAAATTTGAACTGGGTTTTAGAGATAGGTCACTTCCCATAGGCATAAAAGGTAGAAAAATATATTTTGAAGTTAAACCAAAAGAGCAGTATACAAACTAATAGCTACTTTTTAAAAACCACCTTTACTAAACTTGAATTCTTATTCAGAAAATCTCTGCAAAGGGGTAAAGTTCAGGTAGGTTAAGAATGTTGTTCGAAATTCATACAGTCAGCAAGGAAAAGAGCTGAGACTTAAACCATCTGTGCTCTCTTGAAGTGTCTATGTGATTTCTGGAACACTACTCTTCCTCTTTTCCAGGAGCAAAAGTTAAAGGACTCAGCTGGGTTGAGTATTGCTGGACATGGGTAAGGTTGAGACAATACAGATGATATGTTTTTGCTTTTTATTTTCTTTTTAAAATAAGTTCTTTGGTTTATAAACATTATAACTCATTGCATATGTGTGTAATTTAGGAAATGCCCAAAAGCACAGAGAAGAAAAGAATTTTTTTCTAACTCCCACTTTCTAGAGAAAACTGCTGTCCACATTTTATACGTTCTAGTCCTTCCACTCAAAGCATGCTGTTTTGAAATACAGTTCTTTGATTGTATTTCTCTATATTTATTTTTCTGTGGGTTTGTAATAATTTGTGAAGCTGATATTCATTTTCTGATTTCCAGGAGAGGGTTATAGTGAGAGACTGAATTAAGGATTCCAGATATGTCAGCATGGTAGGGATGGAAATGGGACAGACCTGAACACCATCCTCGCTAAAAGATGAATCATATCAAAAGGCACTGTGCTAGTTTCCTATTGCTACAGTAATGAATCACCACAAACATAGTGGTTTAAAACACAAAAAATTATTATATAGTTCTGGAGGTCAGAAATCTGAACTGGGTTTTATAGGGCTAAAATTAAGATGTCAGCAGGGCTGTGTTCCTTTAGAGGCTCCGAGGAGACTCTGTTCCACATCTTTTCCAGCTTCTAGGGCTGCCTGCGTTCCTTGGCTTGTGGCTGCATCACTCTGACCTCTGTTTCCATTATTGCATCTCATCTGACCCTGGCCCTCTTACCTCGTTCTTTCCCTCATAAGAACTCTTACATTACATCGAGTCCATATTAATAATCCAGGGTAATCTTCACATCTCAAGATCTTTAATTAAATTGCACCAACAAAGGTCCTTTGACCAAGCAAGGTAACATATTAACAGGTTCTGGGGATTAGGATATGGGCATATTTGGGGAAGGGGGCATGGTGCTGCCTACCACAGGCCCCTAGGATGTTCTTCCCTTCTATTTAATCCAAGACCTTATATCTTCACTATCAATTACTTTGAATGCTGTACTATCAAAGCCACACATTCCCACAGGCTTCTGACTTAAAAATGACTGCATTCTCTTGGCTTCCAGCTACATACCCTAACTCAATTCTGGCTTGAAAAAATGTGGCTTTAGCCTGAAAGCACAGCACAGCTACTAAATGACACTAAAGAAAGCACAACTTAAGCAGGAAGACATTTCAGTGGTTGGGTGTGTTAAGGGCAGCTTTCTAGATAACACAACCATCCTGAGGAACAATCAGTAGCTTAGATGAGTTTGACTCAAGTCCTCATGCAGTTAAGTGATGGGAAAGGAGAATTTATTTCATTGACCTGTTGCTCCCGCAACTCAATCCAAGGACTATTTCTGTGTGTTCTTTTATTTCAGGCCAAAAAGACATTAAGAGAAAAAAAACTCCCCAGGTCTCAGCACTACTCTTTTCTGTGAGTCCCAGGTAGTTCATGTTCTGCTGCTACTGTGGCACTGGTTACCCTGGCCTCTGACACTGAGTTCCACCACAGTCCTCACTACTCTCTTCCTCTTCCCAAGTTTTCAAACTGCTCCACTTTGCACTATAGGAGGCTCTCCTGCAATATGCGGCAGCTCAGTCAGGCAAGCTTAGATCATCTGCTTCCTAACTGACTGTATTTGATGGTAAATGTAGCATGACATTTGAAAGTCTGTGTATTGAAGTCTCTGGGTAGAACCCTGTACAATGCTCTCTGCTACATTCTGACACTTACAGACACTCCTGATCCTAGTCATTTGGTGCATTCCAGACCTGCTCTTCATCCATGCTGTCAAGTGAATTCCCTGCCTGCTTGGAGCTCATTTTCCAATACTGCTTCCCCTGACAGTGCTTGGGGTAATCTTTTCTCTTTTTCTTGTTTTTGGTGGTTTCCATATAACCCCATGATCAAGTCTGTGAATTCCAGTCCCAGTGTTGGCTTGACCATCTCTCAAGTAACTTGGGTTATCATCAAAATCAGCTTCTGAGAGCCTCAGCACATCAAACTCCACTGTGGGTACACAGAGAAAGCCCTGCTATGTTGCTCACATGTGCTTTGTATTAGAATTTCTAGGACTGGAAGAAACTTTAGTGGCCATGGATTGGAGTTAACATTATTTCACATTAAGGTCCAATAAGATAAACTGACTTGTCTGAAGTCCCACAAACTATGATTGGCAGAGACAGGACTTAGAACCCAGAAACCTAATGTTTGGCCAGCACACTTTCCATCACCTCAATCTTGCTTTGAAGGAGGATTACACAGTAGGTGAAAGTAGGACCTTTAGAGTTAACAGAGGTGGTTCCAAATCCCAGTCTGCCTCTTACCAACACTGCTCTGGGCCATGCTGCTTGAATTGTGTAGGCTTCAGAAAGAGTGCAAGCTGGAAAACAGCTTAGAGGTTTCTCTGAAAACGATCAGCAAGCAAAGATATGTTTAATAGTAACATGAAACTCATGAATGGTTCAGATCTCAGGTCTCAAATATTTTCCAATAAATTTTTTCTTCTTTCTTTTCTTTTTCTTTTTCTTTTTTTTTTTTTTTGAGATTAGCCTGCTTGTCACCAGGTTGATAAGCAGTGGCGTGATCACAGCTCACTGCGACCTCGGCCTTCAGGGTTCAAATGACTGTTGTGCCTCAGCCTCCCAAGTAGCTGGGATTACAGGTGTGCACCACCATGCCAGGCTAATTTTTTTGTATTTTTAGTAGACAGGAGGTTTAACTATTATTGGCCAGGCTGGTCTCTAACTCCTGGCCTCAAGTGATCCACCTGCCTTGACCTCCCAAAGTGCTGGGATTATAGGTGATTATAGATGTGAGCCACCATCCCCAGCCCCCATAAACTCTTTAGGAAGATTTTTTTTTTTTTTTTTTTTTTCAGAGAGTGAGTCTTTTGAAATAGTTTTCTATGATTGAGTTTTATTGATTGAGTTCTAAGAATGAAAAAGGTTGCTGAACACTAGATGTTAAGAGATTTAGTGGCACATTCAACAAGTCTTCAGATAAGGCCAACCTAGCTATTTTATTCTTTCAAACATGCATCTAAGGCTGGGCACAGTGGCTCAAATCTGTAATCCCAGCACTTCAGGAGGCCAAAGTGGGAGTATTGCTTGAAGTCGTGTTTGAGACTAACCTGGGCAACAAAATGAGATCCCTTTTCTACAAAAATAAAGTTTTTTAAAAAATTAGCCAGGCATGGTGGTACATGCCCGTAGCCCCAGCTACATGGGAGTATCACCTGAGCCCAGGAGTTTGGGACTGCAGTTAGCTATGATCATGCCACTGTACCCCAGTCAAGGTCAGAGCAAGACTCTGCCCCGCCCCAAAAAATGTTTATAAAAAGAATGCATTTTTCCAGGCTTAATACCTAGGTAATGGGTTGATAGGTGCAGCAAACCTCCAAGGCACACATTTACCTATGTAAGAAATCTGCACATCCTGCACATGTACCCCAGAACTTAAAAAAAAAAGAATACATTTAATGTATCCTCCCAACGCTGGGGAATCGATTCCTATTTTATGTATTTACTCATTTATTTACTCAACTGACCAAAGTAAAACAACAACAAAGTAGCAAAGAAATAAAACACCAGTACAAGCTATCTGATTTACTCATAGTGATACTTCAGCAAGTATCTGACCTCCTAGAGCTTACATGTCATTAGGAGACAGACAGTTAAAACACAAGAAAATAAACAGATGAATAAGATTGTAACACATTCTGATCTGTACAATTAAGGAAATGAAACAAAAGCAAGGTAAATAAAAGAATAAAAAATAGATACCAACATTAGCTGAGATGGTGATTTTTCTGAGGGAGTGATGTGAAAGCTGAGACCTACATAAGGAACCAACCCTGTGAAGATCTGAGGACTGAGTGATCCAGCAGATGAAATATCCTGTGCAAATCTCCTGAGTGACCTCGTACAATAGATGGGATAGCTTGTGCACAGCTCCTGAGGCATCCTGTGGGGGGTAGCCAAGGGGCTGGGATTGGACAGATATATCTGGAGCATAACAAGTAAGGGGAGAACAGAAAAGGCAGTGGGTAAAGAGTTGTGCAGGGGTAAGACTATGCAAAACCTCATATATCAGAATCACAGAGTTAGAATTTGATTCCAAACACAACAGAAATTAGGCTTTGGGCTTTGAATTATGAATTAATCGCACAGCCCACAGAGACCAAGATCTGATGCTGGAATTAGTCAGGTGTCTATAGGACCTTGTGGGCTTTTCTGTGTTTGCTGCTGTGGTTAAAGTTAGCCACAGCATCCCCTGCCCTCCATCTCCTAGCCCTGCATTGTGACTCCATTACCCATCTGGTAGAGGGCAGCCTTACTAGTGAAATATTAATTGTTCTTGCATTTAAGTCTTTAATCCATCTTGAGTTAGGTCTTGTATAGGATGTAAGGAAGGGGTCCAGTTTCAGTATTTTTGCATATGGCTAGCACCATTTATTAAATGGGGTATACTTTCCCCATTGCTTGATTTTTGTCAGGTTTGTTGAAGATCAGATGGTTATAGATGTGTGATTTTATTTCTGAGTTCTCTATTCTGTTCCATTGGTCTATGTGCCAGTTTTGTACCAGTACCATGATGTTTTGGTTACTGCAGCCTTGTAGTGTAGTTTGAAGTCAGATTGCATGATGCCTGTAGCTTTGTTCTTTTTGCTTAGGATTGTCCTGGCTATACGAGCTTTTTTTAAGTTCCATATGAATTTTAAAATAGTTTTTTTTTCTAATTATGTGAAGAATGTCAATGGTAGTTTAATGGAAATAGCATTGAATTTATAAATTGCTTTGGGCAGTATGGCCTTTTTCATGATATTGATTCTTCAGTGGGAGCTGAACAATGAGAATACATGGACACAGGGAGGAGAGCATCACACACTGGGGTCTGTTGGAAGAGGGTAGGGTGGGGGCAGAGAGCATTAGGGAAAACAGCTAATGCATGCCTGACTTAATACCTAGGTGATGGGTTGAGAAGTGCAGCAAACCACCATGGCACATGTTTACCAATGTAACAAACCTGCACATCCTGTACATGTACCTTGAAATGTAAAATAAAATAATATGCCTTTACATGTTTCTACTGATTGCTCCAAGACTGTGACAACCAGGCTATTTCAAATTCTGGGGACTCTGTTCCAGGTGCTGACCCACTGTGTGCTCTCCAGCAAGATATCTTTGTCCCAAAATAGGACTGGCTGTCTGGCTCCGCTTGTAACCACTACCTTCTGGAAAATAATGAAAACTCTACTAAAGTGACTGAGTCTCATTCATTCTCATGACTTCTGCATTGTCAACAGGGCATTTACTATTTAATACATATATAGTGCATGTTCATTGGCTGAAAATATAATACTAGATAATACAAAATGAGAAGTTTAAGAAAAAGATGGTATAGAGGTCTTTGAGAAAACCTGTTATTTCTTCCATTCTCTTTTTCTCAGTTCACTTTTTTCTGGATTTATACAGCAAATACTTGTGAGAGAATTTGGTAAGAAGTTTTATTTTCACTTGTTAGATTTCATTTTCCAGATTACTTCATGTGGCAGAAATGCTTATTTCTCCACTTCATGGCATTTGGGTTAATTTCTTTTTTTGAGGCCGAGGTCTACGCTCTGTCACCAGGCTGGGCTGCCCGGTGGCGGATCTCGAAAGCCACTGCAAAGCTCTGCACCCTCCGGGTTCCGCCATTTCTCCTACCTCAACCTCGTGGCTGGGATTACGAAGCCATGCACGCAAGCGGCCTAGTTTGTATTTTAATGAGAGCGAAGGTTTCATTGTTATGGGATGGTCGATCTCACGACCTCGTGATCCAGCCCGTCTACGGCCACTCCCAAAGATACTTTGGGATTACCCCGGGCTTGTGAGCCGCAGCCGACCCATTGGGTTAATTTCCTCCATAGCATCAGAATCTTCTCTCCCTTGAGGAACCTGAAGTTGTCAAATAGGGCTTCAGAGAGCCCCATCTTCCTGGGTCTTCCCCTCCTCTATTTTCCAGAAGGACGTAGCAGATTTGGCTGGAACTCCTGCAGTTACTTTGGAACCATTAGACAAGCATCAGGAAAATCTGTACAGCATCCTTGACTCTAACACACTTGATTCACCCAGCCGAAGCCAGCAACTATCTCATGTAGACTTAATATTAATTAAAATAAACCCTAAAGTGTTTAAAGCATTTTCTGCCAAATCCAAACCCTGAAGGATATATCATTCACACAATGTGATGTCCCATTCAGTAAGACAGTGTTTGGAAGAGGCCCTACCATGCAGCAAATATTGTGCTTACTGTCCTGCATTTTTCAAGACATTAGGTGGACTGTCTGCTTGGTTCTGGCTAATAGGTTAAGGTGTTCATGTGTTCTTTCAGGCTGAAGTATAGAAGTCTCTTGTTGAAAGGAGTAGACCTGTGAAGTCAGAAAGCAGCCTGCACTATGTGAAAAACAACTGCTCTTGGCAGTATGATGGCTCAAGCCTGTAATCCAGCACTTTGGGAGGAGCCGAAGACAGGTGGATCAGTCAGGAGGTCCGAAGCCATCCTACCAGGCCCAGCAGTAGAAACCCGTCTCTACTAAAAATACAAAACAACGAGGTGGCAGTGTGGCATGCTGTAGTCCCAGCTACTCAGGAGGAGGCTGAGGCAGGGAGAATGGCGTAAACCGGGAGGCCAGGAAGGCTTTGGTGAGCTGAGAGATCTGGCATGCCAGTTTTCCATTTATTTTCCCATTACCATCATGTATTTTAATTAACAGCTGTTGTTTATTTTGTTTAGCTGTTTATTTTGGCTGTTGTCTTCTAACTGTTCTTCATTCATATTCCTGTTGTATTTATTAGCTATTTTCTTCTTTATTATTTATTATTATTTCATGGCTATTTTATTCTGTTTATTAACTGTTCAACAAGCATTTATTTCTTCCATCATATTTGGCTCATGACTGTTATTCCTATTTTATTCTTCGGCTATTTATTTAGCTTTGTCATGTATATGTAACCTTATTTTCCAACTATTTTCATTTCAACAACAATTCTTCGTGTGTTGTTTTAGTACAATGCTATTTAACTATTTGTTCTATTTCTTCTTCCATTAATATTTTCCTTTATTTCCTTGGATATTTTATTTCTTAAGTTCTATTTCTTCTTCATTATTTCCTTTCTTCCATTATTTCCATTCTTCTTTATTTTCCTGACTATTTCTTCTTTATTTTCTATTTCTGTTTCTTTTATTTCTTTTATTATTTATTTGTTCATTAGCTATTTCTGGCTATTTCTTATTTCTAATGGCTTGGATAAGGATCATCTTGGCTGGTTTCTGGATCTGGATCCTTTCGCTCGCCGCGATGCCTCAGAGGATCCCTCGGGTTCAAAGTATTCCTCCCACAGCCTCCTGGTGGCAGGGACACAGGCATTCACCACCATACTGCTTCAACTTTTTCATTTTTAGGCTGGGCTGTCTCCGCACCTTCTTGTTTGCCCAGCCTAGTATCCGGGCGCTCTGGAGCAAAAATTGATTTAGTCCTCCGACCTCTGCTTCCCAAGTGCTGCTTTGGGTTTACAGGCGTGAGCAACACGCTTTTTCAGCCTACTAGCTGTGTAATTTCATACAGGTTAATTTGTTTCTCTCTGAGTCCCAATTTCCTCATTTATAAAATGGCCAGAATATAAGATTAATATGGGTTTTGTACCTCTGTTTTTAAACATCAATTGCTAAATAAATATTATTTAACTTTTACCATAGTTCATGTATATTTACTTCATTGTTTATGTTTACACATTGTCTCCCCATCCTGATTTTTAAGTCCTGGAGGGCTAGAATTGCCTTATGGCTCATTTTTATTTTCTCTAGAGTAGTGCTGTGCAACAGAAATACAATTTAAGCTACATGCATAATTTTACATTTTTCTAGTAGCCACATTTTTAAAAGTAAAAAGAGAAAAGAGAAATTAATCTAAATAATACATTTTATTTAACCCAATACATCTTCAAATTGATAATTTCAACATGTAATCAATATTTTAAAAAGAGACATCTTACATTCTTTTGTTTGTCTTTGAAATCTGGTATGTAAATTCTACCTATAGAATATCTCAGCTCAGACTAGCCACATTTCAAGTCCTTAGTAATCACATGTTTCTCATGGCTACCATATTGGACAGTGCAGATATAGGGCTTAAAATAGTATCTTGATTGATGGATTGATTGATTGTGACTCTCCTACCCAGATGGTGTGCTTTAGGCAGACTGATCTTATTGGCTATCCTTTTTTGTATGCTTAATTGCATTTGATGTGCCGCTAAATTTATACCTTTCTTGAAAATTTTATTCTGCCTAGAAATTTCTTTTCTTTTTTTTTTTTTTTTCTATTTAAACCAATCCTCCACTGCTTAGCTGGTATTGTATTCTGGGTTCTCCATGGAACTGTCTGAGATTTTTCAGCCCACAGCATCCAGTCCTTCCTTCAAAGTCACATAATTTATCCCATTTTACGTACTGTATAATTTATCTTATACATCATAATTGACAAAAAAACATGTTATGAGTGCTTACTCATTATTATACCATGGGTTGAAAAATCACCTCTACCTTTTAGAAACATAAATTGAATGAAGTATATTGTGTGTAAAAGACTAATACAAAAATTAAGAATATATTTGGCAAGAACCAAATCAATGATAGAGATGGTGTTCCTTAAATGTTTTCCTTGGACAACAGCTCTGTTATTCAGTTCCTCACATCAGAAGAGTCCCCATGGTTTAATAAATTTTTAGAATGCATATCTAAACAAAACTGGACACGTTTTTGCTCAAACAGGGCTTCTCTGAGTCTTTAATATGCCAATGTGTAGTGTTGTTCTCCAAGAGCAGAAAACAGTATGCAACAGTTCCAAAACATTGTTGAATCAGATATCTTTTTCCTGTTGAATCAGATATATTTTATGTGATAACTGTTTTGTAAAACCTCATTTGAGAAATGTTTCTTCAAAAACAATGAAAATCTCTAGGTTGTTCTTAGAGGGGAGAATGTCTCCAAACCACAGGAGGATGCCCAGGAGAAGTAGAGGTGCAGTCTCCAGATGCCAAACCTGAGTGGGATTTAAAAGGGTGACTACTTCTTGGTGGTTGTTTAGGTTTTTTTTTTTTATTCCTTCCTTCCTTCCTTCCTTCCTTCCTTCCTTCCTTCCTTCCTTCCTTCCTTCCTTCCTTCCTCCCTTCCTTCCTTCTTTAATTTTTTCTTTTTTTTTTTGATGAAGTTTCGTTCTGTCACCCAGGCTGGACTGCAGTGGTGTAATCTCGACTCACTGCAATGTCCACCTCCTGGTTCAAGAGATTCTCATGCCTCAGTCTCCCGAGTAGCTGGGACTACAGGTATGTGACCACCACTTCAGCTAATTTTATTTTTTAGTAGAGATGGAGTTTCATCATGTTGGCCAGGCTGTTCTCAATCTTTTGACCTTGTGATCCGTCCACCTTGGCCTCCCATAGTGTTGGATTACAGGCATGAGCCACCATGCTCAGCCTAGTTGTTTTATTTTCATATTCCCTGAACACTTTGCACTTTCTCAGTTTCTTTGCTCATGCCTGAAAATCCCTTCCCATCTTTTCCCTCCTATAGAAATCCTTCTGAAAAGGCAGGGCCCTACTTAAATTTCACTTCTTTAATACATCTCCTTCATTTTCCATCCAGGTCTGAATTCTCCTTTCTCCTGTGTTCTTTAAACACATCCTTTTATAGCTTAAACTTCTATGCATTCCAAGTCATAATCACTGGTATTTTGGGTTTTGCCACAAAATATTCTAAGTTCCTGGTTTTCTATTCCTGATCACACTGAACCAAGAATCTAGTACACACTAAGTCTTCAAAGATATTTTTGGAATGAATAAATGAATGACTGGAAGGATAAGTGTGTTGTTGTCTTCACATAGACAGGCTAGAAAGTTTATCAAGCAGGAATTGTGAACTCTATATTTTTTGAATAAACTTTTAATTTCAGAATAGTTGTAGACTTACTGAAAAATTGCAAAGATAGTAAAGAGAATTCCTATATACTCTGCAAGTAGTTTCTCTTATTATTAACATCTTAGACTAGTATAGTACATTTGTGATAATTAATGATCCAATATTGTTATCAATATAGCAATAAAATTTCCATTCATTATTCAGATTTCCTCACTTTCCCTAATGTCCTTTTTCTTTCTAGCTTTCCATTTAGGATGCCATACTACATTTAGTTGTCATGTCTTCTTAGTTTCCTCTAGATCATGACAGTTTCTCATACTATATTTTTGATGACTTTGACAGTTTTGAGGAATACTGATCAAATATTATGCAGAATATTCCTCAATAAAGTTTTGTCTGACGTTTTTCTCATGACTACATGGGGGTTATGGATTTGGAGAAGAAAGATCATAGAGGTAAAAGCCATTCTCATTACATAATGTCAAGAACACACCATAGCCACATGCCTTACTACTACTGATATTGAGCCTTAATTACCTGGTTGAGTTAGTGTTTGCCGTTTTTAAAATTTTCAGTGACCAACATTGCTTCTTGCCAGAGGCACAGAAGTGGGATGTTATGCCTGTGTCTAAGGCATCTAGCACTGATTTCAGTACAATATAGGCATAGGTCTCATGTTTGGTAAATGGAAAAGAAATGGATGAATACCTGAATGCTTCTCATTGATGTCTACTCCACATGACTTCTAAAACTTGCAAATTCCTTGCTGTAATTAAGTTTTACTATAGGAAAAAAAAAAAAAAAGAAAAGAAAGCTAGAGACTGCACTTAAAAGATATCCTCTCTAAAGGAACAAGTAATATTCAATGTGTATGAACTGAATAATGTAACATAGAGTTCTATTCATACCAACTCTCTAAACAGTTTTGTGAAATAGCAAGAACAGCAACCAAATAATCATCCTAACATTATTCTGGGAAGTACAGTGGCTTCTGCTTCCTACTTTGGGGAGGAAATAATTACAAGAATGGCAGTAACTGGTTTGATAATTACAACAGCCTGGTCAAGATGATGTCTACATTTGCAAATCGCCCCACACACCCTGAGATCTCTCCCAAGATTGAATAGATTAAACTGATACCTAAAAGGGCTCCTGTGGTAAAATAACAAAAGCAAAAGAAACCAGGAACTCGATAAAGGCTATTCACAAATGAAATTTTTGGCAGGCTGAGAAAGAGTAGAAAGCTTTGTAAAGAAAAGAGGAAAGGGAATCAAAAAAAGAACAGAAATACTTTTAGTAAAAATACCAGAAGAGAGGGAAGAGTCAATGGATTAAAAGACAAAGAGTATCTGCAGGGAGTGGGATATGCTGAGCTCTTAAGCAGTTGACAAATAGGAACTTAACATTTATTAGTCAAGTAAATACTTTTGCAGAAGGGACAGGAAAGTGTACATCTTAACAAGACTGAAAAACATTGATTTATCTTGTTTCTTTTGAAGAGCAATTCATTTGCTATTCATTCATAGTCTCACTTGATTTTTTAAAACTCAGTTCACGTGGTAATTTTAAAGGTATCTTGAGCTTCTTCTATCCAACTGCTTATACATGTTCAGAGAACAAATTCATGGTGGCTGAACTGTTCTTTAAAACCTGACCAGTCACAATAACTTTTATTGCTTTCCTAAACCGTGGGTAAAATAAAGCATAAATCAAAGGATTCATGGCTGAGTTATAATAAGCACACCAACAGCAAATCTCATAAATATAGGGAGGGGTTATAAAGCCCATAAAGGCATCAATTAATGAATCAATGCTATATGGTAACCATGAAACCATAAATGCTACCACTGTGACCCCCAGGGTTTTAGCTGCTTTTCTCTCTCTCCTGGCCACTCTGGCTTTGTAACTCTCTGAGGATGATTCTGTCTTGCTACCAGTATTTTCTATCTTTTTAGCCTGTCGTCTAGCCACAAGAAATATGTTACCATACAGAATTATCATAACAAGGGTAGGTATAAAGAAGGATAGAAAATCTATTAACACCCAGTTTTGATTTACAATGGTCTGACAACCTCCTATACAGTGCAGGGCATCAGATAATTCTTCCAGCCCATCATCGTAGACACCTGTGTAGAACACAGCACCACTGTACACAACAGGCAGGATCCAGGACATGCTGATGCAAATTCCTGACACAGATATGGTGAACTTGGTAGGATAGACCAGAGGGTCAGTAACTGCAATGTACCTGTCGATGGAGATGAAGCATAAGTGAAAGAGAGAAGAGTAACAAAATGCCACATCACAGCAGGTGTGGAAAGTACAAAAACTTCTCCCAAAATACCAGCAGCTCTCCACGGTCCTGACCATGCTGAAGGGCATCACAGTTACACCCACCAAGAAATCAGCACAGGCCAGAGAGGCAATGAGAAAATTGGTCGGAGAGTGCAGCTGCTTGAAATGGAGGATTGAAATCATAACCAGGAGGTTTCCAAACACAGCCAGCACAGCCCCAAAGCCAAACACTATGTACAGAATCACCTGGGATCCAGGCGAGTAGGGGATTTTCACACAGGACCCATTCACATTTGCGTAACACAACTGCACAGCTGCCAGCAGGGATGAGTTGCTGCTCATAACGCTGTTATTTACACGTAGAGAAGTTTTGTCCTTGTTGATTGTCACAAAAAATACAGGATTGTTTCTGATTTTCAGTGCTCCTGGGGAAAAAAAACACATATTCACCAGGATGTCAGAGGAAATTATAAGATATTATCTCCAATATAATTTTTCAAGTTTCCATTTGTATTATAAATCCCAAATATTTTTATGGCAAAATAAAATTTGACAAAAATTATATTGAACAATATTACTGGAGATTGTTTCAGCTGACAAATGTCTCATGCTCTTAATTTGATAAAATTCCCTTTTGGTCATAAATATCCTTTTATATTTTATTTTTACCTTTTGAGTTTCTCTGTGCAACAATCGCCGATATGGGATGTAATCACGGAGCTGAAAGATCACCTCCTGTTACCTTTATCTCGGTTATCTGTCTTGCATTACAGCCTTAAACATGAAGTCCTTTTAGCTAAATAAATGCCTTCAATGGGAAAATCCCTCAATGGAATCCCTGTGGTGCGAGGTGTGAACTAGTAGGATTATTTTCAACAGTGACTACTAGAAAAGTTATTCTACAAAACAGGTCTCTACTGTGTATTAAATTCTATTACCATTATAATTTTAGGCCAAAGATTTATTTTTCCTTAGTGCATAGACTTAAACCATTCCCTTGTTCCCAATCACAACTTAGACACCCGGGTTTTTGTTACAAAGATACAATAGGGTGTAAACAGTAAGCATCAATACTTGCCTCTTTCTCTCCTGTTAAGAATCACTTTTCCATCTGCACAGGTTACCAACAAGCAGAAATTATTATAATGTATAGCGAGGGGAACTTGAGATTGATAAAATATATTGCATGAAAGCATTAAAGAACGACGTGGTGTTTAGACACACCAGCATTTCTGAGATGCTGGTGGAAAGAACAGTCCTCCTTTCAAGACAGCTACTGGGAACACATCTGCAACATGTCTGCATCCACATGATAAATGGGCAGTGAGCCCTCCCTCTGGCTACACATTTGTTTGCAATTCCTGGTGACTGGACTTTGTGCTCCCAATCCTGAAAGCAGTCAAAAAATAAGAATGATGAACAGGAAACTGGAAAATGGGAAGAGAATCGTCAGTAACGTTCCCAACCCTGGAATGTAAAAACACTGCAGAGCAAAGAAAAATATTATTCTCTTCTGGAAGAAGGGTTCAACTCTCTTTCCAGTACAGGGCTGTGACTTTAGAGACATTTGTGAACTTGCTTTTCAAGTTATAAAGAGTGATAAGTATTATGATTAATTCATCTTGCTATCTGATTCCTAGTCAATAAAATTAACACTCTTAACCAAGTAATTTTCAGATTCTTCTTAATATTTTCTGAGTGTCTGATTTTGTGAAATGATGTCAATTGCTTATATAGACAAAACCCTGTTCAGGGCTTTCTTAACTTGAGCACAATAGACATTTGAATTCAGGTAACTCTTTGATATGAGAGGTTATTCTGTTCATCACATGGCTTTTAGCAGCATCCCTGCTACGAGGTGTCAGTAAAATCCTTCTAACTGAGATACCAAACATGTCTCCAGACATTGCCAAATTCCTCAAGGGACAAAATCAACCCCCTTCCTCCATTAAGACCATTGTGGTAGGCAATAAAAAGTGTCAAGTGATGCCTCCATTTCAAATAGAGAAATAACTTTATACCCCTTCATCATTCTGATACTTATTAATTCATCTGTTCAACACTTATTTATTGAATTTCAGTAGCTGTGTATTAAGATAATGAACAAAACTGTTATGACCACAATATTCATGAAGTTTATAATCTAGAGAGGGAAACAAAACTTAAGGAAATAGAAAGACAGATTTATGATTTCAAATTGTGATAAGTACTACACAGGTGAAACACAATAGCGTCTACACTAAGCACAACGTCAGGCAGATGAGACAAAGGGGTCCCTAAAAACATGAGAAAATAAAAATTCTACTTTAATATTAATAGAATTTTAGATATTCTTTTTCTAATTGTACCATCTAAACTTACTAGAGGATTCTGTTTTATACTTTCATGTTTTGGATTAGTGAATAAAGAGCCCTAGTCCGGTGCTGAGATGGGACGTCAATTTGAGCGTCAATTTGAGGGTGTTTTCAAGGCCTCTAAAATTATTGCACATATACAACTCTTTCACTCTCGCTCCTAAGGCAATCATCATAAACGGATTTGGATCAGATAAGATCGAGAGTAAGCAGAAGTCCTCTTTCCCAGAGTTTTATGATTCTAACACCCGGGGCAAAATTTAGAGGCAAACTTTTGAGTGTCGTGCATCAGCTAAAGCTTTCAGTCTCACTGCCACATTTGCTCTTTAGTTTGCAGGTTGTGAACTCCTTAAAGATATTTCTAAAATAAAAGTCCACTAAGTAAACCATCTCCCCAGTGACCCAGAGTGTGAAACATTCTTCATTATGACCAAGGTGGGAGGAAGATGTGATAATGAGGCCCTGTTGTTGCAGTACCCAAACTCAGAAGTTTGTTAATAAGAGGAAGGGGAGGCAAATGTTTTGTACTCTTGTCTCTTTGGATTAGAGGCTAAAAGCAACCAAACACAAAGCAGGGTCAATGTGTTCAACTGTAAATGAAGAGCGGTGGGCATTGATTATATGCAATCAGTTTATCTAAGTTATGGTCTAAGCAATTCTTCAAGTTAGTGCATAGCTGAGTCAGTGCTCAGCTTGATTCAATCCATAATCCATTTGTGTTTGGCAAGTATTTCTTAGAAATATAGATTAACAGCTTATGGAATACTTTGAGTAGGATGAGAAACAGTATGAAAGTAATTTTTCTTCAATCACAGCCTCCAAATGAGCTCTAGCAAATCTTCCTTTTTTATCCCTTAGTTTTGTATCTCGACTAGAACTCATACTTGTTCAGTCATTTTTCTTCATTTTTTCATGTATTTGCTATGTCAATTTTTGCAAGTTTAATTAAAGAATTCTAGATAAGTGTTTTGTCAAAACAAATTTGTAAAACACACTGACACTTAGATCCACTGAAAAATGAATCATGCACTGGAATCCTTGATTCGAAGGATTCTATTGTTTTTGTTTTTGAATTAATGTATTTATTTTCAAAACTAAGTTTATTGTGATACATTAATGTAATATTATACTAAAACAATCATAAATCTCTAGGACATTTTAACTATACAATTTTAAATTCATGAATGTCTTATTATCCATTATAATTCTAACAAAACTTATCTTTCTTATGAATATGAATTATCTCTAGCTACAATCCTAAAAACTACATTACTTTGTATTTTGTAATATTAAAATAAATTTTATGCATGTTTGTTTAGTTAAATATTTTTTGGTTTACAAATTACACGATACAGTCTCTGAAACTTTGTATACAAAAGTAATTGTCGACTGCTGTGGATCAAAGTATAAGAATCAGTTTTATTCATTTATCAAACTCAAAGTGACAATTATGCCAATTATGTTACAATTATGGTAAGCAGACTAATTAGGATTTTGTAGAAACTACAATGTCAAGTTTTATCTGTGTAAGATGATGCTATTAGACACATTAATTGCCCTTTGCAGCCAATCTTACCCCCACTTCCTTTCTCCTGCCATAGGCAAGCACTGATTTCCTTTCTATTGCTATAGATTATTTTTACCTGTTCTAAAAATCACATGGGAAGAGAACCACACAGCATGTACTCCTCTGTGACCAGCTTCTTTCACTCAGTTCAGTGTCTGGGCGATTTATTCATGTTACAGGGTATATTCATTGTTCATTTCTTATTATTGCTAAGTATATTATGCATTGCATGAATATACCACACCTGATTGATTAATATACCCTGTTGATAGACGTTTGGACAGTGTTCCTGTTGGGGCTGCTATGAATAGTATTGCTGCCAATATTTGTATACAATTATTTGCATAAACACATGCTTTTATATTTTTGAGTAAACATCCAGATGCAGAATTGGTGGATTTTATAGGAAACTTACATTTAACTGTGTAAGAAGCTAAAAACTGTCTTCTAAAGTAACTGCACCACTTTATGCTCCCACCAACAATCTGAACGTTCCCATCGCTCTAAGCCCTCTTCAACACTTGGTATTGCCATTTCTTTTTATTTTATCCATTCTACAGGGTGTAGCAGTATCTCACATTTTTAAGTTGGTGAATAATGATGTTGAGCATCTTTTCATGTTATTATTAGCTGCTAATGTATTCGTTTTCGTGAACCAGCTGTAAAAACATTTGCTCATTTTTCACTGAATTTTATTTTTTATTATTGACCTGACTGGATATATCTTACTTCCAAATATATGTTGTAAATATCTACTTTTCACTCCCTTGACAGTGTTTTTGAAAAGTAGAAGGTCTTAATTTTCAAAAATTTTAACTAATTTGTATGGTTATTGACTTTGTTTATTTTCTAAGAAATCTTTGCCTAACATGATTATCACAACTTTTTCTTCTATGCTCCCTCTAGAAATTTTACAATTTTAGTTCTTATGTTTAGGTATAGTTTCATATTAATTTTGAATATGTTGTGAAGAAGGGTTTGAGGTTTAGTAGTAGCCATAATAGCAGTATATGGATATTAAGCAATTCTAGCAGCATTTCTTTAACAGATTATTCTTTCCACGGTGAATGGCATTTATCAAAAACCAATTTATCATTTAAGAATGGATCTATTTCTGGAGCATCTATTTTATTACACTATTTAACATGTATACATTTAGGCCAATGTGTTACCGTCTTGTCTGAAACTTCCTAGTAAGTTTTTGTTTGTTTGTTTGTTTGTTTGTTTGTTTTGGAGATGGAGTCTCGCTCTGTCGCCAGACTGGAGTGCAGTGGCGTGATCTCGGCTCACTGCAACCTCCACCTCCTGGATTCAAGAGATTCACCTGCCTCAGCTTCCCGAGTAGCTGGGACTACAGGCACACGCCACCACACCCAGCTAATTTTCGAATTTTTAGTAGAGATGGGGTTTCACCATGTTGGCCAGGCTGATCTCAATCTGACCTCGTGATCTGCCCGCCTCGGCCTCTCAAAGTGCTGAGATTACAGGCGCGAGCCACTGTGCCTGGCCTCCAGTAAGACTTAAAGTCACATTGTATTAATATAAACCTTCCACCTTGTTATCCTTTATCAAAATTATTTAGTCCATTCCATATCTTTTGATGTTTCATATAAATTTTAGAATCACCATGCCAATTTCTGCCCAAAAAACTTGTGGAATTTTTGTTGGGATAAAATTGAGTCTATAAATGAATTATGGAGTGAGAGGTGCTAAAATATCTGATCAAGGTAAATTTGTTCATTTATCTTTTTAGTTCTGTCATTTATGGTTTATAAAGTTAGATGCTCTGCAATTAGGTGCATGCATATTCAGGACTGCTATATTTTCCTGATAACGTTGAAGAATTGGACGTCTTAAGTGTTTAGTCTACGAATCTATAAACACGTTGTATCTCCCCATAGTTAAGAAGCCAATAGAAGAAAAGCAATGGAAACTAAAAGTGTTTAGCCCAAATTAGACAAGAAAAGAGAAACAGAGAGTTAAAATCCAAACAGAACAAATGAAAAATAGATAGCAAGAAAATAGAATTAAACCCAAATATATGCTATTACTTACATCAGATATATAATATATATATTTACTTGCAGTGCTTTAAATATAAAAATATATAATATATAAATATATATTAAATATATATAATTTATATATATTAAATATAAATAAATATACATTAAATATATAATTATATGTTAAACATAAATAAATATATTAAATACATATAATTATATATTAAATATAAATAAATGTATATTAAAATATAATTTACATATTAAATCTAAATAAATTTATATAAAATATATATCAAAGATATATAATATATATTTTTATTATATATAATATATGAATAAATAACATATATATGAATAAATAATATGTATTTAAATATATATTAAGTATATATTTATATATAAGTATATATTTATATATAAAGTATATATGAATATATATTAATAAGTATATATATAAATAAGCTGAGATTTTCAGACTGCATTAAAAAAGCAATACCTAACTATATACTGACTACAAGGGATATATTTTAAATACAGATAGTTTGAAAAAAAGAATTGAGAGGGATATACTATGATAATAAGCATTTAAAAAGCAGATGTGATTATATAAATAGCAGACATTGTAAAATTTACACAAATAGTACTTTAAGAAATAAAGAGGGACATTATATAATGATAAAAGAGTAATGTTCCACAGGAACTGAATGTTAAGAGGAAATCTCTGAATAGCTTCTGGTTTTCTGGAATTGATTATCTGATATAATCATATTTAAAGGTATTACTGACTCTGTTTCCAGTGATAGATAGGGAACTGGTATTCTCTGGCATACACTGGCAAAACATTTACTCAAATTATCATCTATAGACACTTACAGTCAAATATTTACAGAAATCAAGGGTCTGGGTGACCATGGGTTTGTTGCCATACAACATTTTAATAAAAATGAGGAGTATAATGGGTTGGTTAGTTACTTTAAACTGCTCTGGAGAACTTGGGGGGAAAAAAGGGTAAGTTTTATAGGCTAGAAGGACATGAAAGCTCCTGTGAATGCATTGAAAGAATCTCTTATCTCTCATAGCCACAAGGATATGTTTCTGAATATCAAACCCAAAGTCTAATTCTGTAGGTGGTTGAATAACAAAGTAAACTCAATTTCCGAACTCCCAGGGTCTCTTTTATTAAAATCCTGGAACTGATTTAGAAGGAAAGGGGTTCTGAAAATTAGAATAGTGACATACAGACCGATCTTTATAAAGATCAACTTGAACTCTTAAATTGGCTTAAGCCTTTTCTGCCAGTGGAGGCAGCCTTTTCAGCCCTGCCTGAGGAGGTCAGTCTCCTCTCAGGTAAAGAATCTATAATTCCTTTTCTGAGGTAGTGGCCTTACAATGTACTGCTGATCTTCCTCAGAACCTACTCTTAACACCTTTTCTTGCTTTTAGACTGACTTACAGTCAGACTCTGGCCCAAATAGGAGAGGTACATAGTGTGATCCATGAGGAGTTACAACACAAACCAAAAAAGTTGGATGATTTTGACAATATGTAGTAGCAGAAACCGGAATACTATCTATGGGACTGAATCTAAACCATATAAGATGAATATGGAAAGAATGTAAAGTTGGATTGAGCTGAATATATTGATATGAACCCACTAAGCAGACAGTCTCTATTAAATATTTTAGTTCAAGGAGCTAGGAATAGCCCCAACAGATTGCTTGGTCAGATGATTAAAATATGGATGCAAATGCAATACCAACTGAAGATGAAAGGTCAGAACTTCTTTGCTTTGCTGTCAAGAAAGGCATCCAAATACTTAAGGAAACTTGAATGCTGGAGTGAATTTATCATCTAAGATATGCTCATCCAGTGCAGGAGGGACCAGGAAATAAGACTTTCACCACAGCTGTATGAAATACATTTATGAGGGAAGTCCAGCATCCTAGATGTGTTCTGCAGTGGAAGAACAACCTAATGTTCTTACAATACAATACACACTTTCTCCAAGAGTGTATGGAGAAAATATACCAATGAGGTGAACCTAAAGTTGGGTATAGTAGGTTGAGGAGAGAAATTGAAGGTAAAAACATGGAAAACATAACCAAGAAAGACAGAACAGTGTGTGTGTCAAGTCTTGGAGTAGAGGAGGTGTCACGCATCGTCAGGATTGACAAGGAGGCTTGTGTTACTGTAACGCAGGCATTGTTTAGGCAGCAGCATGGGATAAAGGAGAAATGTGCACAGGTTGAAAACTGATCACACCTGCATTCATTTTCCAAGCACTGTGGATTTATGCAAAGGTCAGTGTGTGGGAGGAGAGAGCACAAAAATATACTTGATGATAGGTACAAATCTTTGGTATTACACACTCAGGTATGCTATCAATGTAATGTATTTTTCTGCAATTCAGTTAAATTTGCTTATATGCTTGCATTCCTTTGGGTACAATAAATAAATCTCAGTATATTTAGGGTTTACTCCTTTTCCCCGGGGTGACATCCAGGTGCCACTGGACTTGACCTCAACATTATTATCTGTGGGTACTCTTTGTGGTCTGTCTTGAGGAATGCGTTTTCCTAACTTTAAGGAGCACGCTTAGCAGCATTTTACCTCCAAGAAGGCAAGTTTTCCTTCCAGCCTTGTGAAGTCTTCCTCTTGCAATGCATATGTCCCAGCCACAGGTCTCTGTATCCTGTGGCTAGTGCTGATGGGCTGGCTTAGCCTTCTTTCTATTGCTAGGAAGTCATTAAGTTTTTAAAGAAATGTCAAGTCTAAGATGGCGGCTGTTAAAAATTATTGCCTTCCATGCTTTTGCTCTAAGTCCTTTCCTGACAATCAGGAAGTTTAAATGCCCAACTTTGCTTTTGTTTGTTTGGTTTTCATTTCCTATGCCAATCACCCTGTATCTATCCATGTAATTCAAACCTTTGTGTAAACCTCTTCCAAACACACTCTTTCATAGTCCTCTGACATTTCTGAAGTCAGGTATGACTACTGAGGTGCCATTTTAACACTTCAACCAGTATTTTTACAGGGTCACAGTACTAACTCTATGTCCTGGGTTTTCAATCAGACTTTCACAGTGTGAGACATCTGAGAAAACTCCAATTAGGCTCCCACATCTAGTCAGGATGACTCTGAGGATACAACTCAAGTCGCTGTGCTAATGGGAATTGGGACACTGTAAGACATTCTACCTTCTACAGAAAATCTTTTCTATTCACTATTCTGTCCCTAGAGCTATTTGACCTTTATTTTACCATATTAACAAAATCTTGAATTGATTCTTACTGTGTAACTAGCCACATGTTCATGGAGGAAATGGATTTGGGAATGACTCCTGGTAGCTTCTCTAACTCCTGAATATAGTACATAATTAACTTTTAGAAGAAAGAGTTGGAAGATCTGATAGGCCTGCTGCAAAATAACACTTACAATACATTAATACATTAAGATGTAAGGCCTAAGATACATTAATGCCTTTAAAATGTAGTTTCTGAAATATACCAATGCAGCTATTATTTCATTATATATGTTAAAAAGCTGTATGCCACAGATACATACTCAAAAGATATTCTCCTTGAATGAAAACAGACAACCCTAATTTCAATGCTCAGATCAGAACTGAGATATGTGAAATGACTCTATCAATTTTAACATATTATTTTATCACAAAGATGTACGTGATAGAAATAATTTACAAAGTAATTATTCCCTCCTCCACGCACATACACACTGCCTGTAATACATGAGATGAGACTTTGTAAGAATGTATATAAGAACATACATATATAGGGGCTGTATTACATATACTGTTTTGTAAGCTACATTAGAGTTTTTTGTTTTGTCTTTAGTAAAAAAAATTTGTGATTGTCTTAACATGTAAGTTTGTACAGGAACTCTTTAAAGACTTCATAATATTCCATTACATAGGTAGAGAATAATTTATTTAACTAATTCCATATCAATGTAGGTTTTTCCCAATTAATAGTTAAGAGTTACTCAATAAATATGCTTGTAATGTGTGCTTACCTGTCAGGCTCTTTTCTTAGGATTAATTGCTAGAAATGGAACTGCAGAATCAAGCAAAATGTGTCAAGTTCTGCTTTTTTTTTTGTTTGTTTTGTTTTTGTTTGTTTGTTTGTTTAAAGACGAAGTCTCGCTCTGTCGCCCAGACTGGAGTGTAGTGGTACAATCTCGGCTCACTGCAACCTCTGCCTCCCGGATTCAAGCAATTCTCCTGCCTCAGCCTCCCAAGTAGCTGGGACTACAGGCGTATGCTGCCACGCCTGGCTAATTTTTTATATTTTAGTAGAGACGGAGTTTCACTGTGTTGCCCAGGCTGGTCTTCAACTCCTGAGCTCAGGCAATCTGCCCACCTCAGCCTCCCAAAGTGCTAGGATTATAGGCGTGAGCCATCGCGCCCGGCCTATTTTTTAAACTTTTTTATAGAGACAGAGTTTCATCAAGTTGCCCAGGCTGGTCTTGAACTCCTGGGCTCAAGTAGTTCATCTGCCTCAGCCTCCCAAAGAGCTGGGATTACAGGCGTCAGCTATCACACCGGCTTTTTCTTTCTTTTTATTTATTTTTTTTTAACTTTTATTTTAGGTTCAGCGGCACGTGTGCAGGTTTGTGACATAGGTAAATTTGTGTCACGGGGGTTTAATGTGCAGACTATTTTGTCACCCAGGTACTAAGCATAGTACTGGATAGATATTTTTCCTGATCCTCTCCCTCCTTCCATGCTCCTCCCTCAAATAGGCCCCAGTGTCTGTTGTTCCCCTCATCATGTCTCTGTGTTCTCATCATTTAGCTCCTACTTATAAGTGAAAACATGCTGTATTCGGTTTTCTGTTCCTGTATTAGTTTGCTAAGGATAATGACTTCCAGCTCCATCCATGTTCCTGCAGAGGACATAATCTTATTCTTTTTTATAGCTGCATAGTATTCCATGGTGTATTCTTGTTCCATTAAGCGTGCTACCCATAGCTTTTCAAAAGTTCTCTTTTTTTCCCTAATTTGCCTGTTTTGTCTCGAAGTTTAAAATATTTAAATTGAGCACATGACAATTTGGGTTTTCTGTTATGATTCTGACAATAGAAAATTATGGAAGCAATATTTTCTTCTAATTTTGTAACCTCTGGAAGAAATCAGCTTTGATTTTGTGAATGATATGGACAAGATACTTAGCAATATTTTTCCAAAAAATCATATGTCCAATCATCATTTTTGAATGATCTATTCTTTTCCCGTAATTTAAAATACATTATTATTTTCATCATTGACAATGTGCAAACTTTGGATAGTATTTACAGAAAAAAAAAAAGACAGCAAAATGCCTTATATTATGACTGAAACATAAAATAACAACCTGTATGGGATGAGAAAAACAATCCCATAAAAATCACCATTGCAGAAATTGAACCAAGGTTATTTCCACATTTGTAAAACATCTCCAAAATGTAAAATATGAGTTCTGTCCTGGGCCTGAAATGGTTGATGTATAAAGCTCAGAGACCTGTTAGGACCTCCAGAAAAACTGGACCCCAGGAAATAAGCTTCTGAAAATGAAAGCAAAGCAAATCCAATCTAGAGAAAGACATAGAGGGCAAGACTTACACAGGGACTAGGGAACCAGGAAACCTTTGAAAGTGGCCGAAGTTAAGTATGAAATGAAGGCCTGGAGGAGGAAAATAACTAACAACTGACAAAGTAGGGAAGTGGCAGATTTGCAGAAACTGGAAACATAAACCTTGTATTAACCATCATTTAGTAAATATGTTTCTATCAAATACTTAAAAATGTTCACTTGAACAAAACAATAAAAGTATAAAGATTATGCAATTAAAATTGAAGTACCGTTCCTCTTTCCAAATTTAATGTATTATATTCATGCACTGTTTTTCATATCATTATTACTGGAAAATTCTCATTAAAGCACAAATTCCTTAATTTCAAATTTAGGATGATTTAGAGAATAAGTTTATGGTTGGTAAACTGTGTTTTAATATTGTCTAGTTATAATAAGTTTTATTGCACCCCTAAACCAAGGGTAAAATAAAGCATAAATCAAAGTATTTGGAACAGAGTTAGAGTAACCAAACTAGGAAACTATCTCATAAACATAGGAAGGTGGTATAAAACCCCAAAGAGAACCAATGAGTGAATGAATCAATCATATATAGTAACCATGAGGTTTAAAATGCAACCACTTTAGGCCAAGCACTGTGGCTCACGCCTGTAATCCCAGCACTTGGGAGGCCAAGGTGGGCAGATCATGAGGTCAGAAATTCAAGACCAGCCTGATCAACATGGTGAAACTAATGTTTAGTCTCTACTAAAAATACAAAAATTAGCTGGGCATGGTGGCACGTGCCTGTAATACCAGATACTCAGCAGGCCGAGGCAGGAGAATCACTTGAACCTGGAAGGCGGAGGTTGCAGTGATCTGAGATCGCCCCATTACACTCCTGTCTGGGTGATAGAGCGAGACTCCAACTCAAAAAAAAAAAAAAGCTACCACTTTAATACCTTCCTCCAAGAGGTCTCAGTTGAAATCCTGGGGTGTTTACCTTGGTCTTTTCTCTGCAGCAGCCCCTGAACTGCAATTTTTGCCTCTCCAGTTACAAGAGACTGCCAAAGTCCTGCTTAGCTTCTGAGCAATTACATTTTCCTTTGTTTCTTGGGTACTAGCCACAGAGAATTTCAGAATTCAGAAAAATCTCCAAGGGCAAAAGCAACACAGGATGCTGCCCTCACTTCTCTGCTATTCTCCCTTCTCCTGAGTGTTGGTCTCTGAAACACTGGCTTCTTTGGTCCCTAAACTACAAATGTTTTCCAGACAACGATTGGAGACTACTGACTGGTTTAGGACACCATTTTCTGCTTAGCCTGTATGTGTCACAGCAAGAATAGATGCAGTTTTGAATGTAAACATTTTTGCAGAAGGCCCAGCTCACTTCAATGTGCTTCTTTTCTCTCTAGAATTTTGTCCAACAATTCTAGGCTGTCATAGTTGCTCTCCAATACTTCAAACAGTTGTTCTATATGTTCAGTTGAGCTTTTATAATTGTCTTAAGTGGGAGAGATGGTTTGATCAAACTATGTCATCATAGCCCAAATCAGAAATTTCTCCCCTTCATTCTACAATTTTTATTTTGCTATTTTTTATCTTATTTTATCATCCAATTAATAATATTTTCAAATTTTCAGTCTGATTTCTTCCTTGCCCCATGGGCATTTGTATTGGACCATCATATTTATGCATCTTCATATTCTCTGACTAACACTTTGCTGCTTACTCTAAGACACCCCTAAGGACACCAAACCCTTTAGTGGCATGAGGTTCCATGGTTTGTAGCCAATGCCCAGAGACTAGTTTCTCCCATCACTTCCAGACTCAAGTGGTGTGGGAATTCACTTTTGCAAAGGTTGTTGAAGTGACCAAATGAAGATACCCTACAGTTTCAGGAAGCAAACTTTCTGTGGCATGAATTCTGACCTGTGAGAGATAGGAGGCAGGAGACAGACAGCACATAGATACTATTTTTGTATAACCTATTTGTAGACCTCTACATAATGAATGTCTGGATTTTTTGTGGCTTGAGAAGCAGAGAGCAGCAATTTTCAGATCTAGAACTTTGATTTTTTAAAATGGTTTACAGTTTCCAAACATGATTATTTCCTTGAATGTGGTCAGCTTTCTTATATTAAAAACTGTTAAAGGTAATCAAGTTACTGTAAAGCATAATGCAGATTTCCCATTGGTTTAAATTTTTTTTCCCATCATTTCTGTTGATTTTCACGATATTCTTTTCTCCTTTTTCCTGTTTGTTTAAATTGAGTTGAGACATTCTATATGAAAAGTTGGTGTAATAACTTGAGAACTGAGATATTATGTTTCTTCAGAGAAAATTTGCCTTTACTTGTGGCATGTGGCTAGAAAAACCAGCAATCTGGGATAATCCTTTTCTCTGTTATAGACATTGAGACTATTTGAAGTAAAGGTTTACCCTGATGTTTAGAGAATAATAGTCTTCCAGACTGTAACAAAAACCATTAGTGGTCGGTGATGCCTGGGCTCATTTTTCTTGTTAGAC
This sequence comes from Papio anubis, assembly GCF_008728515.1. Lineage (NCBI taxonomy): Eukaryota > Metazoa > Chordata > Mammalia > Primates > Cercopithecidae > Papio > Papio anubis. The sequence goes on from NC_044981.1 coordinate 130,310,227, forward strand.
TCTACAATCTAATCATTTCCCACTAACCATATCAGGTTGTCAAAATCTCTCCAAGGACATGGATAGACAGTTGTCAAAAGGAGATGTACAAACAGCCAACAAACATATGAAAAAATGCTCAACATCACTAATCATCAGGGAAATTAAAACCACAGTGAGATACCACCTTACTCCCTCAAGAACAGCCACAAATAAAAAGTGAAAAACAATAGATGTTGGCATGGATATGGTGAAAAGGGGACACTTTTACACTGTTGGTGGAAATGTAAATTAGTACTATCACTATGGAAAACAGTATGAAGATTTCTTAAAGAACTAAATGTAGTACTGCCATTCAATCCAGCAATCCCACTACTGGATATCTACACAAAGGAAAAGAAGTCATTTTATGAAAAAGACACATACATACTTATGTTTATAGCAGCACAATTTGCAATTGAAAAGATATGGAACTAGTCCAAGTGCCCACTGACTAACAAGTGGTTAAAGAAAATGTGGTACATATACACCATGGAATACTACTCAGCCATAAGAAGGAACAAAATAATGTGTTTTGCAGCAACTTGGATGGAGCTGGAGGCCATTATTCTAACTGAAGTAACTCAGGAAGGGAACACCAAATATTGTATGTTCTCATTTAAATGGGAGCTAAGCTATGAGAAAGCAAAGGCTTAAGAGTAATACAGTGGACTTTGGGGACTCAAGGGAGAAGGTTCTGGGGGCGACTATGTACTGGGTACACTATACACTGCTCAGGTGATGAGTGCATTAAAATCTCAGAAATCACCACTAAAGAACTTATCCATGTAACCAAAAAACCACTTGTACCCACAAAACTATTGAAATAATAATAATTTTTAAAAGCTCTGCTTCACTCTTCGTATACTCAGATGCTCCTTTTGGTATTGGCCCTAAAGTTTAGATTCATCTCTCTGAATTTCGTTTTTCCCTGAATCTTAAATAATTGTTGATTGCATTTATATCTTTCTGATATTTTAAAGATTTTTAAAATACTTTTTCCAAATTTCCTAGATCTTCTCACTAGGAGAATGGAATAAATAACCTATTCTACCATTACTGGAACAAGATGTCCCACATAGGAATTTTTTAAAATAAATGTAATAAGAAAATTTTCTTTTGTGATATATTTTATAATTCAAGGTCACTGAATACATTTGCGTCTTAAGCAAACAAAATAATTACAGATAAATGTATATTTGTAATCTATTTTTATATCAGGGTATGAGTTTTTGATGTCTGGGACTAGTTCTCAACTGTAATAAGGAAGACTTAGACAAATTTATTTTCAATCATATTACCTGCAAATAATAGTTTAACTTCCTATTTTTGAATTTCTATATTGATTTTTCTCTCATTTAGGTGTGTTAGCTAGCCATGTGAAAATATTAGACCATCTTGTCTTTAGCTGGAGCCTAAAAGAAATGTTCAAATGTTTCATCTCTAAGTATGTGCTGAATACGTTTTGGTAACAAGTATGTTTTTGTCACAGTAATAAAAGAAACAATGACCACTTAAAACTCAGAGAAATAAAACTTAGGCAAGATACAGCAACCTTCATTCTAAAGTTCAGTATTAACGGATTTGGTGTTTCAGTTCTTATTCTTTTGAGTGATGATGTGATGGACTTAACCAAGGCTATTGAAGAGTTTTCCTAAAATCACCTGTCCAACTCTAATTCAGCCATCTATGCCCAAAGAGGTTATCACATGGTGACAACAAAAGCATTATATAGAATACTCTAGATATGCATTCCAAAATGACTTCTATTGAACCAATGTGTAAACTCCCAGAGAGTAAAATGTAAAGTTACAGCACACATTGTTTATACTCTTTTTAATACACCATTTTTACAGTATTAGCATAGAATTTTGACTCTGCAACATTCTAGGTAATGAAATACACATTATTTTTAGTGTGAGAAAAACTACTAAGAAAAGTTGTGGAAGCAAGTTATACATTATTTTCAGGAGATAAAGGTTAACCTAGAAATGACAGCTACTAGTGATGATTGGTAATTCTTGCAGTTTCCATTTGCTAATAATCTTTGTGCCAGACTTTTTGTGGTAGATTTTTTCACATGAAACATTTCTGGGCAATGTCTATAGTCACTTCCGGATCCCAAGGCTGAATTATTGGTTCCACCATATTATGGGTGAGCATGCTGAGATTCTGCCCAGCCATTAAGCAGGAGAGGCTTACCTGCTGCCTCCCAAACTCCTAGAAGGCACAATCATTAAAGAAACAGGGAGGAATAGTCACAGAAGAGCAGCAAATAAACACACCCTTTGGTAGTATCATCCCACGTGGACTGTATCTGACTGTGTCTGTTATGAGCTGAATTGTTACCCCAAATTCATATGTTGAAGTTCTAACCTCTAGTACTCACGTCTAGATAATTAAGTCAGAATGAAGTGATTAGAGTGAGCCATAATCCAATACGATTGCTTATCTTTATGAGAAGAGGAGTTTAGGACACACACAAATAGAGAAAGACCAGGTGAAGACACTAAAAGAAGACAGCCATCTACAAGTTAAGGAAAGAGGCCCTCAAAAGAAATTCACCCTGCTGACACCTAGACCTTGGACTTCCAGCCAGTAGAATCATGGGAAAATAAACTTTTGTTGTTTAAGCCATCTAGTCTGTGGTACTTTCTTATTGTACCCCTAGTCAAATAATACAGTTTAGCAAAAACCACTTAAACAATGCAGCCCTAGCCAACTAATACAGTATTGCAAAAGACATTTAAAGAATGGCCACTTGTAATTCCAGCACTTCGGGAGGCGGAGGCAGGCAGATCACCTGAAGTCAGGAGTTTGAGACCAGCCTGGCCAACATGGTGAAACTCTGTCTCTACTAAAAAATACAAAAAGGAGCCGGGTGTGGTGGCATGTGCCTGTAATCCCAGCTACTCGGGAGGCTGAGGCAGGAGAATCGCTTGAACCCGGGAGGCGGAGGTCGCAGTGAGCTGAGATCACACCCCTGCACTCCCACCTGGGCAACAAGAGCAAAACTCCATCTCAAAAAAAAAAAAAAAAAAAAAAGAATGGCCACTTGAAAATAAATGAAAGTAAGTTGAGCATTTTAAAAAAAAGATTCAAAATGTCACATCCAAAAATGCGATTCAGAATTCTGTAAATCGGAAAAAACAAGTGCATGTGGCAAGGATGTGTACAAAACATAGAGACAGGTGACATGTGTGAACCACTTTATCATTTATTATTTAATGTAGTAAATATCTTTACAATAGTTTAATCTTCCTGTGATCTTTTTCCTGGTTAATTTGAAAAGTGATATATTTCTCCAATTTTGAAAAGTTTTATTTATTTATTATATTTAATTTCCTCATAAATTCATAATTTTGAAAATATTTTTAATTTTCTCAACTTAGTGCTTAGACTTATTCTGAAAATAAACTAATGGTTGATGAACTAGCCTTTAAAACATCCCCGCTTAAAATAAGTTTTATGGCTTTCCTAAACCAAGGATAAAATAAAGCATAAATCAAAGGATTCATGACTGAGTTATAATAAGCACCCTGACAGCAAATTTCATAGATATAGGCAGGGGTCAGGAAGCCCATAAAGGCATCAATTAATATATCAATTGTATATGGTAACCATGAAATAATAAATGCTATTACCATGACCCCCAGGGTTTTAGCTGCTTTCCTCTCTCTTGGCCACTCTGATTTTGTAACTCTGAGGATGATTCTACTTTGCTACTAGTAGTTTCAATTTTTATAGCTTGTTGTTTAGCTATAAGAAAAATCTTACTGTAAATAATTATCATAACAAGGGTAGGTATGAAGAATAACAGAAAATCTATCAACACCCAGCCTTGACTTACAACAATTTGACAGCCACCTACACAGCTGAGAGCACTTACTAATTCCTCCAGTCCATCATCATTGGCACCTGTGTAGAATACAGCACTGGTATACGTGAGAGGCAGAATCCAGGACACGCTGACACAAATTCCGGACACAGACATGGTGAACTTGGTAGGATAGACCAGGGGGTCAGTAATGGCAATGTATCTGTCGATGTAGATGAAGCACAAGTGGAGAACAGAAGAGTAACAAAATGCCACATCACAGCAACTGTGAAGAGCACAAAATTTGGCTCCAAAATACTAGCAGCTCTCTACGGTCCTGACCATGCTGAAGGGTATCACAGTCACACCTACCAAGAAGTCAGCACAGGCCAGAGAGGCAATGAGAAAATTGGTTGGAGACTGCAGTTGCTTAAAATGAAGAACAGAAGTCATTACTAAGAGATTTCCAAATACAGCCAGCAAAGACCCAAAACTAAACATCGTGTACAGAATCACCCAGGACCCAGGAGAATAGGGAGTTTTAATACAAGATCCAATTCACATCCCCACAGCAGAGCTGCACAACAGGTTGGGAAAAATTGCTGGTCACGGTTCTGCTGTTTGTTGTTTGCTATTTCTGTCCTTCCTTGTGATAGGGAATTATAATTTTGAATTCTGAAAATTAAAACAAAAACAAACAAACTGCATATGTGAGTACTTACAAATATTGTTTCATATTATATTCTTTTTTAATTTTAATTATCAAGAGAAATTAAATTTCAAAACATAAAACATAATTCTGTCTTTAATCTCATAATTATTTCTGTCACTATGTCTAAACCTCGTAGCTAACCTCAAGCAAATCTACTATGAATTTTCATCAGCCCAGTAATCACATTAACCAAATAATTGAAGAAATGTAATTTAAATACCTAGTTTTACACACATGTGAATCTCTTCTTTTCAAAGGATGATCTTGTATAACATAATTACATATTTGAGAAGTCACCTTTTAATAAGCTTCCATCTCCTAGGACATTTTAGAAAACCAGCCAATCCATCGTACCCATTATAAATTCTTCACAAGGAATCCCCACAGTGTAAGATGTGAATCATGAAATGAATCCCACTTTTGATAATTATAATTAATAAGTTCTCCTACCATAGGAGAACTGTTTCTCTGTGCTCTGCAACTTGGTAGAAACACTTATGATTTTCATAACCATGAGATTTCTTTAAATTCAACTGTCCTGAAATAGCCTAACCCAGCATTTGACAATAATATTATCTATTCCTTATTTACAAGACTGTCTGTATCATTTGCAGCATCCAGCACAAAATAAAATGCAGAGACGCTTGTTCAAAAATATGGACAAAAATGTCATTAAAGGTACCGAAATAGAAAGCTTTCACCTTTCTTTTGTGGTCTTTCTTGGCCTGTCATAGCATTCAATATCTGCTATGTAATGTCCTTGGACAAAGAGGTATTTGCAGGGCAAGTGAGGACTCTCACAGGTGTCTGCATGCCCTGCCTTGCAACTCAGCTTGCACGTGGCCCACCCACTGCCAGATTTCCCCTCCTACCAGCTGCCGAACCAATATGCCATAGTCAGGATGGGGGCAAGAAGCTGAGCCAGGCATCTGCCCTTCTGACAGGCCTGCTACCTCAACTAAAGGTAGACCGATGACCCCCAAGGGATCACAACCTGCACACCAGAAAGCACTTGATACCTGGATTGGAGGTGATGAGGGGCTTGGCCCTGTTGAGGAGCTCATCAAACGTGCTATGACTCTGCCAGCCAGAGATGGGGACAACAGTCTATGCCTAGCCCTGAGACAGTGGAGGATGTGCCTGACTGCAACTCTCCCTGTGATGCATCCTGTCCTCTGCAGGGGTGAAAAGAGGATGGCAGTGGTCCCTGGTCAGAGCAGGTAGGAGGAGACTAGATGGAGCCCAAGGTGCCATGGGGCACGGGAACATGAGGCTGAATACCCATCCCAGGGAAGAAGGGACAGGTGTAATGCAAGACTACTGGTGGTCTGAGGTTCAAAGCACCCAGCACACACTCCGTTGTCCCTTCACTTAACAACACACACACTTCAAAGACAGAAATTCAAGACAGCAACTATGGGCATGAAACCCTAATAGTCTAACATTTAAGTCTCTAATCCATCTTGAATTAATTTTCGTATAAGGAGTAAGGAAAGGATCCAGTTTCAGCTTTCTACTTATGGCTAGCCAATTTTCCCAGCACCATTTATTAAATAGGGAATCCTTTCCCCATTTCTTGTTTCTCTCAGGTTTGTCAAAGATCAGATGGTTGGAGATGTGTGGTGTTTTTTCTGAGGCCTCTGTTCTGTTCCATTGGTCTATATCTCTGTTTTGGTACCAGTACCATGCTGTTTTGGTTACTGTAGCCTTGTAGTTTAATATTTTTTAAAAATACGAAGAGCTTCACATAATGTAGTAGTTGTCCTTTTAGTATCAGATAATTGAGAAAAATACATGTGGACAAAAGTTACTATAAATTCAGCAATGACGTTAAATAAATATGTATTTTATCAATAAAAAATAAACATGTATTATTTATAATAGTACATATACATAAGAGACATAGTATTTATATAGCCTCTACGTGGGACATAAGTGGATTAATTACCTCTTTGCAATAGTTCTGCAACCTCCCATTGGCTGAAGCAGACAATTTGGAACCACAGTGCTCCAGGATTGAGAAGCTCAGCAGCATGTTCCAAAGTCAGATTTTACTTGCAGATGGTCTTCCCGAGTGAAGCCTACTTCCACCCTCAGTGTGTCTTGTTTCAAATATATCCACGGCCCTGCAGCAACTTGGTATGCAGCTTGTGAAGAAGTTTATCGCTTATTTGTATAAATAAATGATGTGTAGAAGAGAGGAGTGGTGTTGCATTAACAGTCTAGTTAGTTTTGGGGAAAATAAATTTTTGATCAAAAGACTTCCTTTTTAAGCACCACAAGAAGAGGAAAAGAAAATAAGCAAGAAAGAGGAGATTGGAAGTGTATTCTCCACTATGATGTGGATTCGATCTTGGAAATATAACTGTACAGTATTTATTTCTGAAACCAGTTCATCTAAAATTACACTCTACATAGTACAAGTAAATGGAATGGGATATATTTTTAAAGTGCTCCCAAACTGTGTTCCTTATTTTTTATGTGTCAATGTAAGTTCACACTTGCAATTGAAGAAAGGAACTCACATTTCTATTAAGACATTACCTGACTCTCGAGTTCTGAGCTCCTTTTTAAAGAAGGAGAATATGGGACCTTAACTGTGAGCATTTGAAAGTTGATCAATAAAGCCGTTCCTTAACAGTATTATCTGAACCACAAATAGGTACCCTGCTACGAACACTTGCATCTTCCTTTTGTCCTCTTTTACCTTTAATTTGCTTTCCTCTGAAATATTCTCTGATCTTTTTGAAAGGTATTAACACACAAATATGAAACAGCTTAATCTTGTGTAAAGTATTTCCAAACTGGTTCATCTACAAAATGTATGACACGTAATATTTGTGTAGCTCTATTTACTCACTTACTTTTTCTTTTCATTTTATAAAACAAACCTATTACAGAATTGTCTGGGAAAATCAGCTACCTAAACAAAGATTTCAGGCTGTGATTCAGGGATTTGAAAGGCAAACCATTTTATTATTTGTTTTTTCAAATTTTGACTGTATCTGGAAACACTCAATGTATACTTTTAATTTAAAAGAATTAAAATTTCTATTGATTGAGAAATGTATAATCAGATGGGAAAACTGAAGCTGTTCCTAGAGTGTATAATACCAATTTGGGTATTTGCTATTTTGAAACAATGCTTGGCTATATTTGGATTACTCAGCTTTATACAATTTCAATGTCAAATACAATATCTGGTACAAAGTAAGGACTCAAAAGTGAAAAATTGCTCATTTGAATTGGCTTTTAAAAATTATTATTTTATTTAAAATTACTAAAAAAAAGAACTACAGAAGCCATCTTTTTGTTCACATGCTTATTCCACAATAATAAATTATATTCTCCAAAAGTAAGATGTAGTGTGTATTCACATAATCATTAAACGTTTTCTTTGCTAACACAGTCTTTGTAAAATGAGCAGAAAGAACTGCCAGGGTTCAGAAAATAAAAGCGCTCAAGCGTTTTTCAGATGATCTCCGAGCACTAGAAAGTTCTACATTCCAGCTCTCTATAAGTCTTTTTACATTAAAATAAAGTTTCAAGAATTTATAATCCCGTGTCTTCTTCTCAAGAAAGATATACATTAAAGATTTTTGTCCTCAGAGAATCTAACTTGTAAGTAAAGCAGGAGCTTTATTTTCCCCTTTGTGTATTTTTGACAGCTGAACACTGATCATTAGTGTAGGAGAAACTACAAAACTTGAAAATATTTGAAGATACAAGTAGGAATCTCAGAGAAGAAAGTAGGGAACCACTTTCTTCTAACCACAAAAGAATGCTAAATGGAAAAGATTAGACAGATCTTATTCACCTATCACTAAATCTAAAATATGTCAAAATACATGAAGACAACAAATGCTTTAGAACAACTATTGAACGTATCATCCTCCAACTTGGCAGATGGTCATGCTTGCCTCTCTATGTCCAAGTGTTTGTTTTTGCACTTGACCTTAATTTCAAGTTAGTTTTGAGGTCTCCACAGTAATGTTTTTAATCTGTCTCTACTTCTTCAGAAAATAAATTAGTTGTTGACAAATCACTCCTTAAGACCTTGCCGCTTACAATAAGTTTTATTGCCTTCTGAAACCATGGGTAAAAGAAAGCATGTATCAAGAGGTTCATAGCTGAATTATAATAAACACACCAAACTAAAATCTCATAAACATAAGGAGGAGTTATAAAATTCATATAAGCATCAATCACTGCATCAATGACGTATGGTAGCCAAGAGACAAGAAATGCTGCCATAGCAATTCCCAAGGTTCTGGCAGCCTTTCTCTCTCTTTTTGCTACTCTTTCCTTGTAACTCTCTGAGGAGGACAGAGCTTGGCTGGTTGTACTTTCTATCTTTCTAGCCTGATGCTTGGCCACCAAAAATGTCTTACTGTATATAAACACCATGGCGACAGTTGGTATAAAAAATAGAAGAAAGCAAAGTAGGACCCAGTTTTGATTCAGTGGAGCCTGACAACCTCTTACACAGGTGAGAGCAACTACTAATTCCTCAAATCCTTCTTCGTTGGCCCCCGTGTAAAAGATTGAAAAGCTGTATGTGACAGAAAAGAACCAGGAAAGAACAATGCATATCCCTGAAACTGACACAGTAAACTTGGTTGGATAGCTCAGAGGATCACTAACAGCAATGTATCTATCACCAGAGATACAGCATAAATGAAATAAAGAAGCAAAACAGAAGGATGTGTCAAAACATGTATGGAATTTACAGTAACTGTCCCCAAAGTACCAACAGCTCTCCACAGACCTCACTGTGCTGAAGGGCATCACAGTGACTCCCTCCAAGAAGTCAGCACAGCCAGCGACGTGATCAGAAAGTTTGTAGGTGTGTGCAGTTGTTTGAAGTGGAGGATAGCAATCATGACCAGTAAGTTTCCTAACACTGCCAGCACAGCCCCAAAACCAAGGACAGCATAGAGGATAGCTCGAGGATCTGGTGAGTAAGGAGTTTTAATGCAGGATCCGTTCACGTTCTCGGGACACAGCTCCACAGGCTCAGCTTGGGAGAAATTGTTCACCATTGCTTTCTTGTTTGAACTATTTTAAAGTTCTCAAATTCCTGCTTTCAAAAAATTTTTTTAAAGGCAGCAATTTCAAAGACTTCTAGGAGGGGGGAAAAAATCTCCAGTTAAACTGATAAAAGTTTGTGATTTTTCTACCAATATTTTTCCATATTAACTGTAACCTCTTGACCTTTCTAAAAAGTGTTCCCACATTCACATTTTAATATATTTAGAGTGGGAATGTGTTGCAGAAAGCCATTAAAAATATAGTCAAATATACTCCTAAATAAATGGCTGGCAATACACTTAGTCCAATGAGATATATAGATATAATTTGCTAACCATTAAAAAAAAATCTTTTCTTGTGTGTTACTTTACCTTCTGAAAAATCTCGTCTGTAATCACCACAGTTGAGAAGTAATTTGGCTGTCAAAGCTGAGCTTTATTACATTATCTCCCCTGAGCAGCACTTTAGCATTAATGACAAACTGTTCTTCATTTATTCATGAAGGTAGAGGTAAATTACATCTCCTTCAAACTATGCCTTCAAAATCCCTATAGTATAGAGTGTGAAGACTGAGGAAAAGTTTCCTCATAATAGCTTTAAACTTACTTTAGGAATACATTTCTTCTACTAGTTATGTCTTCAGAATTTGTGGGGTTTTTTTCTTTTTATATTCTTTCATGATTCAGACAGCTTGAGATGATTTAGAGAACCAATCTTATTGAATTGATATTAGTCAGTGTAAAAGTATTTTCCAGGCTAATAGGCAGTGTTAGGTATCTAAAATTAATGATTTATTAAAATACCAATAACTCACCTAACATCTCACCTTCCCATCCTTAGAAAAATGGTGTAGTTTTAACCTATCACAGAAGAATGGACAAAAACTGGGGTGGACCAGAGAGGGATGTTTTTGGATAAGCCATATCCTTGAAGAATAGATTCATGCTGAGTCATCTAAGGCACAAATAGAGACTAACTTGGTTTCTCTAGGTGTATGAGTTTGTTGGTATACCGAGGCATATGGTCTTAAGAAGGTTTAAAGGGTTCACCTAACAACAGTGAATAGTTTTACTTCATTTAACCATGAATAAGTGCAACCTTGCATCTGAATCTTCATCTGTGAGCTAGAGACTGAACTACTTTTATTGGCATTAACCCTATGCCATGGGTCTGGGCTCTGTTGAAAGTGTAGATTCCTAGAAAAGGTTACATGTGTACACATAAGTGTGTATATCTTTTCTCTATATAGCTACAGTTTTTAGGTAATAGGCTTCACTAGTCTGTGAATTTTAAATTTTGTGTGTGTGTATTTGTGTGTGTGTGTTTCTGTGTGTACAGGTGTGTGCCCAGGTATTTTCAGGTTTCTCTAGTATTTTCTGGCTTCACTGATCTATGAGTTTTAAATCAATTTATTTTTACTTTTATTTCCCAGTTCATTCTTACCAGAGCCCTCACTAGTTTGATGGTACAAGACTTAATCTCCTCCTTGCAAAATGTCTCCTGGTTACTCCTAGGATTCCTCAGAAGGGTGCATCTATGTGCACACAGATCAGTCTACCCAATAAAATCACATTCCATACCCCCATGTTCTCTTCTTCCCCAGGTCTCCTGATAAGGTCCACCACACCTCTTGCTTTACTCTCAGAATGGCTAAACAAATTTCACCACTGCCACATCCATGGTGCCCTGCCTGAGATTCTGAATGTCTATTTAAAGAATGCTATTTTCCTAAACTTTAAAAATCCCCACTTCACTAGTACCAAATTAAGGCTGCTATTGTGCAAAAAGATAGTGACCACTTTCCTCACTTTTTAATACTTGAGCCCTAAAATAGTAGCCTTCAGTCTTGTAGAGTGTCTTAAAACTTGCCCATTCCTGGAAGCAAAGACACTTGAGTAGCAAGGAGCACCCCTAAGACCCACATCTTGGTGTTTAATACTTTTAACCAGTAAGAGCAACTGGTGCTTCTTTCTTATTCAAAGAAATGGTTCATTCCCATATGGGACAGGGAAGGAAGTACAGGAGGAAACTGGAACACATTTTGATGCCAAAAATTAAGGAGGATTTTTTTTAATGTTGGAGTATTTCATAAGAACGATGTTGCTAGCATAAATGAGCTCCTATTGACTGAATGTGGGACAATTTGGGTCCTTATATAACTATGGGGAATAAAAAGTATAAACCATTGAAAAAGAATTAGGCCACACTAATCAGATATAGATAAAATGACTGATTGATAGATAAATAGATAGATAGATAGATAATAAATGAAAACTCTTTCTTACAATAGAATGCAAAGTGCCAACTGGTACCTATGAAGAGAGTATAAATTTGAAACATTGTTTTGGAAACATCACACTAATATTGACTTAGGCAAGAATCATCACTAGATGCTAAATTGAGGAGGAGTAGAGTTTTATGAGAATCAGGTAGTATTTATATGGTTTAAAATGTTTCCAAGAAATTGCTTATTACCTGCAAAAGAAAAAATAGTAGCTACATAGTGGAGACATCAAACAAGACCCTGACAAGATGATCAAAATTAATATCCCCAATGAAGGGCAGATGGCGGGGTATGCCTCTGGATAAGATACTGTGAGAAGCACAAAATATGATGTACACGGTATTCTAGTCTGGAGTGCATAACCTGGATTTAATCACGAAGAAATTTCAGAAAAACCCAAGTTGAGAAACATCTTATTTTTAAAAGGGTGGAGAGCGGTGGGGACTGAGGTTATATTCTTCAAAAATGTTAACGTTGTAAAAGCCTAAAGAACTTCTCCAGAATAAAGGAGACTAAAGGGCAAGACAGTTGGGAGGCCGAGGCGGGTGGATCATGAGGTCAGGAGATTGAGACCATCCTGGCTAACACGGTGAAACCCCATCTCTTCTAAAAATCCAAAAAAAAAAAAAAGCCAGGCATGGTGGCGGGTGCCTGTAGTCCCAGCTACTCAGGAGACTGAGGCAGGAGAATGGCGTGAACCCAGGAGGTGGAGCTTGCAGTGAGCCAAGATTGCACCACTGCACTCCAGCCTGGGCAACAGAGCAAGACTCTGTCTCAAAATAAAATAAAATAAAATAAAATAAAATAAAATAAAATAAAATAAAATAAATAAATAAAAATAAGTACAATGCAAGTACTCCAAAATCCAAAAAAAAAACCAGCAAAAAAACCAAAAACAAAAAACCCAAATCTGAAACACTAGTACTTATGTATTAAGCATCCCAAATCTGAAAATTCAAAACCTGAAATACTCCAATGAGCATTTCCTTTAAGTGCCACGCTGATGCTCAGAAAGTTTCAGATTTGAAATTCTGTATTTCAAATTTTTGGATTTTAGATGCTCAACGTGTATTGGCATGTAACTGTATAATTTAGTCAATAAGTTATTAATTATCGAGAGAGGATTTTAAGAGGACTAGAGTAGGAACATATGCCACCCAGAAGTCATGAACTTGAAGCTGAAGCAGTAACTGGGACAACTGAGTTGCCACTTGGGTAAGAGATGAATGTGTTTGGGGTTATATAAGGAATTATTACATAAACAGAAAGAGAAAACCATTTAGATGTAAGTAGAGGGAGCTAAAGTGTGTGAATTGTAGGGGATACATATTAATTTGATTGCCTAATATTCAAATACTCTTCCTATTGGTGAGGAATATCAAGAGAGGCGAAATCAGGGCCCAAGTTATGCTATTGGCCCTCTCCATGCACCATGACTCCCCAGTGTCTACAAGATGCATGCATGCACATGCGTCCATGAAAGGACCATATACGCCAAAGTGACTCCCAAATGCCAAAGGAGCCAAGAAATCAAAGAAGGAGGCAGACAAATTCAGTTTGTCAATATTTTATTGGGGGAACTTATAGACAGAAGCAACGTCTTAGGCAGCTGCAAGACAAATAGATTTCCATACTGCAACCTCCCAGATCCAGGGCTTCTATCTTGGGGGAAAGGTATATGTGTTCTGGAAGAAACCTACAGGTGATTGTGAGCATCATGTCTATGATTTCTTCAGCAGCATCTCGGATTTCTTTAGAGGAAACCTACAATGACCAGGCATTTCTAGACATCAACTAGACATTTTGGTGGCATTCCCAGACTGGGGGTTAGTCAGCAGATTAGCATTTAAAGTAAAGTCATTCTTGTTCCCACAGCCACTCAGAAACTGAAGATGTGACACAAATAGAGTGGGAGTAAGAGATTCTTCCCAGCACCTGCAGTGATACTGTTCCATGGGGATGGTGACAGGGTTCAGCTAAGATTGCAAATTTCTGCGGTGGCTTTCTAAGCAGATCATTCAGTGGTGGAATGTTCACCTGATTCCTCTCTGAGCCTGGTTCTTATGTCTTCCTGTAAATTATGGGGTCTTCCTGAAACCTTTATAATAAATTAAGTTTCTGCCTAAAACAATCTGAAAATGGATTTGATGTTGTGGATGAGAAAAAATGAAAATTCCAGGATGATTTCTTACATTCTGGCCTATATAAGCTGGTAGAGGAAAAAGCATGGGTAGAGGGTGGAAGGGGAGGAGATTTCCAGTTGGCATGTCTTGATGTTGAGATGCCTTTGAACAATCCTATTGGGAACTGTCCAATAAACAGATGGATAGATCTGTGTAGAGCTCAAAAGACTAGAGAGATTTATTTGGGGGCCATCATCTTATATGTCACAATTAATCACCCAGGGAACTAAGAGTTAAAGAAATGGTTATTTATTATAAATCTACTGTGTGTCAGGTATCTACCAAATATCATTGTGAAGTAATGAAATTGCTTTTCTCATGTCACATGCAAGTCAAATAATTACTATCCTGCACTACAGCCTGAACAAAATTGTTCAAAATGCTGTATTTTACTTTATGACTTATGGAACTAGTTAGATATAATGCATTAGTCTGTTCTCGTGCTGCTAATAAAGACATATCCAAGACTGGTTAATTTATAAAGGAAAGAAGTTTAATGGACTCACAGTTCTACATGGCTGAGGAAGCCTCACAATCATGGTAGAAGCTGAAGGAAGAGCAAAGGGATGTGTTACATGGTAGCAGGCAAGAGAGACCCTGTGCAGGGGAACTTCTCTTTATAAAACCATCAGATCTCATGAGACTTATTCACTGTCATGAGAACAGCACAGCAAAGTCCTGTCCCCGATGATTCAATTACTTCCCATTGGGTCCCTCCCATGACACATGGGGATTATGGGAGCTGCAATTCAAGATGAGATTTGGGTGGAGACACAGGCAAACCATATCATATAGTAATGGTCTGAAATTTCTATTATTAGATTCTTTCTAGACCAAAATCTAATTAATATTCTTAACAGAGTTCAAATGATATAATGTTTTTTTCCAATAACTTAAAAAAAGTCCACTTCTTGATCAGTATCAGAAGAAATATTAAGTCATGATAGTTTTCTTAATTTCTTTTAAAAAGTATTTTCAAATACTAATTTTTGAGGAAAGTTTATTCATAATTTAGAAATAATTTACTTAACCATATTATAAATTATGGTGATTGAAAATAAAATTTTTAAAGTTGTAGGTAAAAATATAAAGGGGATTGTGACATATTACTCATTATTTCTTGGCATTTCTTTATTGCTGAACTATTTTTAAGATAACGTCATTCTTGTTCATGGCCCTCTTATTTTCCCATACTCTGCTGCCCCTTAGCGGTCAATCTGAACAGTACTGGGTTGATCAAACGAGGGGACGCCAAGGCTAAACAGGTAAATGCCCAAAAGGGAAATGTCTATTTTAAAATTATCCCCACACCAAATAGTTTAACGTATGGCTACTCTCTACTCTCTCCCTTCCCTGCAGAACCCAGGAGGTGGAGGTTGCAGTGAGCTGAGATCATGCCACTGCATTCCAGTCTGAGCAACAGAGCAAGACTCCGTCTCGAAAAAATAAATAATAAATAAATAAATAAAACCTGTATTCAAAGGTGCTTTTGGTCCTTTCCATCACTTCATTATCCTCCTAAAAGACACCATATTCTAGGATTTTTTCCATGCTTGTGAAGTTTCCAGATACTGCATCAGTGTTAAGCAATTAACTGTGGAAATAAGTGAATAGTCATAGTTAAAGACACAATTGACAAAGAAATTTGGTTATTTCTGTGGCCTGAAATAACTTAACCATAACTATGTTTGATAGCATATACTTGGATGTATTAGAATTTTAGACATTCCATTCAGCTTGGAACATGTATTAATAACATTCACTAAAATGTAACCTAAAGAGGATTAAACATTATCTTTTATTTTGACAATGCTTCTCATGTAACTTAACATGTCAAATAATCCTGTTTACCTCTCTTTGGGGATGCTTCAGGGGCCCTCTGTTGCATCCCAAAGTTAGAGGTCAGGAAAGATCATTTTGAAACTGAAATTTGATTTTATGAAGCATGTCAAACATGTTAAAACTTTAAAACACTTGCTATTATAAAACAGAATTCCAGGCCACCACAGGTCTTTCATTTAGTCAAAATGGTTACCTGAAATTTTTAAAAAGGCAAAAACATTTACTCATTGATAGAGGGAAGACTTAACTTTCCAAACAATCTGTCTCTTTTTTTTCCTTCTTTTTTCTGTGGTTTATTCAAAAGGCAAAAAAAATCTTTCATCATTCTTTAATATTCTACGAAAATCTTGTTCAAGAGAGAAAGCCAAATTTCACCTTTGCATTAGTGTACTATTAGTGTCAACCCCAATTTTTAATAGCATCTTATAGACAAATCTATCCTATTTTAATCAGTTTGACCGTAAGGTGAGATTCTCATAAACCTTTAATAATCCTTTATAAATTTTTGTTAAAGAGATCAGTGCTCTAAGAGAACCCTGTTGTGCTTTTATTGCAATGTTCAATTTATGGAAAAACTGAATAATACCCCTTTAAATTTAGCCAATATGTTCACACACAGAATTTCTTTTACAAGATTAATTTTTCACAAACTTTCCACAACTTGCTCAAACCTTCAGCTTTATGCTTTGTAACTTAAAACAATCCATTAGCCCTTTAATCTAGGCAAACAATAACAAACAACAAAAAGAAAACACACACATTCCCATACTTTCTTATTATCTTTCGTCAAAAGCACATTTCACCTGCTTGTAAAATTTTTTTTTACAATTTTTGCATGTAAAATTGTTTTTTCAGTGTCTTAATTACATGTTGCAATGTTAACTCTTAGTGATTTTTATTTCTGGTGAAAAACCTGCTAAGTAAGTGGATTTTAATGATGTACTAGGTGTGAAGCCCAGGGCCCAAGACAGATAAGTCTGACTGTTTGTTAGCATAGCCAGGGGCTTGGCTAACTCCACATATCTCCAGACCTTACCTGGAATCTAATGGCTCCAAAGCAGGTAAGTTGAACAACTTTCAAAAGTTAAAGAAGCAGTTTATTACCTTAAAGAATTTAGCAAACCTAATATCTGACCTGCCTAATTTAGACCAACTATCTTTATTTTACCAACAGTCTTTAAAACTGTTTATTTCCCAAAGCTTACTACAGTCACGTAAAGTAAAAGACATTGCAGTTTTATTTTTCTGAAAAAAAAATTTGATTTAAGTGCTTATTATTGTTAAGCCAATTAACCCGAGCTCTTTTATTTATGAATGTCACACACACAACACATATAAATACACAGAAAAACAGAAGATGCAGTATTGGTAAGATTTTTCATTTGCCAGTTTTCAAGTTTCTTAATTGGATTACTGGCTTCAGAGTGGAGTCCTCGGAAAAGCAGGGCTAGGAAGACAGAGTTTCTAGGATCTCATAAGCAGGCACATCCTGAAGGCAAAAGAGATCCCCCAAAATTAAGGGTCTTGTTTTTATACCAGATCCTGGATCCTTCCCCACACCCAAAAAAGAGGGAATCAACCCACGTCCCATGGGAGTCATCTCTCAGTGGGGGTGAGGTGAATGGGGACATAGCCATATCTTCTAGGTGGCCAAGAGCATGCTTCTCTGATCCAAATGTGCAAAGAGCCATGTATTGCCCCATAAGTGCCATTAACTATCCCCAAAAGTACATTTAGCATTTAGCTTTAATTCCTGGGGTTTCATGAGGAAAACAGAGATTTTTCCCAAAACAGTTGTGTGGCACTTCCTGTTTTCCCCAAGGAGTCCCAGGCTTTCTGAAGTTATCTTAGGTCCTCTCGTGTGTGCATCAAGCATGGCAAGGAGACAAATAAAGTAAAACAATTCAAATGACTGAAAAGAAATTAAAAAAAAAAAGTTTTTCTAAAAAAACCAAGATCCAAGAATAGAAAAAAAACCATGAAGGCCTTTCAAATATACCTATAGCTTGAATATCTGCTTTTAATGAAGCTGACTTGTAACCAAATATCTTATTGCCAGACTCTAGCCAGAACAAACAAAAAATATTTCTGACTTTTGAACTTACCAAAGGTAACCCCCCACGTGCTCAGAGAAAGGAAAATTCAAGATGGGAAGTCAGAAGTTGTTCATAAAGAGGAAGAGAATCAATAAATGGCAAAAGTCACAGAGATAATGAACCAGAAAGGACTCATTCCCTAAACCAGGAATTGAGCCCTGGCCACCACTGTGAAAAGATAAAGCCTGAGGCACCAAGCTACAGCATTGGGCAGTTTCCATTGCTTTTCCCAGAAGGAGCTGAAAGCAGTCACTTCTGAGCTTGCAAAAGTGATTAAGATAATTTTAACTGATTAAGATAATTTTTAGAACTAACTATGATATGAACCCCAAAATTCCTGTTTCCTGAATGGCAGAGACCAAGAGAAAGTACCACCATGTAGTTACAGGGTGAAGCTCCCAAGGATGTAAAACAAGATGGGAGGGAAATCTCAATGAGTTTTTTTTTTTTTGTTTCAGGCACCTGCAGCAAAGTGCGTACCTGACCAGTTTGCCGGGCTGGCTTGAACAGTGAGCCTATGGGGGTCCTAGGCCCGCAGTCTATCCTAAGGACCTCTTTTTATGACAGAACAACACAGAAAGACAAATTCTTAGCACAAAGTACACCAGATTCACTACAGCTTAAGACTACCCTCATGAATCCTTTTTCTTATTAATTAAAACTTTGCAGAGGAGACAGTGATTTTTTTTTTACCATTCCTACAACTGGTTTGCAAAGAAACAGAGAGGCCAGAAGTCTGATTGCTAAGAAATCCTTACCATTTTTGTTTGCATGCCACGTTTCTGGGTTCCCTTTCCTTGAGCGGCGCTAGTGACCCTGCTGGCTTCACCACAGTCCTGGGGGTCAAACTGCAATACAAAGGAAAATCATCTTTTTTGGTTTCATGGACCCACAGGCAGAAGCCTCTCAATTTTGTATGACGCCACATGAGGGATTGCATGGGGGAACCGAATTAATGTTTTCCATTCTGGCCAGAGTAAAATACATGTGGCAAAACATAGACATTAGCCACTCTGCCTAGTACCAAATATCAAACTGGCAAGGTTCAAACTTGCCCCCAGTTGGGCCCTGTCTGTCATCTTTGATCCACTCAGAGTCAGGTGTAATGATTTTCTGACCATCAAACAAAACGTAATAAATTTAAAAGAATAGAAATCATACAAAGTTGTTTTCTGACCATAAAAATACACTAAATATTAATAAAATAAAATTATCTTAAACACTTCAAATATTTGGAAAATTAAATAATACGTTTTTAAAAATCACCATGGGTCAAAGAGGGTGTCTTAAGGGTTATCTAAAAAATATTTTGAATTAAATGAAAGTAAAAAATACAAGATATCAAAATGTGTGTGATGCAGCTAAAGCAGTACTTAAATGAAAATATATAGCAGTAAATGCTTATATAAGAAAAGAAGAAAAATCTCAAGTCAGTAACTTAAGCTTCCAGCTTAAGAAACAAGAGAAAAAAAGGAACAAATTAAACTTAAAGCAAGTAGAAGGAAGGAAATAAATATTAGGACAAAAATAAATAAAATTGAAAACCAAAAAATAATGGGAAAAAATCAATGGAACCAAAAGCTTAAAAAAATCAATAGTATTAATAAACCTGTTTCCAGGCCAAGAGAAAAAAAGAGAGAAGATGCAAATTACAGTATCAGAAACAGAAGAAAGAATATTATTACTAATACTGAGACATCAAAGAGAGAATGGGGAACGCTACAAACAGCCCTATATATATAAATTCAACAACTTAGATGAAATAGGCAAACCTCTTAAAAGAAACAAACTACCGAAACTCACTCAAGAAGAGATAGAGCAATTGAATGGTCCTACATCTAATGAATGTGCTGTATAGTTAAAAATCTTTAAAAACATACAAAGTAAGGCCCTTGTGGTTTCACTGGTGAATCCTACTGATATTTAAGGACAAAATAATACCAATCCTACAAAATCTTTTTCAGAAAATAGAAAAGGAGGGGACACATTCCACTTACATGAGATCAGCATTGCCATGATGCTGAAACCAGGCAAAAACATTACAAGTGAAAAACAAGCAAAAACTACAGACAATAGCCCTCAAAAATACAAATACAAGCATTTTCAACAATATGTTAGCACATAAAATCCAGCAATGTATAATAAGAATAATATATCACCACCAAGTGGGATTAATCCTAGGAATGCAAGGCTGGCTCAATATTTGAAAATCAATTACTATCTCTTTACTATATTAACAGACTAAAAAGTAAAAGTATGTAATCAATAGGTGGAGAAAAAGCATTTGACAAAACTTAGCATTAATTAATGATTAAAATTCTCAGCAAACTAGAAGTAGAAGAAAACATCTTTAATCTAGGAAAAGAAATCTTAAAAAATCTACAGCAAACATCATGCTGTTCATCCTGCTTAGTAGTGAGAAACTGAATGCTTTCCTCCTAAGATCAGAAACCCAGCATGGATGACCTCTCTTATTAGTACTATTCAGTGTCATAATGGAAGTTCTAATTAGTTTGACAGAGCAAGAAAAAGAAATAAAATGCATACAGAATAAGAAAAAAATAAAACTATATTCACAGATTATATTTGTTTTTGTGGGGAAAAGAGTGACTTTATTTTAAATGCTACTCTGCCATGCGACTTCTGACTAACCCCAAGTCCAGGAATGCTGCCAAAATGTCTTGCTGATGTATTACTTTTTATTTAGAAATGCCTATTTATTGTAAGTTTTTCTCCAAAACCTCCCTTGATGCTGTTACAGAAATCTTAGGCCCTGATGCTCATAGCCACCTACATATTCCTTCCAGAGCACATATACTTTTCCCTCAAGATATATGCCCTGGATCTCGAGGGTTGCAGTGCAGAGATCTATTTGTCTTGTGGCCACCCAAGACCATGCTGCTGTCTGTAAGTTCCCTCTAATAAGTCACTCAATATCAATGAACTAGGTTTGTCTGCCTCCTTTTTTGGTTTCTTGCCTTCTTTGGCATTTGGGGGTCACTTTTTATATATACCCTTTCACAGAACAACTGTCTATGTAGAAATTCTAAAGAATACACAAAAAGCTCATAAAACTAATACATTCATTTAGTAAGGTCACAGAATACAAGGATGTTATACAAAAACCAATAATATTTCCATATTTCAGCAAAGAAGAAGTAAAAATTAAAATTTAAAAATACATTTACAATAGTACCCAAATGAATAAATTACATATGACTCACAAGCTATGTGCAGAATCTGTATATTGTAAATTACAAAACACTGATGAAAAACAATATAAGAAAATATAAATAGATATGGAGATATACTATGTTTATGAATTGAAAGTCTCAATATTAAGATGTCAGTTCTTCCCAATGTGTTCTGTAGAGTCAGAACAATCCCAATCAAATTCCAGCATGATTTTGTAGATATTGACTAACTGCTTCTAAAATCTCTATAGAAAAGCCAAGAAACTGAAATGATCAAAAATTCTGGAAAACAAAAAAGTCAGAGGACTCATATTATACAATTTCAAAACTTACTCTAGAGAGCTTCAGTAATCAAGATAGCATGATGTTGGAGAAAATATAAACATAGATTAATAGAACAGCATATGAAAAATAGAGAGAGGTTCACAAAAATATAGTCAACTGAGTTTTGGCAAAAATGCAAAGGCAATTCAATGGAGAAAAGATAGACTTTTCAACAAAGGTACTGAAATAATTGGACATTCACATGCAAAAAAACAAACGAAATAAACCTTAACAGATACCTGATACATTCCACAAAAATTAACTGAAAATGAATTGTAAACCTATATGTAAAATGTAAAACCATAAAACTTTGAGAATAAAATACAGGAAAAATCCATATAACTTTGGGTTTGGTGATGAACTTTTAAATTAATCACTAAAGGCATAATTTATAAAACAAAAATATGGCCACCTGAAATTTATCAAAATTAAAGATTTATTTCTCCATGAAAGACACCATTAAGAGAATGAGCAGGGTGTGGTGGCATGTGCCTATAGTCCTAGCTACTTGGGAGGCTGAGAAGAAAGGATTGCTTGAGCCCAGAAGTTTAAAAAGTTGTATGTCCAATGATCTGGCCTATGTATAGCCACTGCATTCTAGCCTGGGCAACATAGCCAGATCCCAGATCTTTTCTGAAAGAAAATTTTAGAAATTTTAAAAGAAGAGAATGAAAAGATAAGCTACAGAGCTACAGACTAGGAGAAAATGCATGCAAATGATAAATTTGATAAAGTACCAGAATACAAAAATAATTCCTAAAACTCAACAGTGGGAAGACAACCTAATAAAAAATAGGCAAAAGATTTGAATTAACATTTCACTAAAGAAGACATATGGATTTCAAATAAGCATGCATAAAATCACAATGAGATGTCACTACACACCCATGAGAATATGAGAATGAAAAATATTTTTTCAATTCAACAATATTAAAAGGTGACAAAGAAGTAGAGTAACAGAGATCCTCAATCATTGCTGATGGGAATGCAAAATGATATAGCCACCTTGGAAAACAATTTGGAAGAATTTTGTAAAATTAAATGTAGAACCAGAATTGACATCTTCCAGTAATTTGCCAAAATGATGAACACAAATGGAAAGAGGAGAGGCACCTGATACATGTTCTCTAGGCCTTTTAGAAAACATGGAGTTGTTCTTTTGGCCACATACATGCGAATCTACAAGAAAGGTGATATTGTAGTCATCAAGAGGATGGGTGCTGTTCAAAAATGAATGCCCCACAAGTGTCACCATGGAAAAACTGGAAGAGTCTACAGTGTTACCCAGCATACTGTTGGCATTGTTGTAAACAAACAAGTTAAGGGCATGATTCTTGCCAAGATAATTAATGTGCATATTGAACATATTAAGTACGCTAAGTGCTGAGACAGCTTCCTGAAACAAGTGAAGGAAAATGATCAGAAAAAGAAGGATCTCAAGGAGAAAGTCACCTGAGTGCAATTAAAGCAGCAGCCTGCTCCATCCAGAGAAACACACTTTGTGAGAACCAATAGGAAGGAGCCTGTCTGCTAGAACTTATTTCCTATGAATTCATGCCATAATAGGTGTAAAAAAATTACCTCTAGATTGTAAAAACATTTCTCTTCATTGAGTAGAAGTGTGGTGGCCCCTCCTCCAGAGTAATATTTAAAGCAAAAATAAATGAATAAATATACACTTATACAGCCCAACAAACCTACTTCTAGATATTCACTCAAGTGATTGAAAATTTCTATTGTTACCAAAATCTGTATTTAAGTATTTATAGAAGTTTTATTCATAATTGCCAAAAAATTGGAAACAATGAAGAGGTGAATGGATAAATAAGCCATGTTATAGCCAAACAATGGAATATTATTCAGCCACAAAAAAAACAAACTATAGATTTATACAACAATGTGTATGTATCTTAAATGCATTCTGCTAAGTGAAAGAAATCAGACCCAAAAGGTTATACATCGTATGATCGAATTTATAGGACATTCTAGAAAAGGCAAAACTCTGGTGATAGAAAACCTAAGTGGTTGCCATGGAAGGGAATTTTCAGTATGATAGAACTGTTCTCTATGGTATTGGCGTTATGGATATATTACTCTATGCATCTGTCAAAAATCTACAGAACTATATACCACAAACAATGAGCTTTATACAATTTTTAAGAAAATCAATCAGTATATTTGTGGATCATAGGATAGAATGCAGATCTATGACAAATGAATTTAACTGCAAAGCAAACACAACCTAATTTCACTGAAGGGGATAGGTAAAGAGCCGACCATGGTGATTTTTAAGAAAACGTTGTTTTGACTCAATACTGTAAGACTAAAGACAAGAAGAACTACACATAAACACTGCACTAAAGATTTTTTTCCCACACAGAGTAGGAGTTAGCAATTTTGAAGCTATTAGGTTGGTGCAAAGGTAATTGCGTTATAATGGCAAAAAGCACAATTACCTTTGTAACAACCTAATTTTTTACATTGTACAAATAAGAACATAAATTGTAGATAATGGGAGCTAGGTTTCTCACTTCTAGAGAAAGAAGCTAAAAATTAGGATGAGGGAAGGTTAGAATGACCCCTATAATGTTGGATTACAGTTGGGAATGCCTAGATGAATTCATGTTTTTATGTATATAGATAAAATCTGATACAGTTATGGATATGTAAAACAATTGGAAAACAATTTGGCAGTTTTATATAAAATTAAATATATAGACATATTTTTTATAAGGCTTATACTGCATATAATTTATACTACATACATTTCTCTATGGACCAGTTCCCTGATTCCCTGCCCCAACTCACACAAACCCTACCTCTGCCCAGTCCAAGCACTTTTATTTTTACGAAATATATTTTGGGGCATGCAGCAAACGTGAGGATGGCATGAAGCCTGGAGTAAATATCCTACATACATGAATTAGTATATATACATTTATTTCCTAGCTCTGTCCATTGAGGGGAGCATAGAAGCATTGACACCCTAGTAACAATGAGAAGGCTAGTGCCTTGATCTTGATTTCTCTTCTTTTCTTTTTTTGGTAGGGTGGGGGACAGGGTCTCACTCTGTTGCCCAGGCTGCAGTGCAGTGGTATGATCTTGACACACTGCAGCCTTGACCTCTTGGGCTCAGGCAATCCTCCCACCTCAGCCTCCTGAGTAGTTGGGACTACAGCTACTGTGCACATCACCACACCCAGCTAATTTTTGTAGAAATGGGTGTATTAGCCAAGGTTCTCTAGAGGAACAGAATTATACATATATATGAGTTATACACATATATACATACATATATATACAATTATATATATATATGAGTTTATTAAATATTAACTCACATGATCACAAGGTCCCACAATAGGCTGTCTGCAGGCTAAGGAGCAAGGAAAGCCAGTCCGAGTTCCAAAGCTGAAGAACTTGGATGTTCGGGGGCAGGAAGCATCCAGCATGGGAGAAAGATGTAGGCTGGGAGGCTAGGCTAGTCTAGCCTTTTCACGTTTTTCTGCCTGCTTTATATTTGCTGGCAGCTGATTAGATGGTGCCCACCAGATTAAGGGTGGGTCTGTGTTTTCCAGCCCACTGACTCAAATGTTAATCTCTGTTGGTGACACCTTCACAGATATACCCAAGATCAATACTTTGCATCCTTCAATCGAATCAAGTTGATACTCAGTATTAACCATCACAAGGGGGTTTTGCCCCATTGCCTAGGTTGGTCTCGAACTCCTGGGCTCAAAAGATGTGCCTGCCTTCGCCTTCCAAAGTGCTGGGTTTACAGGTGTGAGCCATGCTACTGTGCCTGGTGGTCCTGGCCCTTGATTTCTAAACAACATTTTCCAATAAAAGGAAGAAGAGCTCAATAGCAAAATGACTGCTTCTAGAGCTGGAGCAGGGAAAATACAAGCTAGTTTAGTTGGTACTACTATACCAATGCTAATTTCTTAGTTTTGACAAGTGGACCATGGTTATGTAAGATGTTAACATTAGGGGAACATTAGGGGAAGCTGGGTGAAGTATATATAGGAGTGCTGTACTATTTTTGCAGGTCTTCTATAAATCTAAAGTTATTTCAAAATAAAGAATTATTTAAAACATGGGGGAGAAGAGAAAATGTATTCCAGCTAATGGGAACTACGTGAGCAAAGCAAAGAAATAAGAAAACCCCTGGTTTGTGATTGGGGAGCTAGCTGCTGGGAGGGAGGGGTGAGCAGACAGATATAGAGAAGTTATTTAAGCCAACATATTTCAAGCATAAATTTTGATGTTTGGAAAGGCAGGATTGAGACCACATGGTCCTTATATGTGTAGGGACCATATGATGCATCATCTGAACTGAAGTACGTTTCAGAATGAAAGGGCATGCTCAGAAGACAGGTGGCCAGGACAACAAGCATTAACTAGGACTGTCCTAGCAAACTAAATGTGTGGTCACCCTGTGCATATGCGAGGGGCTTGAACTTGATTTTGAGAGCAGTGTTTTCCATTATGCATATTTAAAAGTTTTACAGACAAGTTCCACCGTCAAATACACTCATAAAATACCAGGTAAAAGAAATTTATACATGTTTCTTTTCTCAACCACTTCTCAGTGCCTTTAATTTACAAATATGTTCTGTGAATCTTCAAGAATGTAATATAATATG
This sequence comes from Papio anubis, assembly GCF_008728515.1. NCBI lineage: Eukaryota > Metazoa > Chordata > Mammalia > Primates > Cercopithecidae > Papio > Papio anubis. Next base: position 130,336,374 of record NC_044981.1, read on the forward strand.
TTTCCCAAACATTTCTTTGTAGACCAAGTCCCTGATTCCTTACTTCAACCCACATAATTCCCCGGCTCTCCCCAATTTAATCATTTTGGGTTTTTTTTCTTAAGATTTACAGTTCAGGGAATGCTGCAATCATGGAGATGGCATGAAGCCTGGAGCAAAATTCTCAGATTGGAGCTTCAAATATTCAGTGGTGGCTTTGACAATAATAAAGTTGAGTAGACCCAGGGATAGAAGATCCAACAAGGAGGCTATTGCAGTGGATCAGGATGTCAACTGTGAGGGACAGAGAGAAGAGGGCACATACGAATAACACTTAGGAGGTAAAATTAGAAACGAAAATACCAGTCACCAGGAGGTAAAATTAGAAACAAATATACCAGTCACCATGCTATAATGCTCCATGTAAGATTTCCATGGGATACCTGTTTATTACCTCCATGTTCAAAAGCTAGGGCAAAATCGATCCTGTACTTGGCATATGACTAGGCACTTGTGTGATCTTAAACAGAAAACAAGTAGACTGTAGAGAGACATGGAAGGTGCTTAAAAATAAGGTACAACTGAACTAACTCTTGTTTATTAAGTATTAATTTAAGCTTCCTTTTAATCTAGCACAGATTTTTAAAACTAGTTGTGGTTTTCCCATTGTATTATAAATAAAAAACAAACTTTCATAAGTCAGTTTGTACTTCTCACTTACCAATAAGTCCCTGTCTTGCTCTATTCACCTTTTTGCGTCTTTTACTTCTTTGGCTTTCCCAGAGAATCATACAGTGGTCATGTAAAAAATATTTTTAGTTTAGTAACTATTAAATGAACCAGCAATTATCTCCTTCTATTCCCTGGAATTGCTATCCCAGACACTGGAGATACAGCAGTGGACAGTTCTCCATCCTAGGAGGTATTTATATTAATAAGGACACAACAAGAATGCAGATAACATTCTCCACTCAAGAACTTCTGGTTTCCTTCAAAATCTCTCCAAGAAGGCTCAAATCTCCAAATTACTATTTCTGAAAATCCAAATTACAAGCCTTCAGTCGCAGGTAACTTCTGCACATGGAAAGGATTTATTTGGGGAGATGTGACATTATCACTCATCAAATTAGGAGACTTTTAAAGCCCTACCAGGTTCAAGACACCTGGCTGAATTTAACTTGGTAGCAGCCAGATTCACAGATGAAATATTATAAGTGTCAGGAACTCTTTGTAATTCATTTATCCTAATACTTCTAAATTTTGCAAGGTTGTCTAGACATATTTATTTTTTTCCATTTAAATACCAAAGGATGAAATCTTATTCTTAAGTTTTCAAAAGACCTGGAAGGAATCCATTCATAACATATTTTAAAGCAAGAAATTGCAATAAGCCCAGAATGAGGGCTCAGACAGCTAAGTTTTGGTCCCAGCATAGTCAGTAACTATCAGGGCAACTTGAAGAGGCCACTTAATCTCAGGTTCTTCTGTAGTGCATTGTACCTTCCCCTCCCAGAGCCCAGAGGTCTATCAAAGATAATATGAATGGTATTTGGAAAGTGCACTAAACCTCACACAGATGTAAGATCCTTTCATGAGTTCCTTCAATGATTGAAATGTCTCTTCCTACGTTCACCAGCCACTTCCTAATTCTCAAGTACAATGCACTACTTTCAGTTCTTTAATTACTTGAACTTTCTGTGACAGATGACATGATGGACCATTCCCTCTTTTTTCCCTTCATTCTCTAGTTTACCTTTTCCTGGTTTATTTCCGATCTTGTGGGTTACCCCTTTTCTGGGTTATTCTTTCTCTGTCCATCTCTCTTAAACAGATAACATTCCACACTTAGTGTTGGTGAGTTCCAACCAGAATTCTATACTAGGTTTTGCTTTTTTCCACCTAAGTGCATCTGGACTTTTGATATCACATATCCGGGTAATCATTTTAGAAAATAGTGTTTCCTTAATATAGGCGAAGGCTAAGCCAATCTATCTTCTAATTAATTTGGTGAGGGCTTTCTTTCATTTGTAGCAATTGATGCTTTTCATCTAACAATTACATTATATTTGCATATTTATCATTGGAACAGTCTCTGCTTGTTTTAAACCCTGTGAAAACTACGCCCTGCTTTTCAGGAATGCTTCGAATGACTTGTACGTACTAGGAAAACTTGTTTACTAAGTGAGGACCCAGAGATGACTCTTCACTTATTCCTTCATTGTTCCCGCTAGGATTGTGTATTCGCCTTTGCATTTTTCGATAGAGCTGTGAACGCGATCTACTGCAGTTAAAGGTTAGCAAACAAGATAGGCAGGAGCTAAAGGGGCGGGGTGAAGACCCGCGTGCAAGAAGGCTGGCTTCACCAGATAAAGAAGACAACTGTCCTCCATTCTGTCCTCTGCTTTTTTGCACGCAGGCTAAGAGGCGTTCACCATCTCTACGTCAGGCTTCAAAGAACAGCTCCCTTGCAATTTTGCTGATACCCCCATTCCTTAGCTTGGAACCGGAGGGGCGGTGAGGGCCGCTGTCACTCAGCCCCGCGGGCCAATAGAAAAGGGGTGAACCCCGCCTTCTTCCTTGAATTGTGCTGCGGGCATGCGCATTGGGCGTCCCCACGCCACCGCCCATCAGCTGAGAATTGCAGCTGAAGGCTCAGGGGTCGGTGGGTGACGGTGGTCGGAGGTGTAGGAGGGAGCCACCGAGGTCCAGGTAAGAGGACCCTGGGGAGGGGGGTTTCCTGGCCGTGCGACAGGGAGGCGCGGTGCCCCTGCGGCGCCGCTCCTCCTTGTTTGTGCGCGTGGTCAGGTGGCCGCCGCCCTGCGCTCTGCAGCAGGCACTCGGTAGGTGAGGAAGGGCCGGACTGCCCCGGCTCCCGGAGCGCCTGCGGCTCCCCACACCCCCAGGCCGGGTGCAGGGGCGCGGCGCGTTCCGCATTCCTGGAGCGCGCGGCTGTGGTTAGGTGGGCCTGGCCAGCCACGCACCCGCCGCGGTCCCATGGGCAGCGCTCCCGAGGCGCACGGCGTGGCCGGCGCCAGACCCGGCTGGGGCCCAGCTCAGGAATCCAGACACGACCAAATGACCTCTTCCTCTTTTCAACTCATGGATTGAAAAACACACTTTAAACTTCCCGAATATAGAGGAACTGAAAAATGTATGGCTGTAGCAGACAAACCGTGTATGTTTGTTTATTCAGTGGCTCGTAGTATTTGTTTTATTTGGCTTGATGACTTAACATACTTTCTTTGACATTCTTAGTATACACGTTTAATTAATTTACATAAAAACCTTTAAACATACATAAAATATTTCTAGTATTTCCTCCACCTTGTTTTTTAGTTACTTACTTTCTTTAAATTCAGACAAAGAAAAAAAAGTTGCATTTCTGATCAAATGCTGTGTGTTTTTTTCCCACAAATTTCTCACATTTGCTTGACTCTTATCTATATACGTTAATTTTTGTTTACCTCAGATCGTTGTATTCTGACTATAATTATATATAGTATATAAAACTTGCCCAGAATCTGGAAGAAAAGAAAGTAATTATGAAATGCTGTGCTATTTAATAATGTTGGAAGTGAGCGTTTCTTCTGCAGGTTCTCTGAGCACACCTGGGCAGAGGCTGATAATGGTGTTAAACTGTGTTTGTGATGTGGCCAGGCCTTATAGGCCACTTTGAAAAGTTGGCCTCAGACTTGTGACTACTTAAGAATTATGCTGTTAACTTCACAGTGTCTGCAGAGGTTAATATGATACCATATTAAGTCATTAACATCATCATTTTTCCTCGGATATGTTACTTATGTTGCTCTTGATAACAAAATCAATTCTCATTTTGATTATGACCCCAAACTTTAAATGCTGATGATTGAAAAGTAAATTATAGAAAATATCCACAGTAAGTCTGAGTAAAGTTTGCTGTGATTCCATTTAATTTGCAAGTTTCGTGTGTGAAAGTGTGAAAAAAAATAATCCTTGATATTGTGAACTAAAACCAAGTAGTACAAAAGTTCAGTGATGGAAGATCTAAGGCCAAAGAATGCAGTTAATGTAGTTTGTGCAGAGGATACTTATGTAGACAGTTCCTTGAGCATTTAGTATGCACCAGGCACTGTAGATTACACAGAATGACAAGGTCATCTATCCCCTGTTTATATTCCAGAAGTAGCTCCTGTTTGTATTCCAGAGGTATAGGGATCAATAATAAAGGTTTGTATTCCAGAGGTGTAGGGATCAATAATAAACAGTAACTAATTAGACTATTGAGTATTGTGAAGCAGTAAGTTAGATTGACAAAGAGTGGCCTGTGGTGAGTTCTCACTTTCAGATCAGAGTGGTCACAAAGGTTTCTCTAGCATGTGATGAGGCCTTGCTGGGGAGAAGGAGCCAGTCACATGCAGATCATGGGAAGAGCCTTCTAGAAATAGGAAATGGCACCCAGCAAAGGCCTAAGGCAGCAAGGAGCCTGCGACCTTCGGGATCTGAAAGAAGGCACTGGAATTTTATGTTTTAGAAATGGTAATATTTACCCTCACGCTGGGTGTGTGTTCTTAGGAAGTGGGTACATTCATTCATTCTACAAATATTTGTTAAGCACTTATGATGTAGCCAGGCACTGAGAATAGTGCAATCCACAAAACAGACAAAAAAATGCTCACCCCCCACCCGTCAGAACTTATTTGGGGTAGAGGGTAGAGAGAAGTCCAGTTGTTTATGCTGATGTTAATGATTAAGAAAGTGAAATTGACCCCTTCTTTGCCCAGAGTAGATTTATAGAGCATGAGATATATGATAAATGGAAATCTTAAGGATTCTACAGTGTATCTGATTTTAACTGGGAGTAGTGTTTGACACTTTAAGATTACATTTTAACGTTCCCTTTGTTCATTCTTTTGTGTTCTTTAGAAGCAGTCTTGAGAAGACGCTCATCTGAGTGTTGCACTTTGATTCTCCCTTCCTGTTTTTCTCTTTATGGTGTTTGTATATCTTCATAGAAAGATGATTATTGCGATGTGGAGATTGGCACTGTGCAATAGCTCTTTCTGTGATGATGGACGTGGTCTGTGAATGAGCTGTCCAAGCTGCTGGCCACTAGGCACACAGAATTTTTGAACGTTTGAAAGGTGTCTAGTATGACCGAGGAACTGAATTTTTCATTTAACTTAATTTTAATTAATTTTAATTTTTTAAAAACAAGAGCTACAATGTAATTTAAGTGATATACAATATAAAACGGTGTAAATTGTCACATCAAAAAATGAAATGTAGAGTAAAAGTGTAGTTTCTTACTGCAGTTACCTTGTTAACAGCTTATAAGAAGATTTTTTTTGCTTTTATTTTAATTGACAGATAATGATTATACACATTTGTGGGGTACATGTGATACCTCAGTAGATGTATACAATGTGTAATGATCAAATCAGGATAATTAGCATATCCATTACCTCAAACATTTAACATTTCTTTGTGTTAAGAGGATTCACAATTCATTCTTCTAGCTATTTGAAAATATGCAATAAATTGTAATTAATTATAATCACCTTTTAGGGGTATAGAACACTAGACTTCATTCCTCCTACCTAGCTGTATTTCAGTGTTAGTTAACCAACCTTTGGCTATCCCCACTCCCGCCATCCTTCCCTGCTTCTAGTAACGACTATAATTTAAGTTTTAACAGCCCGTTTAGTTAGTGGCTACTCTATTAGTGCAGGTCTAGGTAATGAATTCTATAATTATTATTCTGAGCAATGAAATAGGAATTCTGAGTGGGTTTTCAAAAGTATTCAGCAAGAGTACTTTAGTGCATAGCTGCTCTGGGCTAGGTAATGGAGACTGATGTGGAAAAACAGACATCTGAATCAGCACCCATTTAGCCTATACGCAGAGATCATAAGCTTTTAATTAATTTGTAGTTACCTATCCTATCTGTCTGTGCATGTATTTGTATATGTATATTTTAAAGACAACCATTTGGTTCCTTTCCTTTATGTGTCTCATTATCAAAAGAGCCAACTGTTGTTGCCTTTTGGATACCACGTATTAGAATAATAATAGAGAAAAGGAGTAAGCTATTCCTCTCTGTTACCTTGATCAACTCCTGTAGTTATCCCAGGCATGTTCCTTCATCTTAGGAGTGGGAATAGCAAAACTTCATACGGGGCTTGCAGAAAAGTGGTAAATTTGGTTTTTCTTTTTTCTTTCTTTTTTTGAGATGAGTCTCACTCTGTTGCCAGGCTGGAGTGCAGTGGTGTGATCTCGGCTCACTGCAACCTCCGCCTCCTGGATTCAAGCGATTCTCCTGCCTCAGCCTCCTGAGTAGCTGGCACTACAGGTGCATGCCACCACACCTAGTTAATTTTTGTATTTTTAGTAGAGACGAGATTTCACCATGTTGGCCAGGATGGTTTCGATCTCTTGACCTTGTGATCTGCCTGCCTCAGCCTTCCAAAGTTCTGGGATTACAGGCGTGAGCCACTGCACCCAGCCCAAATTTGGTTTTTCTAACTGAGGGAGTTCATCTGCCCTTAATTTTGTTGTACAAGGAAGCAGTATGGTTTAGTGTTTAAAAAATGTCAGCTCTATGGTTATTTTCAAATTTTAGCTCCTTTGCTTAAGCAGATTATTTATTCTCATTATGCCTCAATTTCTTCATGTAAAAAAATCACATTAGTAATTATACCCACATCATAGGCTTGTAAGAATTAACTGAGAAAATAAATTTAAAAGTCGTAAGCACAATGTTTAGGAAATATGAGTACTAGATGAGTGTTGGCCATTGTTAACTTTGTTTTATTTTACATATCTTTCTATCTTTTGCAAATTGCTTTTCATTCTTCACTCATGATACCTGGCTAGATACAGTGGCTCAAACCTGTAATCACAGCACTTTGGGAGGCTGAGACCAGAGGATCACATGAGCCCAGGAGTTCAAGACCAGCCTGGGCATCAAAGTGAGACCCCCATATCTATAAAAAAAACCCAAAAAATTAGTGGGATGTGGTGGCAGGTGCCTGTGGTCCCAGCTACTCGGGATGCTGAGATGGGAGGATTGCCTGTGCCCGGAAGTCAGGGCTTTAGTGAGTCGTGATCACACCACTGCACTCCAGCCTGGGTGCTCTTGTCTCAAACAACAATGACAACAACAACAGCCAAACAAAGAAAAAGTAAAACAAAACTTATGATTCCAGTCAATCTAAGTGGCACCACTTTGGGTGAATGAAGCCAGTTGCCAATTGTCTCACCAGCAGGAACTTTCTTGCGTTTAGTAGCTTGAGGAAAGTGATGAAAAAAATTGATTGTGTTTGTGACTAAGTGGTTGATTTTCCAGAGAGGAAAAAAGGTGGCCTTGAAAGAAAACAGTGAGAAGACTTGGACTTCACTGGTGTGAGTTTTAGGGGTAAGGAAAATGCTGTAGAATACTGTTCTTGACTTGATAGAGCCGTTTATGGGAGAGAGAGTAGGCCTCAGGTGTGATTGCATGGTTTTGAGACAGGTGAGTTTCTGATGGTCTTATGCTGATGTTGGTCCTGTAGCTGCAAGAACAGATCATAACTTTCCTCTGTGTAGGGTGGAAAAGCAATTGTCTCTGGATGTGCATTATCTCATTTTGATCCTGGCAATGGGCCCAAATGCAAAGTGTCTTGCCCAAAGTAGAGGTTTCTTGTTGCTACTTCCATTGTGTGCTGCACAGGAAATGGCTGAGTTCTTGTAGCTTCACAGACATGTAGACACGAGAGAAAGCCAAGGGTATGAACTGGATACATGGATGTGTGACTCATTCAGGTATCATTAAAATGGAACCATGTGTATGGAGGAGCGTCCCCAGAGAGTACAGGAATAACAAACTGAACAATTTTTCACTCATTGTGTTTGTTTTGGCTTGTAAGCCAGTTTTTCCAGAGATCTACCTGATAGAGGGAAAGGAGAAAGGAAGATGTCATTGAACCAAGAGAAAATTGTCTTTATCCATACCTTGGAATATTGTTTGGCAATAACAAGGAATGAAGTACTGATATATGATACAGCACAGATGGACCTTGGAAGCATGCTAAGAGAAAGAAGCTAGTCTCGAAGAACACATTGTATGATTCCATTCCTATGAAATGTCCAGAATAGGCAAACCTATAAAGATACAAAGTAGATTAGGAGTTGCCTTTGGCCAGTGAGGTTGGGGAGAAGTGGAGAGTGATTGCTAATGATGACAAACTTTCCTTTTAGAGTAATAGAAATGTTCTAAAAGTAATGATTGTACAATGTTGCGAGTATATTAAAAACCATTGGATTGTGTTCTTCAAGTAGGTGTATTGTATTGCCATATCTCAATAAAATCACTTTATATGAATTTAAGGGGTGCACATGCGGTTTTGTTACGTGGATATATTGCATAGTGGTGAAGTCTGGGCTTTTAGTGTAACCATCACCTGAATAATGCACATTGTACCCATTAAGTAATTTCTCATCCCTCACGCTCCCATTCTTTTGAGTCTCCAGTGTCTTATTATTCCACACTCTGTCCATGTGTACACATTATTTAGCTTCCGCTTACAAGTGAGAACATGCAGCGTTTGACTTTTTTCTGAGTCATTTCATTTAAGATAATGGCCTCCAGTTCCATCTGTGTTGCTGCAAATCAGTCTTTTTTAAGGCTGAATAGTATTCCGTTGCATTTATATACACTACATTTTCTTTATCCTTTCAGGAATGTTAATAGACACCTGATGGGCACTTAGGTTGATTCCAAATCTTTGCTATTGTGAATAATGCTACAATAGGCATACAAGTGCAGATACCTTTTTGGTATAATTTTTTTTTTTCTTTTTGGGTAGTAATGAGGTTACTGAATCAACTATTAGTTCTATTTTTAGTTCTTTGATGACTTGCCATGCTGTTTTCTATAGAGGCTGTACTACTTTACACTCTCACCAACAGTGTGTTCCTTTTTCTCTGCATCCTTACCAACATCTCTACTTGTTTGACTTTTTTTTTTTTTTCTTTTTTTTCTGCTCAAGATGTGTTTGTGGATGACTTTTTAATAGCCATTCTGACTGTTGTGAGATGATGTCTCATTGTGGTTTTAATTTGCATTTATCTGATGCTTATTGATGTTAAGCGTTTTTCATATGCTTCTTGGCCATTTGTATGTCTTCTTTTGAACAATGTCTATTCATGGCTTTGGCCCCTTTTTAATGGGGTTATTTGTGGGTTTTTTTTTTTTTTAGTTGTTTGAGTTTCTTGTAAATTCTGGATATTAATCTCATTGGATGTATAGTTTGCAGATATTTTTCTCCCATTCTGCAGGTTGTCTGTTCATTCTGTTTATTATTTATTTTGCTGTGCAGAAGCTTTTTAGTTTAATTAAATCTCATTTGTCTATTTTTTGTTTTGTTGCCTGTGCTTTTGAGGTCTTAGTCATAAATTCTTTGCCTAAACCAATGTCCAGAAGAGTTTTCTCTAGATTTTCTTGTAGTATTTTAATCGTTTTAGGTATTACTTTTAAGTCTTTTATCCATCTTGAGTTGATTTTTTTTTATATGATGACAGATAAGGGTCCAGTTTCACTCTTCCGCATGTGGTGATCCAATTTTCCCAGCACCATGTATTGAAAAGGGTGTCCTTTCCTCAGTGTATGTTTATGTCAACTTTGCCAAAAAGATCAATTGACTGTAGATGTGTGACTTGACTTCTGACTTCTCTGTTCCATTCCATTGTTCTATCTGTCTGTTTTTATATGAATATCGTGCTGTTTTAGTTACTATATCCTTTTAGTATAATTTGAGGTCAGGTAATGTGATGCCTCCAGCTTTGTTCTTTTTGCTTAAAATTGTTTTGGCTATTCAAAAGCTGTATTTGTTTTTTAAGTGACTTGGAGATGCATTTAAAATTGCATGGTTTCAAGGATGTCCCGGATGGTGTTGGTGTCAGTGAATCCCCATGTCTGCTCTTGTTCTGCCTGGGCCCAAGTCCAAGGCTACCTGGAAGGAAGTTTATTCCTGTCTCCCCACTGTAGTGGTCCAGCTATCTGACTTTAGGTTTGAATTTATCCTTTTATGAAATTGCTTTTGGATCTATCTCTAGGATTTGGTGCGACCCAAAGAACGCAGAATGGATCAACTGTACCTGAGAGGGAAATTGGAGAATATCTAAAAGCAGCCAGGGCTCTCAGGGTGGCCAGACACATTCAAGGTGCACCAGAGTTCCAGGCATGGAACCAGTACTGTTCTAACGGTCTCAACAGTACAGCTGTTGTACTTCCTGCCAACACTGTTTCTTAGAGCAAAGACACATTTCACTGTGGCTTCTCTCCCAGAAATCTTCTGTGGCCTTAGTTCTATGTGGTAGCAAGCATGGATAGCCTTGGCATCAGAACCCTGGGACTGAATCCCACCTCCACCTGTGGGTGGGTTGGGTTGCCATTACTTAATCATAATAAGCCTGCTGTTTGCTCATTATTAAAACAAGAATATGCCACTTAATTTAAGGAGGAGGTTGTGAAAATTAAATTAGTCTATGTGAAATACTTTTCATGTCGCAAATGTGTGAGAAATGTTAGGCCATTCCTCTCTTTCCCTTTCTGTTGTTTCCCCTTCGTCCCAGCTGTGAATCATCTGATCCAGGGTTGACCAGGAACCTTCCCTTCCTTTAGTAAATACCATACTGCGTGTGGCCTTTCCATGTGCTCTGGGTCTCTCCACCCCAGCCTTCGTGTCCTTGCCTTTGTTGTTCTGCATACTGGTCATAACCAAGCATCCAGATCTTATGTTTCTATTTCATAAATTCTTTCTAGACAAGGGTGATGGTCATTTTTTCTTTTTGTAGCCCTTCTCATTTTAGCCTAGCATGTGATCGTTTATGGATTTGTGGGTTTTTTTGTTGGTTTGCATTATTAGCTTTATCCTTCCTCCTAAATGACAAACTTGATTTAAGCAGATACTGTGTCAGTGTGTTTTGTTTGTTTTGTTTTGTTTTGTTTGCACCCCCACGTGCTTAGTTTAATGCTGGGCATGTAGCGGGCTCTTAGTAGAGAGCTGGCTTACAAATTGACCACCAACAACTTTGCGGTATTCCAGTGCATATTCATGGAAAAGATGGAGTGGCAGTAGTTGAAATTCTTTGCTGTGCACAGTTCAGTACACAGGGACATTCCTTTTCAACCTTCTTTCCAAACCCTGATTGGAGTGGTGTGGATTGAAGAGCAGAGAATGTCATCTCACCTGCCTCCTGTGGCAGTATCTCAGTGTCTCTTCCATTCTGAGATGCTGGCTGCTGAAAGGGGAGAGTCATTCGTTCTCCTTCCTCTGTCGGGAAGGTTTGATAAACATTTTATATGACATTTGCTTCTCAGTAGTTGGCTCTACTATTTCAAATTTAACCTTTTCCATTAAAATTAGAGCCCTATTACCCATACATTCCTGAGCAGGTCCTGTGTGTGTGTTAAATTAGATATTGAGGTTGGTGCAAAAGTTATCGCCATTTTTACCATTACTTTTAATGGCAGAAACCACAATTAAAAGTAATGGTAAAAACCGTGATTACTTAATAAATCAATATTTAAATGCCTGTTTGTGCTAAGAGTTGTTTTTAATATTGGAGAAAGATAAATAGCATATGGGCCCTGCCTTATAATTGTTTGGAGTTTAGTTAAGGAAAAAATATGTAAACAACTAAAATTATATACAGGAAAGGGATTTAGTAATTTTTCTTTAAGAGATCAAAGACATGGCCGGGCGCGGTGGCTCAAGCCTGTAATCCCAGCACTTTGGGAGGCCGAGGCGGGTGGATCAGCAGGTCAGGAGATCGAGACTATCCTGGCTAACATGGTGAAACCCCGTCTCTACTAAAAATACAAAAAATTAGCCGGGCACGGTGGCGGGCGCCTGTAGTCCCAGCTACTTGGGAGGCTGAGGCGGGAGAATGGCGTGAACCCGGGAGGCGGAGCTTGCAGTGAGCCGAGATCACGCCACTGCACTCCAGCCTGGGAAACACAGTGAGACTCCGTCTCAAAAAAAAAAAAAAAAAAAACAAAGAGATCAAAGACGTTTTCAAAGGGAATATGCAATTTGAACCTTATTTTAATTGTTCGATGTGTTTAACATGACTCTGTCCTTTGAAGTCCAGTTTTTTTTAATAGACATGAGAGTTTTGCTATTTGATGTGTCACTTTGCCAGATTTCAACTCTATTAGATTAATCAAGTTTGTCCTTGTAACCTTACAGTTTGTTAATTTGGAAAATGTAAGCCAGTAACTTTAAAAATATAATTGTGTGCCTTTTATATTATTTAGGTGACTGCTTAGAAAACTGCACAGCCTACCAACATCTGATGAAATTAGCGAATAAGCGCATCAGCCATGTCTTACACTCCAGGAGTTGGTGGTGACCCCGCCCAACTGGCCCAGAGGATCTCTTCCAACATCCAGAAGATCACACAATGTTGTGAGTTGAGTTTTAAATGGACTTCACTGTTTGTATCCACTCTTAACTGAACTTGGTGGAGGTTCATAAAAGGACAACTCTGAGAGAGGGAGGAACATTCCTCTAACAACAGGTTTTAAAGGGCTCACACTCTTTAGAATGAATACAAGAGAATTATATTTGAGATAACACTTACTGCATTTTTCCATAGGAAGTCAGGGCCAGGCACATAATACATTATTTCATTAAATAAAATAAAGATTTAAAAGGATAATGGATTCTTATATCTACTTTAAAGCTATCTAGTTCTAGATGAGATGATGAGACCTGATGACTCAGTCTCGTAGGTTTGGAACCAGATAGCACTACCAAGGGCTTAAGGAACATAAAGCTTATTAAAAGTAAAATCTAACTGGATATGGGTTAGGTTAATCTTACGACGGGCAAGTATGTGGTACCTTATTAAGGAGCAAGAAGAACTAAGGAGGGGGAGTTTTAGTCTATTGAGGAAGATACTATAGAAAATCAGACCTGCATTCCCCACAAATTATTCTTTGCTATACTTGTCAGAGATAGAATACCAGTAGACTGATGCAGTGTGACACTTCATTCAGAACGATTCATCGTCAGGATATGTATTTAAAAAAATCATTATAGCAGATTTGAGCAGATAATTTTTTTTTTTTCGTTAACTTTGTTTTTTGTTTCTAAATTATGGCTAATCAGATACCTTGGGTGATTCAAGTCATCTTGCTCTCAGTGTTTGGCCCTCGGGGCATTACCTGAACTCTTTCATCCTTCAGAGTATGTTAATACAGTTTTATTCTTCAGCCTACTTCCTTACAAGGCTATTCTTTTTTACAGAATGTTAACACATGGCAGAAATAATGTTTTCAAATGACCATGCTATGTTTCTTTACCTAATCATTAACTCCCCAACAGCTGTTCCTCTACCTGAATGATTTAAATGAGATGCCAGTGTGTTTTAGGAGCAAAGAGAATAAAACTAGACTCTAAAAAGGTGCTACTGTGTACAATGGTATAAAATAACCCTTATTCTGATTTGGGTGATTTCTGGGTTTTTTACCTATTCCTGGAAGAACAAGGAAGTGCACAGTGCCAGGCACCATGTTGTCCAGAGCAGGGAATATAGGAATGGTACATTGAGAACTGCTGCAGTTTGTCACAGGCCACCAGCATTGGCTCTGCTTTGCTCCTCTGGCATCAGATCTGTTCTTATGGTGGCCACAGAAGAGCCTCTTTTCTTATCTTTTCTTTTCTTTCTTTTTTTAATGGCTCCCTTGCTGCTGGTTAGAAATAGCACTGATCTGCCCCAAGTGTATATGGCTATCTGTGCAAAAATTAAGGAAGTTTATAATTCTAATTACATATGTGGAAAATTAGGACCTTTATGCAAGAAAGGAGGCCAAGAGGCCTTCCTCCAAAGAATAGCATAAGCATCCTGTGTTGGGAAAGCTAAACAGTGTCAGAAACTGAGGATGAGGAATGACTGTCCTGTACCGAGATTGTAGAAGTAGCAAGCAGTAGGTAGTATGAAAGATACATGGATTGAAGATTGTGTGTGAACATGAACTGGAAGGAGAAAAGCGTTGACTTAAATCAGGCCATGTTACATAAGAAAGAGATCAGTTGATTCAATGGATGAGAAGTGACAAATTGGGCCAGAGTTGAATATTAATGGCACAGTTGGTAGCTAAGTGTGTGAGTACATTTGGGGCAGTTGGAGCATGTGAAGGGCTGGCGATGATACTCCACAGTCTATGTGAAGAGCTGTTAAGAAGACTGGGACTGTTCATACAGGTGAAGGTACAGTTACCATCTCCAGATATTTGAATCACTGTCATGTGTGAAACAGAAGCCATATGTTCTGCATGAACGTAGGAGCCTCCACAAATGTACAGAAGCTACAGGTAGTCAGATTTCAACTCGAGAAGGAGAAAGCGCTTTTGAATAATCCAAGTTGTTAAGGGAGAATTGCCTCCCTCAGGAGGAATGAGATTCCTTATCAGTGACCAGAAAAAGGATGGTCAGATATTTCCCAGATTTGTTAATAAGAATTTTAAACATAGGAATAATGGTTCAGACTAAGAGGGTTTTAATTTTGATACTCTGTTGGGATTCATTCCACAAATAATTTTGGGGGCACATAGTACTTGCTAGATACTGTTCCAAACTGTAGGAATGTAGCAGTAAACAATCTATAAGGTCCTGTTCTCATTGTAGTTTACCGTGTAGTAAGGAGAAATAATGAGCAACTTAATTTTCTGTAAAGAAAGTACAGTGAAAGTGAGGTGACAGCAAGTGACCGGGGAAGCTGCCTTGACTTTAGATGGTCTTTGAGGATGAAGAGAGACTGGTAGTGAGAAGATTCAGAGAAAGGGCGTTTCAGACCGAAGGAATAACTAGTATTAAAAATTCAAAAGCAGACCTGGGCTTGAAATACTCAGAAAATAAGGAAAAGGGAAAAAGCCAGCATGGCTGAAGCACAGCATCTGGGGTAAGAGTGCCAGGAGATGAAACCAGAGGAGTCTGGTAGGTCAGCTGGGGCCTTGCAGGTCGTTCAGGGAGTTTAGATTTCATTTTAAGAGGCAGTGGAAATCACTGGAGGCATTTAAGCAGGGGAGAAACATAATCAGATCTACATTGTGAAAAAATTACTTTGGCTGCTGCTTAAAAAATAGACATTGGGAGAATAGCAGGGAGGTATGCTGGTCATCACAGAGGTCTGAGGAGAGAGATGCTGGCTCGCACCAGGGTGATGGCAGTGGGGATGGAGAGAAGCAATGAGTGTATTTTGGAGGTAGAGCCAGCAGGACTTGCTGATGCATGTGGGTAGGGATGGTAGAGAAAGGAAGGAGTTAAAGATGACTCCATAGTTTTTGCATTGAGCAACCAACTACTTGGTGGCAAGTGTGTACTGAGATGGGAGGGACTACAGTTCAGGACAAGTAGGGGAGAGTTTTGTTTTGACTAAGTATATTTTGAGATATCATTTAGATATCTAAGTGGAGATATCAAACATCTACTTTAGATTCAGGAATTTGGAAGTCAGAGTGTCATCAGAGTATAAATGGTATTTAAAACCGTGGGTGTGAAGTAATCACGTAAGAGTGAGCAAAGAGAAGAGGCCTGGAACATTAAAAAATGTTGAAATCAGGAAAGTAGCATAAAGAATCTAAGGAGTGACCTGTGAGGTAAGATAAAAATCAAGATGTGGTAGATTGCTAGAAATTAAACAAAGAATGTTTCAAGAATGAATGAGGCATTATCTGTCTCTAACGCCGCTGGGAGACTAAGATAAAAGCAGATAATTGGATTTGGTAAACTGGTGACTTTGAAAATAATGTTCTCATAGCCATATTGCAAGTGTAGATGGAGGAAGGGAAGGAGAAGCACCCACTCTTTCCATTTTAAAGAGACTTTCCAGATTTCCTCCTCACCTCTGCTTATGTAATTGATCATGTGGCTACACCTAGCTGCCAGAGAGGCTGAAAACATCTTAGCAGGATTTCAGTGTGCTCACTAAAATTGGGGATTATTCTATTTGAGAAAGAAGGGTGAGAGAATCAATATTTAGTAGGCAACTAGCAGACTCTGCCGTGAAAGTAGGAAGAGGATCAAAGAAAGGGTTCCGTTTTACACTGCAACAGAGAAATTCTCGTAAGAGTATAATTGCAAAGGAAATGTTTTGAAAGTGAGAGGGCATGGGAATGGACCACTAGAAAGTGGTTCACATTTCCTCCACTGTATAGAGGCGAGGCTACATGTGGAACAGATGGAAACGTGGTGGGCAAACATAGATTTCCTGTTTGAGTGGTCTGTTCTTAAATGAAATGGGAAACAAGGTCATCAGATAGAGAATGGGAGGGAAAGAAGGGGGTTTAGCAAATGTGTTGAGTATACATTTAGGATTTGGGGTAACGAATTTAGTGAAACCAGTCATCACTGTACTTTCTCTAATTTTGAGATTCAATGTCTAAATGAAGGGTAATTTAGATTAGATAAAATATTGTTAAAAATCTAACTACTGGCAAGAATGTATACTGATAAGGGCTATGCAGAAATCACGTGGAAGTGAAAGGCAGAAGTGTGAAATTTCAGTTCACTTTTTTCCCCATTTGGTAATGCTAATAATACCGGGTGCGACTGAAGAAAATGATACTTTGCACCGCATTTAGGTTCTCTTCACACTACATTTGCAACTTTTGAAATTGTGTCAGTACAATTATCTGATTTTACAAAAGAAACCGAAAGAGAAGATGCTGTAAGGTAACCTGTAATTAGAATATGAGCAGCATCTGTTAAACTAAAGCTAAAGTCTTCTTGAGTGTTGTGGTGGGAAAGTTTATTTTCACATTAGTTTTGATGAAATAAACAAACACTTATAAAATATTAAGTTATATGGTTTAGTTTATACCAAAAAAAAAAAGAAAATGGCAGTCAAGAATATTTTAAACCATTTTTTGTTAAAGATCATCTGTAGTCTTTTGAATTTGTTTCACTAGTAAAGCAGTTAAACTATATTATAATGATAGAATTTATATTAAGCATAAAATATTTGAATATCATAAATGCTTACATGTAAAATAGATTAGAAATGTAATTGTATTAAAATAATAAAACTGTTAAATAGTTATAACAAACTATGACTTTATTACAGGTTCTGTAGACAGTTTAAAATGATTCAGAAAATATTTTTGTCCTATGAGAGAAAGTGTTGACTCCATAACAGCCAGCAAGGCCCTCGTGCCACCCACGCTCCGTCTTTTGCCCATGGCATAGACAGTATTCTCTGTTGCTGGCCTACCATGCCATCCAGTCTTTTTCAACCCGACGCTCCAGGCAACCATTCCAAGTAGACTGGAGTTGGCAGGCAAACAAAACTGTTTGTTATCACAGGTCTAGAAGATCATCATGCCTCTTAGAAATGCTTAGACTTAGTTTTCAAACTTTGGATTGAGATGTTCAAAAGTGACATTTTTATTAGCAACATCTATGCCCATTTACCTTCTATCATTTCTCCGTATTTTCTGTCAGACATACTCCTAGCTGTGATGTATAGTATAAGGATAAGCAAGCCTTTGTGGGTTTACCTATATGATAGGCTCGGTCGTCATATACGTATAAGGTACCTATCATATAGGTAAACCCAGAGTAGGCATTTTCACAGGGGCCATTCATCCTTCCCCAAACAGAAACAATGTAGAAAAATATCTTAAGAACACACAGAGAAACTCAGGTTTTTAAAAGCAGCAGAATCAATATATCAAAATACATCACATAAGTAAACACGGGCTTGTTTTTTCAGACTTTTAAAAAATGGAAGTATAATGTATACATTGAGTACTAGACAAATTATTTTTGTATAGCCCAATGAATTCTCTATCATACTACCACAAATGTCAAGAAATAGGACATTATTTAGCCCCCTAAAACCCTTCTTGTGCTTACACCCCTCCATGCCCTTCAGAGATAACCAGTGTCCTGACTGTTAGCATCATTGACTAATTTTGCTTTTCTTAGTCTAATAGAATGAATAATCAAGTAGAATTATTTTTTGTTGGGCTTCTTTCATTGTTTGTGGAATTCATCCATGTAGCTGCAGGTCATTTGTTTTCATTACTGTATAGTATTCCACATTTAAACATACCACACTTTATTTATTCTTTCTACTGTTTGTAGTGTTTCCATTTTTTAATTTTGTTTTTATTTTTTTGCTAGGATGAACAGTGCTTCCCTGAACATTGTTATATGTTCTTTTGGTGCATGTATGTGAAGGAATTGGGTTATTGGCTGGTAGAATATGTGTATGTTCAGCTTTTGTGGATAACAGCTAAGCAGTGCCCTGAAGTGGTTGTACCAGATATGAGTACAGCCAGTGTATCAGAGATTTTGCTGCTCAAAGTCCTTGCCAACATTTGATGTTTACAGCTTTTTATTCATTTTAGTCATAGGTTTCTCATGATTTGCTTTTGCAATTCTCTGATTAGAATCAGAGTTTTTAGAATGTAGCTGAGTTAAAGAAATCAGTGAGATGATAGGAAACGTTTCTAATCAGGCAAGCTGTATGTGATTGCATGTACATTTCCTGAAATCGTACAAATAGCAGTGTAAGCAGTGTAAGACCTTGAGTAATCTCTGGAGCCTTCCAGGACATGGTTTTCTCATGTGTATTTTCTGTGGGCTAGATTATGGTCTCTTCAAAGTTTAACAGGCAATAATTCTAACCAAAATTTTTTAAGAGTCCCGAAACTCTTCTAACAGGTACAAGATTATTCTATGTATTGTTAAGAGGCCAATTGCCGTATCTGAATCCATCTGCATTCATGCTCATAAAACCCCATAATAGAAGAAGCCATCGCACTCAAGACTAGCTAGAGTTCCACCAAGGCTTATGTATTATTTTTAAGTGTTAGGAGATGGTAAAGTTGGGGCACAGAGGTTTGAATCCTGTCAGAATTAATTTTGTATTGAAGGAAACTGGTGAATAGAAATGAGAATAGCTGACTGTGAAACATAGTCCTTGAGATAAAAATTTCCGTAACCCCTAAATAACATAGTAAGCCTTTCCACTTGTGCTAATGTGAATTCTTGCATGTATTTCTTTTTAAAATAATAACCTGAAAGAGGAAGATGTAGTGTGACTATAGTTGGAAAGTGAATAAAACGGATATATTGGAAACATAAAATCTACTCATCAGAGTTTATGAGTATAGAAGTTTCTGCTAAAATATGCATCATGTATCACATGGGCTTGTGTATGTGTGTTTTTTCCAGAAAATTTGGAAAGACAGAACCTTCTGGGGCACATAAAGTATGAACGTAAGCTTATAAGTGCTAAGAGAAGGTGACTGAAAAATATTTTTGTTGAATCTTCACTTGTTTCATTTTTAATCATATCTCTCCTACAGATCACAGACTTCAGTTTAAAATCGAAACAGATGCTGTTGGTTTCTCTGTGTTGTAATTAGCTTCCCATGCTGCGAGTGTATGTTTCAAACTTGTTTATTAAGAATTGGTGCATGGCTCCTGTCCCCATAAGGTTCTTATGACTTTGAGATGAAATTAAAAGTCTATATAAAAGTGTGAGCCCTTTTGTGACTTTTGAGAATGATCACAGTTCTTTTAATTAGTTAGGGTCTGGTGAAGGGGACACTTGTTTTTGCATTTTAACACATGACTGCACAAAAGGGAAGCTAATATTATCAGCCTTTTTTTTTTTTTGGTGCCAGAGCAAATATTTTTTTAAAAAAGGAGCTCTAGTTCTGAGAAATTAATAAATTTATTGGAACCATATATTTACTCAGGAATTAAGAATGTTTCCTTTCTTTCGGGGTAGTCTGTTGGTGGGATGGAAAGGCAGCTTATTAGAGGAAAAAGAGTTGAAAAATTGTCTCTTCCCCCTTCCTAAAATGCTGTTTGAGGTATTTATGTCTAAGATCGCACATCTGAAAATATGTGGTGGGTGATTTTTTCCCCGCCTTAGAGGAGAAAAACTTCAGTAGTTTTTATTTCATTGTGATTTTCTTCATGCCTAAGATGCTGACATAAAGCAGAGATAGATGTGAAGGTTAATATCTTATCCAAGGAAATTTTAACAGTGTGACAACTTTTCTTCTCTTCAGTGACTTTTCCTATATGACTGAACATGGTGTTTATGGCCAGATATGAGTGAATTCTTTGTTTTATGAACTAAATCTTTACGATGTGGCTCCAGGATGCTTCAGGGAGCTTTATCCCTCACTCTCCTGTCTGTGAACCATACACATGCTTCTGCCCTGAACATGAACTTTCTTACCCTTGGTTCCAACCCCAAACCATAGTAGTGGATGTCTTCATTCCCCGTATTCAATGTAAGTGTAAATCTTAGTGGTTCTACTGGTCAAATCTGTGTCTCTCCATCTCTGCCATTATCACATATGCCCAAGCTGCTGCTATTTCTTTGAATGACTGCAGTCTCCAAATTGTTCTCCTCACTTCCATTCCCGCCTATTTCAGTCTTCTCCAAATAGTTGCCAAGGTAAACTTGTAAAACTATAAATCAAATCATGTCATCCTGTAGCTTGAAAGGCAACAGTTACTTCTGTGGCTTTTATAATCAGATATAAATCCCCACCGTGCCCCACAATATCCCCAAGATCTGATCCCTGCCCCCACTTGTCAACTACCACTCTGTCCCATGGTGCTGCTCTGCTGCTCCACATTCCACCAGGTAGATCTTCTTTCTGCTTAGTGAACAGTCAGCTCATCCTCACCTCAGGGCCTTTGCACTTGCTCTTCTTCTGCTTCAGACATCTTCCCAGATCTGCCTGTAACTGGTTCCTTTCTGGCATTCAGGTCTCAGGGCCCAAAGCTCACTTCCTTAGCAGTGTCTTCCTTGCCTTATCGTTTTGCTTCCTCCAGTCATTCTTTTTCTCATTAACCTGTTTTGTTTTTATAATGCCTTTTACCAGTAAATTAAAGTACTGTTAGTGTTTACTTATTTTTTGACTTTCCTGCTAAAATCTTGGCCCCCAGAGATAAAAAGCTTAATATATCTTGGCTACAAAAGTATTTACACGTAATTTTATTCTTTCATTTTTTTAATGAAATTGAGATCACACTATACAGGTTTTTTGGTGCTTACTTTTTTTTTCTCTTCTTATTGGTTGCTTACTTTTTTTATGTGGTTATGCCATGCATCATTTAATTAATTCTCCATTAACAGACATTTTGTCCTAGGTGTATATGTTTAAAAACCTGAGAACTTAACCATTTGTGTTGCCTCCACAAATGACTCCTCTGAGTTCTCTGTAGATAAAGTGTCATGGTGACCATGTGATAAAAATCCCCATACATCTGTTTTGATACTACATTTATTTAAGAATTTCTGTAATAATTATTAGTTTTTTTCCAGCATAATCTATGCTCAGTAATTGTGTGACAGGGTAGCTTCTCTTTGATTACACATATTCATTAGTTGTGTAGCGGCTACTCAACTGCCCTGTGAGGCTATCCCTCTGTACATTTTGGTTGATTTGGTGCTGAAGTAGGAATCGAACAGTATGAGTTAGGCTTGGCATTTAGTTTTGGTTTCCTGTAGTGATTTTGGCAATCATCACCCTCATCTCTTTGATCCCTTTTTGTTGTTTTGACCAATTACTGAACAGTGTTTTTATTAAACAGTGTATTAGTCCATTCTCACGTTGCTAATAAAGACATACCTGAGACTGAGTAGCTTATAAAGAAAAAGAGGTTTAATGGAGTCACATTTCCACGTGGCTGGGGAGGCCTCACAATCATGGCGTAAGACGAAGGAAGAGCATAGGGACTTCTTACATGGCTGCGGGCAAGAGAGGACTTGTGCAGGGGAACTGCCCTTTATAAATCCATCAGATCTCATGAGACTTATTCACTATCTTGCGAACAGCACAGGAAAGACCTGCCCTCATCATCCAATTACCTCCCACTGGGTCCCTCTCACAACATGTGGGAATTGTGGGAGCTACAATTCAAGATGTGGTTTGGGTGGGGACACAGCCAAACCATGTCAAACAGTGATTGCCCTTTATACTTAATCCAAACTGGGTGTTTTTTTTAAGAAGCAATTATTAATTTGTTTGCCTATTAGTTGTTTAGGAGAAACTAAAAGTCATACAAGGTATTATTCTGCAAGTCTTGGTACATTTATTTTTCCTACTCTTCTTTCTCATTATAGTATCATTATCATGATCATTATTTGAAGTTATGTATTAATGATATTGAGTATGGCCACCCACTTCTTTAAGATAGTTTGCCTTTTATTCCATATAAAGTCAAAGTAAATGCCCACAGACATCACCAAGATTCTGTCCTAGTCTACTTTTTGGAAGCCTTCAACAAATATCCAGCCAAGGCCGCTTATTTGTGAATACCCAGTTCACTGCCTTGCTGCTGGGCATGGGAGGAGAGTGGGGCAGGGTGGCCCAAGTACATCCAGTGATTTTAGTTGTATGGTATTTCCTATATACCCTGCTTTGTTCAGTACTCTGTGCCTTGTATTAGGTATCTTTTATTCCTTTCTTTGTGCGTTGTTTTTGATCTTCCAGTCATCCTGGTCAGGTGAGAAAATTTAGGTTTGGAGTGGTTGTCACTTGCTCAAGTTTGTACAGCTATTAAGTGGCAAGGCTGGTATTTGAGCCCAGGAGAGTCTGGTTCATATAACACGGTGCATTTGGGTCATGCTGTATATTTTACCAGGGTGTTACTTGTGCATTTATGTTCATTCCTGCATGAGTATTTATTAAACACCTGTGACGTGCTAGGGACTGTCTGGATGCTAAAGGTATGTCATTGAATAAAATAAAAATATCTGCCTTTATGGAGTGAATCTTTAGTGAGAGAAGACAGACATAAGATAAATAAATAAGTAAATTATGTAGTATGTCAGAAGGAGATGTTAAGTGTTACAAAAAGAAACAATGACAAAAAACATACTGGCAAGGATCCAGTGTGCTGGAGAAGGGTTTGCATTTGACAAATAGGGTGCATGGGGAGTCTGGATGGACCGTACTGAGGAGTTCCTCGTTGAGCACATGTTTGAAGGAAGGAAGGGAATGTGTCCCACAGTATCTAGGGAAAGAGTATTTTCGATGGGGAAATAGCATATTCTTGGGCCGTCAGATGTAAGCACCCCTGGCCTTCAGAGGAATGGAGAGGAGGAAGGAGAGAGAGTTGGGACCAGGTTAGGTAGGGCCTTGCAGGCTGGTGTAAGGACTTTTACTCTGGGTGGAGCCAGGGTTGCGGGGAGAGGAGTGCAGTGCTGGTGCAGAGGCAGTGCAATGTTGGACTCAACCAGAGTTTTAGATTTTGTCAAGTGGTTAAGAAGGGAGAGAGGGGCTTAAGATACATGCAAGAGACTGGGTATGATGACTGACTCCAGAGTTTAAGTTGGGTAAGGAGTGAGTGAAGACATTGGAGGTGAGGAAGCATGACAAAGTGGCAGGATCAATGGATGGCAGGTTGGAATTGGGGCCAGGAGAGTGAGCTGGACATGCAGGTGATTTGTAAGTAGATTGCCTGAAACCAAGATTATGAAAGAGTGACAGTTCCTAGTAATGAGAAGGTGTTTGATGGGATCTTGGAGTGTGTGGCTCAGGGAGGGTGGAGGACAGAATCATTTCAATAGGAGACATGTGCAAAGAATGGAGGCCAGCCAGGATGGTGGAAGGATCGTCAACCTGTGGATTGAAATCACAAAAAAATTAAGACAGGAGTCATATTGGACAGAATGGCAGCGAGCCAGGAACTACAACCAGTGAAGAGTGAGGGGTGGCCCGAGGAACCAGAAATGACTAACCGTGCAGTGGGTGGTGATCACGGGGACTGACGTGTTCTGTGTGTCCGTCTGTTGTTGTGCTCCTTTTCATGGGGCCTTTATTTTTGAATTTGTCCTTCTTTCCTGAGTTCCTCCAGTCTCTAGTTTGTCAGTACATGCATGTTATCTGGCCGTCTCTGAGGAGTTCTTTTGTGATCTTCCTTTACACTGTGATTGCTTCATTGAGTTGTTTTTTTTTTTTTTTTTTTTTTAATCCTGTGGGTATTTTGGGGTATAATTTTTACCATATTCACTTTGTGGCAACGTGTTTTCCTGCTGCGAGTTCTCTTAGGGAGTTTTACTGTTCTTTTCCACATTTTAAAATAGTCTTTTGTGTGGTTACTCTCCCCATTTTTTTTTTTTTTTTTCAATGGAATGAGTTTGATTTTCCTGGCAGGAGATTACAGTGGAGGGAGAGGGAAGTGCCAGTTTCTCTGCTCAAGGGCTCCATTCTCTCTGCTGTGCTATGCTGCCCTGACGGGACTGTTTCTTTCCTCCTCTGCCTCTCAGCACCTAGCCTGGTGTAGGAGGGCTTCCTGCTCCATCCCTGATGTCATCCCAATCACTTCATCAGCCCCAAGATGCACAGACACCTCTTTCCAAGGTGTTACCCTGGTTTTTGAGAAGGGTCAGCAGCCCATGGCCTCCTGAATCTGTTCTGTGTCTCCTTTTCCCACTGCCAGCACAGTCCCAGGTGCTTCTCAGCCCTGCTTCTGCCCATTCCCAGCTCCGGGTGGGATCAGCTCTTCTGATGATTTGCTGGTGACAGTGTGGAGCTCTGCAACCCCGGTTATTCTCCACCGCACCCATACGGCTTCCTGCTCAGGACCTGTTATTTTCTGTTGCTTTTGGCCATATTTACACGTTTTCGAGAATTTGACCGTATTTACACATTTTGTGTTAATTTCTCTGAAATGTAATTTTTGTGGCTTTTCTCCCTGCTCCCCCATTCTATAATATGCCTTGAGGAGGGAAGAAGGAGGAATATTCAGAAACATGCTTCTACTGTGTTTCTATAAGAAGCAGAAATCGATTTTCAGTGTTTTAGATACAGCTGTCAGCATGTGTTGGCAGTTAGAACTGATCAGAAATGACTGAAGTAAAAGGTTTGGGAATCGTGCTTGTAAACTGAGGGGAACTTGCGACAAGAGTTCAGCTGCTTTTGCAGCAGTCGGAGAATTATTGGGCCCTCGAGTGGATGACAGGAAGGAAGCTCATCATGATGGGCAAAAGATGTGTCAGCGGGGTTGGGGAACTGCAAGGCGCAGGGCCTCACCACTGCCCAATCCTTACCTGTTTGCTTCTTACACAAATCACATTTTCATGGAACCGTTGTTGCTTCTGATTCCAGACTGCCTCAGAGCAGGTAAACTGAGCAGGTCCATGTGAAAAATGTTAGGGTGAATAAATTTGCTAAAAGACCCAGCCTGTAATGTTCTAGCCATCTAGAAGTCCAAATTGTTGTTTACATACAATTTTAGATGACTTGTTTTTGTACTTTATTTTTAAGAACTGTGCCCTCAGATTTAACCCTTTATTAATCTACAGTAGCTTTAAAATGCCCCAAATTTCCACTGATTTGACCTTTATGCCTTTCTACCTTTAAAGTATCCGGGAAGAAAACCAATGACAAAGTGAAAATTAAATGTGTTGTAAATTTGAGATTGCTTTGTGGAAGCGGGCTATGCCTTCGGATATTCTGTGCTGGGAAGGGGAGCACAGGAAGCCAGTGTAGTTGGGCCCTGTGGGTGGACACTCTCCATTGAGCTTCCAGCCTCGAGACTCATCCTTTAGAAGATCCTTCTCCATCTCCCTTCCCACCCCTTCTTGTCTTTGCAGTTTGGATCAGTGCTTTTGCTCACAAAGAAGACACGTGTTCTCTTCAGGTCATAAGACAGACCATGAGATATGCTAATGCTAGAGGGGAGAAGCCAAAATTGTTTTAGTAGCCATCCTTCAGATTCTCCAGGAAATTTTTCCACTTGTGATATGCTTTTTAGAGTTTTAACACACTTTTCTTGTTTTTTTCTTGATACAAGAAATAGATAGATGTGGATATTTCTAATGATACATTTTTCTCTGCACATTGTACCGTATAACGAACCCGGATCCTAACTCTAATTGTCCAAGACTTATTAGTAATAACATCTTGTACTTTTATTCTTAGATCTTTATGCTATTTCTAAAATGTTTTTATATATATATATATATATATATATTTGTGTGTGTGTGTGTGTGTGTGTGTATATATATATATATATATATATATATATTTTTTTTTTTTTTTTTTTTTTTTTTTGAGACGGAGTCTCACTGTGTCGCCCAGGCTGGAGTGCAGTGGCCGGATCTCAGCTCATTGCAAGCTCCGCCTCCCGGGTTTTTACGCCATTCTCCTGCCTCAGCCTCCCGAGTAGCTGGGACTACAGGCGCCCACCACCTCGCCTGGCTAGTTTTTTGTATTTTTTAGTAGAGACGGGGTTTCACCGTGTTAGCCAGGATGGTCTCGAACTCCTGACCTCGTGATCCGCCTGTCTCGGCCTCCCAAAGTGCTAGGATTACAGGCTTGAGCCACCGCGCCCGGCCTATATATATATATTTTTAAGACAGAGTCTCCCTCTGTCACCTAGGCTGGAGTGCAGCAGCACAATCTTGGCTCACTGCAACCTACTCCTCTGGGTTCAAGCTATTCTTGTACTTCAGCCTCTCGAGCAGCTTGGACTACAGGGATGTGCCACCATGCTTGGCTAATTTTTGTATCTTTAGAAGAGATGGGTTTTCGCCATGTTGGCCAGGCTGGTCTCAAACTCCTGGCCTCAAGTGATCTGCTTACCTTGGCCTCCCAAAGAGCTGGGATTACAGGTATCAGCCACTGCGCCTGGCCTGTATCATCTTGTTTAATACTCCAAACCACCCTCTAACAAAGATGGAGGGCTTGATAGATGAGGAAAGATTGGAGTCTAAAACAGAGTTTGTTTCTTTTAATATTTAGGGTTTTTTTTCTAGTCCTGTTTTAAATATGTCACTTACATGCAACTACTAGATACATGTCACTGTCACATAGTAGCTGACTCCTCCCTCCCAATTATGGGCTATAACTATCTTGTGTCAATTGATATTTATCATCTCTACAGTTCTTATAATTATATCATAGATTATTAAGTATTAGCACTCAAGTATGGTTCACATTAGATAGTTAAGAAATGTAAATAAGAAGCTGAACACTTAAAAAAAGTGACAGAACTCCCCTATAAGACAGCTTCAAAATATATGGAGCAGAAGCTGACAAAACTGCAAGGAAAAATAGACAAAGCTGCAATTATGGCTTTCAATACCCCTGTCTGAATAATTGATAGAACAAGTAGATACCAAATCAGGATACAGAAGATTGAAAGTACTAATCACCTTGATAGTGACAGCCATTTATACAACAGCCTATTCAACAACAGCAGAACACACATTTTTCTCAGGTGCACCCAGAGCATTTATTAAGAGAGACTATATTCCTGGCGTTAAGCAAGAGTTTCAGCAAACTTTAAAGATTCAAGTCATACAAGATCTATTCCTTGACTACAGTGAAATTAAATTAGAACTCAGTAACAGAAAGATCCCTGGAAAATCCCCAAATGTTTGAAAACTAAACACATTTCAGATAAGCTGTGGATCAAAGAGAAGGCCAAACAGAGGAATTGGAAAATATTCTGAACTGAATGTAAATGAAAGCATCATATATCAAAATTTGTTGGATGGTATTAACTCAATACTTAAGGGAGCACTAAACACCTGCATTAGAAAAGAAGACAGGTCTCAAATCATGACCTCAGTTTTCACACTAAGAAATTTAGTAAAAACAACTGAAATTACAAAGTCAGCAGGAAAAAGGAAATTCAAATCATAGTGGAAATCGAAGGGGAAAAAAAAAATCAATGAAACCAAAAGCTATTTCTTTGAGATCAATAGAACTGATAAACCTCTAACCAGACTGAATATGAAAAAAATAGAAGAAACAAATTACTGATATCAGGAATGAGAGAGATGATCTATTACAAATTCTACATATTTTTATATGTAAAAATCTATACATATTTACATCTATTCCGTACATTACAGAATCTGTCATTTATTTAAAGGATTTTTTTTCCTTTGAAATGGTTTTTATTTTATTTATTTTACTTTAAGTTCTGGGACACATGTGCAGAACGTGCAGGTTTGTTACATAGGTATACATGTGCCTTGGTGGTTTGCTGCACCTACTAACCCGTCATCTAGCTTTTAAGCCCCACATGCATTCAGCATTTGTCCTAAGGCTCTCCTTCCCCTGCTGTCCATCCCCCTACAGGCTCCGATGTGTGATGTTCCCCTCCCTGTGTCCATGTATTCTCATTGTTCAACTCCCACTTATGAATGAGAACATGCAGTGTTTGCTTTTCTGTTCCTGTGTTAGTTTGCTGAGAGTGATGGTTTCCAGCTTCATCCGTATTCCTGCAAAGGACGTGAACTCGGTTGTTTTTTTGTTTGTTTTTTTTTGTGGCTGCAATTAAGGGAATATTATAAACAACTTTATGACAATGAAGTTGACATCTTAGATGAAATGGATAAATTCCTTGATAGACACAAATTATCAAAGTTCACTCAAAATAAGTCAGTAACCTGCCTGGCTCTATATCAAGCAAATTGAAATTACAACTTAAAACTTTCTCACAAAGAACCAGACTCAAATATCTTCACTAGTGTATTCTATCAAATATTTAGCTAATTGTACACAAACTGTTTCAAAAAATTGAAGACTTCATTTTATCAGGTCAGTATAATCCTTATATTGAAACCAGATAAAGACAGTAAAAGAAGAGAACACTAGGCTGGGTGCAGTGGCTCATGCTTGTAATCCCAGCACTTTGAGAGGCCAAGGCTGGTGAATCACCTGATGTCGGGAGTTCAAGACCAGTCTGGCCAATATGGTGAAACTCTGTCTCTACTAAAAACACAAAAAATTAGCCGGCAGTGGTGGTGGGCACCAGCTACTTGGGAGACTGAGGCAGGAGAATTGCTTGAATCGGGAGTGGGAGGTTGCAGTGAGCTGAGGTCACGCCACTGCACTCCAGGCTGGGCGTGACAGAGTGAGACTGTGTCTCAAAAAAACAAAACAAAAAACAGGAAAAAAAAAAAAAAACTACATATCAATTTCATCTCATGACATAAATGCAAAAAATTTAAACAATTTAATCAAATCCACCAATATTTTAAAAGGATATAACAAGTGGAGTATATCCCAGGAATTCAGGGTTGGTTTAATATTCAAAGAGCAATCATTGTTGTTCATTATATTAACAAACTTAAAAAGAAAACCTATATAATCATCTCATTAGATGCAGAAAAAGTATTTGAGAAATTCTACTTCCATTCCTAACAAAAATTATCAGTAAACTAGGAGTAGAAGTGAACTCTTTAACCTGACAAAAGAGCATCTATGAAAACTTACAGTGTCACACTTAATGGTGAAAGACGAATGCTTTCCTTTATAAGATCAGGAACAAGACAGGGATGTCTGCCCTCACCACTTCTATTCAGAATTGTACTGGAGGATCCAGCTAGTGCAGATGGATAATATAAACAAATAAAAGGTCTTCACATTGGGAAAAGAATTAAAACCATTTGTGTTCACAGACATAAATGTCTAGAAAATCTGATGGAATCTGCAATTAAAAAAAAATCTACTAGAACAAAAAAGTCAATTTAGTAAGGTTGCAAAATATATGATCAATGTACAAAAATAAATTGTATTTCTCTATACTGACAATGAGCAATCAAAATACAAATTTGAAATTTAAAAAGCTGGCATTTATAATAACATCATGAAATACTTGGGGGCAAAATAAGTGAAATACTTGAACACTGAACAATACAAAATATTGCTGAAATTAAAGAAAACCTATATAATTGGGAAGATATGCCTTGATCATGCATCAGAAGACAGTATTGTGATTTGAACGGACACTTCAACAAAGAAGATATTCAGATGGCAAATAGCACATATTTGCCATCTCAACTAAGGATGTTTGGATACTTAACGTCCTTAGTTATTAGGAAAATACAAATTAAACACACAGATACCACTATTAACCTATTTGGCAAAATTTAAAAGACTGAGCGTACCAAGTACTGGAGAGGATATTGAGGAACAGAAGCTTTCATACACTGCTGGTGGAAGTGTAAAATGGAACCGCTTTGTCAAATAGTTTGGCTGTTTTAAGAAAGCTAAATGTAACACCTATTGTACCATCCAGCCATTCTACTCCTGTTTATTCACACATAAAAATTAAATATATGCCGATATAAAGACTTGTAGACAGATACTACTAGGAGCTTTATTTGTAATGGACAAAAACGGAAAACAACACAAAGGTCCATCAATAGGTGAATAAACAAATTATGTTGTATCATCCAGTGGAATACTCAGCAATAAAAGGAATGCACTATTGATATACAGAGCATGGATGAATCGTAAAATAAGTAGGCTAACTTAAGCCAGACACCACACTTTTTCAAAAAAGAGTAAATACTTTGTGATTTCATTTATATAAAACTTCAGAAAATGCAAAATAACATAAAGCAACAGAAAGCATGTTAGTGATTGCTTGGTGATGAAGGGAGGAAGCAACAGATATATGCAGGAGGGAGGAAATTGCAAACTACAAGGAAACTTTTGAGGGTGAAGAATCTAATAACTGTCTTAAGTGTGATGATGGTTTTACAGATGTACACATATGTCCAAACTTGTAAAACTGTAGTTTATATATTTGCAGTTTGTCAGTTGTACCTCAATAAAGTGGCGTTTTAATAAAACAGTGTTAATAAGAATATTCTTATTAATTCATTTCTGACCTTCAAGAGAACAACAGACTCTGTTGAACTCTTGCTATATCCGGTACACGGTGCCTACCTGTATTGTTCTTGGTTAAAGTTTATGACAACTGAGAAATAGGTGCTTTCTCACTGTTGAAGCTGTTATAGCTTGGGGACATTAGGTAAATTGTCCAGGGTCAGCAGCCAGGAAGAAGTGAGATAAGGTTTCCAAATCAGGTTTTCTGGCTCCAACTGTGCCTGCTGGTCAGCCTTCAATTGTACTTCTTCCTCAGTGTGATGTGGCTAAGTCTGTGTTGGAATCTCAAAGTCACTTGTCCAGGGATTTTACTAACCATTATTTTTTTCTATGTTTGGCTGTTACAAGTTGGTTATTTTATGTTGAAAACAGATGTTTTCTGCTAAAATTGAAGACAGCTATTCTTAGTTATTTGGAGACAGTTCTTTGAAGGTACTCTGTGTGTGTGTTAGGTTGATCTGCCATGCCGCCACAGCCTGGCCAGTCTCATTTGTCAGGCAGCATCCATTCGCTGGTGAACTCTGACAGGTGGTAACATTATGGATTAATAGCCCGTGATACCAAATTCAGCCTACAATTTTATGACAAACTATTCTTTACTGTAAAGCTTTTTTTCTTAAATAGTCCACTAGATGGCAGCAGATCCATGTGGAATAGAATGGGTCTTCATTGCTGTAGATGAAGAGCCAGAAATGGGACACTGTTTTGTTTTTGATGACCCAGTAGTGCCTCATTTTCGGATGTGTAGGAAATGGTATTCTTTTTCTGTTATGAAAAAATGTAACATACTCTTTGAAGTCACGTCTGTGGAAGTGAGTAGTGGTACAGATAGTTCAAAATTGTAGATAATGCAAAAATAATTTTTTCTTTGTATTCTCATAGAGACACATGTTGATTTAATCCTATCTGTATGCATTAGATGAACTTTTCTTCAAGAAACTGTTTATGCTTAAATAATTCTTTTTATGGTTGGAAAAACTGCAGCTTGTTTCATGAGTTTTTTTCTTTAATTGGACCTAGGCCGATCAAAATAGAAGATGACTGTCCTATAAATTCATAGCACCTAAGGCTAGATAATGAAGTGAAATCCTACAGACTGGACTTGGGAGAAAATAGGAGGATTATTTATTTTTCCAGATCACCATACTGCTTGTCATCTGACTAGAAACTTCTTATCTCCCTTTCTCTAAGCTTATTTTTCTCAAGCATTTTTGAATATGGTCAATTGGAGTGTGGCAGAAGATCCTGTGAACCCACATATCCTACTATCCATGCCTTCTAGAAGAGGAAGAACTTAGGAGATAGCCAAAAACCAGAGAGTCATAAAATAATAGAGTGCTAACAATATTTTTGCAGCAAATATGCTATAAAAATGCTTATCCAAAGCAATGAAAACGTATTTTGTTTCTAAATTAGTATAAGAGCAACAGATGAAAATGAAGTACTCAAGCCAACACCTATGATGGGTGAATAACATATTCTGAGAATTAAAGAAATTCAACTCAGTGTACATGCATGCATGTTCAATGGAAATTTTGTAACATTGTTAAATATTTTACTAGATAGACTTAACAATATAGTGACTACAGCAGATCCTCCATTTCCGTGGGTTCTGCATGGATTCAACCAACCATGGAACAAAAATATTCAGAAAAATTTAAAAAATAAAAAATACAAATAAAACACAGCACACTATAACAATTTACATATCATTTATTTTATATTAGGTATTGTAAGTAATGTAGAGATGATATTCAGGAGGATGCGCATAGGTTATATGCAAATACTCTGCCATTTTGTATTAGAAACTTGAGCATCTGTGGATTTTGTTATCTGTGGGAGGTGGATGGAGGGAGGCATGGAACCAATCCTCTAGGGATAGTGAAGGATGACAGTACATTCAAATAACATGCCAAGTTGAGTTTTTAAATACAAGGTTTTAGTAATTTTTAATAATTGAGGACAAGGACCGGCCAACTTTCCCTGTAAAGGGCGGACACTTTTAGACTTTCTTGCATTTTCTTTTTTTTTTTTTTTGTTAACCCTTTAAAACTGTAGCAACAGTTCTTAGCTTGGAAGTCTATACGAAACCAGGTTTCAGGCTCTACGGGCCATAATTTGTTGACCCTGGTGTAGGAGGGTAATGCTAGTTGTATATAAAATGAAGTCTCTGGAATCTTGGCAGTTCATAAAACCCGGAGAAAGAGCAGGCATTTCTTTCTTGATCACTTTCAGCTGGAAGAAGGACCCTTGTGATCCACTGCCGGACCTAAACTTACTTTGAGCACTGCTGGAAACCTCTAAACATCTCAGTTCAACTCCTTCAGATTACTTTTTCAATCTAGACACACTTATTTTTTCTTTGTTTGCTTTGTCAACTGTCACACACCTGGATTATGAAATAATGTGTTTTAACGTCTTTTACTTTCAGTTCTTTTAACACACTGAAAAAAGTTTTTTGAAAACCAAGAAATCTACATTCTAACCCTAGCTCTTCTAATAAATAGCTATAGTTGTTGGAACAAGTTAGTTTTTCTGTCTGGTTCTCAGCTTCTTTGTTTATAAAATAGGATTGAACTAATACCACATAATATTTCTTCCAAATTTGATTTAGTAGTTTCAGATTTATGTTTCTGTAATCCCTTTATCACCTGATCAGATGATGCCTTTAATTGATCCTCAAGTGTAGACCTGCTCAATTTAAAGGAACACAACAAATTAATGTTGATGTTCAACAGCCCTCCCATTGTGCCTGGTACATAGTAGATGCCCAGTAAATGTGTGTCGAATGAATCAATGAGTGAATAATAAATGGGCATAACTACCTTTCTTAACTCTCCATTTATTTATGCTTTATGTTTTAGAAATACATATTATTATATAAGTTTTGGTCTTTCCAGTATTCTTTTTATGGTTCACTCATAAAACTATTCATTGAGGGTCAACAATATGATAAATTCTGGAAATACCAAAATGAATAAAACTTAGTCTTTGCCTTTAAGAAGTTTGCCTTCTAGTTAGGGTGACTAATAGGTATTCTGATCATTTCAGTGTATGTCTGAGTATGACATTAGAGGTTTGAATCTCCAAACTGAAATGTCCTGTTTCTTACCCTTCAAACCATTACAAATGCCACCTTCATTACAGCTTTTTGGATTGTTCTCCAATAGAACACATATATTATAATATAGGTCATTGTTTGAAACATTGTTATAGCATTTGTTGCTGCTGCTCCCTCTGAGTTTATATGGTGTTTGTACTTTCTTTTTGTCCTTTTCTAGATTGTATGCTGCATAAGTGTAGGGGGACTTGTCTTCCATTTCTATTCATGAGAAGCAACTCGCTCTCATTAGTTAAATGCATTCTATTAGGCAATAACATAATGGTTGTTTTCTAAGGGGCTTCATTTTATGAGACATTGTATTATCTTAAAAAATTGTTTCAGAGTGACAAGGAGGTTGTTAGCGAGATCATTTGATTTTTAAGAAATTTCAGTATCTATAAAACCTAAATCTACAAAGCCAAAAGCACAGAGTAAATGTAGCTTTTGATTATAACTAGATTGTTAGTAATAGCGACTAATACTTTCATTATTAATCACCTGAATTATAATGAAGGTAAGCAATGTTCAAAGAATCTTAAAACAGTTTTGGTGCTTTGACCATCAGTTTTTTTCCCCCTCCAAAGACTGGCTCTGTGATGCCACTTCTCAGTGGTCATAATATTATAACCAAAAAGATCCCAGTGTAATAGTAGCTTTGGGTATTAGGTGACCCAAAATAAATTTCGCTGTAATTTATCCCTTTTGTTTTCTACAGTGAATACACTTCCTTTTTTTGTACCTAAGCTTAAAAACAAAAGCTTCTGCCTGACATACTGCTGCTATCCCTCATACAACGAGAACTCCTTTCCCATTTCCACAGAAAGGATAAAACAGGTCTATTCAGTTCCTGTAGCCAATGCCAAATCTAGGGGGTGATTTCCTGTGCGCTCCTCTCTTTCAGCAAAACTAAGCAGCAGTATCCCTTAGCCTGTGGAACAGTGTCTCCGTGTAACCACAAACAGTACGTTCTATATATAACAGTGGAGGAAATAGATAGGGAAGGAGACAGACAGTTAATATATCTAAATATATACATTGCAGAACAAGAGAAAAAATATTGGCAGGTCCTCAGTTGCCACTCTACAGCTGATCACAGGCTGCAGTTTGTATTACTATTTTCCTGTTATAATAACCATTCCACGTTCCTCTTGCTGTCTTTCAGTATCTCAGCAGTTTGGGATAACCCAGATTTTCATCCCTGGGTCCTTGTTGCTCCTGCTCACAGGCTATGCGGTACTCACTTTTATGATTGTAGATGACAGTATTATCAGGTCCCCTCCAGTTCATCTCCCTTTTACTTGTGTATGAGCATACCCCAACTTCTGCTTAATAATTACCTCAGTCAACATACTACCTTGTCCCTAAATGACCAGTTGTAGTCTTGAAAACGTGATTGTTTTCCTCACTTGGATATTGTCTCTAAATCATCTTGAGAGATGGAAAAAATTGTACAAATGGATAATTAGATGTAATTGTGAAATACTGCACTTTGTCCCCTTACTTCCCAAATCCAAGTTTCTTTCTGGCTATAGGTGAAACAGCACCCTGGAGTGCTGGTTCTTTGAGACCATAAAGATCCTATAGGACAGCACTTCAGTTTCCCAAGATGCTTGTCTCCCAGCTGGTGCCAGGATTGAGTCTCAGTAGGCCATAAACATTCTAGAAGTCCAGCAGCTTCTAGATAACAGAATGCATGGCAGAGCAGTGAATCCCATTGTCCTTGATTTTTTTTCTCTGTAATTTCTTGATCAGAAGCATCAGTGTGTGGAACACCTTGATTGTGACTAATAGGTGGACTAGGAGTCTGGTAGAAGCATGGGGTGGGGTGAGTGGGGACGGGCGGCAGGGGGCGCAGTGGGTGCTTAGAGGATGCATAACAGAACCCAGAGTAGTACCATTGAAGTGAATATAAAATTCTGCCTCCTCCAAGATGGAAGGAGCACAGTTATCTTGTCACCAGCTAGCTGGGTCAACCCTCAACAACGTCAGATCACTAGTTTGCTTTTTGTTTTTAAATTAGCACATTATTCAAAGTGTTTGTAAAGATAATTAGCCATAGGAAATAAAATGGGTAAAATCATCTCTGTAGAGCATATGGATATGCATCTGGGAAGTCCAAAGGATGAATGAAAACATTAATACAAGAAATCAAAAATAATTTACTAGTGTGTAACATGAGATTGCTATTGTTGCAAATTGGTATATGGCAATGCCCATGGTCATGTCCACCTGAGTAAGGGGAAATCCATATTGGTGAGCCTCCCTCTGGCTTTTGTTCTGACAACCATTGCTAGTTTATTATTTCACTGAACAAGTGCTTCAGGAGTTGGGGTGAGGGATAGGCTGACTGACATACGTAGAACAAAATGTAGAAAGGCTGTACCAACAAGAGAACACCCAATTCATGGTGAACAGCTTGGCTCACTTGGTTACCTTGTACCGTTGTGTACTCTATCCAGGGCTCAGTAGCAAGGCCAGAATGAGTCCTCGAAAGGATGGTTTGGCGCCAATATTCTAAGGGACCCCTATGTTTTTCCTATTGGGATTTGCTACTAGTTTTCTTCAGTGCCCTGAAATTACACAGGCTTGGTGTACCGTTGGATTAGCTGAGTCATTAAAGCCAAGTTGTAGATCTGCTTATACCACCACTTGAACTCTCTGGATGGCCTTTTCTTTTGGGAGTTGAAGCTGAAGCTGGTAACCTTTGGGTCATTCAGTAAAGGGTGGAAGCAGCATTAAAAAGTCTGTTTCTCATTTGTACTTGAGTCTACAAAGAAAAGCACTTTGCAGAAGTATGTCAGTTATCTACAGATTAATTCACGAAGATTTTTCACTGAGGAAACACTGCCCTGTATTTTCATGGCTTTATTTTCTACCTGCTGGCTTACTTATGCTTTGCAGACATCTAAGAGTACATGTTGCTTCCTGCTTTTCTGGTCCTAAAAGCAGATGTAACTAGTCTATTGGACTAATGTAGTGTCCTGTAGGAGGAGATGATCCATATCCTTGACAACAAAATTGTAGTACAGAGATTGAGAGTGTACATAACCATGAGATAAACCTGTGAAGGCTTGCTGATGTCCCATCCCATTGATAGCAAATCCTTCCTCATGTTCTCTGTCTTTTAGGATAGAGCAAAAAGTGTTTGCCGTATCAGCAGGTATATACAAGTAGCTAGAGATTGTGATGCTCTGTTGTAGTACATCCATCACATTTTGAGGAACATTGCAGTTGGAGTCACCACCTGAATAGCTTTTGCTAGTTGTCATGAGCATTAGCCTTCTGCATCCTCCAGATAGACCAGTTAAATGGGAATGAGGCATGTCCACTCCCTGCTCTTTCTGTCCTTTGTGGTGGCATTTCTGAGTAATTCCCAGGGAACAGATAATGCCCTTGGTTTTATTGTTTCATTAGAGTGGGTCCCCAAGGAGTTCCAGTGATTTCTTTCTTCCATAAGAGCCCTTACTTAGGGAGTATGAGTGAGAACTGGGGGTTGCTGAGTACATCTGTTATCTGTTCAGAAACCGGAAATTACCACATGGTGGAACTAGGCACCCACTGGGCCTGTCAGAATCTATTTCTACTCAATTCTTTCATTGGCTGAGTAATTTTATATAGCATTCATGTAGTGTACTTGTTTGTACTTTGCAAGATGGATATGCATTTCAGTCCTTTTTGTGCTATTCGGTTTATTCATGAATATTAAAGTTCCTATTCTTGGCCCATTTTTCTTTTTTTTTTTTTTTTGTTATGCTTTAAGTTCTGGGATACATGTGCAGAATGTGCAGGTTTGTTACATAGGTATACACGTGTCTTGGCCCATTTTTCTACTGGATTGTCTGGCATTTTCTAAATTATTTCTAGTTATTGACTATTGCTCCCTCTTTCTTATATATTATGTAGTCTATACCTTTTGTTTTTAAGGCTTTTGATTGCAATTATATCCTCAACTGCTTTTCATAATTTTTACCAATCAGAAATGTGAAAGTTTAATTATCAGTGAAGTTGAAATTTTGTTATATATACATTTGGCTTTTGTAAATTGCAAGATTATAACCTTTGTCCATTTTTTATTGGGCTGTTTTTCTGTTACTAAAAATAACTACCACTGTAGTTTAACCTTTTTCCTCTTCATATCCTGCAGTTACTGTCTCCCATGTGTATACAAACACACACTTACATAAGTACTTGTGATATATGTACACATTTTTTATATAACATTTAACAAAGTTCTTTTATGTAGTCAAATTTGTCAATATTTTCCTCTGTGGGTTTTAGTTTTGTATCATCCTTAGCTAATATTTTATATCTCTTACTCCAAGATCATATATAAGATGATATGATAAAAACATTTATATTTCTTATAGCAGTTTAATATTTTCAATTTTACTATTTAAATTAATGGTTTATTAAAAATATATTTTGCTATGCTGGGAGGTAGGGTTCTTTCTCCCCCGCCCAAATGGTTAGTCAGTTTTCCTGGTGTCATTTATTAAATAATTTATTTTTTCTCACTTGCTATGATTTTTTCCTAAAGAACAATAACCCTTTAGAGTTGAGATAAACACCTGCCAGTAGTCTATCGATGCCCATACTACAGTTTGTATTATCCATACACTATAAGGCAGTTCAAGAAAATCTGTTGAGGTTGAGAGGGAATATATAGCTAATCACATGCAGCCATAAGTTAAACACAGCAAAACAAAATTTGTTCATCTTATGAAAGGAAAAATGAACTCCCAAAAAGCAAAAATACATTCCTATTAAATTAGCCAAATGCTACAGTTACTATACATTCCTATTAAATTAGCCAAATGCTATGAAGCTACTATACATTCCTATTAAATTAGCCAATGCTACAGTTAATTATACATCTTATTAAATTAGCCAAATGCTATACATTTATACATCTCTATTAAATTCAGCCAAATGCTACAGTTATAATATCTTCTATTAAATTAGCCAAACAAGCAGTTACTATACATCTTATTGGGGAATTAGGCCAAATGCTACAGTTACTATACATTCCTATTAAATTAGCCAAATGCTACAGTTACTATACATTCCTATTAAATTAGCCAAATGCTACAGTTACTATACATTCCTATTAAATTAGCCAAATGCTACAGTTACTATATGCTTTGATTCCTCTCTAGTCTTTCTGTTTTTCAGCTTTGACTTAAAAGCAGTGTTTATTACTTCATTCCCAGTGACCAAAACTTATCCTGCATTTTGTAATACTTTATCGTTCCCTTGAGCGTGTAAATAATGAATATTTTTAAAGCATTTAAGCTATATAAGTAAACCACTCATTTAAATAAAAAGAGTGGGGGGGGGTTAGATTGTTAAGAGTTCTTTGGATTGTCAGATTATTTCTACTTGACGTTTTATTTATGTATCATGACATTTTATTTATGTCCCCACACACATAAAACTATATAGATCCTCCCCTTTTGTGTAGAGCCTTTAAAAAAAAAAATTGCAATAGTTGTAGACTTCCGGATTGTGAGTTTAACATGACTTTTAAGCCCTGCGCTTCTTATTTTAAAATTTTTAAGTATTCTAAACCTCACAAAATATATATAAAAGTGTAGTACAATGAACCTTTCATCTGGATTCACCAGTTGTGAGCCGTTTTCAACTTCTGTTTAATGTGTTTTTTACTTTCTGTATTCAAATTTCTCCAATTGTCCCTACGATTCTTTTTATAGTACTTGCTTTTTCCTGATTCGGAATCCAGTCAAAACTCATACAGTGTCTTTTGGGTATTTTAATTCTTTAATTTAGAAAGCATCCCTGTCTTTGTCAACTTTTTTCTTCCCTTTTTTGACATTGACTTCTTCAAATGCTCAGGCACGTTATCTCGTAGATTGTCCCACAATCTAAACTGGTCTAATTTCTTTTTGTGATTAGATTCATGTTAAATATTTTGGCAAGAAAAATCCATAGATCATATTGTGACTTTCTCACTGCAGCATGTCACAAGGTTCATAATGTCAGTTTTTTCCATTCTCACTGCTAAATTTGGTCATTTGTTTTCAGACAACAGATTTATATATGATAAAGTTATGTCGTTTATAATTAATGTCATCTGTGTGGTGGTAATTTAAGTTGTGTGAATGTCCTGTGATTTTAGCATTTTTTGATGATCTTGCTAAAATCAGTTATTACATGGATAATTGAAAAATGATTTTTTCTAATTCTATTATTCCTTTCTCATTTATTAACTATAACTTATTTACATTATATTCTAATGAAATGTGTAATCATTACTTATTTTCCTCACAATTTTTATGCTAGTAGCATTGAAGTCTGTGTGCCATTGTATTTAATATCCTAATGGGATAAGGAAGAAGATGGTATTTTGGGGTCATAAGTGCATTTTCACAAGTTAACGTTCCCACACAATTTCCTCTTGAAAATTAATTCATTTTTGTTACTAATTAGATTTAAGTAAACCGTTTATTCTTTTTCCCAGTTAATATTTTCTATTTTCATCTTTGTTTTTCTGTCTGTTTTCAACTGCCCAATTGCTTGTACATATTTTTAACTCATTGTTTCTGTTGCCTTAACTTTTGTGACAATTAATGCATGAATTTTCTATTATAATAGCTGTAGAAATACAAAGAACTCTGAATCAACTTGGAACACCTCAAGATTCACCCGAATTGAGGCAACAGCTGTAAGTATCTAGTTAAACAAATAAAAGAGAAAGGAAAAACTCTATTGCTATTATTCTGTTGCTTTTACAATATGTAGTGTTATGTTTATTGGAGGAAAAAAATGGAAAAACAATGGAATTTTTCTCCTACCTTATCTATACATTTGTTCCAAGCTTTTGTGTAGATTTTTCCCTGTCTGGAGTAGGAAGGTGTTTGTATTTTAAAAATCTGGCAGGCCGAGGCAGGCGGATCACAAGTTCAGGAGTTTGAGAACAACCTGGCCAATATGGTGCAACCCCATCTCTACTAAAAATACAAAAATTAGCCAGGCATGGTGGCAGGCTTCTGTAGTCCCAGCTACTCAGGAGGCTGAGGCAGGAGAATCTCTTGAACCCAGGAGGTGGAGTTTGCAGTGAGCCGAGATCACACCACTGCACTCCAGCCTGGGCAACTGAGCAAGACTCTGTCTCAAAAAAAAAAAAAGAAAAGAAAATTCTTTGATAGGCTTACCCTATCAAAGCAGAATTTCTTTAGTTGCATTTCTTATAGTTTTTAGGTAGGTTGTTTTTGACAGCCGTTGAAAAATTAAACTCTAGTATCTCAATTTATGTGATTTACTTTCCATAGCTAACAATCCCTGCAGTCACCAGAGTTTTATTTGGTTTAGATCCAATACATATCCAGCTACGTGAGCTGTCTCCCCACAAGTTTATACCTACATCTTTGAATTTCAGACAGCATTAGCTTCCCTTTAAAAAAAAAGTTATAATGAATTATGTAGTACATATTCCAGTAAATTAATATGCTGTTAGAAGACCAGCAGTCATAGCAATAATATCTTGTCTGTGGTATGTTATGGATTTTACAGAGTATTTTTACATATTTTCTCATTTAAACCTTACAGAATTGGAGTAAGAGAAATAGACCAAAAGAACTGTTTCCATTTTGTTCATGTCTCTTATGGGTTTAATGAGTTTCCCAATGTCATTTAAAACTTAAGTCTTAAATTTTATTTCAGTACTGTTACAGCTGTAAATTTCAAGTCACATATATCTAGTAAGCAATACTTCTAAACAACATTAACTGTAGAGGGAAAATTGCAAAGAGAATGATATTAAAAGATAGGTAATAGGAATTCATATTTTTAGGAAGTACAATTTGAAGAACTTACAATTATCTCTAATTTATATTTTATTTTTCCACAGTGGGTAAGTGTCAGAATGGTAAAAATGCTCCAAGCCACAATTCATTAAACTAAATTAAAATGGAATAGAAGTACATAATTCATAATAGTTCTAATATTTTGATAGAGTTAATAGTGAAGATTCTGAATATATATCCATAGTCACTCAGAATTTTTTTTTTTTTTTTTTTTTTTTTTTGAGGCAGGATCTCATGCTGTCACCCAGGCTGTAGTGCAGTGACTTGATCACGGTTCACTGCAGCCTGGACCTCCCAGGCTCAATCTCTTCTCCCACCTCAGCCTCCTGTGTAGCTGGGAATACAGGCATGTCCACCATGCCTGGCTAATTTTTGTATTTTTTGTGGAGATGGTGTTTTGCCATGTTGCCTGGACTGGTCTTCAATTCTGGACTCAGACAGTCCCCCCACCTCAACCTCCCAGAGTGCTGTGATTACAGACATGAGCCACCATGTCCGGCCTAAGGTCTTCTTTTTAAAACTTTGACTATATTATGATTTCCAAAGATTTACAAAAATGCATTAAAGATAGGGTATTTGGTAAATAGAGATAGAAATAGATTTTAATTACCCTTTGTCAGCCAAATACAGATCCCTATTCTTAAGCATATTCTTATACAATATCTCGTTATTTTAAAGGACCCTAAGTGTGACCAGACCATATTTAAAATGAGATGAAATGTATGAGAGGTACTGATGTTGTAATTTGTAAAACATCACAATATGAGCTTTTTCTTTAGTGTCATGTTTTCAAATTGGAAATCTTTTCCATTTATAAGCTAGCTAGATAAAATATGGATATGTAGTCAGCACTCTGTATCCATAGATTGTATGTCTCCAGATTCAGCCAACTGCAGGTCAAAAATATTCAAGAAAAAAATAACAATACGGTAATAAAAAAACAAAAACTGAACTATAAAATATGGCAACTATTACATAGCATTTACATTATTGTATTGGGTATTACAAATAATCTAGAGATGATTTAAAGATATGGGAAGATATGCATAGATTATATGCAAATGCTATACCTTTTTATATCAGGGACTTGAGCATCAACGGATTTAGGTATCCACAGGGGTCCTGGAAGCAATCCCCTGCAGATACTGAGGGATAACTATAATTTACTTCTTTTATTTATTGTGTTCCTTCCCTTTACAAGGAAACGCTATTATTTTTTCCAGCGCAAACTTATAATAGTAAATTTGTACCAATATTGTCTCTTTCCTTTTTATTTTTATTTTTATTTTTTGAGACAAGAGTTTTCCTCTGTTGCTCAGGCTGAAGTGCAGTGGTGCAATCTCAGCTCACTGCAACCTCCACCTCTCATGTTCAAGTGATTCTCCTGCCTCAGCCTCCCAAGTAGCTGGGATTATAGTCATGCACCACTGCACCTGGCTAATTTTTTTAATTTTTGGTAGAGATGGGGTTTCGCCATGTTGGCCAAGTTGGTCTCAAATTCCTGGCCTCAAGTGATCCTCCTGCCTCAGCCTCTCAAAGTATTGGGATGACAGGTGTGAGCCAGTGTGCCTGCCGCCACCTTTTTTTTTTCTTTTTTTAAGTATCTATAGCATATAGAGAATAGCATCTATTCACATAGAGAAATAAGAGAGACCAGTTATAACTAGATCTGGGAACTGGGCAAAGTCTAAGGCAACAAATGTTTTCTTGCTCACCTGACCTTCCAGGTGTGAGATGCAGATTAAGGGCTGCCACATCCCCAGTATCTCAAACAAAGGATCAGACATCCAACAGTCTCTCCTTCAAGTTCCCTCTGATTTGAGTCATCTGTGTTTCTAAATGGTCATTGATACTGATTTCTCTAAGCTCACCTACCCTGTGTCAGTGAAGAACCTGACATGTAATATTTGCTCAATATTTATCAAAGAATAGGATATGAAATTTTTTTGATAGAGAAAGTTGAGAGCCAGTTTATGAAAAGGCAATTTTTGTACAACTCTTTGTCAATGTTGATTCAAATGACAGAGTTGTAGCTTAAAGAAGTGTATTAGTCCTTTGGTTGTAATGCGTGCTTTCTCACTTTAGGCAACAGAAGCAGCAGTATACTAACCAGCTTGCCAAAGAAACAGATAAGTACATTAAAGAGTTTGGATCTCTGCCCACCACCCCCAGTGAACAGGTATCAAGCTTTAAGACACATTGTTGATGCATTGAATGTGAAAAAAACCAAATACGTTGTAGGATCTTTGAACTGTTAAACGCTAGAAAGGAAATTATGCTAGAAAGGAAATCAAAAATAATTCTGTTTGAGATTAGTTCACAGAACACAAAACTATATTTAATTGCTCAGGTAGTATCCTGTGGTTCAATAAAGCAAAAATTATTTCCATGCATTTGCCCTGACCCATAATTAAGTAAGTTCTCAGAAAATGCTTCCTGAGTAATTATTTCCTGGCCTTCCGGGGCTGAGTGCGTGGAACATGCAGGCTTATTCAAGATGTGAGGTGTCCTGGGGGCACATATTTATTTCCCTGCTTATTTAATGGAAGTTATTACTTAGCTAAAAGTATAAGGCTTTATTTGCCTGAAAAG
Source organism: Papio anubis (assembly GCF_008728515.1). Lineage (NCBI taxonomy): Eukaryota > Metazoa > Chordata > Mammalia > Primates > Cercopithecidae > Papio > Papio anubis. Next base: position 130,380,511 of record NC_044981.1, read on the forward strand.
GAATTACTTTAAAATAGCCTCAAAATAATGAGCTAGTTTTTAGCAGCATGAAAACTTGAGGTGAGAAATCCAGCATAATGGGTCTTTTGCCTCCAGTTAAATATGCTCGGTATTTGACATACTGTCAGAATGTTGTTGAGAGTTAATCCGTAAGGCCCTGTAATTGGGGAGCAAGTGAAAACTTCAGGATTAAATAAAGAACTAACTACTGCAAACTGTTTTACTTCACAGCTAGATTCTAGTTGGCTTTTTCTTCTCTTTCCTCTAGCGTCAAAGGAAAATACAGAAGGATCGCTTAGTGGCAGAGTTCACAGCATCACTGACAAACTTCCAGAAGGTTCAGAGGCAAGCGGCTGAGCGAGAGAAAGAGTTTGTTGCTCGAGTAAGAGCCAGTTCCAGAGTGTCTGTGAGTATTTTAAAAGACATTCTAGAAACGACCCTTACTTCCTAAGGGTCCTGTCAAAGTCTATAGTAGCATAATTTTTTAAGTCATAAAGATCTGTGAATAACTTGGAAATCAGCACTTGAATATTCATTTTTATGCTTTTCTGCTCCATTTTTGGAGAAGATGATAATTATGTATTACTGTGGGTTTTTTTGTGTGTGTCATTGTACAGAAGATTACAGACTATATAAAAATATAGAGACGTATTTTGTCAAAAAAGATGAGGGATCAAACCCTGAGTAGTAGTCTCACATCGTCTTGGTACGGAGGCTTTCTGCTTGTGGACACGCTAGTATAGAAAGCACTTTCCTCCTGGATTACACCAAGATGACGGAGATGAATGGCGCAACTATGTTGTCTGAATATTGAAAATGAACATGAGCCTGGAGAAAATAAATGAAAGGAAGCTTTACAATAGAATTTTGAATTAATTTAATTTTAAATTCCCTTACAAACTATCACAAGTTTTCTTATTCATTAACATATGGATTCCAAGACTACATTAAGCTTTAACTAAATAATACTTATTTGACCCTTGAGAATGTTTAGTGTTTGTCTACTTAGAATATAAAATTACTTATAATTATGTTATTACTTGAAGCAGTTGACCTGAAAAATTAGAACAAGAACTTCTTTCTCTCTCTCTCTACACACACCACACACACACACACACACACACACACACACACACACAGAGACATGTACATAAATCGTTTAGATTATTAGGGAAAATATGAGTGTTTATTTTTTCTCATTTTTGCTTTCTTTGCCACTTCTCATTCCATCCTGTTACTAAATCATTCAGGGCGGTTTTCCTGAGGACAGCTCAAAAGAAAGGAATCTTGTATCCTGGGAAAGGTAAGAAATACAAAACATTTTTCAGATCAAAAGGTAATTTTTCAAAGTTTATACATTAAGGCCCCTGGAACAGAATTAAAGCTTTCAATATAAGTTGTTTATATGTTGAAAACAGAGTAAATTTGAAAAAAAATTTAATTATAAAGTATTTATCATAAAATATATAAAATTTTCCAAATAAATGTTTATGGACTTAATTAATAATATAGACTTTCTCTTATATGAGGTTTAAATCAGCTAAGAAGAAATACCCAGTTGACAAATATAGCTTCCAATAATTAAGTAATAACTCTAAACTCACGTTAGATAAAATGATATAAGTGAAATGAAAAATGAATACAATTTTATTCATATATCTGTTATATTCTTAGAATTTTTTAAGTGAGTAGTTCTGTGACTTTGAGGAGTAAAACGTCCTATTTAATGAATGTATCTTAAATAGGAAATGAATCTGATTGTTTTGAATACCAATCTTTGTTTTTTTCCACATTCATTTTTTTCTGTTAGCCAAACTCAACCTCAAGTGCAGGTGCAGGATGAAGAAATTACAGAGGATGACCTCCGCCTTATTCATGAGAGAGAATCTTCTATCAGGCAACTTGAAGTAAGGCTTACATTGTAGACTTGGGCTGCTACTCTGTTCTTAGTGAGTTTGTTCTCAAAATGCTTAGGTAATGCTGGGAGAGGGTACAAGAAAGAAATTTTATTTTTTTCTTTTTGAGACAGTCTCCCTCTGTCGCCCAGGCTGGAGTGCAATGGCGTGATCTCGGCTCATTGCAATCTCCATCTCCCAGATTCAAGCGATTCTCATGCCTCAGCTTCCTGAGTAACTGGGATTACAGGCATGTGCCACCCCAACTGGCCGATTTTTTGTACTTTTAGCAGAGACAGGGTTTCACCATGTTGGCCAGGCTGGTCTCAAACTCCTGGTCTCAAGTAATCTGCCTGCCTTGACCTCCTAAAGTACTAGGATTATAGGTGTGAGCCACCATGTCTGGCCCAGAGAAAGAAAATTAATGTATCAGTTTGGTAGCATTTGTAATGTATAAATTAGAATAATTCCTTTTTTAAAAAAATAATATTGTCCTTACTGTTTGTGCTAGGATGAGGGAACATACTCCCTCCTACTGCAGCTTTTTAAAAATTATTATTATTCTATTAAGCCATCTATGGACTACCTTAGTATTGAGAAAATACCAGTATAGAGATAAATGTCTGTCCGAGAGTCTGGATGTCTTCCCAGGATACATTATACACATCATACGTGCATGAGTAAGACCTTTTATAAAGCCTTCAAAGAATTTTATTTCTCTTCACTATGTTTATGACATCAAAGAGATCTAAAAGATTTATTAAGTCATAGCTTTTATGGAACCTACTTAGTTTCTAGAAAGAAGGCTAATAATAGCTAATAATGGCTACAATTTATTGAAGACCTTCCATGTGCCAGGCGCTGTGGGATGAATTCTTTATGTTAATTATTTCATTTAATCCTTATAAAACTTTATGAAGTAGTTAATTGTGTCATTGAAGAAAAGTAAATTTATATTTTCTTTATTCACTAAATTTATAACTTTTTTATTCAGTAGTGACATTTCACTAATCTGTTGCATGTTCAGATTATTAATGGGAGACTTTAAATTTACATCTAGTGTTTTCTTATTTTAAATTGTCAAATTGATATGTAAATTTTTACTAGAAGTACGTGCCAAGAATATGTTATACTCTTGTAAGTAGATACTGCTTGTGGTAACAAAACTATCAGATTGTATAAAATGAACTGAGCAATCCATGGCTCTTCTCTATTATAGATCCTTTATTTCCATCCTGCCTCACTCACTTGGTATTTTTAATGCCACAAACTTATTTTAGAGAGCTGGTGGCTGTTGTTCAAATTATTCTTAATTATTGTCAAGTATTTTCCTGATATTTCCAAAGTTTATGTATTATATTTATGTATTATAGATGCATCCTCAACCATGTGTGAGTAGTGGTTTGGATTTTTAAAATTTTTCCTCTTTTGTGGAATGGGGACTGAATTTCTGATTCTAATAATATATGCCTTCTTCTCTTAGGCTGATATTATGGATATTAATGAAATATTTAAAGATTTGGGAATGATGATTCATGAACAAGGAGATGTAATAGGTAAGACCTGCTGACTTAGATTTTGGAGATGAGAGCAAGCTACATGCAGTTTACCTGCTGTAACTTTCTCACACAAGGGTAACCACTTTCCATCCCTTTTTTGGTTTCCCTGGAACCAAAAGCATGTCTATAAAACACAGTAAGCATCACCCTTGGCATTATCTAAAACAGATCTCATGTTTGACTCCTGCTGGTTGAAATAACCAGCTTGATTTATTTCAGAAGCCCAAATTTAATCAGGGCCTACTGCTGCCAAGACCATGGAAGGCACCATGAAACATTATTCCAGCTTATTTCCAGGGCCTCCGATTTTAGTCTTACTCCAATTTAATTGTCATTGTGCTAAGCACTTTTGGGGAAACTTGTGGTATATGTAACTGTGCATGACATCTTGTCTTTTAGGTATTAGGGAATAGGTAGCCATTTGCCTAGTCATTCATTTTAATAGCTTTTTGGTAGATGAATTTAGTAGTATTACATAGAATTTAGGAATTCTTTTTAGAAGTGATTTTTTTAAAGTTGCTAAGAATCCCTTAAATATTGAATGTAGTAGCATTTCAGTTAGGGGTTAGTTGTTAGCATTCATCAGGATCCTGACCATCTTGAAATCTGGAGCTATCTATTGGTATGTCTAAAGATGCTTTTAGTTTATTTTCTGAATTTGGTCCAACTGAAATATTTGCATCTTTACTTCAGTGTAACTGTTTTTAATCCATTCTTATCCTCCTCTGTATCCCCATTAGATCACAGGGTAAAATTTCAAAAACTAATTTATTCATCATCCAAAATACGTTGAGTGGCTACTATGTCCAGACATAAATCTAGGCATTGGGGATTCAGCTGGAATTAGATAACAGATGAAATACCCTATCTCAATTGGTCTTATAATGGGAGGAAAGATGATTTTTTAAAAAGGTGAGAAAAGCAAGTAAATAGTGATAAGTGATGGAGAAAATAAGGCCAGGGTAGAGGGATGGGACTGCTAGGGGTGGAAATTGTTGCTGCTTGACACAGGGTAGTCAGGTATGACCTTACTGATAGGTGACATTTTAGTGAAGCCTTGGTATATGTAAGGGAGTAAGAGAAAGTGTTCCAGGCAGAGAGAACAGCAAGTACAAAGGCCTTGAGGCAGAAGTGTAGCTGACATTTTTAATGAGCAAGAAGGAGATGGAGATCATGTCCAAGGGCAGGGGATGACATCGTTTAGGACCCTGAGCCGATGTAAAGACTTCAGGTTTTACAAGTAAATGAGAAGCCAAGGAGGATTTGAGCAGAGGAGTGCTATAACCCTGCTTAGGTTTCAGAAGACTCACTTGGCTGCTGGAAAAAGACCAAAAGCAAGGAGATCACCTAAAAAGCTATTGCAGTCATCCAGATGCACAATCTTGTTGGCTTGGATCAGGATGGAACTAGAGGGATGGTGAGAAATTAATGGATTTCAGATATTTTTTAAGTGGAGAGCCAAAAAGATTTACTGACTGCCTGGGTATGAGTGTGAAAGAAAGAGTTAATTTAAGGGTGATGCTAAGGTTTTAGCTTGGCCCACTATGATGGTGGAGTTACTGTTTTCTGAGATGAGGAAATCTGTAAATGGAACAGGCTTAGATGGGTATAAGTCAGTCATTTTTGAATATGTTAAGTTTGAAGTGCCCCTTTACACCCAGTGAAGGTTTTCTAGACGTTATTAAAGTGAATATGGAGTTCAGGGGAGAAGTCTGGGCAGGGAGTCTAAATTTAGGAGTGATCTGTGTACACATAGTATTTAACACCACAAGATTGGGTTAGATAATCCGGGAATTAAGTCTGGATAGAGAATAGAAGGGGTCTGAGAACTTAGCCCTGGATCCTCTAATAGAACAGTGTCTTCAAACTACGTGTATGCATTTATGTATTGTTTATGTTTGCTTTTGCACAGTGAAGGCATAGTTGAATACTTGTAACAGAGATCATACAACCCACAAAGCTTATTCATTCTCTGGCTCTTTGTAGACAAAGCTTCTTAACCTCTGATTTAGAGCCTACACAATGGAAGGAGAACGTATAAAAAAAACTAAAGAATAGCCAGTGATGTGGAGGAAATCCAAATGAATGTATCATCCTAGAAGGGAAGGGAAAAGAAGTGCTTCAAGAACAATGGCTGGTCAGCTGTTTCAAATGCTACTGTGTCAGGTCAAGTAAAATTAGGATTAAGATTTGACTACTGGATTTAACAATGTGTAGGGATAGGTGACCTCAGTAAGAGCTGCGTTGGTGAAATAGTGTAGGTGAAAGCATGATAAAAGTAGGCCCAAGAGAGAATGGGAGGAGAACAGTGGTGGATACCCAGTGTAGATGACTCTTTCGAGGAGTAAAGAGGGAAAGTGAAACAGAGAATGCAGGCATAGCTGCAAAAATGGATGTGAAATAAATGAGAGGTTTTTGGTTTGCTTGTTTGTAAGGTAGGATTGATGGAGGTGATCTACCAGGGAAGAAATATTGATGATAAGTAAGAGAGGAAGGGAGTTTGCTGGACTGAGGTTTTTGAGTTAAATGATGGGAAATGTGATAAAGTGTACAAGTGGAAAAGTTGGCTCTTGCTCGGGGTATGATATTCTTCTTGGCGACAAGAAAGTTGTCAGGGCACACAGATATTGCATGTAGATAGGGTCGTGAAAACGTGTGGAAATGTCTTCTGATGATTCCTGTTGCCTCAAAGAACTAGAAATCAAAGTCATGGGCTGAGAATGATAATGCCGGAGGAGGCTTGAGAAGCTTGAGGAGAGAAGAGAAAGTATGACATAGTCTTTCAGGAATCAGAGAAATGAAGTAGACCTGCTGGGCAGTCATGACTTTAAAGTGAAACATGGTTAATCCCTTTTACATCCATTATCAGCTGCATGGGTACTGGTTGGGGTTTTGTCATATGACTAAAGTGGAGGGGCAAGGAGCTGGGGATGAGTGTAAGCTGAGGCTAAGTGATTATCCAAGGACTGTAAGGCTAGGGTAAGGAGGGAAGTGAGGACATGCCATATGTGAGGGACAGTGAAAAAGTGGTAGGATCAATGAAAGTTGAAAATTGTTGGTGCCAGGGAATTAGAAGGAGTGAGCTCTAGAGATAGAAGGTGGTGATCAGAGAGTGAGACCCTTCAAATTGAGATTATGGAACAGCTGCAGTTATTGGAATGTCAGGGTTTGGGATGTGACCATGGAAATGGGTGGGTGAGGAAAGGTGTTCGTCTTTGGAGAAAGTATGGTCAGTGAACTGAGGCCAGGGTGTTAGAAGGGTCAGCAGTTGGATCTTGAAGTCACCAGTATGTATAAGAGAAGTATTTGAGAGAGCATCAGTGAGTCAGAGGCTAAAATATTCAAGGAATGAGAAGAAAAGGCCATGCAATTTATAGATGTCTGCAACAAGGAGGGTTGGCTGAGTTTGATAGCATGAGCTTTAAAGCTGAGAGTTGGTAGGGAGGAAGAGACGAGGGTCTCATGCTTCAAAATGACACCCATTCCACCTCCAGGCCCCTGGAGGGTGGGAAGAAAAACTGCCACCAATTGAGAAGCCTGCATGGGCCCTTGGTGAGGGCTAGATTTTAGCACAGAAGTATGTTGATGACCACAGAGTAAATGGTTTTCAGCACTCTGTATTTACCCTAAATAAATATTGTCACATGCTTGCTACTGAGTTGGCCATTATAGAACACAAACTAGGTAGAGCGTAGGTATTATGCTCCAATAACTTAAAGTACACTCCATTTACAAAGACATAGAGGGAAAAGAAATTGGGAAACATTAATGACTAACATAATGAATGAGGGATCAAGTTGTAGCATTTGGGTTTTTCTGTTTGTTTCCCTCTGAGGAGATAATATTCTTTGAAAGATCAAGGTACCAGTTTTTATCATGATGAACAAAATCTTCAGCAGTAGAAAGAAGAGAGTTGATCTCTTGTGCATTGGTCTTGACACAGAACAAGCTGTGAAGTTTGACACTGAGATATCCCTTGTGCTGACACTGATTTGATAATGTCAGGGTGACAGTACTCTTCAGGGGTTGCCAGGTAGAGCCAGAGTTGCTCTGTAATGAAGATGATCAAAGTTCTGTTCTACAAATGCTTGTGTACTGTTTGGATCACCTGAAAAATAGTTTAGGTGTATACTGTAATTTTTATAGCCATCTTAAAAAAAATTCAACTTTACGATATACTACGATTAACCTTTGAAGAATGAGCATATTTAATCTTACCTTGAATGAAATCTAGTGATTTGTTACTACAGCATCAATACATGTTTAACACATTGGTGTGTGTGTATTTTATTTTACAGATAGCATAGAAGCCAATGTGGAAAATGCAGAGGTGCACGTTCAGCAAGCAAATCAGCAGCTGTCAAGGGCAGCAGATTATCAGGTAATTTAACTGTGATCGATTTTCTTATAACTTAGCCTTTTCATGTGTGTGTATGTTTGTGTTGGGGAAGCAGGGAAAGATTAGGTTTAAAGTGGCTGAAGATGTTAAAAATTAAAATCCCATGGAAGAGAAGTCTGTTTAAATAATACCAGTCAGTTTAGAACTGGTTTTAGCCTTTGTTCTTCTCAGGGTTGAACCAGAATTGTTGGCCCACAGGGAGAGAAAGTTTAGTGTTTGGGCCGCAGAGACAATTCCAGGCTTTTCTGATGGCCGGGGATCTCTGATGTCGTTGTGACATTTCTACTCAGAAACCTCTTTGTAATAGGCCCCTCCTTCCATTTCTTGCTGCTCCCTTTTACTTTTTCTTTCTGTCAGTGACACTCTGGACTAAAGAGGTAAATTTCCTTGTCCTAGAGAGATTGCTTCAGGTCTTGTGGAAATCATATTAGCTTGGAGTGTCACTGTTCATCATATAGTCTGTCCACATGCAGCAGACCCTTCACCAGGAATGAATTTATTTCTTGAGTCAGGTTAATATGGGGAGCCCACATGCATGTGTCAAATATAAATTATGTGTCAAGTACTATACAAATATTAGAACTATCAACTATTAATACATCATACAATATGCAGACCTTTGATGTTCAGCATGGATAAGGCCAGGCTCTTTGGAAACCCCTAAATACCACGTAGCATTTGATTTCCTTTTTAAAACTCCATTCCATTGTTGCTGTCATTCATAATTATCATTTTCTTTACCTTATTAACTTTTTTTTTTTGACACAGAGTCTGGCTCTGATGCCCAGACTGGAGGGCAGTGGTGTCGTCTCGCCTCACTGCCACCGCTGCCATCTGGGCTGCAGACATCCTCCTGCCTCAGCCTCCCGAATAGCGTGTACCCCCACGCCTGGCTAATTTTTGTATTTTTTGTAGAGACAGAGTTTTGCTGTGTTGCCCAGGCTGGTCTGGAACTCCTGGGCTCAAGTGATCCACCCATCTCAGTCTCCCAAAGTGCTGACATTACAGATGGGAGCCACCATGCCCAGCCGCTGTTAACTTCTTATAAACTATCTAAGATATTGTCACCTTCTCGACATTCTTAATTGCTTTTTGCTTTTCTCACTAACCTTAGAAGTTGCCTTTCATTTCACAGTCCATCTTTTACTGGACAAATTACTGCATATTCAGTGATAAGTAAATAATAATGAAGCTGTATGGAGTTTGCTGAGTTATAACCAATGGTATTCACCGACAGTCACTCCTGTTTATTATCTTTGTGCATATCATTCGGATATGCAGCTCAGTGGAATTAATATCACTATATCACTGTGTCATGGACTTTAGGTATCCCTTATGAATAATTGAAAACACACACACACACACACACACACACACACACACAGATCTGCAAATGCCGGAAGTCTTATGGAGCTGTTAGCATATAACTGCCGAAACTTAACAGGATCCATCAGTGACTAGGTTCACGTGGTATTTTATTTTGCTTTTGGATTTGGGGGGAATGTGCATATATTGCCAAGTTTTACTCTTTCTCTTCCTTGTGGAAGGCCAAGCCTACAGGAAAAAGCGCATGTCCCAAGCTACACCCCAGGACTGGAAGCTGCCCCCAGGCTTAATTCCCCAAGCTCCCAAAGGGGGCCGAGATGGCTAAGCAGCACAAGTGCTGAGAAAAGAGGCAGCTTTCCAATAGTTCTGTTTGGAAGCCTTGATACAAAGGTGATACATTCACTTATCCCCACATTGCCCCAGAGTCTCATTACCCCACACTAGGGAAGAACCCCAGGCATCAAATACACCATTGTGGGATACTCGTGATGACTCACAGGTACATTACACGTGTGTTTGTGGTAACCAAGTGGAGTCTGGGAAAAATATTTATACATGATATTGAAATTTTAGAGAAATTGTGTTTGATACATGAGGAGTATTCACTGGAAAAATAGATGAATATGTGGAATATTCAAACTATGGTGTTCAGGGTAATTTCAGACTCAGAAATGTATCTTTTTATAAATATTTTGGTACTTCTACTTGACACAAAGTAAATATACAAATTTTTCTACTTCGTAAGAAAAAGGATTCCTGCATGTTGATGTGAGACACAAACGCCATTAAAGAAATACAGAAATCTACAACTGGACCAGGAATGAAGAATGAAACAAAATTCTTAACCATTCGGTTTTCAGTGACAGCATTATGATTTTATTTGCTCTGTGGTTTTTACTTGTTTGTTGAGATTTTGAATTTAGTTTCCCATTAGTATTAAAGAATGAGAATGATTTTGGAAATTCATTCCAAAATCATTGTATTTTGGAAACAAGAAATGTGTGTGAGGGGCCGGGCACGGTGTCTCAGGCTTGTAATCCCAGCACTGTGGGAGGCTGAGGTGGGTGGATCACGAGATCAGGAGATGGAGACCATCCTGGCCAACATGGTGAAACTCCGTCTCTACTAAAAATAAAAAAAAAAAATTGTCTGGGTGGCAGGTGCCTGTAATCCCAGCTACTCAGGAGGCTGAGGCAGGATAATCAATTGAACCTGGGAGGTGGAGATTCCAGTGAGCCGAGATTGTGCCACTGCACTCCAGCCTAGGCGACAGAGTAAGACTCCGTCTCAAAAAAAAAGAAAAAGAAAGAAAGAAATACACGTGAAGAAAAATTGCCAATTTATACTTACTGATATCTCCCGAGAACTCATTTTCAAGAAAAACTGTAATAAAAGGTAAAGAATGTTGAAGCTCTTAAGCTGTTCTGTTTTCATACATAGGTAACCTCAGTCTCTTGTTTAAGTCAGTAACTTATTTCGTGGTGTCTTCTTTCTTAAGCTCAGCCACACCCTTAGAAAAATTACCAATGAAAGTTGAAAAATTGCTCCCTTAATTGTAGCATTAGTTCAGTCATTTTTTTTGAAAGAATATTGCCATATATATTAAAGAGATTTTTGAGAAACAAAAAACACAGTCAAAAATTTGAGGGCAATATACTACTACTGATTTTACTCTAGAAATGAACCAAATTATTTTTAGTTGCTATGGAGATACTCCACTAAATCTGTAAACATGTTTTTTTGTTTTTGTGTCTGCAGCGCAAATCCAGAAAAACCCTGTGCATCATCATTCTTATCCTTGTCATTGGAGCTGTGATCATTGGTCTCATCATATGGGGACTGAACCGCTGAAGTTATGAAGGAGCACACTGTTGCACTACATTGTCTAAATTATGTAGGAAGGTTCCTGTAATCATGTTTTTTTAAATTATTATTTTAAAGCTATTCTATAAAGGATGGTTCCCATACTTTGTTATTTTTATTGGGGGGTTGGGGTGGTTCCTTTGGATTAAATCTGATATTTTCTAATACTGAAAGATTTTCTAAATATCACTGCTGACATAACTTCCATGGTCTTCAATTTAATAGTTGTTAAGTTTTTGCCCACATTGCGTATGCCTTTCATTTGTAATTTATTTACCCTGCTTGACTTAGTTTTGGGAATTCGTAAATTTAAAGGTGTGTGTATTCTGTCTGCATCTCCCTGTCACTGTGACACACCTAGATTTGTGTTACTTCAATTAAAATTCTCAAATTTAATTTTGATTTGCTTCAGCAGGGAAAATATTCTCAATAATGTAAAATAATTAAGGTCTATTCATGGGGTGTATTTTTCTGGTTCACAACAGCACAAAGTGTCTTTCATTTTTCTGTTGGTTTTCTTTTAAGATCCTTTTTACTCTGAAGTCGGTGAATACTTTTCTAGTTTATTTGATACTCCTTCTGTGTATATATTAAGCTTTTGCTGTAGATTGCCTAGTAAAATTACTAAGGACGGGTTGTTTTTACATATGGCCTATTTAAGTCTGATGTTTACTGGGGAAAGTGTAGTTACTATAAATGTTTAACATCGTTTGGAAGAAGAGTATGAAAAACCAATACCAATTCCTATCGTGTTTGGATTCTAAAGATCCCAGCTTGTTATTCCACTAACCTAGTTATCTTAACCGTATCATTTGGTTTTGTGGGCCATTATTTACCTTCCCTTATGTCTTATAGAATAATGGCTACTATTTTTAGGTCAAAGTTACTTTTGGAAAGTAACTTTCCCACAATTAACGGTTTTTGCGCGCCCGACACTTAAAATTTAGTGTTTACCTTTTGTGCCATCCTTCATTAGAAAAGCAATTGGATGTTTGCCAGTTATCTCACTTCCCTTTTGAAATCAATGTTGTTTTAATGCACTAATCTGAATTCTGTAAAGAGGATTATCTTAGTTTATACTTTGTATTTTATAATGTTCTTGTATAGCAGTTCAGTACTTGAAGGCAATGCTTAACTTAGCAAGCTCTGAGACTTCAAATGGGAACAAATAGTAAGTAGCTAAGTAAACCATATCTTTGCAACCAAAATAAAGATGAGTTAAAAGGTATCTGGTTAGGCCTATTTCATGAGAAGTATGCTCTGGTGGGACCACAGGTCACCTGATACTTAGTGCTGCGCTGCCTGAAACCTCAGCATGGAGACGTCACCACATGCACTGTGGCCATTCAGCATCTTTCTGGAGCACCAGTTCACTCCAGGTTTTTATTTTAGGGTGTCACCGATTTTACCTACTTTGTCAGACTGATAGAAGTTTCTTTGCATGTCAGAAAACTCCATTTTTTTCCACAAAAGGGATTACAGAAAACTCTTTTGTGAGTAAGTGATTGGAACTCAGAGACTCCTGTTGCCAGAATCAGACCGCCCTAGAACAGAATGGACAATGCAGGGAGAGAATTCACACAAACAGCACCTGTTCTGAGGCCCGGCCAGCCCACCAGGCCTGCTCGAATGTGGTCTTCAAGTGCACAGAGGCACATGAGGTTTCTGGTGATAAACCAGCATCTTACTGCTGTTTTAAAGTCCCGGCCCCATGGCTTTTACCATCAGTTCAGTTTTTTCGCTGTACTTGATAAAATGTTTATTTTCATACAGGTCAAGTACATTTACTTCTGTACATTTACTTCTATTCATTTCACAGTGAGTACCCAGTAACAACAAAAGCACTTAAAATTGGGGGGCATGATTTTAGTACCTTTATTTGAAGTGTAATCATTTTAAATTATTATTATTTTAACTGGGGCAGTGATCAGTGGTTTAAACAGGAACTTTAATGGTTTCAATTCTTTTAAGAAACATTAATTTTGAGGGAAAAACTTCCCACAAAATACTGGGAACGTAAGAGTAGTATTGATTAGAAAAAAATTAAATAAGAAACATAGTATGGTAGCCAAATTTTAAAAAATTTTTGAATTTTTCTGTAGGTCAGTTTTAGAATTGCTGTGAAATGTGAAGGTTGCCCTGTGGAGAATAAAATTAGAGTTGTTTTCATAACTGACGGCATGGTGAGTCCATTTGAGTCAAACTGAAGAATTTCCTTATCAAGTGACTATACATTTGTTTTTGTGTGCTCAAAAGAAATTCTCAAACACAGATTGATATTAACCAGCCAGGTAAATTGAATGACAATGTGGCATTAAGTATTTGGCTGTTGTATTTGTCATTAAATACTATGGTCTTGCAATATGATTGATGGTAAAAGAGTGATGTCATATTGATATAGAGTAGCTTGTTTTTTTAGTAGACGTGGGACCATCTCTTTTAGAAGTACAGCTCAGTCCAGGACAGCCATGGATGCAGTGTCTGGAGTTGGACCCTCTGAGTACGCTGGCTGCCACAGTAGCATCTGCATCGGTGACCAAGGACACTGCACTTTGAAGAGGTCGCCACAGGGTCGTTTAGTGTCTTCACTGCTTTTGTTAAAAATTGTAAAATTTTGTAAACAAAAAAGTTGTGTTTTTGAATATCAATTTTTTAGACACACCTACAATGATAAATAAGTGCCTTTAAAGGCCCCTCTTTCCTTGAAATACATCTGTGGTTTAGCAAGGAAAGTACAAAACAGTTTATGTAGTTGGTATAATTTTTGTGTCTTCATGTAGAAAAATGAATGTCATAATAAAATATAAAACTTATGTAAAGAAAATAAAGTCATTGTCCACCTTAATAGCTAAGGTTCACAAGGTAACTTATTCAGCATTTATTTTTTTTGAAAGTCAAAATTGAATTTATTTCTTTCACGTGGCTGGTTTGCTGCAATATAAAGTTTCAGAATGGGCTGAAGTAAATTGATTGAGGGATTTGAGTTGAATGACATTTTCAAGTTCATTTAAATATGATAAAAATTCGTTGGTGGTAAATAACATCTGTCTTTCCTGGAAAAAAAAAATTGTGTATTTTCATGATTCAGTTAAAACAAAAAATAAACCTGTGAATCCCAGGCCTTTTTAGTCCTCCATAACATTTGAACAGTTTGACTCATCAGCAAAGAAATCAAATTTTAAGCCAATGGGAGCCTGAAAGTGTTACAATATACTGCTTCTTTGACAAAAGAATCTATTTAACAGCTACCCTAACATAATTTATAAATCAATTAAGATAAAAACCATTTTTTCTGAGTATTTAGGAATTTGTGTCATCAAAATACTGTGACATGAGAGATAGGACAAGAAATTACTTAGTTGCCAGATATGCACTATTATCTTTCCTCATTTCAGCTGGATTTTCCAAAGTCAGTAGATTGGATGAAGCAGCATCTCATTCACTGAGATCACAAGATAGGTAGGAAACCTTTTTCTTTAATGTGAATTTTGCGTATTTTAACAATTCAGTTAGAAAAAAGGAAACCACTTGATGGATTATAAGTACAAAGTGTTTTAACATAGGGAACTAGACATCAAAATGGTGGGTGAGGGAGGTGTCTGCAGCTGCAAAGTGGGTGGATCTCAGGAGCTGGCCCAGGCACTGCTGTGACTCTTGAGAACATCCAGAAGGCTGTGCTGTCTTGGCATGCAGCACTGCCAGTGTGTCTCAGGGAGCTGTCCCCAGCTGTCAGCTGTTAAGCCAGTGCCTTGCAAGAGATTTTGAAACTGCTGTGAAACTCATGTCCGCTGCCTGCCTACACTTCTGCCTGCAGTGGCCTCTGAGGGAAGATGGTCTCTCCTTTTCTCCTGGAAATGCCTGTCACTGGTCAACTCTAAATTAGAACCAGAGACAGAAGGAGTCTGTGGGAAGTGCGGTTTCTGGTCTACCTGCACTGCAGAGGACATTCTAGAAAGAGCAATGCGTTGTCAGTCTAGCATAATTGTGAAATGAGCACTGAGATGTACAGTTCAAACCACATGAAGTGGAAGCCTCAGAATTTTCTTCACTTTCATTAAAGATTATTTGATGGAAAAATGTAGAAGCATTGGCTCTAGATGGTAAGCAAGTCATTTTTTTCCAACCAAAATAAAAAATACGTATACTAAGTTTCTGGGGCCCCAAGACTTAACACAGTTTCCTTCCTTCCCTTCTTCCTTCCCTCCCATAGTAGTTCCTTAATAAATACTTAATTTGGCACTTATTTGGGGCCAGTGTTTTGCTGGGCTACCAAATGTCTGGGCACAGGGTGTTCTAAGAGTGAACCAAAAGAATAAGCTTCCTGCCCTCAGGGAGTTCACGTTTTGTTATTTGGCATATGAAAAGCACTTGGTGTGTTAAAAGAAGGGAAATACCTGTGTGAAAGGAAGGAGGCAAGGAAGAAAGGAAATGTCTAAGTATAAATCTCCCTTTGGGCCAGCCTCCTGTTTATCCAGTTTTCCTTACTAAGTAACCGAATTTCATTTTCTTTTCTTAATTGACAGACTACCAGAAAATTACTAGTTTTCTAAAGAGAAACTACTGATTTGAGTGATGATCTGTGTGTAATGGCTCCAAAAAGGAGCCGTTCTCTTGGTGGCAGCAGTTGGATTCAGAGCTTGGGCATCCTGATCATCAGGACAGACATTTACAGGATATGTATAGAATTACTGCCCCAAATAGAGGGCAAAGCACTAGACAGAAGGGTGAGAGCCAAAGGGAATTTGGAATCTATATTTCATCAGAATACACTCAAAGCAAAAACAGTAAGTATGCTCCATATAAGAAACGTATCTTAAAATGTTTTTAATTTAACCGTACCCCATCCCTTGACAAATCTTTTTCTTCTAAATCAAATAGGAATAAAGATAAAATCTTCCTATTGGCACATTTTCTCATAATTTAAATACCGTATCAATTTTATTTTATTTCTTTGTTTTGGTAATCATTTGGCTAATATGAATATTACATAATATTTTTCTCCAAATCCTAATTTTAAATGCAGAAATACAGCTAAATAACACACTAAATAGGTTTTTATAGACACTGTTGCTTCTGGCAGGTTTTTAAGAGGTTGGTCACTTAATTACTCAGAGTGGGATTCCTGTAGGTTTTGTGCAGTGATGGCATTTATGCTTAAAATGTAAGTGGTGGAAGGCAAAACCAGATTTCCTGTGCAGTCGTTACACGTACAACACCTCTACTTGTTGGAGAGGGAGTTTTCTAGAACTGAACTGAATCTTTAAATAAACTTGAAAGGGCATTAATTCCCACTTTGGCCAACCCAAAGTACAGATTTTTAAGTGTTTACTGTAAGTATCGTTAGACAGTAGTTACTAACTCCAACACCTAATAGCATTGGTAGAAAACTTATAAATACAGTTATTTAGCCTAGACTAAGATTTTTCTGATACCTAATTTCACTTTCTAATGCCCTCTGAAAGTTTTTTAATCAGTTGTTTAATGGGAGATCTGAAATATTAAACTCAGAACAGAAAGAAGAGAACCTATTTTCTAGAAATTAGGTTTTTAATCCAAGTAGATATAAGCTTTTGCTCTTTTAATAACTTGTATAGCTAAAAACTAGATGGTGAAAAGCTCTCAGATCAAAGCTGATCCTTCTGTCAGTAATGATTTTAAAAATAAAACCAGATTTTAATGGGGAATATTTTATTTTATTTTATTCTTATTTCAAACCTAGGTGCTGTGGTCGTTTTGAGTTCATTTTGAGGCATTTTCAATGTGCCTCACCACATCCAACCTTTTTCCAGGGCCACATTTAATGTTCAGCTTCATAAAGGTTATCATAGTTTTAACATTTAAGTACTATTTTATAGTGGGGTATATACCAAAATTTGCCAATAGTAACATGACCTTAGTTATATAACATTCACGTTATTTCTATCTTGGAGGCAATAAATAAACACTTCTTGTTCAAGAAATTCACGTTAGTTCTATCTTGGAGGCAATACACAAACATTTTTTGTCCAAAATTAGGGCTACCCTATTGTCTTTATGTCTTTTCCTGATCGGCGGTCAAACATTTTTCTTAGTCATTCAGAAATTTTCTATGTTGTTTTAAATTTTCTTTAAATCTAGAATGGAGTATGTGACCAATACTTTCCTTTGGAATGGTATGGACATTTGAAATAAAGATCCCATTCTTTATAAGTGTAAAATATGTATAATGCTAGTATTTTTAATTAAACTTTTGAAAACTGGATTCACATGCTGTTGTAAGAAATAATACAGAGACCTGCCGGATGCTGTGGCTCACGGTTGTAATCCCAGCACTTTGGGAGGCTGAGGCAGGTGGATCACGACGTCAGGAGATCGAGACCATCCTGGCTAACACGGTGAAACCCCATCTCTACTAAAAATACAAAAAATTAGCTGGGCGCGGTGGCACATGCCTATAATCCCAGCTACTTAGGAGGCTGAGGCAGGAGAATCACTTGAACCCGGCAGGCGTGGGTTGCAGTGAGCAGAGATCGCGCCACTGCACTCCAGCCTGAGCGACAGAGTGAGACTCTATCTCAAAAAAAAAAAAAAAAAGAAAAGAAAAGAAAAAAAGAAATAATACAGAGACCTCTTTCGTGTACCTTTTCCCACACAGTGAACATCTTTCAGAACTGTCGTACAATATCATACCCAGGATATTGACACTGGTATAGCTAAGATACAGAACGTTTCCACACAGAACTACTT
This sequence comes from Papio anubis, assembly GCF_008728515.1. Lineage (NCBI taxonomy): Eukaryota > Metazoa > Chordata > Mammalia > Primates > Cercopithecidae > Papio > Papio anubis. The sequence continues at coordinate 130,398,279 of NC_044981.1, forward strand.
CTATCACAGAGATCCCTCATCTTGCCTTTGATGACCATACCCACTTCACTCCCATCCCTACTCCCTTCTTAACCCTTGGCAACCTTACTCTGTTCTCCATTTTTATAGTTTTTTTGTTTTTGTTTTTTTCCATTTCAATAAACCTATGTAACTGGAATCATAATATGTAACCTTTTGGGATTGGCTTTTTTTCATTTAGCATGATTTTCTGGAGATTAATCCAGCTTATTGTGTGTATCAAGTCTATTGACAGGTACTTTTTAGTGTGAATAGAATCCCTTAGCTTAGATGTACCACCGTTTGTTTAACTGTTCACCTGCTGAGAGACATTGGGCCAGTTTTTGGCTACTGTAAATAAAGTTGCTATAAACGTGTGTACAAGTTTTTGTGTGAACATCATCTAGTTTTCAGGGTCAAATGCCCAGCAGTTATATACTAGTTGGGGCATATAGTAGTTGAATGTTTAGTTTTTAAGAAATTGCCAAACTTATATAGCGTAGCTGTACTATTTTGTATACCCACCAGTGGTGTATGAGTGATCCAGTTGCTTCATGTCCTTTTCAGCATTTGGTGGTATCTCTACTTTTTATTTCAGTCATTCTAATAGGTGTATAGTGACAGCTCATTGCAGTTTTGATTTGCCATTTACCCTGCGCTAATGGCAATGATGTTGAGCATCTTTGTTTCATATGCTTATTTGTCACCTCTATCTCCTCTTTAGTGACATGTTTCTTTATGTCTTTTCTTTCTAATTGGATTTTTTTCTGTTGAGTTTTGAGGGCTTTTAAATAATGTGTGTGTGTGTCCGTGTGTCTGTGTGTGTGTGTGTGTTTTTTTCTAGATACTAGTCCTTTGTTGGATGTGTGATTTGCAAGTCAGTAGCATGTCTTTTCCCAGTCAGTAGCATGTCTTTTCATTTCTCTTTTCTGGGCCTTTCACAGAGCAGAAGTGTTTAATTTTGATGAAGTCCACTCTGTCCATTTTTCTTTTTATGGATCATGCTTCTGGTATAAAGAACTTTGCCTCTCTCTTTAGATCCCCAAAATGTTCTCTTTTATGTTCTTTTCTAAATGTATTATAGTTTACATTTTACTTTTCCATTTTGAGTTAATTTTGTATAAAATGTGAGACTTAGGTCTAGGTTCATTTTTGTTGTTGTTGCCTATGGATATTCAATTACCCCAACATGATATTTGTTGAAAAGTCTCTCTTTTCTCCATTGAATTGTTTTTGCACCTCTGTCAAAAATCAGTTGAGCAAAAATGAGTTAACGAGAAATCAATTGGGCATATTTGTGTGGGTCTTATCTGGGTTTTCTATTCTTTTCCATTAGACTGTGTGTCTATACCTCCACCAAGACCAGAATATTGATTACTGTAGTAAGTCTTGAAATCAAATAGCTGATTTATTCCGCTTTATTCTTTTTCAAAATTGTTTTAGCCACTTAGTTCCTTTGTCTTCCCATATAAATTCTAGAATAATCTTGTCTGTATCTATTCAAATATCTTACTGGGATTTTGATAGGAACTATGTTATACCTATACATCAATTTGGGGAGATTTGACATCTTTACCGTGTTAAGCCTTCCCATTCATGATCACAGGATCACTTCACTTCTTTTTAATTTTGTTTTCTTTACCATGTTAAGCCTTCCCGTTCATGATCATAGGATCACTTCACTTCTTTTAATTTTGTTTTCCTTAATCAGTATTGTGTGGTTTTTCAGCATACAAGTTCTGTACATTTTTGTTAGATTTATACCTAAGCAATTTAATGTTTGAGAGAGATTGCAAATAGCATTGTATTTTGAATTTCCATGTTCACATGTCTGTTCTAAGTATATAGAAATAAAGTGAATTTTTCTATTTTGTATACTGAGACTTTAATGAGCCCACTTACTCATTTTAAGGGATTTTGATTGATTCCTGGGACTTTTTTTTTTTTTTTTTTTTTAACATAGTCGTGTCATCTGCAAATAATGAATAGTTTTATTTCTTCATTTCTGACCTGTATTCCTTTTTTTCCTTTCATTGCCTTAAAGCAGTGGGTAGAAATTCCAGCAGAAATAAGAGCAGTGAGAGTAGAGATCCTTGACTTGTTTCTGGTCTTAGGAGGAAAGGATTCAGTGTTTCATCATGAAGTATAATGTTATCTGTAGGTTTTTAAAGCAGATGCTTGCTAAAGTTAAGGAAGTTATCCTTTATTCCTTTTTTTTCTGCAAATTTTTATTATGAATTTGTGTTGAATTGTCAAATGCTTTTTCTGCATTAATTTATATAATCATGTCAATTTCTTCTTTAGCCCATTAATGTGGTAGATACGTTGATTGATTTTTGAATGCTGAACCACTGTTACATCCTTGAGATAAACTCCACTTGGTCATAGGGTATATTTGTATATATAGTGTCATTCTTTTGGCTAATGTTTTGTTAAGGATTTTTGCATCTGTTTTAATGAGACATACTGGTTGGTGGCATCAGGGTAGTACTAGCTTGAAAATGAACTGGGAAGTATTCCTTTCTCTTCTGTTTTCTAATGGAGATTGTATAGAATTGGTGTCAGTGCTTTTTAAAACATTTGATAGACCTTTCCAATGAAATCATCTGGGCCTGGAGATTTTTGGGGAGGCAGTTCTTTTTATTATAATTTCAACTTTTACAACAGTTATATGGCTATTTAATATATCTGTTTCATATTGAGTCGTGATAGTTTATATTTTTAGAGGAATTAGTTCATTTCATCTAAGCTGTCAGATTTATATGTAGAGTTTTTGGTTGTACTTTCTGTTAGACTTTTGATGTCTGATATTCCAAAACTCCTTCATTTATCATTTCCTTTCTATTTAGAGCACTCCTTTAGCCTTATTATTATTATTGTAGTTCCACTGGCAACAAATTCTCTTAGTTTTCTTTCATCTGAAAATGTCTTGATTTTCCCTTCATATCTGAAGAATATTTACACTGGACATAGACTTGTAGGTTGATAGTTCTTTTCTTTCAGCACTTGAAAATTGTTCTGCCGCTTCCAGCCGAGAGGGGTGGCTCACGCCTGTAATCCCAGCACTTTGGGAAACCGAAGCGGGCAGATCACTTGAGGTCAGGAGTTAGAGACCAGCCTGGCTAACATGGCAAAACCCTGCCTCTACTAAAAATACAAAAATTAGCCAGCATGGTGGTGCACGTCTGTAATCCCAGCCATTTGGGAAGCTGAGGCAGGAGAATCACTTGAACCTATAGGTGGAGATTACAGTGAGCCGAGATCGCACCACTGTACTCCAGTCTGAGCAACAGAATGAGACTCCTTCTCAAAAAAAAAAAAAAAAAGGAAAGAAAATTTCATAGTTCCCCATGAAAAATCCAGTTTTTTACATTGTTGTGATCCCTGTAGATAGGTGTCATTTGTCTTTTTTCTTTTTCTTTTTTTCTTTGTGTTTAGTTTTTAACGATGATATATCTTGTAGATTTGGGGTTTTATTACATTTGAGGTCTTCTCACCATCTGTATGTTTATGTCTTTTGCCAAATTTGGGGAGTTTTCAGCCATCATTTTTTTCAAGAATTTTTTCAGTCTTGCCTTCTTTGTTCTTTCTTTTGAGACTCTGATGACACAAACGTTAGATTTATTGTAGTTCCATAAGTCCCTGAGGATCTGTTCATCTTTGTTCTGCCTGTTTTCTGTTGTTCAGACTGTGTAATTGCTATCGTTTTATCTTCAAATTTATTCATTCTTTCTGCAGTAGCTTCCGTTCTGCTATTGAGCCTATCAATTAAGTGTTTCATATTGATTCCTGCATTTTTCAGTTCTAAAATTTCTGGCCCTTTACGGAAAATGTTGGCTGATCCCCTGGAGTATAAACCCATACTGTAGAAGAGAAGATCAAGTTAAACAAAAGTTGGTCTCTTTAAATAAATACATAAAGTACACATAACTTGGTGAAACTGATCTGGAAAAAAATAGAAGACATAAAAAATTTAGGAATGAAAATACAGATAAATAACCAAACATAGATTTTAAAATAATAATAAGACACTATAAACAACTTTATGCCAATATATCACAAAACAGAAAATGAATAATTTATATGAAAAATGCAAATTACCAAAATCAACTAAGGTGTAGATGATTTCTGCTTCCTGCCATATGGTTGACTAGGTATACTCAAGGATCCTTCTGCTAAAATACAACTAGTTCTTGGATAAAATACAACACACATAATATTAGTTCATTTCCTGGCTCATTAGAAAGAAAGATAATCACTAAAGGTTATTACCAATGAAAGTGGGCTAAAATTAAAGTAGTTGAGAAACAGGAAAACTGTGCCTCTGAGACTAAGCCATGGACTCCAGGCAAAGTAAAGAAAGTGAACCTAAGACTCCTTCATAAAACCAGGAATGCTTTAAAGCATTAAAGTGTAGTCCTAAGTCAGTGGACTCTGGTGGTTACTCTAAGAAGTGGATGAAAATCCCCTCTGAAGGAAAGCCTCCCTCATTAATGCTTCTAGATTAATCACACATGCAAGGAAACACACCATTTGCATTGAGAAACAGTAGATTTAGATATTCAGGGAATTCAGGTATTGCAATTAGCAGAAGTAGAATAACAGTTATATGTTTAAATAAATAATGTATGAATTAAAATGAACATGAAATAAAAGATATGTTAAAAGGCAGATATTAAAAAGAACCAAAGACAACTTAGTTATGAAATTTAATTCTTGAAATATATAACATAATGAATGGTTTAAGAGCAGATTCATCACAACTAAAGGAATTGTTGACTATCAGGTTTTAACTGAGGAAACAACATATTGCAGCAAAAACAGATAAAGGATAGAAAATATGAATTAGAGATTACGAGACCTGAAGGATAAAATGGGAAGGTTTAGTTTGTGCTAATTGGAGTCTAAGAAGTAGAAAACAGAAAAAATTGAGGTAATTGCTGACAAATTTCCAGAGCTAAGAAAAGCTTGGGACCCGGTGTGGTGGCTCATGCCTGTAATCACAGCATTTGGGGAGGCCAAAGCAGAAGGATCACTTGAAACCAGGAGTTTGAGATCAAGCTGGGAAATGAAGCAAGAGCCCCCACTCTATCTCCATCTCTACAAAAATAAAAAAATAAAAAATTAAGAATTAACCAGATGCGGTGACATGAACCTGTAGTCCCAGCTACTTGAGAGGCTGAGGTGGAAAGATCACTTGAGCCCAAGAGTCCAAGACCAGCCTGAGCAACATGGTGAAACTCCATCTGTACAAAAAATACAAAAATTAGCCAGGCATGGTGGCACACACCTGTGGTCCCAGCTACTCAGGAGGCTGAGGAAGGAGGATCACATGAGCCCAGGAATTCAAGGCTTCAGTGAGCTATGATGGTGCCACTGTACCCTGTCTCAAAAAAAAAAAAAAAAAAAAAAAAAAAAAAAAGTGGATCCACATACACAAGAAACAAAAAGTATATCAACTAGGAAAAGGAAGCCAATGTATATTCATTATAGTCAAACTTACAAAGGCAAAGGATCTTAAAAGCAGCCAAAATAACAAAATAGTCACTTCTAAAGGAATGACAAATTGACAGGAAACTTTTTATTTTATTTATTTATTTTTTGAGACAGAGTCTTGTTCTGTTGCCCATGATGGAGTGTAGTGGTGTGATCTCTGCTCACTGCAACCTCCATTTCCCGGGTTCAGTTGATTCTCCTGCCTCAGCCTCCCAAGTAGCTGGGAGTACAGGTGTGCACCACCACCCCTGGCTAATTATTTTGTATTTTAGTAAAGACTGTGTTTTGCCATGTTGGCCGGGCTGTTCTTGAACTCCTGACTTCAGGTGATCTACCTGCCTCGGCCTCCCAAAGTGCTGGGATTAGAGGTGTGAGCCACTGCACCTGGCCGACAGGGGACTTTTCAGAGACAAAACTGGAAGGCAAAAGACAATGGAATACCATCTTTAAGGTACTGAGAGAATAACTCAATAGAATGAGTGCCCAGTGAAATTATCTCTCAAAATCAAGGGTATATTAAAAACACTTTTTTCTCAAAATGAGCATTTACAAACAATGGACTTTCACTCAAGAATCAGGATGAATTTTAGAGTAGAGCAAAATGACTAGGAGGAAAATCTGAGATGCAAGAAGGTATGGTGAGCTAAAAAATCAATAATCATGGGAAATGTAAATAAATACTGTCTATATTAAGAAGTAGTTACTCTGTGGAGTAAGAAAGAGCATAATTAAAATACTAGCAACATTTTACATAACTCAGAAAATGTATATGTGGGAAAAGTGTCCGGGAGCACTTAGAAGTTAGTGTGAGTGCTTCAAGATCCCGATACTCTTTAGGGTGGAAGTTAAGATAATGAATGACTTTCGACTTTGTTAATCTAAGTACTTAACAGGAAATTTTCAGATAACCATTAAAGAATAGCAATACAATATAACTTTCAAGCCAGTAGAGAGAAAACATTTCGAAATAAGGGAAAAACATTTTAGAAATGCCAACTCTGATAGACCACAAAAATGCAAGAAAGGAAGAAAAAGCATAGAAAAAGCAAAGAGATGGCATAGTATATAATAAATGGTTACAATAAATATAAATTGCCTATCTCACCAGATTAATAAAAAAAAGTCTACCTTGTTCAATATATACAGTTTACAAAAGCCAGTGCAAGGACAGAGAAAGACAAAAAGTAGAATTAGGGAAAATAAAACAAGCAAATATACTTGGTTGGGATAGCTATATCAATATTAGCCTTACAAATATTAAAGTGAAAAGCATTAATAGGGATAAGGAGACTCTCAAAAATAATAGAAATTTCAACTGAAGTAGGTATAGCAGTTCTAAACAAACTTATTAAAGTAAAAAAATGTATAGAGCAAAATGGAACTATTATATTGTATTTGAAGTCACTCAGTTTTTAGCTCAAGCAACAAAAAATAAATAGAACAACATGGTAACCAAAGTTGATTCAATTAATACCTAAAGGATCATGTTCCCCCAAATTAGAACATGCACATTTTCCTTAAGCATGTATAAAAGATTTAGAAGGAAAATGATAAAGGAGTGTTTTGAGGACTTCTGATAGGGAAATATTTCTTAGAAAATCTGCAAAAGATATTAACCATAATCTACATAAAGCCAACTGTTTTATTTAAAACCTCTCTGGAAATAGTTTTGTTGACTGATAAACACTCTAGGTCAGTCAGCTAATCAATGTCTAGTGAGTCCTAACACTCTTTCCACTGCACAGGAAGTTGCATCTTAGGGTTTTTTACTTAAAAACAAAAGCCTGGTATCAAATGTTATACCCAAAAACTTATCAGTATCTTTTTAACCAATGTAAAGATTTTCTTTAAATCTTAGGAGATGTGGAATTATTTCTAACACAGTGGTTATATGTATTAGTTTTCCACTGAGCCATCATAAAAACAGAAGTCACGTCGTCACTATTTCTTGCTTGTCTAACCCAGCATCTGTGGTACCCTCGGCAGTTACTCATGGCTCCTAGGCCTTCCTTCAGAGTATTGTCTCTTCTATTGGCTTTGGATGGAATTGACTCCATCCTAATGCAGAAACGATAGGCACTGCTTTCTATAAATCGGTCAGCCTAATAACATTCCTTTTGCCTCAGAGATTGGTTCAGAGATGGGGAAAAACCCAGTCTAAGCAATCATCTTGCGACTTACTTTCCTCCAATTGGTGATCCAGTTAGGGCAACATGTGGAATGTGCTGCTCTGTATGTGAAGCCAGATGCTCATGTTCATAAAAAACATTTTAATACTGTGACGGAAGATACAGCTTCGAGACAAAGACACGAGCTTGGGCAGAGTCATTCATTCATTCAGTAAGCATTTGCTGAGTGCTTAATAAATGCTGGACCCTGAGAAAAAGCAAAATCTTATTCAGCATATTCTGACACTGGGGACAATGGAATAGTTGATAGCTTCCACACTTAATTAGAAACAAAGATTATCTCTTAAAACCTCATTCTTGTATCTAGGAAGACTTTTGTTTTCCCAATCAGAAATTGTAGTTCCAGAAAAAGAACAAGACAATGAAAACATTGTATAAAAGGTTTCTTTCAAACTTTTTTCAATTGACAGTTTTTCACCCCAATCATCTTGATGCAGAGAGGCTTCAGAAACACAAGTGACTCTGTGTTCAGACCAAGTACTTGGCCTCGAGAAGATGAATGATCAGACCAACTCACCATATGATTATAAGGGTCAGGTAGTTTAAAAAGAAATTACAATCTGAATTGAACCATGGATGAACAGTGTTTCTATTGAGCTTCAAATCCCAGCTAATAAGCATAACCTTGTAAAGAGAGGTTACTGTTTGGGAAACTGCATGTTCTTGCAGGAGGGCAAAGCTTTTGCAATATAAATAGTTGTAAGGGTAGTAGCTTTCATCTTTAATACCTTAACCCTCTGTGTTTAGAGTTTTTGTATCCAGGGCTGAATTGAGAATTTTAGAAACCTTGAACACTGAAGAGATTGTAATAACCCCATGTGTAATTTATAAAATCTTCAAAGGAAAATTTACTTTTTAAAAATGTTATAAAACTCATGAATACTGAAATGAAAATGGCTTCATTTTTATATTTTATTTCAAGACGCTACATAAATTCATGAAAGTTAAACTTTTCTTGGTCATTCCTGATTCCTCTGTTTTGCTGGTGCCCTCAAAGACTCAGTTTGTTGGGTATTAATTCAGCACTGATTGCATTACAAGTACCTACTGATTTTCATGTAATTTTCCAAAGTATAGATGGAGAAGAAGAATATTATTTCTGAGAGGAATTTGATTATGTATGGTGAAGAGTATGTTTTGAGTTTGGCTCCTCTAGACTTATTTTCTTCCTGAATAGGTCTAATAAGAAGCACCTTTCAATCCTAAATATATCTTTGTCTTACACAATGACAAGGTAATGTGGATTTTAAAAAAGCAATGCAGGTCTGAATCTTGGCACTGTAGAATGTTTGTACATTAAACATGATTGGAGGAGACATTCAGTTGGGTAAGGGTCACTGTGATTCACTGTGATTCTAAAGGCCATGTCAGGCCCATTGCTCTGGCAAAATTTAATATGCAAGAGTTTATAGGAATGTGCCTCAGAGAAGTAGGCTGAGGTTGAGCCTGTCATTTCTGACTAAATAAAGAAGAATGCTTGAAAATCTGCTCTTCCCTCATCCTCAAAGCTGTTAATGATTTGTAAAATTTTCCCTTTTTTTCTTTGATCATGGTATTAAGAATAAATTAAAAGACCAACAGCTCTTGCCTAAGAATTCTGATATGACATTTGAGTAGTAGTACTGTTTTTTGTTTTCTTTTTTAAACCTAAAAACCTTCTGGAGCTCTCTGGAATAGAGAAAAGTTGACATTCTTTTTTCTTTTTGGATAAATTGTTAACCAGAAAACATTTGTCATATCTAGATCTTAAAGCAAAAGTAAATATTATCTTCATTGAGAAAAACAACACATCTCAGTTCCTTGCTTTATATTTCCGTACTTTTTCTCTAATTTTTGTTTCTCTCCTTAAGACTATTTCTAAATTATCTAAATTTAGTGGCATAATTGTCTCTTATATAATGATACTATTACTTGGAAGTCGTTGTTCTTTTTCATTGAAACATAATTCATCATTGAGAAATAAAGGCACTCACAGACACGCAGGCACACACGTACTACAATGGCACAATTTTATGTTTTGAATAGCATTTAAGTCGCAATTTAATATGTGCTGCTTTTCTTTGGGCCATCAGTTGTATTACATTCTCTTAGATTCTTAGTTTCTTTGCCCTTAGAATTCTTTTTAAAATGACAATGGTTGTTGGGTTAGGGGCAGTTAACAGGGAAAGGAAAATAGTCTTTCAAAATCGGTCTTTTAGGGAGATAAGTTGTTCCATTTAAATTACAATACTCAACTAGAGGATTTCAGAAGAAATGAGAACACTGTAATTGAACCACAGTGCTTCTTATTTTGCCCCCCTATGCCCTTCCCTTTTAACCCACAAAGAGATAGCTTTCTTTTATTGAAATTCTCTCCAGTGGATATTGACTAAAGTTACACAGATGAAACAACCAGAAGGAGAACCCATGCTTCTTTCTCCATGTAATAACCATTATAATATAAGAAAAGTTACACGGAATGAGTCAGACAGGGGATGGAAGACTTTATTCAAGACTATTGCAAATGAGATCAAGACTATTGCAGTGGGGGAGAAATTGAACTCAATCACACTGAAACAAAAGATAGGAAAATTTTAAGAATTGAGGTGAGTTAGTACCGAAAGACACTAGGGGTGAGGTTGGTAAATGGGGTCAGGCTATCTGTGCTTGCTAATTGGCACCTACTGAAGTTAGGCTTCTCCTTTCCCACAGATACAAAGAAATAGAGGTGCAATTTTTCTCTGATTACATTTCAAAGGCATGGTTCTTAGGCTTTGGAGAAAGATGCTCCTGGGTTGTAGAAGATTTATTTTACAAAGAGATAGAGAAAGAAATTATAATTGCAAGTTTTCTAAAGTAAATGATCTAAGAAAAGGGGCCTATGCTCACGAAGAAACCTTTCTAAAGTTTAATCAAGCTGAGGGGAATGTTGAAGCTGTCCTAGTTGTAATTGCTACTGTTTGTTGTTGAGCTCTGCATGCCAGGTACTGAGCTGTATGTTCTACTTACATTTACTGGCAATCTTACCATCGATCCTTTGGAGTAGCTTTTATTGTCCCATTTTACCAAAGAGGGATTTTACAGATGAGAAATCTAAGGCTCAAAGAGTTTAACTTACCCATAGTCACACAGCAAGTAGATGCTAGAGCCAGAATTTGAACTAGGGAGCCTGCCTGTCTGCAGAGATCATACTTTTAATTACTAGACCATCCTACTTCATCTGTATTTCTACTGAATATTCAGAGAAGTGGTAGGATCATTGCCAAATACTTCTAGAGAAGGTACTTATAACAGATTTGCTGTTGTCAAATCATCTTGGGAAGAATGCCCTTAATTACTATGGCAACACAACATTTATGCATACTTATCTGGACCGTAGGCATGCCTGCAAATGCAACAGCATGTCTCTTACTGTCAATTTTGGAGGATCCCCAGTTGATGTAGCTCTGTATTTGCTCATAAAAATTAGTTATAGTAGGAAAAAAATGAGGAAAGACTAGGTGTAGACATTAAAAACACATGTTAGGAGCTGGAAGTGGTGGCTCATGCCTGTAATCCTGGCACTTTGGGATGCTGAGGTGGGTGGATCACTTGAGGTCAGGAGTTCGAGACCAGCCGGGCCAAAATGGTGAAACCTTGTCCCTACAAAAAATACAAAAATTAGCCAAGCATGATAGAGCACGCCTGTAATCTCAGCTACTCAGGAGGCTGAGGCAGGATAATTGCTTGAACCCAGGAGGCAGAGATTACAGTGAGCTGAAATTGCACCACTGTACTCCAGCATGGGTGACAGAGTGAGACTCTGCCTCCAAAAAAAAAAAAAAAAGAAAGCAAACACATGTTAGAATGCAAGGTTGATTTAATATCTGAAAGTGATTAATACATTATGTTAATGCAATAAAACAAAAACCCACATGATTTAGAAATGTTTTTGACAAAATCCAATACTCATTCATGATTAAAAAAAAAAAAAAACTCTCAACAAACTAGAAAGAAAAGAAATTTCTTCAGCTTGATTGATAAAGGGTATCTTCAAAAAACTCAAAGTTAGCATCATCTGTAATGGTGAAAAACAAAGTGCTTTGCTTCTGAGATTGAGAATAGGAAAAGGACATTCATTCTTACTACTTTTATTTAACATTGTCATTGAGATTATAGCCATTGCAATAAGGTAAGAAAACAAAAGGTATCTGGATGGGAAATGAAGAAGTAAAACTCATTACTTGCAGATGACGTGACTGTTTATGTAGAGAATAAGAAGAAGTCTACAAAAAAGCAAATAGATTAACTGAGTTTTACAAAGTTGTAGGATACAAGGTCAGTATACAAAATCTGTTATATTTCTGTACACCAGCAATGAACATTCTACAAATAAAATTAAAATTTTATTCTTATTAATATTCTACAAATAAAATTAAGAAAATTAAGAAAAACTGATTCATAACATCAAAAAAATATAATACTTTTAGAAATAAATTTTACAAAAGAAGTACACTGAAAACTATAGAATGTTGCTGAGAGATATAAAAAGATATCTAAATACCTGGAGATGTGTTTGGTATTTATTGATAGCTAAATATGGTCAAGATGGCAAATATCTCCAAATGGATCTACAGATTCCATGCAATCTCTATCAAAATCCCAACAGAAATTTTTTGTAGAAATTGACTTGCTGATTGTAGAATTTATGGAAAAATGCAGAAGACATAGAGTAGCCAAAATAATTCTGAATAAAAAGACTGACACTGATGGACTTATACATTTGATTTAACAATTTACTATAAAGCCACAGCGATTGAGAAAGTGTGGTATTGGCACAGGAACTGGCACAGATCAATGGAAGAGACTTGAGAGTTCAGATATAAATCTTTACATTTATGATCATTTGATTTAATTAACTTGGACCTCATAAAGATGAGATGCGCCTTCTGCGTCTATCCCAGAAAGGTTAGCCTTTAATACATAACAGCCCAAATGGGAGCCAGACATCAGCTTGTGTTGGACAGACCAGAGCCAGATGGGTGGGCCTTGTTTAAGAGCACAAAAAAAAGAACACAAAATTATGAATGTAAAATTAGCTATGAAAATGAGTATTTAAAATGAGGAAATCACAAAATACAGCGTTTTTCAAAAAGCACACAAATAACACAAACATCACAAAATCCACAAAAATAAGTTATTAATTAACTGCCTGTCACCTCTGTGACAATTGTTTTCTACATTTTTGGGTTGCACACTTTGATTATCTCCTCATATGAAAAATTTTTTAACATTTTCTCTAGAGATTGAAAATATAATTCAATTTTCTTTCTAGCACAATGGATAGAAAGGGAAACTTCAGAAACTTTCTTGAAGCTTCACCACTCATTACTGGTAATGTCACATCTGAGTTTCTGGTTCAGGCAGTGCTCAGAAAAGAAATGGGAAAGCTCCAGCTCTTTGATATCATGGCTTATGGACACTGATAGCTGCTACTATGCATATGGTCTGCTTTTGTTAGGTCTTTTCTGCCTCCTATTCCTACTGGGAAGTACCTTAGAAGAGGAGTGAGAGGAACAAAAAATTGTCTTTAATCCTTGATCATAGTGGCCTGCAAGCAGGGAGGCATGTCCTTGTTCCTTTCTCTTAAGGTCAAAGATTGGGTCCTGAAGCTCAGGTTGTGTCTTGGAGCTCAGCTGATAATGGAGGTATTGTTAACAGCCTACTAGTCCTACTGCAGTCCCTGTACCACTGCCCAGATTACAGAGGGTAACTCCCAGCCTGGGCAATACTTTGTACTTCATGCTGCCTGTGCATGCTGGGGCGAGTGCTGCTTCCGTGATTACCCCCAAGAACACAACAAGCGTTAGAATGGGCTAGTGCAAGTGACAAGCCCTGGAGATTAAGCTTCATTAACAACCTGATAAATCTATAAATCCACTTCTTACTGTCAGAGGCGTTCAAACCAGAGTGACTCCATCTTGAGTGATGGCAGGAAAAATGAGGCTGGGACTTGCTGGGCTGCATCCCAGAGAGAAAGGTATTTCTAGCCTCTAGATGTTTACAGTTAAGGGAACAGATTGATGGTGTTTATTAAACAGACCCAGACTTGGGAGTGTCCTAATATCCCGGTATCTTGAGAACAAAAGCATTCCTAATTTTGCTTTAAAGATAATATTTATTCTTGCAAAATGTAGTAATTAAGAAAATTAATCCTTTATCACAAACCCTTGTAGCAGAGCACATCTCACCATCATCTTGTTTTATCATATATATATATATATATATCCACAAACATTATACCTAGGGTGGACATGTTCCTCCTCTTACTTTCGGGAACCTCCTACTCTGTCTATGGAGTAGCTGTTCTTTCACCACTTTCTTAATAAACTTACTTTGCTTTGCACTGCAGATTTGCCCTGAATTCTTTCCTGCATGAGATCCAAGAACATTCTCTTGGGGTCTGGATCAGGACCCCTTTCCTATAACATTACCACAGCTGCCATCCCTCTGGAGAGTGTCTTGTATACATTGCCAAGCAGAGCCTCAAAGCTTCCCTGTCTCAGAATGTTAGAAGGCAATTAGCCACATGTACTCATTAGCATGCCATCCCTACAAAAATCCTTGCAGTCAATTCAGAGTTTGGATTTAGTTAAAAGGAGATATGCCAATGGCCAGATTGAGTAGGGTGAGAGGCATGGAGAGTGTAGAAGTGAAGAAAAACAGATAGCAGGGAGGGACAACAGCACTCTTTGAGAAAAATCCCTAGTCATAATTGAACTGCAATTAGACTCATCAATAGTGATTGAGCATAAGGAGATAACAGTGGTTTGGTGGTTTGTTTTATAACATGAGGCTGCCGTGGGATGGAAAGAGAAGAGCAGAAAGAATTGCCACTGGGTCTGCTTCTCTGCTGTGGTAACTTCCCTTTGAAAGGACTGGACACAGAGAGGAGATAACTTTTCCAACTGGCAGAGAGAACAGTCAACACTAGGGATCAGGAGGCATATTGCAGATGGGATCTCAGAAAAGAGCTGCAGTGAGTGCATGAAAGGTGCCCTAGGGCAGCATGGGCCAGGCCCCAACAGCATGGTCATGGGCGTTTCTTAGTTTAGTTAAACAGCACCTTCTAAAGTCCAGGCACTTGAAGGCAGTTGTAGTGAGAAAGTAGACACCCAGGAAATGACACTGAAGTCACTAAGACCCTGTGGGTCCCCTATCATGCCTATGGGCATTTGCTTAAGGTGCTAGAGATGCAGGTGCAGATGGCTTTTCTGAGGGCAGGGCACCTGCTGTTGCAAAGGGACCAATGAGCTGGCTCATTGAAGGCAACACACATTCCGTTTCCTGGGAATTCCAGACAGGTATAAGAAGGAAGGGCCTGACATTTTGTGACTTGACAAACTGGGGCTATTAATCTTTCAAATTTAAGGTAAAAGTAATTACACTAGAAACTGCTGTTGGTGGAACTTTGAAGATCATCAGATGGCACATTCTGAATTGCCGTCACAGTAAGAATTCTTTAGGAAAGAGACACTTCTACTGAGAATCACCTGGTTCCCTCCAAACCAAGAAATGCCCAACTCTCTGTTCCTCCTTCTGCAGTTGTCAAACTCTACTGGCTAATGAGGAGATGGCTATTACTCTGTTTCTCACAGGAGTCTTCTAGAACATGTGGCAGGGATGATGGATGCTTCCATGCTCCTATTGACCAGCTGGCAGAGGGAGTGAGAATGACAAAGTTTATATCTTATAAACAACACCATCAGCTAAATTATCACTGGGTTATGATTTTTACATTCATAAACATCATGATCATAAAAATGTCTTCATTGATTTTTATGTTTCATGCTTTCATGTTTATAAAGATAGTCCATGCTTATTTTAAAGATAGAAAGTAGAAAACTGAAAGCTTTCAGTTATCCTACTCTCCAATAAATATTGTTTAATAGTTTGGTTTACATCATTCAATAATTTTTTTCCATATAGACATACACATCTATATCTATATATGCATAACTCAAATCTTCCTAAGTTCCCCAGGACATTGGAACCACCTTTTACTATAGCCATCTGAATGAAATAGCTTGAGTCCCTATCCTAGGTAGTTTTGAGAATCTAGCATTTCCTCCAATTGTCCCAGCAGTTCCCCAGGAGGACGCTGGTAGAGTGGTTATTACCTCTTACTCTGGATTCTTGTTCCACGCTTAATTGGTTATTGGTTTTGTTGCCTTTTCCTTACCCCTGATGACTGCCCCAGGTTCTCTCTGGTTTACTTTTCTTCAAAACCTGAACACAGCCTCTTCACGTTATTTTTCAGTGCCCAGCTATTGTGTGAAATTAAATTTTACTGAAGGTTTGGGGTTTAGGGAGAAGGTATGGAAATTAACTCTTGTTCGTATTTTGCTTTACATTTAACTTTCTCTTGGTTATAGTCATTGGTCTTGTGCTATTTATGGCAATTATTACCAATTACCATTATGATACATATCATCTTTAATGACTAACATTCACACCATGCTTGCTAGAGGCCAGTCTTCATGCTAAGGACTTTTTATGCATTGCCTTATTTAATTTTCATAACAACCCATGGGAAGTAGTTATTATTATAATCATTATTTTACATATTGCAAACCAAAGCTAAGAAAGACTAATTTATCCATGGTCACACAGCTAACTAAAGTATGGTTAAGTTTTAAACTCAGGCAGTCTGGCTCTGAAGGTTCATGTTTTCAATCACTATGCTGTTCTGCCCTCATGCCTTCATGAGGATATAAATGCTGCTCATCCTAGTGATCGTTAATGTGTTTCACAAAAATTAGTCCCATTTGGATCACATCCTACGTAGCAGCTACAGCCTTTACTGTGGTATACATTTCCATTGCTGTGAATGATGATCTCCCCTCCAAAATTCATGTTGAAACGTAATCCCCAGTGCACAAATATTAAAAGGTGTGATCTTTAGGAGGTGGCCTTTGGGAGCTTGGTCATTCATACATGGGATGAGCACCTTTATAAAATGACTTAGATTGAAGGGAGGCTCTCTTGACTTTGCAACCCTTCCACCATGTAAGGACACAGTGCTCCTCCCTTCTGAAGGATCCAGAAACAAGGCGCCATCTTGGAAGCAAAGACCAGACCCTTTCCAGACACCAAACCTGCCGGCACCTTAATCATGGAGTTTCTAGCCTCCAGCTGGTGAGAAATAAGTTTCTGTTCTTCATAAATTATCCGTCTTAGGTATTTTTTATAGCAGCATAAATGGACTGAGACATTCATCTTTCAAAACATTTATTTTGTTTTATTCTTAAAATCTCCTTCCAAATCGATTTTCTTCTCCCCCCACCCCTCCCATTGGCCATTCTAACCTTAATAATCTTAAATGAGCCTGATCCCCTTAATTTCCCTTTAAGACTCACCTTGGCATTAAGATAAATCAATGTCTATATTAAGCTCTATTACTTTTCTGTTACCTTTTTAAACATATTTCCCTAGGCCAAAAACATTTCTTCTCCTATAAGGGCATCTTGTTGGAGAACTCTAGAAATCAGTCTCCACGAAACGTGGGAAAATCTGAGAGGCCACAGAAATGTCAAATGGGCGATTTTATATATGATATGCTAGGCAACTTTGGTCAAACTGTGCATTAGCAAGGAGCTAGCTGAGTGTAGTCCCTGAACATGAATGCAGATGCTGTAGAGCTTTGTCACAAAGGCATTTGTCTTCACAAAACACACAAAAAGTTTTAGCAAAGATGCAGTTATCTAGTGAAATGGGACGGGTGCAGTGGCTCACACCTGTAATCCTAACACTTTGGGAGGCTAAAACGGGCAGATTGCTTGAGCCCAGGAGTTTGATACCAGACTGGACAACATGATGAAACCCTGTCTCTACAAAAAATGCAAAAAATTATCCAAGTGTGGTGGTGCACACCTGTAGTCCCAGTGACTTGGGAGGCCAAGATGGGAGGATCACCTAAGCCCAGGAGGTTGAGGCTACAGTAAACCATGATTGCACCACTGTACTCCAGTCTGGGCAACAAAGCAAAACCTAATCGCAAAAATAAATAAATAAATAATTGAAATAAGGTATGAAGGACACCCATATCTGATCTGACCAATCTTATCTATTTCTATCCCTTCCATAAGACATAAAAAACATTTTTTTTTTTTTTTTTTGGAGATAGGGTCTCCTTCTGTCACCCAAGCTGGACTACACTGATGGAATCATGGCTTACTGCAGTCTCAACCTCCAGGGCTCAAGTAATCCTCCCATTTGATCCTCCCATCTCATCCTCCTGAGTAGCTAGGACTACAGGCGTGCACCACCACACTCAGCTAATTTTTGTATTTTTTGTAGAGATGGGGTTTTACCATGTTGCCAAGTCTGATCTCAAACTCCTGGGCTCAAGGGATTTGCCCACGTCAACCTCCCAAAGTGCTGGGAGTACAGGCATGAGCCACTGCATTCAGCCATTAAAAAAAAATTTTCTAACATCCAAGTGAATTAATAAAATGTGCAGGTCCAGATGGAATATTAGTTTCCTCCACCCTATCCCAGATGCTTAAAAAATATCTTGAGAAATCTGGTGTAATGTCACAGAAGCTTTGAAAATGAATTCCTAGACTTATGAACCACTGTCTTCTAAAGATGATTTCGTGACAGTCCTTTTTGACTACAAATGGAATCATCTTGAAAAAAGGGTTATGCTGCATTTTTCTGAAACAACTATCACAATTTAGCAATGCAACTAAAAACGTATATGGCATTTGACCAGTGTCCCAACCTGTGTCCTGGGACTTATGGGTATTTACTCCAGGAAACAAGAAAAGATGCTATATCATTAAATATCTTAATTGCAAACATATGCCATAGAAAAAAATTAGAAGTTATGCTCAACATTGTGGTATAGTTGTTCAAATTATTGAATGTACTTAATTGCATATTATGCAAATATAAAGATTTCATAAAAGTATGAAATAATGTTAAAGATATGGTATAAATAAAGTATATGCGAAATGATGTGCTCCTTTTGCTTACAACAATGCCAATTATGTAGTTGTATGTTCTGAAAGAAGGAATAAAGCTTCCTGAGAAGACTGCTGTCTGACTCCTGGTCTTCTTCCTTGCTTGCCATGCTGCCTGGAGTTTCTTCTCCCTGTGTTATTACCTCAGATGGTGAAAAATGGTCAGAGCTAAAATTAAGTGCAAATGGTGTCAGCTTCATAACTCCCAGAGTCTGGACCCACACACGTCTCAAAAGATAGAAATTGATCATGCATAAGGACTAGGACAGAAACTTTTCCCGCTCCTTGAACAAATATTTAAGTGCATACCTTGTTGCCAGAAGACCAAGGCCATATTGCCTCTGATCCCTTAAGCTAGGGTTTCTTGAGTAGACCCTCAGTCGAAATAACCTCTTGTGCTTGTTAAAATGCAGGTTTCTGGCCGGGCGTGGTGGCTTAGGCCTGTAGTCCCAGCACCTTGGGAGGCTGAGGGGGGCGGATCACTTGAGGTCAGGAATTCAAGATCAGCCTGGGCTACATGGTGAAACTCCGTCTCTACTAAAAATACAAAAATTAGCTGGGCGTGGTGATGCACACCTGTAGTCCCAGCTACTACTCAGGAGACTGAGGTAGCAGAATCCCTTGAACCCAGGAAGTGGAGTTGCAGGGGGAAAAAAAAAAAAAAAAGCATGTTCCTGAGATTTTAGGAAAACCACAGCATCAGAAATCCCTGTTTTTATGGTCCAGGAATCTTATTTTGCTAACCTTCCCAGAAAATTTCACAGAACTATGATACCCTATCACATTGTCCCCTTGCCAGGCTTCACCCCCTCCCTTCCTCCTGCATTACTAGTGCTTCGGCTGGCTCTTGCCGCTCTGCATCCCTCCCTGGTTTTGCACCTTAGGTTTGTCATCTAAGGCCCATTATCATTAGGAACCTAGGGTTTCTGAATTTTATACTTCTGCTTTTCCATGTGCTTTACAGCACTGCTTGACCTAAAAAAATACTATTAAGAAGCAGCTGCAGCTCCGCAGTTCAGCAACTAGACCCCATACCATATGTCTCTCAAACATTCCCCACGTTTGTCCTCTGCTCACTTACCTTTGGAAGAGGCATGAGGAATTGGGGAGGATCAATAACATTCACTAATGACTTCCCTGCCAAAATATCACCATTCTCTATGTCACAATCTTCTCATGACATATGGTTATAATCTCTTCCTCTTGACCTGTATTTGTGGCACCCTGCCCCAATTCAATACAGAAAAACAAAAACAAGCAAATAAATTATATGTTAAAGTTCCCTTTTAATTTACCAAAATACTAAAAAGATTTGCGTAACCTCCAGAAAACAGCATGTTTCCCATTTCTTGATTGAATCATTCATCTAACAATAGTATTTATTTGAAAGAGACTGTCAGTTATGTTTTACAAATTCCAAATTGGCCTGCTTCTTGAAGTCTCCCCATGAAAAATCATCATCAGTTAACTTTTTTATTAAAACAAACAAAAAATAAGAAAAAAATTGGCACTGATTTTCTGCATATATCTACCATGTTCTGGGAAGATAAAAATCAGCGTGAAGAATCAAGATCAACACCATATATCTGGGCATGGAAGTACATATTTATATAGTGGGGATGCTCTAATATACATCACTTTCAAATTCAAATGCAGACTGGTGCACAATATAGGCACAATTTGTTTGCACTTTCACCAAAAGTTGGCCGAGAACTCCAGAAACTAAATGATTAGAGATTTGATTTTCTCATCTCCATCTATTAACATATTTAGAAAAGCACTTTACTTGACAACAGAAGATTAGATGAATTGTGATTTTTCCCCTCCTCCCAAAATATTTGTGGGCATACTAGTCTCTGTGACTGAGGTAAGCAGCTCCAATACTCCCCTGCCCCAGGGACGAAGGGGACTCACCTGGGTCCCATGACTTGTGCTCTCCCGTCTACACATCTTGTGAACATTCCAGTGTGAACATGTGCTCTCTTATGATATCCTTCTTATATATTGGTGCTTGGCTGGTGTGTTAGTCTGTTCTCACGCTGCTAATAAAGACATACCTGAGACTGGGTAGCTTATAAAGAAAAAGAAGTTTAATGGACTCACAGTTCCACATGGCTGGGGAGGCCTCACAATCATGGTGGAAGGCAAAGGAGGAGCAAAGTCATGTCTTACATGGTGGCAGGCAAGAGAGAATGAGCCAAGTGAAAGGGGAAACGCCTTGTAAAACCATCAGATCTCAGGAGACTCATTCACTACCATGAGAATAGTATGGGGGAAACTGCCACCATGATTCAATTACATCCCTTGGGTCCCTCCCACACACGTGGCAATTATGGGAGCTACGATTCAAGACGAGATTTGGGTGGGGACACAGCCAAACCATATCAATTGTCATTATGGGTTAAATGAGTTTATCATCTCTCAAATAATAATGGTAATAATAAGACAACAGCTTTAAAAAGTGAATCAAGCACATTAACCTGAAAGTAGCCTTTGGCTCCCTTTACTTCAAAGTGGAAATTTCTTCTGTGGTATATGCTGTCCCACTTGAGAGAAGATTGCAGTCTGTTTAGCAGAGATAAAGATGCTTTCTCTTCTCAGCTCCAATAGGGAGTCTCCCCGGAATTTAACAGGTTATTGGTTCAATAGAAAGCTTCAATGAGTAAATTGATTCTTCAATCCAGACACCTGACTGGTGATGCAGTTCACCAGCCTGTTGTGTGTCAGGTGGGCCCACTTTTATATTAACCCCTTTGAGAAATGCTTTCTGGTTCCTGTGGAGGTACATGACTGTGGGTATGTCTAGCCATGCTTATAGAAATTCATTTATAATCTTAGCATTGGTATATCAGAAAACTTGTTTTAACTGGTTTATAATTTTGAGGGTATTTGTGGTATTATTTTTAAACATACTTATGTTCATATTTATGTTCAAAGAATCAGCCTCATGCAGGATGAATGGAGTAAACCAAACACACAATTAACACACATTTTAGTTTCAACTATAATGCCATGATTTTTCTCTAAAGCAGAACTTGAAATGTTGAATGGCATGCTTATTTGTTTATTCCTAAGCAAAATACTTAAATTAAATGTCTTAAAATTTTTTCTATCTCACTCACATTACTTGATATCTAATTTGATTCAATTGAATACAGGAAAAAAATGGATATATATATATATACTATATATAAATGATTTCACAGAAAAAACAATACAATCAACTAGTCCAGCAAATAACATATCTAAATATTGAAAAGCATATTTTAAACCAGTAAATGACAGAACTAAGAGACATTGAATATTCAGAATAAGGATCACAAAGAAGAAAATACTAGGAAACACCAAATTTGCTTTCTAAACCTCTTAACACTTAACTTTTAAAGAATAGCAATAAAGAGACATTTTCTGTTTGCAGCCTCAGATTTTGTTTAAAATTATATTGTACAATGGTGATGACTACACCATTTGGCTGCATTTGAAGAAAGAATATAAGCGAAAAGAGTGAGCAACTTTTGACATTTGAAAATCAACATTGTTTACAATTAAGAAAGTTCACTCTAGATTGTTTTTAATGAGTTTAAAGGGGTCTATAAAGACTTAAGTAAACTGTATTCTATGTTCATATTACTTCTCTTCAATTATATTTTTCCAAAAGTTCAATAACTATAAACATGCTAAATGAAGCCATATGTCCAAAGCAGACAACAGTCTTAACTCTCATTTGCATTACACTTAAGTTCAAAACATTTCCCCACTTAAAAATGATTTTAAAACAAAAAGATGAACACTTGATAGGTTCTTAATTGGGAAATAAGTTATGAATAGAGTAACAAATCATGAATTTATAGCCAGAATACACAAAGAAAGGAAACACATAAAAATATTTTACCCAGTTAATCTATTGAATTTCTTATGTAAAATAGGGTATTAAATCTTGTGTAGAACAAGATACATTATGGATATAGATGTGTGACTTCAGAATTTTAAAAAATTCAAAACAAGCAAACATATGGAATCAACCTAAATGCCCATCACCAAATGAATGGATAAAGAAAATGTGGTATATATACACAATGGAATACTATTCAGCCATAAAACAATGGAATCCTGTCATTTGTGACAACATGGATGAGCCTAGAGGAATTGTTAAGTGAAATAAGCCAGGCACAGATAGACAAATATTGTATGATCTCACTTGTATGTAGAACCTAAAAAAAACTTGATCTCGTAAAAGTTGAGTAGAATAGTGGTAAGCAGAGACTGGGACGAGGGGGAGAGGGGAGATGAGGAGAGGTTGGTCAATGAGTGCAATGTTACAGTTAGATAGGAGGAATAAGTTCTGATACCCTATTGCACAGTAGGGGTACCATGGCTAATAGTAAAGTATTGTATATCTCAAATAGCTAGAAGAGAGGATTTTTTTAATGTTCTTGCAACAAAGAAGCAATAAATTGGTGATGGATATGCTAATTACCATGATCATTATACAATGCATGCATATATTGAAACCTCATATTGTACCCCATAAATATGTGCAATTACTATATGTCAATAAAAATAAATATAAAAAATTCATAGCAGAATGAGGTTCAGTTAGGGACTGAGTTCCATGTTTATATTTTTACCCTTCACTCTTTACATTCAAAACATATTTATTGAGTGAGTAATATGTAGGCAGGCGATATGTGTTTATTTTTTCCATTTGAAGATGGCAGCAGAGTGTGTATGATGGATAAAGTGTCTCAGGCACTCATATTCCAGAACCCACAGTTTAGGAGATACAGCTAGGAGTGAAAATATGTTGGATGCAATATGAGTAGGTATATGGAGTTACTATCCCTTGGAGTAGGAAATTAACTCTTTTATCCTACATTTAGAAAGATATCCTAAGAAATTAACATAATGAGCTCCTCTCAGGCTTAAGTGTGGAGGAAGTAGGGGCCCAGAGAGCTAAATAATCAGTTATTTGCATGTAAGGGCATGGGGTCTTGCTTGTCTCTGGTCTTGTCTTGTAGACTTTCCCTTTTCACTTGCAATACTCTATCCCTTCCACAATTTTGCTATCTCCAATGGTATATAAATAAAGAGAATCAGTCCAAATTCATGTTCCTCACTCAAGTTTAGGGATTCTCTAAAGGTTAGCATAGTCTTTTCCTCCTCATATACCACTGACACCTGAGTCTCTTTGTCTTCCCAGTGGCTGTTGTCCCTGTGACCTCAAAACAACCGCTTATTACTCTATTATCTGTATATACATTCTTGCATTAATTACTATTAAATTAATGTACTTCAGATTTCCCAGAAGAAAACAGTCTGGAATTGAATACCTACTGGAATAGCATATGCAGGCACAGGTGTCCTGGGAAACATTTCTCCAGGAAAATTACATGTACTTAGGTTTTTACAAACTCAACAAAATGGGTTCCATGTGCTGAGAAGATACAAGCTTGCCAGCTCCATCTGAGGGCTGCAGGTCAGACGGGTGGATGAAAGGCAGGCTCATCTGCGCTCCTTCCCTACCTCCAAGCAGGTTCACATCCTCGTTGCTCTTTGCCCCTGTACACACCCTGAAAAACGTTCTCCCTAGTGAACTGCAGACTCTAAACTCATTTCAGAGTTGGTCTCAATAAAACAACATACGTCTATCTCAAAGAAAGGAGAATTTAGGATTTTCATATGTAATTGTGAATTGTAAAAACTATTAACTGTTCTATTTAACTTGAAAATAACAATAGTGGCCGCATCATTAGAATACACTGTAAAAATTGGTATGTGTTTTCTTCTTAAATTTTCTATATTATGAAAAACATCCTGGAAAACTACAAATGTATTCAATTTTGGTAGGTAGACCATCGATTTCAAGTGATTTTTGAATGTTTCGTTGCTCTGCCACCCTGACAGCTGAATTCATCTCAAAGCACCAAGTATTCTCTGTGCAACTGGCAGAGTTCAGTTGCTGTGTGGATATCTGACTTTAGTCAGCCAGATGATAGTCTCATGGCATATTTAAAACATCCATATGTTCTAGGAACCAGAAATAATTCCCCCCTCCATGCTCTGTCCAAGTAAACTTTCCTTATAGTATTTCTAAGGGCAATATTGTTTAAATTAACTATTCCTTTGTATTCCCTTAATATAATAAATGGCCATGCTTTGGTTGGTATTGTGTTGGCACAACAAAAATCTGTAAGAGAAGAGGAAGGAATAGTTCTAATAAGATCACATTATTGTTATTTGGAAACTAGCATTCTTCTCCACTTTAATATTTATAATAACAAACACACCTTTCATTCTAGTGAAGAATAACCAATGAACATGAAAGCTTTGGGGGCATAGCAGAGTATAATAGGGGAAGGTTTTATCAGGATAATCTCACTGAGGCTCAGGCTAAAATTTCATCTACTCCTTTGCTAATTCCACAAATATTTATTGGACACTTAACTATTTGCCAGGTATTGTTCTTGTATCATGGGATGAGGCAATGAAGTAGTCAGACCAAAATCCTTGCCCTTATAGAGTATATGTTGCAGTTGGAATATAGACAATTAACATAAATGAAGTGATTATTATGTTCAAATAGTGATAAGTAGTAAGGCAGATGAAAAACAGAAGGGAAAGAGAATAGAAAGTATGAAAAAAAAAAAAACTTGAAATTTTAGATAGGGTGGCCAGAGAATGTACTAACTAGTGAAAAAGAGAAGATACTAGCTAGTGAAAAAGCACATCAGGAGAATACCTGATGTGCTTATTTCTCCCTGCAGAAATTTCAGTAACTCTAACCAGGGGTTTACAGACAGAACTCTGATTTCCTTGGGAAAAAGCCCCTGGCAGGAGGAGAGGCTGTAGTCTCCACAGTTCAGGGGACATAGTCTTTTCTGCTTATTGGCAGTACAGATGAGGGGCATTCTCCCTAGTACAGTGAACCTGCTCCACCAAGGGGCAGCCAGACTGCTTCATTAAGCAGGCCCCTGATCCCGTACTTCCCCACTGGATGACATCTCCCAACAGGGATCATCAGACACCTCATACAAGAGTGTTCCTGCCAGAATCGGCCAGGTGCCCCTCAAGGACAGAACTCCCAGAGGAAGGAGCAGGCAGCTATCTTTGTTGTTCTGCAGCCTCCACTGGTGACACTTCCAAATTCAGGAGACACCCAGGCAAATAGGCTCTGGAGTGGACTCCCTGCAAACCACAGCAGCCCATCGGAAGAGGGCCCTGACTGTCAAAAGAAAAACAAACAAACAGAATGCAAAAACAACAACAAAAATACCCCCATAAAAACGCTGTCCAAAGGTCAGCAGCCTCAGAGAACCCGCGAAGATAAGAAAGAATCAATGCAAAAATGCTGGAAATTCAAAAAGTAGGAGTGCCTCTTCCAAATGATTGCAACATCTCCCCAGCAAGGGCACAGAATTGGGCTGAGGCAGAGATGGATGAACTGACTCAAGTAGGCTTTAGAAGGTTGGTAATAGTAATAACCAACTTTGCTGACTAAAGGAGTATGTTCTAACCCAAAGCAAAGAAGTTAAGAACCATGATAAAACATTACAGGAGTTGTTACCCAGAATAACAAGTTTAGAGAGGAACATAAATGACCTGATGGAGCTGAAAACACAACGCAAGAACTTCACAATGCAGCCACAAGCATCAATAGCCAAATAGACCAAGTGAAGGAGAGAATCTCAGAGCTTGAAGACTGTCTTGCTGAAATAAGACAAGCAGACAAGGTTAGAGAAAAAAGAATAAAAAGGAACAAACAAAACCTCCAAGAACTATGGGATTATGTAAAAAGACTGAACCTATGACTAATTGGGGTACCTGAAAGAGACAGGGAGAATAGAACCAAACTGGAAAATACACTTCAGGATATCATACAGCAAAACTTCCCCAACCTAGCAAGGCAGGCCAACATTCAAATTCAGGAAATCCAGAGAACCCCAATAAGATGCTCCACAAGAAGATCAACCACAAGATACATAATCATCACATTCTCCAACGTCAAAATAAAGAAAAAAATATTAAAAGCAGCCAGAAAGAAAGGCCAGGTCACCTACAAAGGGAGGCCCATCAAACTAACAGCAGACCTTTCAGTAGAAACCCTACAAGCCAGAAGAGATTGGGGGCCAATATTCAACATTCTTAAAGAAAATAATTTCCTACCCAGAATTTCATATCCAGCCAAACTAAGCTTCAAAAGCAAAGCAAAAATAGTATCCTATTCAGACAAGCCAATGCTGAAGGAATTTGTCACCACCAGGCCTGCCTTGCAAGTACTCCTGAAGGAAAAGCCATTACCAGCCACTACAAAAACACACTGAAGTACACAGACCAGTTGCTATAAAGCAATTACATTAAAAGGTCTGCAAAATAACCAGCCAGCATCATGATGATGGGATCAAATTCACACATAACAATATTAACCTTAAATGTAAATGGGCTAAATGCCCCAATTAGAAGACACAGAATGGCAAGCCGGATCAAAAGTTAAGACTTATTGGTGTGCTGTAGTCCAAGAGACCCATCTCATCTGCAAAGACACACATAGGCTCAAAATAAAGGGATGAAGGAAAATTTACCAAGCCAATGGAAAGCAGAAAAACAGCAGAGATTGCAATCCTAGTTTCTGACAAAAATACTTTAAACCAACAAAGATCAAAAAAAGACAAAGTAGGGCATTACATAATGGTAAAGGTTTCAATTCAATAAGAAGAGCTAACTGTCCTAAATATACACATACCCAATACAGGAGCACTCAGATTAATAAAACAAGTTCTTAGAGATCTACAAAGAGGTCTCGTAGATTCCCACGGAATAACAGTGGGAAATTTTAATACTCCACTGCCAATATTAGACAGACAGTTGAGACAAAAAATTAACAAAGATATTCAGGACTTGAATTCAGCTCTGGATCAAGTGGACCTGATACACATCTATAGAACTTTCCACCCCAAAACAACAGAATATACAATCATCTCAGTGCCACATAGCACTTACTCCAAAATTGATTACATAATTGGAAGTAAAACACTCCTTGGCAAACACAAAAGAACTGTAATCATTCTCTCACATCACAGCTCAATCAAATTAGAACTCAAGATTAAGAAACTCGCTCAAAACCACACAACTACATGAGCTGAAAAACAATGAAAACTGAACAACCTGATCCTGGGTAAATAATGAAATTAAGGCAGAAATTAGGACATTATTTGAAGTCAATAAGAACTAAGAGACAACATACCAGAATCTCAGGGATGCAGCTAAAACAGTGTTAAGAGGGAAATTTATAGCACTAAGTGCCCATATCAAAAAGCTTAAAAGATCTCAAATCAACATCCTAACATCACAACTAAAAGAACTAGAAAACCAAGAGCAAACATATCCCAAAGGTAGCAGAAGACAAGAAATAAAACCAAAATCAGAGTGGAACTGAAGGAGATAGAGACATGAAAAATCCTTCAAAAAATAAATGAATCCAGGAGCTGGTTTTTTGGAAAAAAATTAATAAAATAGATAGACTGCTAGATAGACTAATAAAGAAAAAGAGAGAGAAGAATGAAATAAACACAATAAAAAATGATAAAGGGGATATCACCACTGATCCCACAGAAATACAAACAACCATCAGAGAATACTATAAACACCTCTATGCAAATAAACTAGAAAACCTGGAAGAAATTGATAAATTCCTGGACACATACACCCTCCAAAGACTGAACCAGGAAGAAGTCAAATCCCTGAATAAACCAATATTGAGGCAGTAACAAATAGCCTACCAACCAAAAAAAAAAAAGAAAGCCCAGGACCAGACAGATTTATACCTGAATTCTATCAGAGGCACAAAGAGGAGCTGATACTATTTCTTCCAAAACTATTCCAAACAATTGAAAAGAAAGTACTCCCCCCAACCCATTTTGTGATTCCAGCATTATCCTGATACCAAAATCTGGAGGAGGTATAACAAAAAAAGAAAACTTCAGGCCAATAGGCCCGACGAACATTGATGCAAAAATCCTCAATAAAATACTGGCAAACCGAATCCAGCAGCACATCAAAAAGCTTATCCACCACCATCAAGTTGGCTTCATCCCTGGGATGCAATGATGGTTCAACATATGCAAATCAATAAAAGTAATTCATCACATAAACAGAACTAAAGACAAAAACCACATGATTATCTCAATAGATGCAGAAAAGGCCTTTGATAAAATTTAATATTCCTTCATGTTAAAAACTCTCAATAAACTAGGTATTGAATGAACATACCTCAAAATAATAAGAGCATTATATGACAAACCCATAGCTAGTATCATACTGAATACTGAATGGGCAAAAGCTGGATGCATTTTTTTTTTTTTTGAAAACCAGCACAAGACAAGGATGGTCTCGTTCACCATTCCTATTTAACATAGTATCGGAAAGCCTGGCCAGGGCAATCAGGCAAGAGAAATAAATAAAGTGTATTCAAATAGGAAGAGAGGAAGTCAAATAGTCTTTGTTTGCGATGACATGATCCTATATCTAGAAAACTGCATCACCTAAGCCCAAAAGCCTCTTAAGCTGATAAGCAATTTCAGTAAAGTCTCAGGATACAAAATCAATGTGCGAAAATCACAAACATTCCTATACACCAATAACAGACAAGCAGAGAGCCAAATCATGAATGAATTCCCATTCACAATTGCTACAAAGAGAATAAAATACCTAAAAATACAGCTAACAAGGGAAGTGAAGGACCTCTTCAAGAAGAGCTACTGCTCAGGACATAAGAGAGGACACAAACAAATGTGAAAACATTCCATGCCCATGGATAGGAAGAATCAATATCATGAAAATGGCCGTACTGCCCAAAGCAATTTATATATTCAATGCTATCCCATGAAACTACCACTCACATTCTTCACAGAATTAGAAAAAACTATTTTAAAATTCATATGGAACCAAAAAAGAGCCCATATAGGCAAGACAATCCTTAAGCCCATATAGCTAAGACAGTTCTAAGCAAAAAGAACAAAGCTGGAGGAATCATGCTACCTGACTTCAAACTATACTATAGGGCTACAGTAACCAAAACAGCATGGTACTGGTACCAAAACAGATACATAGACCAACAGAAGAGAATAGATATCTCAGACATAAGACTGTGCATCTACAACAATTTCATTTTTGACAAACCTGACAAAAATAAGCAATGGGGAAATGATTCCCTATATAATAAATGGTGCCAGGAGAACTGGCTAGCCACATGCAGAAAACTGAAAATGGACCCCTTCCTTATACCTTCTACAAAAACTAATTCAAGATAGATAAAAGACTTAAATGTAAACCCCAAAACTATAAAAATGATGGAAGAATATCTAGGCAATACCATCCAGGACATAGACATGGGCAAAGATTTCATTGTGAAATCTCCAAAAGCAATTGCAACAAAAGCCAAAATTGACAAATGGGATCTAATTAAACTAAAGAGCTTCTGCACAGCAAAAGAAACTATCATCATAGCAAACAGACAACCTACAGAATGGGAGAAAATTTTTGCAATCTATCCATCTGACAAAGGTCTAACATCCAGAGTCTACAAGGAACTTAAACAAATTTATAAGAAAAAAAAAAAAAAAAAACCACCCAACCCCATTATAAAGTGGGTAAAGGACATGAATGGACACTTCTCAAAAGAAGACATTTATGCAGTCAACAAGCATATGAAAAAAAGCCCAACATCACAGATCATCAGAGAAATACAAAACAAAGCCACAATAAGATAGCATCCCATGCCAATCAGAATGGTGATTATTAAAAACTCAAGAAATAACAGATGCTGGTGAGGATGTGAAGCGATAGGAATGCTTTCACACAATGAGAATGTAAATTAGTTCAGCCATTGTGGAAGACAGTGTGGTGATTCCTCAAAGACCTAGAGTTAGAAATACCAGTTGACTCAGCAATCTCATTGTTGTGTATATACCCAAAGGAATATAAATCATTCTATTATAAAGATACATTCACATATATGTTGATTGCAGCACTATTCACAATAGCAAAGACATGGAATCAACCCAAATGCCCATCAATGATAGACTTGATAAAGAAAATGTAGTAGATATACACCATGGAATACTATGCACCTATAGAAAGGAATTAGATTATGCCCTTTGCAGGGACGTGGATGGAGCTGGAAGCCATTATCCTCAAAAACGAATGCAGGAACAGAAAACGAAACACCGCATGTTCTCACTTGTAAGTGGGAGCTGAAAAATGAGAACACATGGATACCGGGAGGGGAAAAACACACACTGGGACTTGTCAGAAGTGGGGCAGCGGGAGGGAAAGCATCAGGAAAACTAGCTAATGCATGATGGACTTAATACTTAGGTGATGGGTTGATAGGTGCAGCAAATCACCATGGCACACGTTTACCTATGTAACAAACCTGCACATCCTGCACATGTAACCCAGAACTTAAAATAAAATAAAATAAAAATGGAAAGAAGAGAAAACAATTCACAATAGCATTAAAACAATTAAATGCCTAGGAGCAAATTTAACAAAAAAAGTGAAAGACAGATACACTGAAAACTATAATAGATAAACATTGCTGAGAGAATATATAGAAGATCTAAATATATGGAGGAAAAATTCATGTTCATGGATTGGAAGACTCAATATCAAGATGGCATATTCTCTTCAAATTCTCCCTAGCAGAAGAACTGCAATAATTACCAAACTCATCTTAAAAAATATATATGGAAATGCAAAAAACCCAGAATATTAAAACAGTTTCAGAAAAAAAAAAAGAAAAACTTGCAGAACTTACAATTCCTGATTTCAAAAGATAGTACAAAACTACAATAAGCAAGATGATGTTGTATTGGCATAAGAATAGGCCTGTAGATCACTGAAATAGAATTTAAGTTCTAAAACAAACTCTTAAGTTTATGGTCAATTTATTTTCAACAAAGTGCCAAGGCAATTCCTTGGGAGAAAAGATAGTCCTTTCAAAAAATAATCTGGTACGAATGAATATTTACTTGCAAAAAGAGGAATTTAGACCCTTATCTCATACCATACACAAAAAACAATTAAAATAGATGATACAGCTAAATGTAAGAGCTAAATGTCTTATTTTTTGCCGTGTGTGTGTGTTGTTTGCTTAGTTTTCTTTGTATTTGCATTTATCTATCCTTAAATTCTCCCAGATGTATGAAATATCTCAAACACACTCTGTATTCCGTTAATTTCAATGTTCTGAAAGTTCTCCTGGAGTTTTCGTGCTGTGCAAATGTGTATCAGTTTATTTATTTTTTTTTTTTAATTTATTTATTATTATTATACTTTAAGTTGTAGGGTATATGTGCATCAGTTTATTTCTACGACTAAGTCAACATACTTGAATCTCTCTTCATCAAACTTTTGGGAAGCTCTCTGTTTCTTTTGTGTCTGGGACTCTGATTCATGGCTCCATAATAATCCTCTTTCTTGCTCTGGCATACCAGAGAATGGATGCTTGGGGATACGTTTTAAGATTTTGCAAATTCAAAAATTCTTTATTTTACTCTCATGCACAATAGGTAACTGATATGGTTTGGATGTGTTCTCGCCCAAATCTCGTCTTGAACTGTAGCTCCCACAATTCCCATGTATTGTCGGTTGGACCCTGTGGGAGGTAATTGAATCATGTGGGCAAGTCTTTCCTGAGCGGTTCTCGTGATAGCAGATAAGTCTCACGAGAACTGATGGTTTTATAAGGGGGGGTTTCCCTGCGCAAACTCTCTCTTTGCCTGCTGCCATTCATGTAAGATGTGACTTGCTCCTCTTTGCCTTCCACCATGATTGTGAGGCCTCCCCAGCCACGTGGAACTGAGTCCATTAAACCTTTTTCCTGTATAAATTACCCAGCCTTGGGTATGTCTTTATTAGTAGCGTGAAAATGGACTAATACAGTAACTCAGCTGGATGTTTATTTTTTGGTTGGAAATCACTTTCCTTAAGAATTGTGATGGCTTTATTCTAATGAATGCGGGCTTCCAATTAGCTTTTGAGAGGTTCCAGTCAATCTGATTCTTTGTTAATGAATTTTTCCTTCTCTGGCAATCATCCACGTGCAGTGATTTCATGATGATCTTCTATAATTTCATTTTCATTCTTGGCCCAGTGGACTCGTTTCTTCACTTCCATGAGATTTTTGTAAATTATTTGATATCTCTCTCCCTCTTCCCAAATCTTTTTGCTTTGTCTTCTGGAACTTCTGTTATTTGGGTAGGAATTACTTGACTAATTTGATCAAGTAGTTAAAATCCTATTCTCTTATTTTTCCTTTACTTTCTTGAGCATTTCTTTTTTCAACATTATGTTCCTAATCTTCTTTTGAGTTTCTCATTGCTGATATTTTATTGTTAATTTCTCAGACTCCTTTTATTATAAAATTGTTCTTTCTTCTAGTATCCTGCTATTATTTAGTTGATGCTATATTATTTCTTAGCTCTCTGAGTATATCAATGAACGAGTTTTGTTATGTTTTGTTTTCTCAGGATAGTATCTACTTTTTCAATTTGAAATTTTTGTTTTTCTTAAATTGATATATCATAGTTGTACATTTTTTGGGGCATATGTGATATTTTGATACATGTATATAGCATGTAACAATCAAGTCAGGATAACTGGGATATCCATCACCTCAAACATTTATCTTTTCTTAGTGTTGGGAACATTACAATTCTTCTCTTCTAGATATTTTGAAATATACAATAAATTGTTAATTATAATTTTCCTACTGCACTCCCAAATACCAGAATGTATTCCTTTCATCTAAATGTATATTTGTACCTATTAACAAACTTCTCTTCATTCCTCCCTCATACTTTCCTTCTCAGCTGGCTTTTTTTTTTTGGATGATCTACTTTCCTTTGTTAGTTTTTCATTGCGGTTTTGGTCTCTGACTTTCATTTTAAAACAGTAGAAGATTTCCTCAAATACCTAAAAATTCTTTGAAGTTCACTCATACTGAAAGCTGTACAGCAAAATAGGAAATTCTAGGGCCTAGTGGGACTTGTACACTGTGGGCTTCATCCTGGGATCGGACTTGGCACTTTTATTGAGGAGTCGCCAACATTAATATCTTTAGGCTGAGTAGATCCTCCAGTGAGTAATCTATCTCCTGTCTGGAGGGTTTGAGTCAGCACTTAGGGTTCTAGGAGCTAGTGGAGAAGAAGGGGCAGTCATTTGACATTCCGCACTTCATTTCTTCTCCCTCTTTCCTTTAAAGGACTTTGGTCTTCAGTGTTGCATGGTCCCTGTCTCTCCCAATTAAAATTTCTCTGTTATCTTTTCTGCAGAATAAACCTTCATTTTGGCCTGAAATAGAAGAGAATCATTAGAGCAGCTGAGTGGAATAGAGGTGTAACCACCCTGTGGTTCTTCTAGGCCACTGCCCAGATAGAGCCAGTTAATTAAGACAGGGGAATTGCAGTGGAGGAAGAATGGGAGACCAGAGTTTTATTATTACCTAAATCAGTCTCCGTGAAATTATTTTATTTTATTTTATTTTTTTAGATAGTTTGGTGGGGAAGGGGCTAAGGAATGGTGAATGCTGATTGGTTGGGTCGGGGAGGGAATCACAGGAGGTTGAAACCATCCTCATCCTCTTGCGCTGAATCAGTTCCTGAGTGGGGACCGTAAGACTAGATGAGCCAGTTTACCTGTCTAGGTGGCACCAGCTGATCCATCAGAATGCAAGGTCTGAAAAATAACTCAAACACCCATCTTAGATTTTACAATAGTAATATTATGTTTTGGAGCAGCTGGGGAAGTTAGGAATCCTGTGATCTCTGGCTGCATGACTCCTAAGCCATAAGTTCTAATCTTATGGCTAATTTGTTGGTTTTACAAAGGCGGTCTGGTCGCTAAGCAAGAAGGGGGTTTGTTTTGGAGAAGGCCTATTATCTTTGTTTCAAAGTTAAATTATAAACTAAATTCTTCCCAAAGGTAGCCTTGTCTATGCCCAGGAATAAACGAGGGCAGTTTGGAGGGTAAAGACAAGATGGAGTTGGTTAGGTCAGATTCCTTTTACTGTTACACTTTTCTCACTGTTATAATGTTTGAAAAGGCCATTTCAGAGGGGGAAGTTTGATTCCCTGACTTATTCTAAAGTTTTCAGACCCTTCCCCACTCCCTCACCTTCACTTGCAGGGCCCTCTTGAGTCCCCAGTGTTTCATCATCTGAAGATCTTATG
This sequence comes from Papio anubis, assembly GCF_008728515.1. NCBI lineage: Eukaryota > Metazoa > Chordata > Mammalia > Primates > Cercopithecidae > Papio > Papio anubis. The sequence continues at coordinate 130,433,175 of NC_044981.1, forward strand.
ACTTAAATCACCTTTCTTCTGAAACGTTTCTACTACCAAGTTAATATTTACTTTTCTCAACTTGCCAAGTAGATTGCCATCGATCCATAGGCTTTATAGTTCCCCAAAAGTTTGCTGCTCTTTTCCTCCTTGTATTCTCTTTTTCTTTGTGGGTTTAGAGCCCCAAAAACTTATGTTGGTGGGTTTCAGGAGGGAGTCCATGCAAATCAGGTGTTCAGCTGAACACCTTTATTCAGAAGTAGGTTATAGTATTCCTTATATGTTTTTATGTGGCAGAAAGTTTTCATAATTTAAATTAATTACTTAGAAAATTGTATGCTAGATAATAGGGACAACCAGGGCAAGGTCAGTGTTTGGCTGTTGGTAAAGGGAATAACGACACTGCATAGTTAGCGTAGCCATATGGAACCACCTGTCTCCATCACACAGAGAAATCACGTTTGTCCTGAGCTCAAGCAAAATTACTATCCTTTCAAAATACAAATAGAAATAAAAATACTTCTTGGCCTTTTGCTACACATTTTTACATTTTACCACTCCTTTAATTTTATTCATTTGTTTGTTTTTTAAGGAGAGTAGATATTGAAAAGCAATTTAGTAAACGTAATTATAGAGCAATACAAAATAACAAGATGTATTCACATTTTAAATTCTCAGAATTAATAAGTAGTTCGAAACGATTTCCTAAGCCCACAGACTTGTGTTTGAACTTTCTTACAAATGAATAGCCATCTCAGAATTCTCTCAGGAACTAGGTCTTTCCATTTGGTCAGAGGTCAGCATGATGCAGCTGATAGAGGCGAGTGCTTTGGAAGTGATGTCAAAACCCTTAGGGGGAATCTGCAAGTCTGAGAGGGCCTTTATTCATCCAAGTCAAATTCAAGGATCCCAAGCAGTCAACACTCAAGAGACAGGGGAATAAAAAGTCTGTCTCTAATTTCAGTGGGCCCCTTGGTCCCGGGAGTAACCGCCTCTGACGCCACTTACAGACTCATCTGCCAGCGATGGTGAAAAATTCATATTTAAGGTCAACGCTGCTGGTTTGGTTAGTCTGCTGGAAAACTATGTTAAGCTAAGCTCATCCAGGGAGGTTGGGTGGGTCTCCTTCGCCCATCCCACTTTCCCTTTGCCTTTGATGTTATTTGCCCTGGACCACTTTACCTCTGTATTTATGGCTAACGACATGCTGGACTAGACCATTTCTCTTGTAACCATGTTATTGGAGTCAGCCGAGGTTAACAGGACTCTGTGCATGCTTTTAATTACGGGGTTTTTAAATGTTTTCTTCTGCTTCTTGTATTTCACTTTTAGTCACTTCTGCTGCACTTTTCTCTCTTTCCAGTTGACTTCCCCACTGTGTAATTTCAGAGGGAATCCTGCCTTTCATTAATGACCCATGGCATAGAAATAATAGAAAACTTAGATGGACAAAAAGCAAGGCATTTCAACTTCTTGAAATAGAATGTGTTTGTTACACAACAACAGATGCAATGTGGGAGGTAAACAAAAATTAGGTGCTTAACTCACTTTCTATTGCTTGGTTCTGGAGAAATTATTTCTTGAAATGAAGAAGAGCTTTGTCTTTAGGCTGATTGATTTATTTTATTACTGCACATTCATACAGCACTTCTTTGTTCCAGGCTCTAAGGACTTTACCAATACAAGCTCCTTTAAGTCTGACAATCCTATGAGATAGTTACTAATTTATCCACATTTAATAAATGATGAAAATGAGGCACAGAAAAGTTAACTAACTTTCCTAAGATGGCATAGCTGGTAAGTGGCAGGGCCAAGATTCAATTGCAGGCAATCCCCTTTGCCAAAGTCCATGTTCTTTCTTTTCCCCCAAAATGACATGTTATTTATAGGTATGCTCTGCCTATAGAAATTACAAAGGGAAGAAAGAAAAGAAGGGAGAGGGAGATGGGGAAGGAGAAAAAGAAGGAAGGACACAGGGAGAGCAAGGGATGGAGGAAGAGAGGGAGAGAGGAAAGAGAGAGAGAGGGAGGAGAAAAGAGATTCATACATTTCAATGATCAGTCACTTTCACCACTATCATCACAAGCTGGGTTTATTTAATTCAAAATAAAGTATGTGCCAGTTGAAAAAAAATGCTTCCAATGTAATCTTATATATGCTGCAAAATAAAGTGTGCCTGCACTTGAAAACAGAGAAATGATTGATTAAAATCTGCATCTGCTTTAAATCAGACATTTTAATTTGCTTGGTAGACTAGGAGTGTGGGGGAATAAAGAAGTTGTTTCATCATATTTTTCAGGATATTCAAAAGCTTCTCAATATCTAAGGAAAAAATCTATATAGTAGAAGAAAGTTTCTACTATGTTCCTAAAAATTATATTCTGTTTCAATATGCTGACTCAGTAACTGAGTCTTAACTTTTGCAAAAAATGGGTTAAATAGATATTAGAGAGATGCTCTGTGAGAATGTATGTTTTCTAAGCAAATACAGCTTTTCCATAACATGTGATTATGAAATATACTACACAATTAGAGATGTATTTTAATTCTGTGCTTGTGTGTGTTGTGGAGCCTGGGTCCTGGACAGTGATGTCACGCTACAGAGGAAATAAAACTGGGAAATGAAGCTGAAATAGCGAGACTCAAAGAATGATTGTGAATGTGTAGATTCCATTGAGTGAATGCAAGAAAGGAGGAGGCTGAGAATATTTATGCAAGAAAGCCAAAGATTCAAAATGTTCCATACTTGGATCCCACAGGGGAGCAAAAAACCAAAAAAAAAAACAAACAAAAAAAACAAAAAAAACTTCCATACATACTAAAACATTGATTTTGTTGACTGAATTTGCTTCCCAATAAATTAAGTTGATAGGTTTAAACATCTATGCTTTAGGTATTTGGTATATCACATAATGGAATGCACTGGCATTTCAGACCTTGGTGAACACCATACTCAAGCTTTGCTCAGAATGACACATTGCTCTTCATTTCTTTAGTGTGTGGATGCATTATTTCTTTATGGTGGTTTAAATTTTGTGTCTTGGCTCCATAAGAGTATCTTGATACTGTTCTCTTTTATATAAATACTCTTCCCCCAAATTTTTGCTTTGTTTTAGTTACTTTGTTCCAATAATTCTTGCCACATGGAGAAAACACACCATACTTTATTTATTTAGGGGAATAGAGGCCCTTATTTTGTTCTTTCTTTTGAAGGGGCTCAAAATAACAAAGTGATAATATTTCAAAAATGGTTTTATATTAAAGAAAAATGTTTCATGTCCAATTCAAAAGGGGAAAAAATCTGTCAGGTTTGTGACTACCTCTATATTGATTCTACCTCTAATATTTCCTGAGTTACTTAAATTACTAGAATGCAAGCTCCACGAGGGGAACAAATGAGTATTGTTAGCACATCTCCAGTGCCTACAACCTATAGGTACACAACAGATTCTCAAATGCATTTGCAAATAAATGAATAAAGTAAAATCCTGCATTGCAATCTCTAAGTGAACATTTCACAAATTTCAAGCAAACAAAATATACAAATGGATGAATCCCAATGAATTAAGGAAGTGGATGGTTTCTTAGAAAGGTTTTGCTTCACAATGCACTTGAAATTTTTAAATGTTTTCTTGCTTAGACATTCTCTAGTTACATGAAAATCAACTACTTTAATAATTTTAATCATTTATAAAAGTAGAGAGATTTGTAACTCATGGTAACTACGAAAGGCAGATTTTTTAGAAAACAATATTTTTCCATTATAGAATGAATCCTGTGAACATTTCCTTCTATTAAATATTTGAGTACTATTTCTTAAAGTGTTCTTTCCATAAAATCAGAATATTCTTAGACTTTCTGGTTTTAAAGCTGTGGTGCTCCCTCAACTAAAATTTGTTCTATAGATGAATATCATTCTTCTAATCACAACCACATAGAAAACTGCTCACAAATCTGACATAGTATCTCATATATATTTAAACTGTTTTTTAATCTTTAACCTTCCTTTTCAGGCCGGAGTGTTAGATCAGCTCTACTGCTACTATCATCTCTTTGCACTAGCTTCTCTTCCCTCTCGTCAATGTCTATTTCAGTTGGGCAGAGCTTTCCTGGATAATCTATTTAGGTTAAATTCTGCTGTCTGTTGGAATGACCCAAGCCCTTGTTCTCCAGGTTTAGAAGCTCTCTTGTGAAATGCTACAAACTAGCCAAACTAATGCAGTGGCCGCAATTGATGGAAATTTACCTTGAAATGTGATATCTGAGGGAAGTAGGGATCACATGGGCTGAGGCCATGGGACTGATGTAGGTAGGACTCTGGTATCTCACTGTCACCCTCGTTCTGATTTTTACACATCTCCCACTCTTCTGACTCATTCAGAGGAATTCAATCTGCTGTTTTTTCCAGTTCTTTTTTCTCTTTTCAGCCAAAAGAAACATGCAGAATTGACATTACCTTAAATACACGCTTTTCAGGTAATTTCTTTATATTAAAGGAGTCATTTGCTCCATTAGGTAATGCAGAATGGACAATAAATGTGCTTTAAGAATGACTATCACATGATCAATCAGTTGTCTAACTTTACCACTCTTATTAAATAACATGCAGTTTACCACATGGCATTTGCTCTTGTTCACTGTGAATTAAAGAATTAAGAATGAATGTGCTTTCCTCACTATTACTTATTATTCCCTAGGGAAACAGATCACTCCAGGAATTTCTGCAACACTGAAGTAAGAGATCACTTTTAAAGAGGAAGTTCTCAGAGCTGGACATGGTCTGTGTTGGCTGGTCATTTGGCTTCCTCTTTCTGAGAGGCAGATGAAAGTGATTCCTAGAGGTCAAGTCAAAGTTCCTTTCCTTGAATATTTAGGCCCCCTAAATATTCTTTACATAGATGAACCTACACAAGATAAATCACAAGATTAGATATTTTTGAAATATTTTCAAATCAAAACCTTGGTTCTACTAGTCAAAAGGGCTTTTTAACAATATATTAAATATACAAATAATACTGGATTTCTCCAGTTTAGATACCAAATCATGATATCTTTTGACTCTCTTAGGTTCGATTATTTTTCTGATTTAACAGTCCTACAGTGTAACTAGCAAAAATAAATATTATTTGTCAGTTTTTAAAAGGAAAACAAGTTTCCTTTCCGTTTTCCTTTTCTTTTCCTTCTTTTCTTTTTTGAGACATGGTCTTTTTCTGTCATCCAGGTTGGAATGCAGTGGGGTGATCATGATTCCCTGCAGCCTTGACTTCCCTGGCTCAATTGATCCTCCTATTTCAGCCTCCTGAGTAGCTGGGACCACAAGCATGCACCACCACACATGGCTAATTAAAAAAAAAAAAAAAAAAATCTGTGGAGATGGGAGTCTCACTATGTTGTCCAGACTGGTCTTGAACTCCTGGGCTTAAGTGATCCTTCTTCCTTGGCCTCTCAAAGTGTTGGGATTACAGACATGAGCCACCAGGCCTGGAAAATTTTCTTTTTAAAATTAGATTTTCAAAATATTTTGTGCCCACTAATTGGTTAATGTTATGTTTGTAGTCATGATCTGAATTATCTAAGTGCCTGTACTCTCTAATAACACAAGGGGTCACAAGATAAACTCACAATTTAAAACAAATGTAATCATGGCAATTTTCTCCATAACTTTCTGTTGCTGTATATTCTAAGCACTGATGATATACTTGAAAAAGATAGCTAGATCACTTTTTTCTAAGTTGCTTCTTAAAAAATATCCATTCTCATTTTATGTTGCATAAAGTTTAAATTTTCTACATGATTAGTTCTCCTTTTCCTAACATTTGAAAAGAGGAGAAAAATAATTATTACCATTTCATCTAACAAGAATAATTGAACTTACTTTAATGTGTGTGTGTGTGTGTGTGTGTGTGTGTCTGTGTCTGTGTGTGTGTGTATGGAGAGTGACAGGATAAGAGGGAAAAAGAAAAAAGATGACTCTCTGTCTTTGATTTCACACAAAATCATTTTCCCTCTCCACATCACATCCCCCACGATGCCCTTTTTAACACTAAATTTTTATATGTCCCATTGCTATATAACCAATTTCAGTATATAGCCACTCCTCTGGGAACTCAGTAAGCACATAAAATTTTAGAAACTTGTGTCAAAAAAAATTCTCCAAACATGTGTAGCAAATTGACTCACTGTGGTTTATTTGTGTCTAACAAAAATACTACCAATAGAATTGTTTAATAAGATATGGAATAACTTGTGAAACATTTAATTTGTTTTTTTCTTTTTTAGGGAAGGGTCTCACCATGTTGAGACCCTGGCCTCAAGTGATCCCTGGTCTCAAACCCTGGCCTCAAGTGATCCTCCTGCCTCAACCTTCCAAAGTGCTGGGATTACAGGCATGAGCCACCATGTCCTGCAACATGTAATATTGAAAAAGAATTCCTTCACAATTGAGAAAATATCTTGTTGTCTTTGCTTTTATAATAACTGAAAAACAATTTTCTCCCTTAGTTTCCTCCAAATGGAGAGAACAACACTGACCTCATAAGGTTGTTGTAAAGATTAAATGAGACAATCTATGTAACACACCTGTACCTCTCATTAAGCATATTATAATTATGGTCATGGTTTTATTCCTAATGATAACAATGCCTGACTCCTTCCATATCCCCCTCTTAAAAGTTATTCTTTATTCTTTTGGTATCTCAGTTTCACTGTGGGGATTGGTTTTGCCAAGTACTAGTTTCCGTAAACATTTGAGAAGGAGAAAGAGTAGAGAGGAAGAGGGCATTGTAAATATGGTGATATTCTTCCAAGTCTGGACTCCTTCAAAATTATCATTCTGGTTATGTTCCTGTGTTATCATTATTAGTGACGGTTTAACTTCTAAGGTTAATTTTCTAATGGTCTGGGGTTTTGATAGACCCTGTCTGGTCAATACTATTTTAAGGGAAGTAACACAAGTTATCTGATCAATTATAGCAGTGACAGTCAATCTGATTATTTGGTTTAACATGTACAGTCTTTTATTTAAGTATTTAAGTAAGGGAAAAGATGCCTTTGAAGATCAAATAGTATTTCTGTAAAGCTGAGTTAATTATCTAATTTGGATCTTTAAATGTGGAAGTTTTCAAATAATTGAGATGAGAGCTTAGATTTAGAAATAAAAGAAAATAAAATCTTGCAGCATGGAAAATAAACATACACATTTTCTTCTTTATTCATGTATTGATTAGAAGCTTCAAAGGCTTGTTTAACACCCATTCCCAGAATATGTCATATTTGCCAGTTTCCATATGAAAAATAATTGCTAATTATTTCAGCTCTTCAATTAAGGAAACCTCTAGTCATTGTTTATTATTCTTAGTAATGGTTGTAATGACTTCAATTAGGTTTTTGGAAAATTAAATTTTTATATTTATATATCTAGTCCTTATGTTTTCTTTATCATAGTAGAAATTTCTTTAAAGCTCCCCAAAACCACATGTGGGATTTTGAAATCAAGTGACTGAATGCTCTTATTCTCAGTTTGGAGTTAAATTTGTTTTTAGTTTTGAATTGATGCTGGTTGGCCAATTTGACGAAGTCTAGACTTTTCGTCAAATTAATGGCCATAGAATTATAAGCATACAGAAGCACAGGTATTTAAGGGTCAAGTCTATGGAATAATCAAAAGGGTGGTTTCTAGGGAGTTCTACTCAGAGAGAATATCACTATTTTCACAATGCCCTCTTCCTTTCTACTTTTTCTCTCAACATGTATATAGAAGCTAAAGCTTGATAAAAGTAATTCCAGTGGTGACCTGAGACACCCAAAAGAACAGCTGTTAAGAAGAGGATGTGGAGGAGCCAGGCATTGTTGTTAATTATGTCAGGTCACCAACCTTCCTGCTTTTATCTATTAAAAATACTGTAGCCTTAAACAATTCACAATTCACTCCTCTCTAGGACGCACTTTATTTGTAAGATGAGGGTATGGACTAGAGAGTCTCTAAGGATCTTTGCAAGACTGACATTCTTATAACTAATTCAGCACATTTTACTACTCCTAGTTTCTGTTACTATAATCACTGGCAGCTTCGGTTGGCTTGCCCTTTTATAAGTGAGATTTGCCAAAGTGTGAGGGCACTGATATTTGTTTTGTGCCACAGACCACTCTGATGAGTACAATTTCAGCATCCATTAATCTCATAAATCCCCTAAACAATGTTTTAAACATGACTTTACATTAATATAGACTGAGTATTTAGTAAATCTATTTCGTCCCTACCACATTGTTGATACACATTATGGTTCCCTATAAAGGGAAATTATAACAGATGGTCACTAGTGATAAAAAAAAAAAAAAAAAAAGAACATTCCTTTTTTTCACAGACTATTTTTAGTTAAAGTTTTACTTGAGAGCATAGTTTATAGATAATACTGAAGTGTAGGATTTGTACAGAGAAAGTGGTTTGCTTGCTGTGATTTTCATAAGGAAGAACCTAAGAGTGATTTTCAATGCCAACTGGCACTCAATTTCAAAGAAACCTCAAGAATTCAGTTAAGCAAGTCACAATTTCCTGATAATATGAGTAAATGCACTGTATCTTCACCTTCTCCATCCACATGCCTATCATCAGTATCATCTGTTATTAAAATGAATATATAACATTGAGCTATGAGTAGATCATAGCATCTTGCTCATGTAAAAAATATCATCCCTGCTGAAAGAATGTTTCATGATGATTACCTAATAGCTTTAATTTTTTTTTTTTTTTTGGAGATGAGGTGAGAGCTGGAGAAAGTATGTAATTAAAAAAAACTCAAAACACCGTTGTTCTATTTTTGGCTTTTCTGCCACTGACTCACAGTATGAACTTGAACCAGTCACCTAGCCACACAAGTGACTTAGTTTATAGACTAATGTGAGAAAATGCTTCAGCTTCCCTATTTTGGAGAACTGCTGAGATCACTTACATAAATATTTTTCTTTGAGCTCCCTAGAAGACAGGAACTTTATAAATATTTAGTATTATTGTTGAACCTTAGGTACAAGTAGACAGGAAAATTATGATACTCTCAAGAAGAAACACTTATTTTAGACCATCCTAGCTCATATAGGGACACTGCATTGGCTTATAATTGTCCCTTGGGTTTTCTCTTTTTCCTCACTCCTTCCCCCAACCCCTTGCAGTTGACTAATGTAGAAACATAAATAAACCTTAGCAACAGAGGGTTTGGAGGTAAGGAAACTCAGCATGGGGGCAGTCACACTGGCAGATATTAAGCTAGGTATCAAAGTGAGGAGTTAAAATAAATATAACATTTCAAATCCTTGATTGAAAAGTGTGAGAAAATGATTAATTTTAGGAATGACTAATTTGGTTGAATGTTCTGAAGTTAAGTAAGACCTCACTGAATAGCTAGTTTTGTCTGTTTGATTTCTTTTGTCTATTCATGTATCCAAAGGATATATGTGGAGAGAAGAAGCCTAAAAAATGTGCTTGTAACTAATATGTTTAATGTCGCTCTGTTTATTTCAAGCAGAGTCTTACAAAACTAATTCACCTGTTTCTCTGCAAATGCTTGCCCAACAGACTGCTCCTCCAATCTTTTAACGGAACTGGGTTCTGGAATGATGTTCCTGGAATGCATACAAGGGTTATTTTTGGTTGGTGGAATTTCAGGTGAATTTTTAAGTTTGTTATTCACACTTTTCGGCATTTCCTGGCTTTTTTCTTTAAATAACCAGCAAGTTTCAGTTTTCACAAAAACAATAGTTTTAAAAACTAATTTTGAAACCCTTACCATTAATTTCATTCTCCTCTTTGCCATATTCCCTAAGTTTTTAACAGACCTATGCTTTCTTCCTGCCTTCTTTACAAATTTAAGACAAGCAGCAATGCAGTAATTGATTTCCAGAGTCAGAAAACTGAGTCCTCTATGCAACTGAAGTGTAGAGTTGGTTTTAATCCAGAGAACTCAAGCAGTGTACAAAGCACACATAGATAAAATTTTCTATTCTGTCTCAAATTACTGGGGTGATTCAAGCCAAAGCAGAGTGGATATTTTGAGTGTGAATGATGCTAATGTTCTGTTTGTTGACTTCATCTCAAAATGGTTATATTAGTTTTAATGTTTCTTGAGTGCTCAGGGTGTTTCGGATGTAATGCCAGTTACAACAAAAGACAATAACTTCACACTCAATGAAAATAATAAATGAAAGCAATTTAAAACTTTCTCTTTTGTATATTCATGTGTGGTCTTTTCTCTTTTTCCCTCAATACCAATGCAGAGAAGAACGCTCAATTACATCTGGGGCCAAGCTTTCCCCCACAGAACAACTTTGTTACGAGGATGCTTACAGGAGGATCTGGGCATGAATCTGTTCACTCTTCCTGCAAGTATTCATTAAGCACCTGTTGCATGATGTCCACATTCTAGGCAATGAGAAACCAGATGTGGTTCCTGACCTAAAGAGGCTACCGGAGGAAAACAAGTACATTGTTTTATAGACAAAAAGTACATTGAAGTGTCAGGGTTGCCATAAGAGGTCTGGCAGAACATTCCATAGGGACTACCGTGGATAGTATCCACAGATAGGATGCTATCTTACAGTGAAGTGTGAGAAGGAGGACAAGAACATACTTCAAAGGAAGGAGGGGAGAAGTGACAAACCCTGCAGAGCAAGTAATCCTAATAGGCACAGTGATGCAAAATGGCACGGCTGTCCATTGAGGATTCCAGAGGGAGTTTTCATGTGGTTTAGAGGCCAGTGGGTGAGTGAGATGGAAGTGATGGAAGGCAAAGCTAAAACAGTTCATGCGGGAAGAATTCTGGAAGGCATGACCTCTTTTTGTTTTAATAAGCAGACAAAATGTCCTAATAGATGTGATTTTGGGGTTTATATAATGAACCCCAGGAAGCAGATGTAGCAATGTGCTTGTTCCAGGTTCCTCTAAGCTAGGAATAAAAGTAGAGTCACAAAACAGAAAGTTTACCTTTAATCACTCTGCAGTAATTTAACTTTCCTGAAATCCCTGCCCAGGATAGTGAGAGGATAGTGAGTGTGTCCCACTTGGTGCCATGAGCCACTCCTCTGGGACTGCGTTCCCCCTGTTTTGTTCCTCTTTCTCTCCATATCCTCCTTCCTTTCTTCATGGCTGAAGCCAAGTCCCTGGTGCGGTGTTTGTAGAAACTCAATTCTAAGGTTGCCACCCTTACATTGCTGTATGGCTGTTACTGCCCTTGACAGTTGCCCAGTGGGTCCTGGTGGAGGTGAGGCACCAGCTACTTATATTTCACAGTCTCCATGCCCAGTTCTTGTAAGGCTTTGCAGGCTCTTTTATTTCTCATTTTATTTTGAGGTTCCAACATCACTCTTCTCTGATGCTGGCCTATTGCCATTGGCCAGCCCTGCGGACCTTAATCCAATCACTCCTTGGGAAAAGTTCCTTCCCAGGCAAGTACCTGAGCACTTTGGTAAGCAGATCCACCTACAGGTCACCTTCTAGACATGGTTAAATATTCCTGTATCTTTAGAAGAATATAGATTAGATGCAAGACGGTAACTTTGGAAAAGTTTTGGGAAAAGATAAGTAGGGGGAAAAATAGGCTGAAATACGAGGTGAGGAGAGTGAATGAGGAGTGGAGGTGGCTAGTGTGGCGCCTGCTCTTCTTACCCATATTTCTCATCTGATATTCTCTCTTATTTGTTTTTCTATTTTGCATTGTTTGTATTTTTATAGATACAAACTTTCGAACTTTTTTGGAAACTTGGCAGATTATAAATAAAGGAATAAATAAGCAAGGTAAAGTTTAGTGGCCATATTGTATTTAGCATTGACAGGAGTGGTCAAAGGTAGAGGCAAACCAAAACAAAACAAATTTTGATAAACATGGTTATGGTCAGAACTTGGAATAGCAAGAAAAGAGAATGTTAAATTAAAATATAACTCTCAAATGACGATTCACTCCTTACCTTCTCTGCTGATGGCAAAGTAGTTTGGCTGACTTTGTCCCATCAACGCCAAACTAAACCAAACAAAATCTAGGTGAAGGCAAGCATCAGGGCTCCAACTCCTGCTGTGAGGAGCAAGCTCTGCGGCCCCGCAGGGTGGGAGGGTGAAAGAAATGCTGGAAGTGGGGTGGGGGAAGGTGAACTGTGTCCCTCCATGGAAGCAGGGACGTCACTGGGAACAATGGCTCTGGAAAGTCGACAGCAACGGATACAGAAACGTGAAGGTTACCCTGGACGGGGCTTTGTGTCCATCGCACCCCAGACTACCCACTTTGCTCACTCCATTCCTCCCCTCCAGGCTAAACTTGCTCTCTGTCTTCAATGTCCATTCTTTCCCCGGGAACCTCTCGCCCACGTCCCGCAGAGCCCACGCTCTTCCCGCTCTAGGATTCTCTCGCCCTCCTCCTTTTCCTTCTGCGTCTGACCCCCTTTTCTCCTCTGTCGGCATCTGCCTCCTCCTCCCTTTCTTTCCGGTAAGCCCCTCGCTTTCCTTCCCACCGAACCCCGACTTCGGGGACCAAGTCAGGGGTTGGGGGAGGCAGGTGGATCCGCTGGAAGGGCCGGGCGGCCAGGCAGGGTGAGAGTTGACAGGGCGGGGACCCGACGGGACGGGACGGGGCGCGCCCTGCAGGCCGCCCGGGGCGGGGAGAGCGGGTCCTGCCCCTCCCGGGCGGGCGCGCGACCGGCCCGAGGGGCGGTCCCTGGGCTCCCGCTCGCCGCCGCCGCTCCTCGTTCTGCTCCTCACTCCCCAGCGGCTGGAGGCCGGTACCAGCGGGCAGGAGGCGCCCGAGGATGTGTTGCTGGCCGCTGCTCCTGCTGTGGGGGTTGCTCCCCCGGGTGGCGGCGGGGGTCTCGGGCCGGACCTACCCGCACCGGACCCTCCTGGACTCGGAGGGCAAGTACTGGCTGGACTGGAGCCAGAGGGGCAGCCAGATCGCCTTCCGCCTCCAGGTGCGCACTGCAGGCTACGTGGGCTTCGGTTTCTCGCCCACCGGGGCCATGGCGTCCGCCGACATCGTCGTGGGCGGGGTGGCCCACGGGCGGCCCTACCTCCAGGTAAGTGCGTCTCCTCCCGGAGCTCCCCCGGCCGAGCCCGGTCCCGTCCGGACCCCAGCGAGGGCGCAGGTGCGGGGCGTCCCCGGGACCCGCAGCTCCCTCTCACCCGGCGCAGCCCCGCGCCCCTAGACACGCTCACTCTCACCTCCGCGGGCAGCGCCTGCGCTCCCGGACCCCAAAAGGCGCGCGGTAGGGAAGCCGAGCCCCGGTGACCCCAGGCAGGTTTCCTTCTTTGAACACTTTCCTGTCCCCAGCACCCCACTTAATAGAGCCCCCCGCCCCCCAGCCTACACACCTGCCACACACCCCCCTTCATCCCTGATGGGAAGGGAGAAGGACCTAGGCTTTGGCTTCGGGAACCTAACGGGACAACTCTCAGAGGAGGGAGGGGACAGAGCGCTTTAGCACTTCGCGGACTTGCTGTCTAGGAGTAGAAATCTCAGAACTTTACAAATCGTGGCTATTTTGGAGCCCCCAGGCGCGGGGCTGATGTCAGCTATGTCAGCTACGCCATTCTCCAGAAGAATGAAGGGTCCCTAAGAATCGCTTAGGGACTTTGCTATTCCGAGAGCGTTCAGGAAGCCACATTTAGAGACCGAAATCGAAGGTCCCCAGGCAAAATATCCTATGAAGTGGCAAAACTTTGGCTTACTTTAATAACCAACAAAGTCAATTTGACCGCTGCTGATTGCTTTGAAGGAGTCTAAGTAACCACCTTGCCTGTTCATGGGTGCCTTACTAAATAGGAAAAAAAAAAAAAAAAAAAAAAAAAAAAAAGGAAGGAGGAGATTGTGAGATGACCAGAATGATTAGGTGGTTAGGTTTCCTGGACATCCTTGTTTGATCGTGACCAATGTTTGGATGACGGTGAATGTACACGCTTTTTTACTCGTAAAAATTCATCCGAACATATTGGCCTTTGCTAAAAGTCTCTTGATCCAGATGAAAACTCCGAATTGTTCTGGCATTGCATTAAGGCTTTGTGATAGTATTTAAATCAGTGTTCTCGGTGGATTTAGAGTGCACTTCTTAGTGATTTTATCCCCAAGTTCTCAGTTAGGTTTCCACACGTTTTCGACTGAGATATGCCATCAAATTTGAACCCTGATTCTGGCACTGAGCTGTTAACTCTGGCAGGAAATAAAGTGACAAAAATAAAAAGTTCAAAACCACTCTATTGTCTATTTTTTCATAAATTAATCGTTTCTTCCCCCAAATAAGTAACTTTACAACTCCAATAAAATAAAGTTTTATGAGGATTGCATTCTGCTGAAGTCACTGATGTATAAATATTCTCCTCCTGCAGCATCTCAGACATTAATTTTATGAACCAAGTATTTGACCACAAACGCAGGCCTCACTAGGGGAATGACTGACTCTCCTGTGATATAAAGTAGACAATACCTTATATAAATACCTATTTAACGTTTTCTTAAAAAAGAAATTTTGACTGTTTGTTTAGGGCGAGGAGTATAGTATGCCCCTTAACTCTCCTTGCATATTCTACAAAAGGGAGCGTAACTCTTACTATACTAATATTATAAAATGGGACACACTTTGAATGTTAACTCCGTATTATTTTCCCCCAAAGAGTAGCATTTCTAGAAAGCCCACCCAACTGTATGTCAAATGAAAGGCCGTGAGTAGAATTCTGATTCTACGTGCCATAATAGGCCCACCACAAAGATAAACTTGGTTAAACTCAGTGTTTTCACCCTGTTGGTGGTTCTTCATAAAGATTGCATAGGACTTAGTTAAGTACTCTTTAGACTGATTTTCAAACATAGATATTTTCTTAAAGTAATTAGTGAATACACATCACTATGAGATAAATTATGACTGGCTGCATTCTCAATACATTTAATGAGCAATAAATAGGATTTCACCTCCATTTTTATTACTAAGGAAATAACATTATTTTTACACGTAAAGGATGATCATTTTCTTATTTGGCTGACATATTTTACCATTCCATTTCCCTAAACATTCTACTCATTTTAGGACATATAAAATGCATTAAAATTATGCTATTCGATTGAATGGAAAGACAGTTTACTTCAAATCTGTTTAATAGGATGAAATACACCAAATACTATAAATGAAATGAATGTATCAATTTCAGTTTTATTATTCAGGCAGAATGATTCCATTCTCCAATGCTCGAAATTCAATCTCCTCTCTAGAAACTATTTAAGATTCTTCACACACTAGTGTGAGAAGGGTATTTTCAGCAACTATACCAAAAAGTGAATAGGATTCTCTTTTGTTTTGTTTTGTTTTGTTTTGTTTTGAGACGGAGTCTCGCTCTGTCGCACACCCGGTCTGGAGTGCAGTGGTGCGATCTCGGCTCACTGCAACCTCCACCTCCCAGGTTCAAGGAATTCTCGTGCCTCAGCCACCCAAGTAGCTGGGATTACAGGCGCCCGCCACCACACCAGGCTAATTTTTGTATTTTAGTAGAGACGGGGTTTCACCATGTTGGCCAGGCTGGTCTCAAGCTCTTGACCTCAGGTGATCCACCCGCCTCGGCCTCGCAAAGTGCTGGAATTACAGGCGTGAGCCACCTTGCCTGGCCATAAATAGGATTCTTAAATGTAGCATATTTGATTCTACTGTAGACTTTATGTTTTATGCAATTTTGCTCCTGGTGAGAACAACATTTATATAGAAAAATGACACAAAAAACACTGGCTTCTGGGGCATCAATATATGCACAGCAGCCACTAAGAGTTGGACAATTACACCAGGGTGTATGATAATAACGTAAGTTGCTATCCTAGTCACCTCATCATGTGGCTTTTTTGCATATATTTTATTTTATCCTTTTAAATTTAATTTTAAACTAAAACTTTAGTTTTTAAAAATTATTCTGACTTTTATTTTCTAAGTATATTAAACTCTTCTTTTCAAAAGGGTGTTAACTCCTTGAGAACTATGTAAGTGTAAATTTTTATCGATCAGGTAGAGAATCATTGTCTTAATAGAGGTCACAAGCCCAAATGTCTATAGACATAAGGAAATAAATCTAAGAGTGACTGGGAGCCATTATCTTAAGTGAAACAAACTAGATGCATGTTCTTGCTTATAAGTGGGAGATAAATAATGTGTACACAAGGATGTGGAGTGTGGAATGATAGACAATACTCAAAAGCGTGAAGGAGTGGGAAGGTGTGGAGGAATATAAATTACTATTTGGTACAATGTATGTTATTTGGGTTATGGATACACTAAAAGCCCTGACTTCACCACTATGCAATCTCCGTGTGTAAAGAATCTGTACTTGTAACCCATACATTGATACAAATTAAAAAATGTGAAAAAGAAAAGAGTGATGAGAGCTTGAATGGAACAGGCAGGATGTAATGCAACTGAGAGGAGATGGCACCAAGGGAACCGGGGGTTTTGTGAGCGAATTACTGTTAAAAGGGAATGTAAATCCAGTATTGCCAGATCTTCTGTTTGTTCTTTTTTTTGAGAGAAGACAAAAATTTAGATTCTCTCTACTCTCTCTCTCTCTCTCTCTCTGTGTGTGTGTGTGTGTTTATATAAAAATCTTCTAATTACTAAATACTGGCAGCAATTCAACCATCATATAGTGTGCGTGCACACACACTCACACACAATTTCAGCTGGGTTATATCTCATAGACAGCCTAATCTGGGACTCGGAGAGAAAGTCTAATGTTAATAAAGAATCAACCCAAGTAATGAAAATTCATGAAAGGCAGAGAGGCAAGTCCCATTTCTTTTTAGGCCAGTTCTATTCTGTGCCAGGAAATGGGTACAGTATTGGGGGCCTTGCGCATTGTTTTGGCTGTCTATTCTTGTGTAACCACCATCTCCATACAGAGTAGCTTAAACACAATGACAAATTTCTTTTGCTCACAAGTCCGAAATTTGGTGGGGACAACTCCAAGGTGGGTGGTTGGAAGAATATGAAGCCTTGTTTCCTTGAAGTTATGGCTGGCAGTTGATGTTGGCTCTGGGCAGGGACCTTTTCTGGTGCTGTGGTAGGATCATAGCCTCTCTGTGTGGCTGCTTGACTTCGTCACAGCATAGTGGCAGGTCCCAAGAGGGAACCAAGAGGCCAGGTGGAAACTGTATAGCCTTTTATGACTTAGTCTTTCACTGTGGTCACAAGCCCACTAGATTCAAGAGGGAATGTAGACTCTATCTGAACATCACGTTGGAAGACAGTTACATGGGAAATCAGCAGTGAAGCCCCAAGTCTTGTACTTTCTATGTTGGGAGAGAATTTTTATTACTGATATCTCATTACTCATCATTGGTCTATTCAGGTTTTTTAGTTCTTCTTGATTCAGTCTTGGTAGGTTGTATGAGTCAAGGAATTTATCTGTTTCCTCTAGGTTTTCTAGTTTGTGAGTGTATAGTTGTTTATAATAGTCCCTGATAATCTGTTGCATTTCTTTGGTATCACTTATACCTGTCTATTTTTTCATTTTTGATTTTATTTGAGTATTCTTTCTTTTTTTCTTGGTTGTTCTAGCAAGTTATCAAGTTTGTTAATCTTTTCAAAAAACTAATTTTCATCATTTTATTGATCCTTTGTATTTTTTTGTCTCTGTTTTGTTTAGTTTTGCTCAGATCTTTATTATTTATTTTCTCCTACTAATTTTGGTTGTGGTTTTTCTTGTTATTCTAGTTTTTTTAGGTGAATTATTAGATTGTTTATTTGAAATCTGTCTACTTTTTGATGTGGGTGTTTGTTACTATAAACTTTCCTCTTAGCACTGCTTTTACTGCACCCTATAGGTTTTGATATATTATGTTTCCATTTTATTTGTTTTAAGAATTTTTTTGATTTCCTCTTTAATTTCTTTCTTGACCGAATGGTCATTCAGTAGTATGTTGTTTAATTTTCATGTATTTGCGCAGTTTCCAAAGTTCCTCTTGTTATTTGTTTCCAGTTTTATTTCATTGTGGTCTGAGAAGATACTCGGTATGATTTTGATTTTTTAAAATTTATTGAGACTTGTTTTGTGTCCTAACATATGGGCTGTCCTAAGGAATGTTGCATGTGCTGATGAGAGGAATGTATATTCTGTAGCTGTTGGATCAAATGTTCTGTAAATGTCTGTTAGGTCCATTTAGTCTAATGTGCAATGTAAATCCAATGTTTCTTTGTTAATTTTCTGTTTAGATGACCTGTCTAATGCTGAGAGTGGGCTGTTAAAGTTCCTAACTATTACTGTATTGGAGTCTATCACTCCCTTTAGATCTAGTAATAATTGCTTTATAGATCTGGATGTTTTGGTGTTGAGTGCATATATATTTAGAATTGTTGTATTTCTAAATATACATGCAGCTCTTGCTGAGTTGATCCCTTTATCATTACATGATGACTTTGTTTGTCACTTTTTAGTGTTTTTTAATTAAGGTATGTTTTACCTGATATGAGTGTAGCCACTCTTGCTCACTTTTGATTTTTGTTTGCATGGAAGTTCTTTTTCCATCCTTTAATTTCAGTTAGTATGGGGCTTTACAGGTGAGATGAGTATGGAAAGCAGTGTATAGTCAGGTCATGTTTTTTAATGCCTTCAGCCAGTCTGTATTTTTAAGTGAAAGTTTTAATTTGTTTACATTCTGGGTTATTATTGATATGTGAGCGCTTATTCCTCATATTTTATTAATTGATTTCTAGTTGTTTTGTGTATCTTCTGTTCCTTTCTTACTCTCTTATTTTTCGTTATTGTGGTTTTGTGGCTTTTCTGTAGTGGTAACATTCTAGTCTTTTCCTTCTTTGTATGTTTGCTCTAGTAGTTTTTATATTTCATGTGTTTTAATGATATTAGATATTGTTCTTTCACTTTTGGGTGTAGGACTCCCTTGGCATTTCTTGCAGATCTGGTCTAGTGGTGATAAACTCCCTCAGCTTTTGTTTGTCTGGGAAAGACTTCATTTCTCTTTCATTTTATGAAGAATAACTTTTTTGGGTATGGTATACTTGGTTGGCAGTTTTTTTTTTTCTTTTCAACATCTTGAATATATCGGCCCTTTCTTTCCTAGTCTATAAGGTTTCTGCTATTAGTCTAGTCTGATAGGGGTAGCTTTATAAGTGACTTGATGCTTTTCTCTTGC
Source organism: Papio anubis (assembly GCF_008728515.1). Lineage (NCBI taxonomy): Eukaryota > Metazoa > Chordata > Mammalia > Primates > Cercopithecidae > Papio > Papio anubis. The sequence continues at coordinate 130,452,299 of NC_044981.1, forward strand.
TTTTTTGAGTTTTCTCTGTGTTTTTGACTTCTGATATTTTGACTATAATGTGCTGAGAAGAAGAACTTTTTGAATTGTATGTATTTGGAGACCTTTGAGCCTCTTGTGTCTGGATGTCTAAAGTTTTTTTCAAGACTTGGAAAGTTTTTATCTATTGTTTTGTTAAATAGGTTTTCTAACTCCTTCATTTTCTCTTCACCTTCTCAGATCCTAAATTCAAATATTTGGTCACTTTGTGATGTCATATAGTCTTTGCTCATTCTTTTTTTTATCATTTTTATTTATTTTTGTCTGAGTTATTTCAAAATACCTGTCTTCAAGTTCTGAGATTCTTTCTTTTGCTTCATCTAATCTATTGTTGAAGCTTTAGAATGTATTTTGTATTTAATTCAATGAATTCTTCCATTGTAGAATTTGTTGGCTCTTTTTTTTATGACATCTACCTCTTTGGTAAATTTCTCATTTATTTACTGAATTGTTTTTCTGGTTTCTTTGCATTATTTTTCAGTATTCTGTTGTATTTCACTGAGCTTCTTTAAAATCAATATTTTGAATTCTTTCTTGGGGGGTATTTCTTAAATTTCTTTTTGATGAGAATCTGTTGCTGGATAATTATAGTGTGCCTTTGGAGATATCATATTTCCTTATTTTTTCATGTTTCTTGCGTCCTTACATTTATCATTTGTGCATCTGATGTAACGGTCGCTCCAATTTTTGAATTTGCTTTCATAGGGGATGACATTTTTTGAAGATTTATCTGTGGTATTGGCTGGGTAGGGCACTTTGGCCTTGACTCTAGGTGTGGATGGTTGTATAGTCTCTGTGTAATTTTTCCAGCTGTAAACAGTGTCAGTGGTGTCTGTGATTTCCTCAGTGGTTTAGGGTGTGATTATTAGTGGAAGTTGTGGTGAAGTTTTGCTGGGAACTAGGACATTAGGTGGGCCAGTCTTTGGGCCTCAGTGGTGGCAGCAGTGGGTTGAGCATTAGCCTCTCTAGGTGTTGGGAATATCAGGGTGGGTCAGGAGGGTGGGCACGTTATCATACTCCTGGGTAGCAGGTATGCTGTGGCAATGGCAGTAGCTGTGGTGGGACAACTTTCTGGAACCCACGTGGTCAGTGCTGGTTTGGTGATGTCCATGATGAACTGGGCGAGCTGGTCCTCAGTCTTGCAGATGGCACATGAAAATGTACAGCTGCCTTTTTGTTGGGGTGGAAAGGTCACTTCCAGTGGTTCCTGCCTCAGCCCAACAGTGGTGTCTGTGAGTGATGAGTGTCAGTTGGGCACCAGGGATATGGAGATGCAGGGTCTCTTGGGCCCCCAGGCAGGACACATTGTGTCTGGGGCAGGGCTTTCATAATGGCACTATGCTGCAGCTGCTTAGGACTTGGGGGTTTGTAGGACTCAGCATGAGCTCTCTCTCTAGAGCAATGCTGTCGTGTGATCTCCAGGCAGTTCTCTGTGGGTCTTAGGGCCCATGAGAGTCCAGGGGCTCTCCTATGGCTAGCATTGTAGAATTCTGTGGCAGGAATGTGGACCACTTGGTGTCTCTCACTTACCCTTTCCTCACATTAAGGAGCCTCTCCAGGTTCCCAGCGGATCCCAGCCAAGCTGGCTTCCTTGCTTCCTTCTTATTCCTTGCTTTCAGTGCTTCCCATCACTACTCTGTTGAATTCCAGTATTCTGTCTCAGATGATCTATTTAAAATGTGATTATCTAATTGCTATTTTAGCTCATCTCCCTGGAAAAGGTGAGTACCAGATGCATTTAGTCAGCCATCTTGAAGCTTCCCTACTACCACTTTTGAGTACCTGTCTACAGGCATCCATTCTATCTTGGCACTACTGAAATTGGGAGCAATCTTTACTTATTCTCCTTTCCTTTCCCACCGCCTTCTCTCTCTGACACACACACACACACACACACACACACACACACACATACACAAACATACACTCCGCTCGCAAGGAGTTGGAAGCAGTTGGTAATTTTTCAACTGTCCTACTATTCCATACCCTCTCCACCCTAGAAGAAGACTTTCGAAATTCAGCAACCATATATTTTTCAGTAGTTGGCAATCACTAATTTGGGGTTAGATCCAATGAGACTACCTCCAGAGGGCAGTGTGACATTTACCTGCGGACTTGTGGAGTTAAGAAATCAGATTTTACTTAAGGCCACAGGCCCTTTAAAACTATATCCAGGGATCTGGCATATGGAAATCTGCACTGCCCATTTTAATCTTTCTGACTCCTTCTGGAGATATTTCTGCAAAGAGGATATTAACAGGTATGATCAAAATGGGAAAGAGAGAGAGAAATGTGGTTGTAAAGTGAAGCCTATCTCAGCATAATCTATTGGATAAGTTGTTCTGGAGCAGCTCATGCTTGTGGAAACATTTTCCTTGAATGCTGCCAAGGTCAGTTTCTACGCCGTCTTTCACAGAAGTGCCGGGGTGAGGTGGGAAGCCATCTCCTTTTGCACTGGCTTTTCAAAACCTCACTATTTTGTCTTAGTGAATCAGCTCAACTCTCATTGCCCTGAAGCATTCATGTCCTTTCCTTGTTGTTTGCCCCTTTTTGACACAGAGCAACTCTACCCCCACCCGAATCATTTAGCAACTGTGAGTGCCCATTTGAGGCAAGTAATGCAGCTGATGAATGCTGAGTTTGTGTGAATTAGAGAAGAGAGCTACGTTGTTGAATATGCCTGTTGAATTTGCACAAAAATTGATTCACCCTTCTTATGGGGGTATAAATTGCCGGTGAATGGAGACTGAAACATATGTTATCACTTCTTACAGCCTTGCTTCCTTGTCTCAAAAACTGAGGCCTTCTGTGATGCGAAGTGTCTTCAGCAGCAGGGTAATTGCTGCTGGGCCACTTGCTGAGGAAGTGCTTGGAACTGATTTGAAATCACAGAAAACAGCCAGCATTCTTTGTGGTTAACGATGTGCTTCTTTTAAGCACACCCCAGCCAACGGCAACAAAGAAATGTTTGGAAAGCAAATTGAAAGGCTGTAAGGGACAGATGAAGAGAGTGTGCAACCCTGACACAGCTCAGCTGGTGCTTTGTTAAGAGATATTTATAAGTCTTCGGAGTATGCCCCCCGATTTCCAGACAACGAAGGGACCTCTCCAAGCATCATGCTTTGTGCATTAGTAATAAGGACACATGCTCCAGAGTAATGCCGGAACACAGGATGATGCTCTTCAGCTGTATGCTTCTCACTGGCAGAGCAGATGATTTCATAATTAGCCCGAGGAAACAGGCAGACCTAACCGCCAAGGAAACAATGCACCTGAATTGACAAACAAAGTTCAAGGCTTTAGGCAACCGATGGCATATTTCTGGAGTGTTGGAAGGAGAGGCAAGAGTCTACTTCAAAGAAACTCAATGGTGGTTTATTGATTTTTCATTTGTAATAGAGCCCTGTTAAAATAAAGTTACTGGTGAAAGGGATGAATTTATTACACATTGTCATGTTTCTGGAAGTATTTGATCCATATGTAATTAAAAAAACTGCATATGGATGACTCACAATGCTTTTTATTGTAACTTAAAAAAAATAACTGGTAAATAACTTTTAAACAGGAAAAACATTTCTCCAGGAAGCTTCTTCTAAATCTATTTCTTTTTAACTTGTTAAATTTCAGTAGGGAAAAAAGCTGTCCATAAGGACACCATATAGCATACATGCAAAAATGTCTGCAAAAATAATTTCAAATGGATAATTTTTATTAACTGTAAGCTAGGGATTATATATCTGAATATCATATGAGTAATGTATGGATCAGATTTAATTTATTATGAAGGTCTGTCTTATTCATCTAATTTAGCCAAACATTGTGAGAAAATCTTGACACCATTCCTGCTTTTATGAGCTAAATATTGATGTTTTGTGTAGTTACTCGCTGCCTCTTAAGAGCTCATACTTTGGTTGATTGCCCTCAAACCTCCTACTGTTCCTTGCCTCTCCCTTCAATGTTTCAGGTGAGAAAACCAAACCTTAGGTAACTGTTAAATGGCTTACTAGGGCCATACAGATCAGCAGCCTGGATTTATTCCTCTGAGGCCCAATTTGGTGGTCTTCTTCTCCTGAAAGCAAACTGTAACTTACATAAAAACGTATGTTAATTTTCCTCCTAAATAGTGAAAGAACATGTATAATCAGATACATTTTAAACAAATTCATAAAATGAAATCATGGCATTTCTCTTACTGCTTTTATTCCACTATAAATGGCACACTTACACATTTCCATAACATGATGTTTATGATTTTTCATTCATCATATGCCATACCTTGTGATAAGTCCTTACAGTGTGTCCTCATGCAATTCTCATGATAGTCCTGTGAGGTCAATATCTTATTACTCTCATTTCGTAGGTGTATAAACCTGGGGCTCCATGTCACACAGCATAGAAATCATCTGTGGCTGTCATATGACTGTTTCAGGAAGATACTCAGAATGTTGGAATGTTCATTTACTGAATATTTATTGAACACTTCTAGATGCTGGGGACATGATATTGAATGAGATAAAACCATTGGTATCAAGGAGCCCGTATTGTGGTGGGGGGTGGGGTGGCAGCAGTCAACAAATAAATAAGCAAGAGAAACATCAGAAAGTGCTAAGTGCTGTGCACATAATTAAAACTGTGCAGATAATTAAAATGGAGTGACGTGATAAGCAGTGTGTCTGTGTGGCTATTTGAGATTAGGGTGCCGATACTCAAAACATGAAAGAAAACAAGTGTCCCAAGTTTTGAAGATTGTGTTTCGACGTTAACCATAGTGTGTACAATTCAAAGCATTATGTACTATGAAGAAGATTATCTGGCATGGGCATCAAAGAACTCAGTAGACCTTGAATACAGGAAACTACCTACCTGAGGAAAATATAATTAATGTTTTTTCAAATGTGTCTGAACTGCATGAGCTCTCTTTTCTATTTCTGTGGGATTGTTACACAGATGTTTAGTAAGCTCAGCTAGAGTAAGCTCAAGCTTTGATCTAGAGACTTGGTGATTTTATAGAAGTTTCTTTCTTAGTACTAGGCATGGATGTATTTCTCTTATGTTCTGTATTCTTTCTCATCTTCAATAATATTAAAGAGCTAAAGGCCTTTGAGAAGATAGATCAACAAAAAATGTATATCTGGGGAAGATTTCCATCTTTCATGCAATTTTTAAACTAAAACTTTGAAATCTCAAGTTTCTTAGGAAAAACTAAATTTCTGCCTTTTTTTCCCTATGAAGTTTATACATTGAAATCTCACTTATAAAAGGAAACTCATGATAGATGTAACCAGGTAGACACTAGGCCTCCTGGTACTTGGGAGACCCAGATCCTTTTGGATAGGGCCAAGATGAGTTCATGCTATGGCAGACTGCAGTCCAGTCATGAGCAGTCAGAGTTAAGAGAAGTGAGAACTGAGAAAGATACTTTTTATTCCTATGTCAAAATTTCAAGCTCATCTGCACATTAGAATCACTTGGAGGTGTTTTAATAATTCCAGTGCCCAGGCAACCCCGTCCCCCACCAGTCAAAGCACAATTCTTGGGAGGTGGACACTGGCATTAATATATTTTTCAAGTTTCTCCTTTGATTCTGATGTGGGGCAAGTACAGTAACTACTGACCTTATGTGGTTAGGTTATTTGGTGGGAATCAGGCAACTCAACCTGCAGAAGCCTGGAAAATTCCAGGCATAGGACATGGGGATACAAAGCAAGATTCCCATACACAGCCATTCAGAGTGACCATCTGATGTTTTAAGCAAGGGCTAGCATGTGCTTGCACATTTAAGATTATTTTTTAAGATAGGAAAATAAGTTGGGTTTTCCTGACATGGAAACTCTTCTAGGATAAGCTTAATGGGTAAGTATTTTCACTAATTTATATAGTGAAGGCTGGGCACAGTGACTCACACTTACAATCCCAGCTACTCGGGAAGTTGAGGCAGGAGGATCACTTGAAGCCAGGAGTTTGAGGCTGTAGTGAGCTGTGATTGCACCACTGCACTCCAGCCTGGGCAACAGAGCAAGACTCTGTCCCCCAAATAATAATAATAATTTATAGACTGAGACAACAATTGTTGAACTGAGGGTAGAGGTCTGTTTAAAAATTTTCTGAACTAGGAGTCTTTCTTTCATCCTCATAACCCTCTCCCATTCCTACACACCTTTTGTCAACCGGTACCAGCTGCTCTATTTCTAAGCAACATGAATAACTGCACACACAGAGTTTAAAATTTAACAGTTGTGTGTGGTCACAGGGCGTCAAAGCAATGTTAGTTCATTTCATTAGTAAATGAAAGTCCTAGGTAATTCTAGACTTGTATTTAAGCCAAGAGAAGTATTCTTCTCCAAAATCTTTTATTAGAATTAACAGTAAGAAAATGGACCCCCTTTTTATTCTGAAAAATTCTCCAGCGTCTTTCCAGTTATGTAAATAGATACCCCTTCCCTTTTGTCTCCATTCTCCAAGGTTACTAATAAGCAGTGAAATGCCCTCAAGCTATAGTTGCAGAGGGAGGAGGAGGAAGAGTAACAGCAGTGGTGGATAATTAGTATCTTATTAGAGTATGAAGGAACATTTGCAAGTTGATGACTGTGTCAATGCTGCCAAATCTTCTAGAGGTACCAGGAATAATTCCATGTGGTTGGCAGGTATTCAAGAAATATCTGCTGAGAAGTGAAGAGCAGGAAATCTTCTAGACTGGGTATGAATCCCTGCACTGCTTGCTACTTATTCATTGTATGGCCCTTGGCAAACTCCTTAACCTAAGTGACAGTTTCTTTCTGTGAAGAAGGGAGATCATATTTAATGCATGGGCTTTCATGAGGATTAAATGAAATAGGCATGTAAAACTCTTAGTAGAGTGTGTGACACACTGAAAATATTTAATAAATACAAGATATTATAATGAATCAATTGCTTAGCGTAATGAGAGGATGGTCAGAAGACCAGATGAAGACAAATATTCCAGCTTTTGAACTTAGGGAAAAGGTCTGCACTAAATGTATAGGTAGGAGAGATTATAGTAATTTTTGAAAAAACTTCGAAGTGAAACTTGAAGTAATTGGTTTGTGAACACCTTGTAATCATTAATGACTAGAGACTGGCATGGTTTCAGTACACACAGATTATACAAGACTGCATTTTATTTTGCATTTGATTTGCTGGACCTGTAGATTAGGGTATTAAATATAGGTGCATCTGAGTGACAGTAAGGTATTTTGCAGGGTTTCTCACTATATCCTTATAGAGGATGCACTAATAAAGTTGAATTAATTGTAATCATTAATATTTTAAACCCATACCCCAAACTCTTTTTTTTTTTTTTTTTTAGATGGAGTTTCACTTTTTTGCCAGGCTGGAGTGCAGTGGCACGATCTTGGCTCACTGCAACTTCTACTTCCCAGGTTAAAATGATTCTCCTGCTTCAGCCTCCAGAGTAGCTAGGATTACAGGCGTGCACCACCAAACCTGGCTAATTTTTGTATATTTAGTAGAGATGGAGTTTCACCATGTTGGCCAGGCTGGTCTCAAACTTCTGACCTCAAATGATCCACCTGCCTCGGGTGGAATTACAGGCGTAAGCTACTGTGCCCTGCTCCAAACTCATTATTAATAGACTGGCTACATTAGATTACATAATGAGGACTTAAAAGATAGTGATATTCTAAAATAATAAAAGGAAACTAAAAGTTAAAAATTCATTGGGAATACAAGTAAAGTTCAACAACTCTGTTAAAAAATGATCCATGCATGTACACAGTATAAAACTGTACTTAACTGGAATTCATATGAAAAAGCTCTAAGTATTAGCTCATATTGTATTAGCTCAATACAATGTGGCTGCCAAACTGATAAATGCAATATTAGCCTAAAATTCTACTGTTCATATCAAGGGAAGTAATATTGACATAGCACCCTATCTTAGGCTGACCACACCAGAGGACTCCTTCTGGAAACAGCTTTTAATGGACATGTGGATAAACTGGAGCATATCAAAGAATTACAAGGATGGTTGAAACCTTGGGAAATCTGAGTACCTGAGGAATGAAAAACAGCTGGCAATATTTTGCCTGGAGAAAGAACAATGAGAAAGACATGGTCATTGTCTTTGGAGTAGTAGTGGACAGTCTTGCTCAGGAAAGGTGGATTAGTTCCTACTTAGTAGGCCCCAGAAGAAAGAAGACCCAATAAATATAATTAAAGAGTAGAATAATTTAGCTTACTATAGGGAATACATTTCTGACAACCAGAGCTATTAAAATTGAGTGGGTTGCCTTGTAAGATTGTGAGATCATGAGCATTGTCACTGGAAGTATTGAATACTATGTGATCATTTCTTAAAACATTTTTGAGACAAATTCTCCTTTGGTGGGAGCTGGAATTAAGTTTCCTTCAGCCTATCTTCCAACTTATGTGTGATGCTGAAATTACTTTGCCTTTACACTTTCAGGTTATTCAAGAAATGAATGGAGGGGAAGCCATTAACAACTATAAAACTGTCTATATTGTTTTTTCACCTGCCTCAAGAAGTTCGCCTGGTCTCTGGATAGACATACATTAAATCATTACAAAGGTTATGAGAGTATTTCATCTCTTTTCCTGTTTTTAATTTCAGTATATTGTTGAGTGCACTGTCTCATGCCTGTAATCCCAGCACTTTGGGAGGCCAAGGCAGGCAGATCACTTGAGGTCAGGAGTTCGAGAGTTTGAGACCAGCCTGGCCAACATGGTGAAATCCTGCCTCTACTAATAATACAAAAATTAGCCAGGCATAGTGGCGGGCACCGGTAATCCCAGTTACTTGGGAGGCTGAGGTACGAGAATTGCTTAAACCCAGGAGGCGGAGATTGCAGGGAGCCATGATCGTGCCACTGAACTTCAGCCTGTGCGATAGAGTGAAACTGTGTCTCAAATAATAATTAATAATAATAATAATAATTTCAGTATATTTTGAGTTCTCTATAGTTGTTATATATAAGTTTTGAAATCTGAAAAAATAATTAAAAGAGGGAAAAGAATGTTTTCTGACTGGTATATACTCAAAAGAAGGTGGAGGGCTTCAAAAGCAAAGCTGAATGTGAAGTTTCCGAGGTCCTGAGCCCCTCCCCAGTGGTGCATTGCTTTGACCTAAGAACGGTCTACATGTTCTCTGCTTCCTGGCCTTCCCTCTAGGTAGGCATCTGAAACTTGACCTGACTTAACTCCAACCTGTTTCCTTCCCAGGCTTCCCCATCTCACAAATGGCACTTCTTGTTAGCTTTAGCTCCAGTCAAAAATTAGGAGCCATCCTTCTTTCTGCTCCTTCCTTCACCCAATATATAAAACCGATCTTCAAGTTCTATTGACTCTTCCTCGAAACTAAATCTAACACCTGCCTACCTCTCTCCAGTGATACTACCACTCAAGCTTGAACCTGCAGTACCACTGCCAGGCTCCTAAGTGTCTTCCAACCACCACTCCTATTCCTTCTTCTCCTCATTCTTCACATGGAAGCCACAGAAATACAGAGATACAGATATACATATACATTATGCCACTTGCTGCTTTTAGTTCCCTATCATGGCATATAAGTTATCACAATGTCTGGGTCCTCATCTGATCTCTGCTAACTTCAGGGACCCCTTTGGGCACTGTAATTCAGTCCCACTAGCTTTTATTTGCTTCATCACACTGGATAACCCAACCTCCTGTCCAGGCCCTTTTCAATAGCTACTGTCTCTTCCTGGAAACTACTTTCTCCACACATTGCATGGACGGTTCCTAATTGTGGTCTCAGCCTAAGTATCATCGCCTCAGTGGTGACTTTTCTGATCACTCACCCTGAAATAGCCTTCTGATCCGCCTGTTATCTCTGTTTTATTTTTCTGTAAGTATTTCTCTAAACATTGTTGGATATTTTATTATTTAAATTTCTTCAGAAATTGTCTGCCCCCCCACCCACAACTAAACTATAAGTTCCATTGTCTACTGTCCTGTATAGTCATGTATCCTCAAGCCTACACAAGGTCTGAAGAATAGTCACTCAATAAAGTATATGCTGGGGAAAGAAAGGAGAGGGGAGAAGGAGGAAGAAAGGAAGAATGAAAGGGAGGGAGGGAGGGTTGAAGGAAGAAAGGACAGAGGAAAGGAAGGGAGGGAGGGAGGAAGGAAGGAAGGAGAAAGGAAGGAAGGCAGGAAGGGAGAGAGGAAAAGAACTAGTTTTAACTTAAAAATTTGTTCCTTGCAAAAAATAGACATAACCAGTTAAGATAATTCTTTTTTTTTTTTTTTTTTTTGAAATAGAATCTCGCTCTGTCGCCTAGGTTGGACTGCAGTGGCATGATCTCAGCTTACTGCAACCTCCACCTCCTGGGTTCAAGTGATTCTCCTGCCTCACCCCACTGAGGAGCTGGGTTTACAGGCACACACCACCACGACCAGCTAATTTTTGCATTTTTAGTAGAGATGTGGTTTCACTATGTTGGCCAGGCTGGCCTCAAACTCCTGACCTCAGGTGATCCGCCCCCCTTGGCCTCCCAAAGTGCTGGGATTACAAGTGTGAGCCACTGTGCCCGGCCATCATCCAAATGTTTTAAAAATTAAGGTGATAGGATGAAGGATAGGATGAAGGCAAAATAGCATCTTACTCGCATGGTGTAGTCTGAAATTGTTTTTTCCGCTGAAATATATTATTCCAAATGAAGAGTCAAAAATTTGATTTTATTCTGTATCTTTCATGATTCTATATTTACAGCGAGGTATTACATTATCCTATGTGACAACTGAAATGAGACAGTTGGCATGGGAGAAAATTCAGAATGTTTGTTGTTAGGTGAACAACAACTTAAAGAACAAACAGGTTGCTCAGGTGGGCCTCTTTCTCATTGGAACACTAGCTACAGTGTTCATATTTTGGCATTTTGGTAAGTATTTAACAGATCCCTTATTAGACACAGACAGTTTCAGCTTTATCTGAAGTGGTTTCTAAAAGGTAAGCACCTTCTATTTTGACATTCCACTTAAATTTCTAAGATTAGTGAAGAAATAACTTATTAAGATCAGCTTATATTGAACTCTGAAGATTGTGTTTATATAATTTGTTTATACAGCTCGATGATATTTTAGGATCAAAGATTCCCTTTAATACAAAATATTTATTATTATACTATCAATATTATTAAACCACCATAATACTTATTATAGAAATTAATATTATAAACAAATGTTTGAAGTAACGAGGCTTTTGAGATTTAGAAAAAGAAAAACTACAAGCACCTGTTGAAGAAAATGATGATAGATGGTAACATTTTTCTCAAGAATCTCCCTGCAGCTGTGCTTACATTCAGTTTTCCAAGCTCAGCCAAGGTCTACTCATATCTTTCATTACACCCGTAAGAGTTTTTACTTCCTCCTGTGTAACACAGCACCAGTCACAGATTTTATTTGAGAGAAAAATAGACTAACAATGAGTGAGAATCAATTTAACATCTGTGTCATCATACTTTTAGACAAGAGGTCATAGCAAGGTTTTTTGGTATATGTTATCTCAGTTTGAAAGTGACAGCAAGTACTCATGCTATCATGCTAAATAATAGATGTCAACTTACCACCAGCTTCTGATGGCAATTTATGTTACTGTTGCTACACAGCATTTCAAAACCTCAAGTATATATTTCATACGTTTTTCAAAGCACGAAGTGTTCAAAAGAAAAAATATCTTGTGACAACGTGTTTCAGGAGTAATAGTCTATGGAACAACTGAAAATTAGCTTTATTATTGGAATTTAATTATTGACTCATATTTTCAGGTGTAACAAGTAATTTTTATCTAAAAATGTATAAACAAGCTAAATACATAATCAACATAATCACAAAACCAAAAATCATACCTCAGTGATGATTCATATTGAAACTGATCTAAATCAAAGTATTTGAATTAGAATATGATTGAGAGCCACATAAAGCCATTTGTATAGAATAACATTACCTCAAGTATATTTCACTTTGCAGATAATTAATACTGTATAAATGTGAGAATGACTTGTGTGTATCAGCTTTTATATTTACATTTTTAAAAAATCTACATGTTTTTTTCTTAAATTCTTACAAAATTTATGCAGAATCATGATTCTCTGAATCCTCTCCATCCTTCTTACCCACATAAAGCCTAATTTTAATGATTCTTAATTGGAGTGACTTTTGTCAATATTGTATATTTATGATACATATATGATATGTTAAATACATATATTATACAATTACATTTTTATAATGACTGTGATATCAGGCCACAATAATAAGAGTGCACAGTGATCCACATTTCTATTTTTATTTCTAAAATCCTGGACTATAAAGCACCGTAGGAAGATAGCTGAGGAATGGCCTTTACCATGAGTGCATATAAGGGTTGCATTTGATTCTATTCGCTAAATAAAATGAGGAGTGGGTGAGAATGTCATTTAGTTCTAATTCTAAAGGTGAAATCAGATGTAGTGAAAATGATCTAGGAAGTTTTCTTAAATATCTCCTAAGTACTATCCAGTATGGTTTTGTGAATATCAACTTTTAAGTGACTTTACCCGTGTTCGAACTCTTAATTGGTCAGTGTTTTACTGTGTCTGTTTCTCTAGTATTTTTCGTAGAGGATGATAGTAACACAATAACATATCCACTGATTATCCACTTGAATAACATTTATCCTTTTGTCAGACTGTCAGGAAACTTAAACTCATTTAACACTTGTTGTCAGCTTTAACCAATCTAAATCTGGTTCAAGACTGATGGTTTTATTGCTGACTATTCTTTCAGTGGCTTGCTTTCTTTTTTTCCTTCTATTTCCCTCTTTTCTTTTCTGCTTTTCACCCTCCAGGCAAGAATAGTTGAATGCTATGAAGTTTAGGATTCCAGTTTTGGTTTTTTTGTTGTTGTTTTTTGGTGTTTTTTTTTTTTTTTTTTTTGCCTTTTTCTCTTCTTTTACTTCATTTAATTGTGCTTTTAAGTTTGGCCAATATACCACTTCTTTTGTATAATATTGACAGCATTAAAGCTGTGTTTGATTACAGTCCATGTATTTTCTTAATACGGACAGAAGAAATAAGGTACTACTGGGGAATACTTTGGTCCCATTAAGTTAAACTATTTCTGTACCACAAAGCCGTGAATATCAGATGATACGTTCTTGTGTTTTATCTTTTACTTTCAAAATTATCTCCTTATTTAGATTTAACAGAAAGAAAAGCAGGACGCTCCTTTTCAAAGTATGTGCATGTATTTCTTGAGCATCTTCAACATGCCAGTCACTGCGTTGGGTATTGAGGATGTAAATTAACATCAGAATTCCTTCTGAAACATGACTTCTCCCTCTTAGATCTATTCTTTCTTATTTACTTAAAATAGGTAGGGTATTATCTCCTTGTGTAAAAGGATTTAAAATAGTTGTTGCATGTATAAACTCTTTTTTCTGAATACTAATGTCAGCCTCCTAAGATTCATGTGCATGAAGCAGCTAAAAGGTCACAATAACATTCCCAGATTTCAGTGCCAGATGTGTCTGTATGGCAGATCATACAGACCTAAACTCATTCTAGCATCTGGTTAAACACATTCCATATCCGGTCTTAACCATGTGTAAATATAATTAAGAGCAAATGGGAAAATAATTTTCTTCCCCCCCTTTTTTTTGTTCCATTGACAGTGTAAATAAGTATTCTAAAGGCACAACTTTATAACTGAAATACTCAGATTAACTTTTTAATTCTAGGCAATTATCACATGGTTGAGAAGATAAGGCAATGCCTAGAATAGACTGCCTGCTACATGGGAATGTAAATAGAGGAATAGGGATTCAGAGAGGGAATCATCACTTCTGGTTGGAATGATCAAGGAAAACTTCATAGGGGAAATAGAAGCATGAGCCTCAGCAGAAAAAAGAGATTCAGTAGGTGGAGTTAGTGAAGAGTATATCTTAGTTGAATGAAGAGAGTGGGGTGGGGGGGATAGGGAAGAAGAATGTGAACAAAAGCAAAGAGCTGGGAAAAGGCAGAGTAATTGAAGGGAGCAATTAGTACAGGTGCTGTGGTGAGATTGATAATAGGTAACCTGGAAAGCCAGGTTAGGCTCAATGTGAGGAAACCTGGACTCTAAATTACAGACTTTGTACTGTATACAGTTGAATACAATGCAGTGACATGCTGAGAGTGATTTTTCAAGGAAGACTATGACAGAGTATGTAAATGTAGACTGTGGGAGATAGGAGAAGTCAAAATGAAATAGAAATAAAAGGTAGGTTCATTTTCAAAGGAAGACTTGATAGAAGCAGGGGCTACGTGTGGAGATGTGAGTCACAGGAAAGAAGTGATAGAAAACTACAGGTTGGGCATGGTGGCTTACACCTGTGATCCCAGAATTTTGGGAAGCTGAGGCAGGCAGATCACTTGAGCTCAAGAGTTTGAGACCAGCCTCGGCAACATGGTGAAAACTCGTCTCTACAAGAAATAAAATTGAAACCAGGAGGATGAGGCTGCAGTGAGCTGTGTTTCCACCACTGTACTCCAGCCTGGATGACAGAGTGAGACCCTGTCTCAAAAAAGAAAAAAAAAAATAAAGACTACAGTTTTGAATTTAGATAGCTAGGAGAATGGCAGTATAATTAAAGAAATTTAGGAACACAAGTAAAATATGAATACAATTTTGGATCTATTGCATTTGAAATGACAATAAGACTTCCAAGTGAAAAAGACTTTTGAATATGTGATACTGAATAAAGGTAATGATTTGTAACTGTTGGAGCAGATGAGATTCCCAAATGGTGAAATATGAAGACAGAAATGTAATTTTAAGGACAGAACTTTGAGGTCCTTAGTTAGGGGATGGGAGGTGAAAATAGAGCCAGGGAATAACAGAAATAAACTGTTCAAGGTGGACAATCACTGTAGGGCTTTCCATGTGGAGAATGTGCCTTGCTTTGTTTCTCGGACTTGTTCCTAAACTTAAGGGGAAGAATTCAGTCTTTTATCATCAAGTATGTTAGCTGTAGGTTTTTTATAGGTGCCCTTTAAAGGGCTGAAGAAGTGCCCTTCTATTGCTAGTTTACTGAGACATTCTGCAGTGAATGAATGTTATCAACTGGTTTTTTTCTGCATTTATTGGGTTCATCATATGGTTTTTCTTTTTTAGACTTTTGATGTGCTAAGTCGTATTGATTGATTTTCTAATGTTAAGACAATTCTGCACAATCATGCTGTATTATTCCTTTTTTATGTTGCTGGCTTCTATTTGCCAAGAAGTATTTTTATTTCTATATTTAAGGAAATACACAGCTAGGTCCATGAGTAATATGGTGTGTAATTTTTTTGGTAGTGTCATTAATTTTGGTGACAAAATAATGCTGGTATAAAAAAAAGCATTAGGAACCCGGCAGGTGGAGATTGCGGTAAACTGAGATCGTGCCAAGCTGAGATTATGCCATTGCACTCCAGCACTCCAGACTGGGCAACAAGAGTGAAACTCTGTCTCAAAAAAAAAAAAAAAAAAAAAAAAAAGAAAGAAAGAAAGTTAGGAAGTGTTCTGTCCTCTTTCATTTTCTAGAAGAATTTGTGAACAGTTGGTATTACCTCTTCCTTAAATATTTGGTAAAATTCCCAGTGAAAGCATCTTGGCCTAGAATTTTCTTAGGAAAGTCTTTACCCATGAGTAGATTATAGGGCTATTCAGAGTACCTCTGTTATTCTGAATGAGTTTGGCTGGTTTTTGTCTTGTCAGGACTTTGTTTCTCATCTAAAGTATCCAATTATTTGGCTTCAAGATAAGCATAATATTATTAACCTTTTAGTGTCTGTAGAATCTATTGTGATGTTTCATTGACATCTATTTTCTATTTATTCCATCTTCTCTATGTTTTTTTTCTCTTTTTCTGCTTTCTTTTAAAATCATTATTGTTATTTTTATTCCATGAAGTAGATATTTTTTAGGATAAAAAGAATGAAAATGGGAGCTCTCATATCTCATAACTGAAATTCTCTCAATAAACTGAGATGTGTAATCACAAGCTGAGGGTGGGGAAATGTCAGAATCTTGCATAGAGAAGGTTTAGAATATTTGTTTTGGGAGGTGTCTTCAGAAAATAGCAAGAGATTAACATGGATTGCCAGCCATTAGAAGGGCCCAGCTGAAGTAAACATGTTAAATAATAGTATTATTTGGATAACTAAGGTGTATTGTAATCAAATCTGAAGATCTGCCTCCAAAATAGGACCTCAAAGTTAGAAAAATGTGAAATTTTTTTTTTTTTTTTTGAGATGAAGTTTTGCTTTTGTCACCCAGGCTGGAGTGCAATGACGCAGACTTGGTTCACTGCAACCTCTGCCTCCCACATTCAAGCAATTCTCCTGCCTCAGCTCAGTCTCCTGTGTAGTTGTGATTACAGGCACCTGCCACCACATCCAGCTAGTTTTTGTATTTTTAGCAGAGACAGGGTTTCACCATGTTGGCCAGGCTGGTCTCAAACTCCTAACCTCAGGTGATCCAACCCCCTCGGCCTCTCAAATTGCTGGGATTACAGGCATGAGCCACTGCGTCCAGCCTGTGAGAAAAATTATAGTGGAATTGCCATGGTGGTTAGGTTAGTTCATATTTAAATTTTATTTAAAATAAGATCCAACCATATTTTCCTTCAGGAATGTTGAAGATATGAACTTCTTTCAGACAACTGCATTTTTCCAGGAGTTCAGAACTTTGAAATAATTGACAGCTGTCTTTTCTAAATATTAAGCACTCATTTGATTACACAGGGCAGATGGCGCAAGGGGTCATCAATATAAGTTGAGCAAAGTTTCTCTCATTTTCTAATAACTGAGTTATCTGAAAAGCCAGAAAAAGGTGGAATAGCTGGAAGGAGTTGCTATTGTTGAGTGGAAATAGAATGAGTGGAAAATTGGCAAACCAACTGGATATTTTGTGGAAATAATGGTTTTGGAAACATATTTGCAAGAGTCGGATAATTATTCTACTCTTTGAACTGATTACAGTTTGTATTGTATTGCAAAAACTGATGGCTTGGATCATGTAATGAAGTATGAGTTCAGTAAAAAGGCACAGTTAACTAATCAAAATTTCTCGTTGTCTACAGACATTGTTATTTCATTTACATATTGAAAATCTATGTGATGAAAAATGGGAAAATCACAGATTCACAGGAGTATTTCATTTAAATTGCTTTCACAATTGCAACCCAGTTCTCAAAATAAGAATTTTGACAAACCTCAACTTTGGCAGAAGAAAAGTAACATTTTATGTGAAAATCTGACATAGCTAATTTCTGGAGACAGAAAAAATAAACAAAAATAAATGTACCCATCCTATGCCAGCACTGTAGATGAGTGAAAAAGGATCCAGACTCTGAGGCCAGAGTGCCAGGGTTTGAATCCTGCCTTTCCATTTACCAGCTGTAAATCCTGGGCAAGTCACTTAGCCTCTTTGTTCTTTGATATCTTCATCTGTAAAATAGAAAAATAGTTTTATCTAATAGATTTGATTTGAAGATTAGTTTAGTTAATACATGTAACAGGTGTAAACAGGCCCTGGTGCATATAAGAAGCTGTAGTTATTGTTAACATTGTGAAGAAAGGTGAGTTAGACTCTGCATTGCCAATAATTTGGGATTTTAAGATACTAAAGAAAATCTAGATGTGGTACCCTGGATGGGAAATACATGCACACTTGATAATTACCGTACAAAGGTGCTAGGAATAAAAATGCCAAATGCCATCTATTTGAGTATGACTTTTATAGACAATGTGAGGTTTTGTCTTGTATATTGCATTTTCTCAGTCAAACATAGCAATCAGTTCTTCAAATACAATTTTACTGTTAGTAAAAGTAATTATAATTATGTTTCAGCATGTATATTCTAAATCAACTGTACAACTTCTCAAAAATAAAATATCATTAGGTACTGAAAAACAGAAAGGCTGTCATTAAGGCAAATTTTGTGTCTTTTATAAGTGACAAAAATTAATACTGTGATTTTGATGACTCAACAGAGTAGGCGAATGGTAAAAGTCATAAGAAGATATTTTGGGGATAAAACCAAACTATGGTGCAAAGGAGAAAATATGTATCGAATGGGCGCTAGCCATGTAGGCAGTTATGCCTCTGCCCATGCTATCTCATTTGTTTATTTTTCAAAATCTATAAAATAGGTATATATTATCCCCATTTTAGAAATGTTAAAACTAAAGCTTTCAGAGTTTTACTTCAACAATTCTTCAAGGCTGTTTAAGAGTACAGCTGGGAGTCACATCCTAGTCATTTTCTTCCAAATCCCATGTTCTCTCCGCTGCACTGGTCTGCCTCCCAGAAGTGATAGGTACACTGGCCGGGTGCGGTGGCTCACACCGGTAATCCCAGCACTTTGGGAGGCTGAGATGGGTGGATCACGAGGTCAGGAGATTGAGACCATTCTGGCTAACACGGTGAAACCCTGTCTCTATTAAAAATATTTAAAAATTAGCCAGGCGTGGTGGCGGGCGCCTGTGGCCCCAGCTACTCGGGAGAATGACGTGAACCCGGGAGGTGGAGGTTGTAGTGAGCAGAGGTCGCGCCACTGCACTCCAACCTGGGTGACAGAGCCAGACTCCGTCTCAAAAAGAAGTGATAGGTACACCGTTGAAGAAGTTTAGTACGCAAATTATGGCTACTCCCCCAAAACAAAGCTTCCCTAGTTTTTCGATATCGTGTAATTCAACTAGTTTTGTTTCTTTGCATATTTCCCATTGCATTTTATTAAGAATATGCCATTAACAGTCATATTGAAACAACCTATAATCCGCACTTGCCCACATCTCTTTGCTCTTGTGAACGGTGAAGTGGGGCTCCACCAGGAGTTGTAATGGAAAGAGTGATGACCTTAGGGCCGATTCTGGCTTTGCTGCTAACTAGCTGTTAAAACTTTTTTTGTATACATGCTAACTTTGCGGTAAGACATTTCATAGTGCTATAGTCCCTCTTTTAATTTTTACAAGGAAGGAAAGGCACACGATAGTATCAAATGTTCATTCATTCCATCTCTTGATGCTCTATGATATTATCAATCTACACTATGCTTTCCTGAAAGGTCAGAAGTTCAAAGATGGACTAGTTTCCCAGGGACCTGATTCCCCAATTGGAGTACTCCAGCCCCTTGGAAATTCCCGGGATTTATAAAATAACTCTAGATAACAAAACTTTGTTTATAAAGGTCCTATAAATTCTTTTCTGTCTGTATTTAGGTATCCTGATTTTTCTTTTCCATATTTTCCACAGGATTATTTTACAAATGCAAATAGAGAGTTGAAAAAAGATACTCAGCAAGATTACCGTCTAGAATATGCCATGGAAAATAGCACACACACAATAATTGAATTTACCAGAGAGCTGCATACATGTGACATAAATGACAAGAGTATAACGGTAAGGCATCTATGAGTGAATGCATGCATGAAAAAATTGTATATTTACACTTGTGAAGCACTTTAAAGAATAAGAGAAATAAGTCATATAGTCTTTTTTGTAATATTTTTGAAATCTTTTTTGTTTTTTTTTTAGTTTTTTCTTTTTTACTTTTTTTTAGAAGCCAAAAATGTATGACTATAAATTTCAATAAAATCCATTTTTTGTGTGAGTTTAACATTCTGAAGATCCCTTTAAAATTTGTATGATTTAGCTATAAATACATTTTGGTTTCTTCTCCATAAAGTTTGAAAATACACAACAGATAAATGTTTGAAGAAATGCATTACACAAGAAAGAATTATGAATCTGAATATTAGGATATAATTCATCTGATTTGTAATGGACTCATCTTTGTAAATTTCTAAAATCAAGATGAATAGGTGACTGATTATAATTGCCCACTGGCACATTAAATGAGATTTCTTATTTTCAGACTTCATGCAAAAATTAATATCTTTATGTGCATTCAAATTAAATATTTAGAAGATATGTAATACTTCAGAAATGTCCATGAATTGCTTGGATTAATTTTATTTTGTATAGACCAATACAATTACCTTTTTTTGTAGATTAAAGCTTCAAAAATGGGAATGTAAAAAGTATGAAGCAGTTCTGATTAACATTCAGCATAAAGAGTAAACAAGGCAGAAAAAATGCATGCAAAGAGAGGGATTACTTTTTATGCAATATACAGTGCAATTATACTTTAATTGGAATAATAATTATAGTCATTTGACTTATTAAGAAAGAATATAGCAAAGAGAACGTTTAAAATAAATAGCTTTTGCTTTATTATTTATTTTCAAAGTTCTTATTACAAAGATCTGGCAAAAACACCTTTATCTGTGGGAAGATTGAACAATTTCTTTACACCCCTCAAACCCTCCCTACCCCATAGCCCTTTGGGCAGTCTCTCTTGGTTGCTCAATGGAAACCAATTTCATCTGACAGTACTTTCCGTAGTTGCGGTAAACCAGTCCCTAGGAAATTCCCCGGATTCATAAAATGACTATAGACTAACGGTAGTGTAATTAAAAAATCCAGAATTAGAAATCCTTCTATATTTATACTTTCTGTAAATTTATATGTATGACTAGGCTAGTGCTTAGGAAAACATCTACTGTAAAAGGAAAAGTCTTAGGTAATTTTAATTTTTATTGTATTAATTTATTTTTCCCTAAAATATTCCATGGCATTTAATTTTCCAAAGTCTCTGCTGCTGAACAAGAATATTTGTTTAGAAGCTACCAGTTGCAAGTTTAAAGTTTTGGCATGACAATGATTTATTGTTGTCATATACTTAAAAGTGTAATTACTGAGTCAATTGTCCTTCAGTATGTTTTGGAACACATAATCTTGCATGCTGAGAGATGATTCCTTCCAAAAAGTGACTCATATATTTGGATCCTTAATGAATTAGTCAAATTTGTGCAATTAATATTAGAGACCATGTTGAGAACTCCAAATGTCATTGTTGTCTTTTCTTCACTTCTATATCTTGTTTAACAATAGAGTTGTTTAAACTCAACTCAGTGGTAAAGAAAGTGCTCTCATGAGACCTAACCATGCCCATGTCTGATCCCCAGGATAGCACTGTGAGAGTGATCTGGGCCTACCACCATGAAGATGCAGGAGAAGCTGGTCCCAAGTACCATGACTCCAATAGGGGCACCAAGAGTTTGCGGTTATTGAATCCTGAGAAAACCAGTGTGCTGTCTGCAGCCTTACAGTACTTTGATCTGGTAAATCAGGACGTAAGTGTTTTCAGGTTTTATGATTATAGGGATAGGCTTATTCAAAGTGTATATGAACATTTTTGCTTACATTATTGTATTCAGGCACATGTTAAGAGAAGGTGACTTTGTGTCTTCCTCCCCTTTTTATTAAGACAGGTCCCCATCCCAAACAAAGATACAACATATTGGTGCCAAATGTTTAAGATTCCTGTGTTCCAAGAAAAGCATCATGTAATAAAGGTATGTGACTCATTCATAGGCTAAAACTAATTTGCATGAATGGAAGAAGAAACTGATGTTGTTAATATAATGAAAACAGTACAAAATATAGAAACGTTTTTCAATTATTTGAAAGCTTTTTAGAGAAAAAAGAGCTGGCTTGGCTCACCTGCATACTGTTTCAAGAGTCTGAAAGCTTGGATTATAGCTAATATTTTGGTTATTTCCTAATTTTACATGTCAAAGGTACAAGTTTTGGTATGCACGTGAACACTGCTAATTATTATTTTAGGCAACATTTCTACAACTGGAATTACTGGAATTGCAATTTAAAGTAGCATGTTTACATATTGATAACTTATACCCATAAAGCTTACGTTCCTCACCAATAATGTTTGAGAACATCTGCTTCATTGAAAACACTGGATACTGTCATCAAAGAACAGTTATAATATTTTTTTGAAAATAGAAGAAAGAAAATTAGTGAATTTCTACAGAAATAAAAAAATACAGAATTGGGTAGTAGATAAACCCAATTTGCCTGTGCCATACAATTATTTTCCACCCTTCTGGAACAGGCCTCCCAGAACTTTTGCATCTACTTAGTGAATGAACAAATATTTTTTAAAAGTTACAAGTCCTTGGCTTTGTGCTAGTAATTGCTGACAGTTCCACAGAGGCCAAAGGTATGACGCATGCTCTCAAAGAACTTACAGTGAATGGGGAGACATGGCCAAGACACAAGAAAGAATAAGATAGAATTAAATAGTGCATACGGAACACTGTAAACATTCAGAAGGCCAGACATTGCTCCCTTTCTGTCAGTCCCCAGACTATGTAATGAAGCGGTGTGGATAAGGAATGAATTGCCAGACTCTGGAATCTAGAGGGAAATACATGGGTTTGAAAATCGTAAGTCCACCCTTTAATTAAACTATGTGCTCTCAGGTAAGTCACTCTGGGGTAATGCTGTAGCCTTAGGTTTTCTCATCTGTAAAAGGTGGACAGTCATAACACTTTTCCTATCAACTTCAAGACATTTTAGCAGAGATAGAAACACTGAGCACATTTGATAAGTTTATTTGTGGCTTAAATTTGTTAATTTCTAATATATTTCCCTAGTTTCCTTTTGTTTACAAATATTTTTGTTTACAGTTCTGCCTTTAGTTTACAAAATGATTCATAACTACATACAGAGGCAAAGGGGCTGGCTTTAGGGAATGTTATTGAGTTAATAGGTAGTCCTAAATATTTATAGGATATTTTTGCAAACAGGAGACTTACCAACAGTGTGACTGCAGGTGAATCATTTACCTCTGTGCAATAAGTTATTTTCTACCTTGTGTATGGAAAAGGGGAATGCAAATTCTAATTTTGTGTAATTAATACCATGCCTAAGTCCTTCCCTTGTACCAATGAGAAGTCTTTCTCAGGAAAGAGAATATTTCATTTGTATATACTGTATGTCATTTGCAGTAAATTTAATTGGAACCTGGCTTAAGAGACAAATGTAAAGCTGTAGATTCAGAAATAAAAACAAGTATTTCAAACAATTGGTCCTTTATCCACTTTTTGGCAAACATTAATTGTAAATTTCTTAACCACTTACTGTTAATGCATTTTTATTCTTGCCATTGTTAATGCTAATAATTGAGTTGAATGATATAAATTAATTATGTATGTTTCAGAGAGGTCAGTGTATGTTTCAACCCTCTATGTAGGATATTTGCTTGGTACCTCATCTTTCTTCGCTAACTTTCCTGTGTGAAGCATATCAAATAATACTGAGATAAACTTTCCTATAAGAAGCATATCAAGTAATTCTCAGGTACACGAACTTATAATTAAGTACTTTTGGGAACACATAGCTGTCTTTAGTAGATATTTGTATCAACATGAAAGGCATTGGAGCATTTTTTGCAATGTTTGGAGGTCTTCTAGACAACAAAAATTCTTTACCTTGAACAAGAGGGGATTTGAGGGAAGGACAGTAGGTCACAAGGGAGTGCCCATACAAACTTTTGTTGTTACAGGGGACGAGGTTTGGTGGCTAGAATTTAAAATCCTATTATTATGTGAGAATACTACTTATGGTATAGATTCCTTATCTTGCTAAACCTTAAAATATTTAAAAGTTTATTAAGTATTAGGAAACATTTTCCTTGAAAATGAACTCAAATAGGATATTATTCAAAAAACAAAGAGAGCTCTACCGAAAAAATTAATTCAAAATATTTAGTAATATGTAAGTGGTTTTAAGGCAGCCTTTCAAAACCAGTTTTCATTTGCAACTTATTCAAGGTTTCAACAAAATTCTAATGATGTAGAACTCATAAATCTAGGAATTGCCTTAAGTTGTCTGATTTCCATGCTCTTTTTTCTAGTAGAGATAATTTCTAATAATTTAAGAAAAGTATATATTGTTTTCATAAAATCAAAGATTCCTATGTTTTGAAAAGCCATCAGTTAAGGGCTTCTCCTTATTCTTTATTTTAAGTTCCATAAATCACTGTATCAAAAAGCCTCAGTCCTTTTCTGCTGCAAACAAAAGGTACTTTCACAGAAATAAGAAGATTGATTTTATATCGTATTGTGTGGTGTGTCATTTGCAGTGAGTTGTAAGAATATCGATTACAGTTGAATTGTGAGAAATCAGTTTCATTTTCTTGTGTCTAATTCACACAAAGAATTCGTTTGTATTTGCAGTTTAAATGTTGATAGTGCCTAGACCAACTTACCTGCGCTTCCAGGGGTTAAGTTGCCCATGATCAACTGTGATCTGAAAATATTAAATGGAAGATTCCAGAAATAAACAATTCATACATTTTAAGTTGCATGCCATTTTGAGTAGCTTGATGAAATCTTGCACTGTCCTGCTTCATTCCAGCTGGGACGTGAATCATTCCTTTGTCCAGTATGTTCACACTGGAAACGCTGCCCATCCTTTAGTCACTTAGTAGCCATCTCAGTTATTAGACTTACTGTTGCAGTTATCAGATTGTCATGGTATCGGAGTTCTTGTGTTGAAGTCACCCTGATTTTCCTTAACAATGGACCCCAAAAACACAAGAGTAGTGATGCTAGCTAGCAATTCAGATATGCCCAAGAGAAGCCATCAAGTGCTTCTTTAAGTGAAAAGGAGAAAGCTCTCAACTTAAAGAAAGAAAATGATAAGGTTACTAAGACCTATGCTAAGAATGAATCTTCTCTCTGTGAAATTGTGAAGAAGGAAAAAGAGACTCATGCCAGTTTTGCTGTCTCACTTCAGACTGCAAAAGCTATGGCTACAGTGCATGATAAGTGTTTGTTGAAATGGAAAAGGCATTAAATTTATGGGTAGAAGACATGAACAGAAACGTGTTCCGATTGACGACAGCGTGCTGCGCTAGAAAGCATTGAGCCTATACAAAGACTTCAACAAGGGATCGCCTGAAATGAGTGACACCAAGTCATTTACTGCAAGTGAGGAATAGTTGCAGAGATTCAGGAATATAAATTCTGGTCAGTAGTAGCCTAATACTATGTCACAATGCCTATGTTATTCATCACACTTCATCTTATTATGTAGGTATTGTATCATCTCGCATCACAGAGAAGGTGTACTCACCTTCCAGGTGAGTACAGTATGAGAAGATATTTTGAGAGAGACACCACATTCACATAACTTTAATTACATCATATTGTTATAATTGTTCTGCTTTATTATTAGTTATTGTTGTCAAGCTCTTACAATAAAGTATTAGAAATCTCCTAATTTATAAATTGAGCTTTAATGCAGGTATAGGAAGAAGCATAGTATGTATAGAGTTTGTAGTTTCTGCCATCCACTGGGGGTTCTGCAATGTTTTCCCCTCAGAGGAAGGAAGACTACTGCATACATTTTATACTTATGGTAACTATAAGACTAAGCAAAGAAAATACATCAGTAGTTTGATAAGAATCACTAAATTTAAAAATATTTGTTACATTTAAAATTTAAATTTTAACCACGTAAAAATTATTTGCTTCTAAAATTATAAAATAAGGTAAATAATCTCTAAAAATACTAAAATATAAAATAAACATAAATGATTTTATCTCTAGAAAAGATAGGATTATAATAAAATTATTGGCTGTTGCAACTCATTTGTGATCTCAATTTATTGATTTGTATTTTGAGTCTTGAAAAAAATGTTTAAAATTGTGGCTTGAAAATGTGGGTATTATCAGATGACAGCATATCACATTGCAGGTGAATATGGAAATTGTAGAAAAGAATATTCTTGGTAATTTATATTTAAACTGTACTTCTCATGTGAGATCATCTCTGTGTCAGGTACATGAGACCACTCTGCAGCCCACCTCTCCATATTTCAGCATGACTCTTTTTAAGCTTTATTTTAGATGTGACTTTACCGTAAATTTAAAATTTTTTAAAGAAGGTTGACTCTACCACTCTCTTTAGTCAACAGTAATGGCATTGTCATGGCTGTTAGTCATGGTCGGATATAGTTTGCTAGAGATGGGGGTTATTGAACTGGTTTAACACACTGCTTTTTTTGAGGGGCTTTTATTGTCAGGGAATTCTCATAGATGAACTACACTCCTAATCTATCTGTTTAAATGTGATGTGGCTCATTCCATTTAATAGAAAACTTGCTGATGGCCTATTATGGCAAAGAGGAGAAAAAAGAAAAACAGTCAGCCAAAATCATTATCCCTTAGTCCTCTCTCCTTAAACGACTAGCTCCTTAACAGGGAGGCAGTACACCTCATGCTACAGTAGGTGGGTTCCATGACTGGATGGATAATTCAGGTCTGAATTCCTGTTTTCCATTTATTAGCCATGTAATTTACAGAAAAGTTGTTAGCCACCCACAGCTCAGTATTTTCACTTAAATGCAAGTGGTACCTCCTAATGGAATTGCTTACATTAAGGATCAAACAGGAGTTGTTGTTTTTTAAGCACTTAGCACAGTATCTGACACTTAGAAAACTATTAATAAACTCAACTATTATGATCAGGCAACTATTCATTTTCAATGTGGCTCCCTGTATGACTTTTCATTGAAAACTACCATTTAGTGAGAAGGCCCAGAAAAGGATGCAGCATCAAGCTAAAAGGTTGACCATTGCTGAGTTTTAAGAGAGGATTATACTTACTAGTTATGTGACCTCAGGCAAATTAATTTACCTCTGTCTGCCTCAGCTTCCTCCTCTGGAAATTGGCGATAATAATAGTTCTTACCTAATAAGATTGCTATGAGTATTAAGTGAATCAAATGAGTTTAATATTTGTAAAGTGTTTATAACAGTACTGGGAACATAGTTTCTATTAAACAAAGTAAGTAAATTCAGTAAAATTTTGTAGATCACTAGCAACACACAATTGCTAATCTGTTGATCATCTTGTTGGGTTTCTGGATCACAGAGGAATCCTAAACAAGTCAATCCTTTCTAGGCAGTCAGAGTTCCAAAGAAAACCTAGCTTGTCCATCACTTCATTTAGGGAGGTCACCTAGAAAATCTTCAGCTTTGGAGAAATGTGAAGTTGAGGTAAAACGCTGTCATCATCCTCTTCATCATCAATTGCTACAGGAAGAGAAATGCTATGCTTTATTACTTGATACTGATCAGAACATCTCTTTTTTTCCATGAAACATCCATGCTTCTGTTCTCTTCGATTGGTTGCATTCATAAATCTCAATGATTTCATTTGAGGAGTGTTTCCCAGAACATGAAAATTTAAGAATAATTGACATTGAACAGCCATGTAATGTCCTTGAAGCCAGATTACTGTAGAGCCATGAAATAGCCCCTCGAAAATTGATTTTCCTATAGTAGGCACATAACATGAACATTAGGCTTAATACAACATGTTAAATGGACGTTGCTGCCCGTTTTTCTACTGAGTTCACTTAAAAAGACACAGTCAAATGGAAAACCTTATCATTAACACATTTCTGAAATGTTAAATGCGATAGAGGGTTTCTATTTTCTGAGAATGTGTACATCTTTGGGGTTAAATTTAGTAAACTGTGGGAATTTGAGCATTCTCAATGTCAAACTACATGCTTTTATGGCTGTCAGAATTAGCTCTTCTCTGACAGTATATCTCTTTCCTTCTTTCCTGAAATAATGTTTCAAGACATATTTTAATTGATGCAGTTTATCCCGCTGATGGAAGCAGCATTTTGGTTTGTTATCAGCCTGCATTTGCACAGACTGCCCCGTCTGGTTCTCACTGTTTTTTCATGTGTTCACCTTCTGTTTCACTTTTTCATATGGAAGACTAGGTGTTTACTGTTGACTACTGACTTAATGGTTATTTGTGTTTTTAACCCATATCCATTCCAACTCTAGAATTTTTTCTTTTTACTTAGTGATGTTTCCTTTTTGTCCTTTCTTATTTAACTCTATTTATTTTCTACAGGCAAATTTTTGGATTTTTAGCTAGATTCATGTTGAAAGAAATTAACTTTCATAATCTATCTTACATGAAAATACTTCCCATTTCTTTTAAATGTTTTGCAACACTTTATTTGGTTATGAAATTATTAACACCAATGGATTACCCCTACATCTCTGGGTTTTGTCATCAATTGACAAAATAGATAATTCTTGATCATCTAGAGAAAAAGTTATGCCATAAAATCAAAAGAATATTTTCCTTTAAGAATTTGTGGTACAGTGTTTATGGATGCCAAAAATTGTTCCTCATTTCTAAATGTATCTTAAGTTTTACTATTTTTTATCTACTAGACAAGAGACGAAAATACTGGAGCATTTACTGTGGCTGAAACTATAACTTTGTACAGAAAAAAAGTTGGTAGGAACACTTCCCCTAAAAGTAATGATTTGACTCAAATTAGTGCATTTGAAAGACTGCTGACTCAATGTTGTAGAAAGTTCATTCAAGATCCTCTTGAGTTACATCTACTTCACGGAAACACTGGAGATCGTCTAGCTACATGGGTGTTCTTATTAGTCACTTGAGAGTACAAGGTAATTAAATTTGCTTTGAAAGCATGTCTTTTCATGGAAGTGATTTATTGCTAACTCTGTCACTAATTAGCTTTCTGACCCTAGAGAAAGTACTTAACCTTGCCTGGTCCTCAAATTCCTTGTCTGTAAGATAAAGGGATTGGACCAGATGACCTCAATAGGCTCTTTCTACTTCTAAATATCTGTGATTTGATGAAAACAAAAAGAGAAGTCTGCGCTGGGGTTTGGCTGCTGCCCTGTGGTCTGAGTTCCTGACATGCATGCTTTTCAGTCACGGGGCACGCTGAGGTGAAAATACTGAGTACGCCACTGCCTCTCTTGAAGTTAAAAAGGCCCCTTTCTTTAGCACCTCGAGCATGGACTTGGAGCATAAGTTTTGAGGCATCTTAGTCCTTTCTAGAGCACGCCAAAGTGCCCCAGAATCCCCAGGAGAATCCAGAATGTCTAGAGACATGTGTGGCTGCTTGGTCTCTTGACAGAAATACTTGATTTTTTGAAAAGAGGCTCATAGACTTTATTATTTCTGGGCTATACAACACTCACTTTTTGATCTCTAAATTCCCACGCACTTAACTAAACTTGTTACTGATATTATTTAATGGCTATTAAGTTTTGGTAACAGCTGGTTCTAAACACAGAAAGGCTGCAAATGTAAGGTATTCACAACAAATCAAATTCTGAAACCACAAATCTTTATAATATCCATATTATCTAGTGGTTGTACCACGGCCTACTGGGTCAGACCAACTGGTTTGAATCTTGGCTCCTCAGCCTACTAGTGTGGAATCCATGGCAATCAATTTAACTTCCTTGAGCCTTAGGTTCCATCTGTACATAGGGCTAATAACAGTATTTGCCTCGTATGTTAGCTGTCATCAAATGAAGGCAGTATCTGTAGAGTGCTTATATGTTTGGCAATGTATTAGATAGCTCAATAAGTACTGGCTATATTCTCAATTTGCTTCAGTTTTCAGATACCTCTAGATAATGTCATTTTAAAATAAAGATAAAAATTAGGAGTGCCAGGGTGAGCTAGACTTTACTGAGATAAGTTGGTGCAATGTACAAGAATTGGTTCTGGAGGTAGGTAGCAGTTGTGTTCAAACTCTCTTTCTCATTCACTCGATAACCTTGGGAAGACTAAATGCTCATAGCTTGCATCTTGACTTGCAAAGTAAGGAAAATAATTTTCAGCAAAAATGAAATGAAAACAAGTGAAAACACCTGTTGCATAATAGGCTCGTTATTGCTTGTTTTCTTCCCTTGCAGGGGATTATAGAGATGAACAACAAAAACTTCATCTAGTGTTTTCTCATTCTTGGAGTCAGGGCTGCACTGAAACAATGGTAGGCAGTAAGTCTCTGTTTTATTTTGAAGAAAAGATTCCCTGGGAATTAGATTTCATAGCTTGCTTCCATTACTCTAACCCAAATGAAATTTAAGCTAATTTCCTCCTGTTCTTGTCTAAGTAAGGATAAAAACCAACTGGTGACTATCCTCTGGGAAATAATCTTTCACATTCTTAAGTCACCCATTAGTCTTCCATTCCATGGCCTTAAAATAATGCCATTTCAACCTACATGAAACCATTTTTTTTTATTTTTTAGTTTTTCTTCTACCACCCAAGTCTACTCCAACCTTGTATATCTTTTTCAGGTAGTACAAAAGTTTAGATGACAAAATTGAAAAGCACTAGCACATTTCTTGGTAATCATTCTTTATAAAAATTAGTAAATAATTTAACAGTACTTTATTGAAACAATACTAAGATGTTTATGTTGAATTCTAGATGTCGATAACACAATGGGATTAAGAGGTGTGGTAACATTAAATTATGAATGACTTTTACTTACATACAAGGAACTATGTAGGTAAAATACTTTCTTGGTTTTTTTGATATTTTAAATACATTATCTCACTAGGTTTTCACAGCCTCCCACAAAGTACGTTGAATAACCACCACTTGCCATATGAACACACTGAGACATAGCAAGCTTATGTAGCTTGCTCAACATTACACAAATTAGGTGAAGTACAGCCAAGATTTGAACGCAGATCTTCTGAGCAATACTAATGGGGCTTTCTCCATACAATTTTGCTAGCCTTCTACTTCTAAATATCTATTCAGGCCTTATGATTTTTTTCAAGATCCATACGTTACAATGAAAAATAATTTGTGTAGAAGATGTCTGATAGCTTATATCCAGCCATGAGTTCTTTTAAGTGCACTTGTCAGAACCTGAGCTACTTTTTATTTTTTGATAGCTCTATTGAGGTATAACAGATATACAAAGAGCTGCACAGTTTTAGTTTGTACAATTTGATGAGCTTGGACATATGCAAACACTTATAGTGACATCACCACCCAATG
Organism: Papio anubis; assembly: GCF_008728515.1. Lineage (NCBI taxonomy): Eukaryota > Metazoa > Chordata > Mammalia > Primates > Cercopithecidae > Papio > Papio anubis. The sequence goes on from NC_044981.1 coordinate 130,483,100, forward strand.
TAATAGATGTATTCATCACCTCCCTTGTTTCCTAGTCTCTCTCTCTCTTTTTTTTTTTTTTTTTTGTGGTAAGAACATTTGACATGAGATGAGATCTACGCTCAACAAATTTGGAAGTGCACAATACTATATTGTGCTGGACTACTTTTGAGTCCTACAGAATTAATGCATAGACACAGGACTGTGTGAGCAGACCCCACCAGAATCTTCCAGAGACATCAGTCCAGAGATCCTGGAACCTGACTTAGATCTAGTCACCTATGAGTACACAGAGGCTGGGTGATTTCACTCTTGGGGGTTACAAATGCTCATTAAGAATGGATGACACATACGAAGTTTCATTTGTGATTTAGGAAGTCGTTTAAGTAAGATTAGAGTTAAGATGATTAGGCTAAAGATTATGCATATGGCTGCAAAAAGGCTTCATGTTAAATCTTGGAGATGATATAAGGGAGAAAGGAATTGGAAATAATTTCAGTGGAAAGAAGTTAATGAGCCTGCTAATCTTATTGGACACATCTTGTAGCATAAAGATTGCTGGAAGTAAGCCAGAAGCTTTCTGTTTAAGCCAAGCTAAGATGTTTTTGGAGTTAAGTGAAAATAATGGTAATGGACTGTTTGATTCCCCTTTGCTATAACGATCTGTAAAAAGCTACTCGTGAGAAGAAATACTAACATTTTTCACTTGGCAGTTAAATTTATGACAAAATGCCTAAAGTGCTCTAAAACACGAAGAGATATATGTTGTTGGGGAGAAAACTAGAAGTGTTGGCATCTCAGAAAAGACCTAAGAACCAGGCTGACAGTCTGGGTTCTAATCTTACCTTAACCTTTGGTCAGCTGAAAATTAATGTGACTGCACCACAGTGCCTCTCAAGAGACCAAATTCATGTTTAAAACACAACTCAAAGACTAGAAATCTGTATAACTGAGAAGTTGTTCTAAGTGATCTTTAACCCTTAAAATTCTATGACTTCTTTCATTGTATTATTGGAATTGACAAAGTTGGAAATTTATAGAATAAATGTATAAATATATATGAATAAAATTATAATAAAAGATTTTCTTAAAATGGTGAAAGGAATTCAGATCATTTTTGTGTGTTGCCATAGGATATAACAGGTCAATTTTATTTTTATGTTTTCTATTTTCAATGTAAACAATTGTATACTTATCAAAACAGGAAGATGTCTATTGCCCTATGATACAACAATGAAATTTTTAATAGTTTTTATAAACGGAGCTTTTAGTGATTAGCACGAAAAATTATATGTAGAAACTCACTTTTGATAAGTGATATTTTGTATTCAAGTTTATAAAACTCATAAATCAGAGAATACTTTTTCACACCTTTACTGAGGTATCAATACCTTCTTTAAGGTATCAAGACTGTCTTTGGGTCATTTAACATGAATGTGTTTGTGCATCAAAAATTCAGATTATGTATCAGCTTAATAGTGTATCTATTTTATGAAGAAAAATACTACACTAACATATCAAAGATGTTATGGTTGAGGTTTGCTTCATTGAGCCATTATTGTATTTTTCTTGATTCACAACCTAGGGTGCATGTTAGAATCAGAATCTTTAGGGATGGAGTCCAGGCTTTTGTGATGATAGTGGTTGTTGCTGTTTTTTGGGAAAAGTTCCCCAAGTGACTCTGATATAAACCCTTTGTTTGAAAATAACTGTTTAATGTATATTAAAATTTCCCAGGAGATTGCATTTGTCAAGTTACATTTTATAGCACCTAGTAAAATGCCCCTCATATTAAGTAGCACTAATACATCTTATTATAGTAATAAACTATTTTATTAGACAAATATGGTAAAAAGTGAACACACATTCAATGTCTACCAAAATATACTATGTTAGCTGCAGGCACATGAAGAAGAGTTAAGCAGTTTATGGTTTTGAGATAGTTTATTCCTTGATGCATTGCTTGCTATTTTTTGGTGAAAATGGAGAGGCAAAAACCCCAGCTGTTTCCTGGAACCACAGCTGAGTTTTATGATAAAATTTGAACTAATTCAGATAGAAGGGATAATTTCTTCTGTGAAAGAAAAAAGATTTATGTTCTAGTGAAATATATACGTGGAAGTTAATGCTATACATTCATGTTTATAATGTAATTGGTCCATTTTAGGAACCATACACTGAAAACCACCTCACTGACTTTAAAATGCATCCTATTACCAATAAGGAGAGATCTTTGCACCACTGAAATCTCAATGAATTGCTCTGTGTGGAATTTTAAAATTTAAGTGAAGGCAAGAGCATGTAAATAACTGTTAATAATGCTCCCATAGCCTCTCGGTCTTTAGCTTGTCCTGAGGAAATGTTGAACATATAGGAGAGACACTTTGGTTTATGGTATGTTTCAGAACTCAGATGTGTACTCGATATGCCCACCATCTATCTTAATCAGCTGGAAACATCCCTTCACACTATATCTGCAAATCATGAAGAAGAATCAAAGAGTATCTAGTGAGTGTCTGCTTTGGACAGCGTTCAGTGCTATGTCTTGTATATAGAGCAATATAACACGTAGTTTTTCACCCCAAAGACCTCACAGTCTGGATGGCAGGAAGAGATGTACACATAAATAATAGAGAGCCCCCAAGGCTGCCGAATGAACGTTCGTGTCAAGCTGTGTGATAGTGGCAGTAAAGGGCAAGAAGAAAGGAGAAAGCCATGATTGTCTGAGCACAGTCCCATGCCATATGGAAAGAATAATTTGGGGAAAGCACAGAGGAGATAAATTTTAGGTAGGGGGAAGTAGTGATGTGGTGAGGATGAGTGCAGAGGCATAAACAGAGGCAACCTCTGTTTTATGTGCTTAAGCATCAAAATAAAATTGGATGTTAAGAACCAACATTTATTGAGAGCACTGTACATTTTGTGGATTGTCAGTCCTCACAAACAACCTATGATGTAGGCAGTGTTACTATCCTCATTTTACAGATGAGGAAATTGAAGCCCAGAGAGGTTAAGTAATTTGCCCATTGCAAATGTTCTCCTTTAGGATTCCTTTCCCTGGGGAATATGATCTATCTAAAAAGAAAAGAGATATAAACACTTTGGCTGGTTTAGCCTCCAACATGACTGTTAGGTCTACAGAAAACAGCATTCATTGACTAAAAAAAAAGGACCCTGACTTCAACATTAACATTCTGAAGTATTACACATTGGTCTCTGAGGAAGTTGCACTTGGTCCCACATGTGGCAAAGAATACTTGATACGACCAACATCTGCCCATACTAAAACCAGCTAACAGCTGCTGGCTAAATTTTAAACCCATAGTCTAATACATCAAATTAGAATGCAGAATCCCTGCAGTTACTTGTTGTCAGGATAAATGGATTTTTTGATCAGAGAATGCCTTAACCATACCAAAGTCTCCAGTGTGTAATACTGATGGGGGAATTGAAGTCTGAGGCCTTTAATACCTAAATAGGGTCACTGATTTTATCTTGAATGTTACTCTTGTGTGGCTTTAAAAAATTTATTTATTGTTAAAACTCTGGCAATTTGTATCATATTCTCTAAAACAGAATTAAAGCCAACCTCTTAATTCCACACATATGCAAGTAACCATTTAGTTCTTTAAAGTGAAGCTAGGCGGGTGCAGTGGCTCTCACCTGTCATCCCAGCATCTTGGGAGGGGAATTCGAGACCACCCTGGGCAATAGAGGGAGTTCTTGTCTCTACAGAAAAATTTAAAACTTAAAACATTTAGTTGGTACCAGCTAGTTGGGAGGCCGAAGTGAGAGGATCACTTGAGCCCAGGAGTTTGGGGCTGCAGTGAGCCATTTTCTCACCACTGCACTCTAGTCTGGGAGACAGAGCAAGATCCTGTCTCAGAAAAACAAACAAACAAACAAACAACAACAACAACAACAAAACAAGAGGAAAGCTGCAGGCAGTTCCTAAGAGGATGATGACCTTTCAGTTCTTGTGGAAATGACAAGGGCTTCCCTAGAGCTAGTGACTTGACAGTGGAGTTTGTTAGAGCCATGTCCCTTTCCATTGCTAACGTCAGCTGTGTTTTCTTAATAATTTAAAGGTATGTGATATATGTGGGTTTCTTTATAGAAAAGGTTTGTCTCATTTTGTTTTCTATTTTATTAAAACATGGGCCTAAAAAAAGGTCTCGAGGAATTATTTATTTATTGCCCAAGCTTTGAAAAAATACTGTTTTAAATTCATCCTCCAAAGATGTATGTTTGTTTCTCTTAGTTATCAAAATCTTCCATAATCTTATAAAATTACCTTTATTAATAAAATTGGATATTTTCTCCATAATAGCTGATTTTAGCCTCATACCTTCAAGGTAAAATTGGTCCTTTTGGATGGAAACTAAACACAGGGTTTTTATCATAATAATCAATATCATGCCCTGATTTTGAATATGTCCCTTTACTTTTCCCTTAACTTTTGTGATTTTGGTGTTAGTATATACCCATATATAACATAAAAATAACAATTTCTATCTTCTCAAGATTACTTTGAAAATGCTTTTAAAATACTGAATTTTAGAAAACAAGTATTTATGAATTGTTCATCATGTACCAAACACTGTGCTTTACTTACTATGCCATTTTCTAGATGAGAAAACAGGCTCAGAAAAATGTAATGTCATCTCTAATGTCATGGGGCCAGATGTGGTAAACATGGGGTGGGAACCTAGCCTTGTTTAATTCTAATGCCCGAGATCTGAATTACTGTGTTGAACTCTTTTCAGTGCAAATGTGCTACACACATAGGTGTTATTAGTACGTGTATTATGAATACCATTTATTTAGTCTAGTAGGGGGAGCTTTAACACTTTATTTTACCAGTATGAACCTAAGTTTGAAGGGCCCTTTCTGTCTTTCTGGTCACATAGACCTGATTTCAAATCCGGGCTCTACCATTTACCACTTATATGACCTTGAGTAACTTATGGAACTTTTCTGAATCTGTTTTCCCATTGGTAAAATGGAGATATGACCTATGCATACAACTACTGTAAAATTATTTGAAAAACGTTTGTAGAACACTTGAGGCACAACAGATGTGAAATATTGTCATTTTATAGTAACCCTTCTTTCCTCTAACAGTCTAAACCTTCTGTTTGCTTTTGTCAAAATTTTATTTCATGGTTGCAGAAAATGAAGTCCAGAGGAAAAAACTGCCTTTCTCATCCAGTTAATTAATTGAAATTGAGATTGAAATTTAGGTCATAAATTTTTGTTATTTATCTCTATCTCTCGTTCAAAATATGAAATATAAAACAATTTCAAAGTAAAAAATACACCTAAGATTTAGATCTCTATTTTATCATCTCTTAACAATCTATAATTAAATCATTTTTAAGCTTTTCAAAAAGCTCTAAATTACTTGGATATTGTTATCCAGTAATTTAGAACAGCTGGACACTCACTTTGATTTCATTGACTTTTCCGAGACATTTTAAAGAGGGAAAAATTGAAATATTTATATTTAACTAGATTTAATATGGTATATTACTTCCTTTATAACTTGGAATTCATTACTTTTACTATCTTTCCTTCTTATTTCTATACTTACTTTTAAGATAAAATTTAGTTCCTTTAAGAACTAGACCGCCAAATGCACCTTATTTGTTTAGTAAGGCAAACTCTTATTGTAAGCGTTTGTAAGATTCACAGTTGAATTACATTTACCAGGTTAGACAACTAAGTTCTTTTTTCAATGATAAACAGGAAATGTCAGTACTCTGAGTAATATTTTCCACTCATATAGCAAATAGAATTTTCCAACAGATTGTTGGTTCAGTCACATTTTTTTCAAACTGTATTTACTCCAAGTGCTAAGAGATATTTTATGGGATAATTTATTTCTTCTTCAGCTTGAATTAATAATCAGATAAAATTCATATGTGATATGATGTGCTTCTGGACTGACTTTTAACAATCTTGCAAAGAGATCACAACTGTTGAGTATTTATCTCTCCTCATTTGAAAGATTAAGGAGTTCGTTTCTCTAGAGAACACTGTAATATGAGAATATTTTCTAACGTGTATTTGTTTCATTTCCAATGTAATATATACTTGTTATAACAAGTAAAAAAGTAAAAAATATATAAAATAAAAATTAGTAGTGTCCTTTTTCTCCAAATTCCACTTTCTTGAGGTGACTAATGCTAACAGATTTATTTGTATTTTCCTAAAGTTTTATGCTGAAGAAAACATTTACAACATTTACATAGGATTTTTTTGGGTTAATCACTTTTATTTTTAAACAAATTAGAATCACTCTATATCTATTACTTTGAATTTTGTTTTTCAAATTAATGCCCTTATCATTACTGGACAAAATATTGTAACACTTTATTTTTAATGTTTACATAGTTTAAACTCCTATCATGTATAAACCACAATTTTTGCAGCCATCCACTTTTGATGCACATTCAAGATGTTAAGCTTTTTGCTACCATAAACATTGCTTCAGTAAATGTTCTTGTAAGTATATCCTTATGTATCGGTGGTTTCATTTCTATAGGCTAGATTGATAAATGGATTGAATCAAGATTACATGTATTTCAAACTTTAATATATTTATAAGATTACTTTATAAAATTCACATGCTAGCCATATGTGAATATTTTCTCATCCCCTCTCGAGCACTGGATATTTTAGTCTTTTAAATTTATTGCCTATTAATGGGTGAAAACTAATATTTCTGATTGCGTTGACTTGCTTTCCTTAGACTACTAGTGAGGGTGATGCTCTTTTTATGCTCTCTTCTGTCAATTTGCTGTTCAACCATTTACCTATTTCTTTTTAAAACATTCTTTTATTGAATTGCCTACATAAAAGTGCATAAACAGTATACAACTCATTGAATTTTCATAAGGTGAACTGACTCATGAAACCAGGATCAAGATCAAGAATAGAGTATCAACTAAGAAGTGTCCTTTGAATCCCCTCCCAGGTACTGTCTGTCCCCAGAGGTCACCAGTTTGCTGATTAAATCAGTCTTTACTAATTTTGCCTGTTGTGAACTTTTTGTAGATAGAAACACTAGTGTTCTTCTGCGTCTGGCTTTTTTTGCTTAACAGGATGTGCAAGTTGGCCATGTTGTTTGTAGAAAATAATGTGTTCATTTTCATCTTTGAATTTCATTTTCTGAACATATCAGAATTTTTTATTCATTTGTATTGGTTAGCTATTTCTATGAACCAAATCAACCCAAACTTCAACAGCTTTAAATAAGCTTTAAATGAAGAAGCCCATGTTATAGTTTACAAGTCAGCTGGTGGTTCTTGTGTTTGTAACTGGGCTACAAACAGGTATGCAACCAGCTTGGGTTGGGTATGCAACTCTCTAATGGTGCCTGGGCTGTCTCATCTGATTGGGAGTCAGCTCTTTGTAAGCAGGTCTAGGGGGCCTCAGCTGAACAAGTGGGCTCTCCTTTATAGTATCTTGTTCTCTAGAAGTCTAGACTGGGCTTGTTCAAATGGTGATGGCAAAGTTCCAAAAGAGACAGTAGAAACTATAAGGCCACTTGAGGCTTAGTTTGGGATTAGCACGCCATTACTCCTGCCATAAGAAGCAGGCCCAGCCTACACACCAGAGAATGGTGATAGTCTCCAACCCCTGAAGTTCTAGTTTGTGGGAGAAGTTTCCAACCTTACCTGGAGTTGAGTCAATTTAGAGAGCTGAGCAAAATCCAGGGGTAGAGGAAGCAGTGGGAAAGGACCTGGGAGCTCCCTGGGTCCCTAAGCATGCCATCCCTGCTTGGTACCATAGGGATCCTTTGGGAGGGTGACCAGAGGCACAGGGTAAAATGCCACAGGGAGAAGGAAGGCCCCAGCTGAACTTTATAACAGTTTGAACCCAGTGAGAAGCCTCCTGGCCAGAACCCGGGGAAGGGCACGAATCTGGTGCTCAGACTCCACAGGTGGGGGAAGAACCAAATCCCTTTTTGTTTGCACCTGGGAAGTGGCTAGTCTAGGGCAAATTCTCAAGCCCTGCTCACCTACTGCCTGGAAACAGGATGTTGGGGGAGGGGCATGGCGGGAGGGAGACTGGCCCTTCGGATTGTGTGGGAGATGAGTGAGGGCTGTGACTGCTTCCCCCACTTCCCTGGCAACCTTCATGACTCAGCAGGGGGAGCCATGATCCTCCTAGGTACCTGACTCCATTGACCTGGGAACCTCACCCCTATTCCCCACAGCAGCTGCAGCAAGACCCTTCCAAGGAGAGTCTGAGCTGAGACACACCTAGCCCTGCCCCCACCTCATGGACCTTCCCTATCCACCCTGGTAACTAAAGACAAAGGCTATATTCTCTTGGGAGTTCTAGGGCCCCACCCACCACCGGTTCCTCTTCATACTACCACAGCTGATGCTCTCTGGGAAGTGCCACCTCCCGGCAGGAGGCCAACCAGCACAAAAATAGAACATTAAATCGCCAATGGTAAGAACCCTCACAGAGCCCATTTCACCCCCCTGCCACCTCCACTGGAACAGGTGCTGGTATCAATGGCTGAGAGACCCACAGACAGTTCACATCACAGGACTCTGTGCAGACAAACTCCACCCAGTACCAGCCTGGAACCTGGTAGACTTGCTGGGTGGCTACACCCAGGAGAGAGATAACAATCACTGCAGCTTATCTCACAGGAAGCCACATCCATAGAAAAAAGGGGAGAGTATTATATTAAGGGAACATCCCCTGGGACAAAATAATCTGAACAATAGGCTTCACCCCTAGACTTTTCCTCTGCCAGAGCCCACCCAAATGAGAAGGAACCAGAAAACCAACTCTGGTAATATGACAAAACAAGGCTCTTTAACACCCCCCAGAAATCACACTAGCTCACCAGCAATCGATCCAAACCAAAAAGAAATCCCTGGTTAACCTGAAGAAGAATTCAGGAGGTTACTTATTAAGCTAATCAGGGAGGCACCAGAGCAAGGTAAGGAAATCCAAAAAACAATACAAGAAGTGAAGGGAGAAATATTTAAGAAAATAGATTGCTTAAAGAAAAAACAATAAAAGCTTCAGGAAACCTTGGACACTCTTATAGAAATGCAAAATGCTCTGGAAAGTCTCAGCTATAGAATTGAACAAGTAGAAGAAAGAAATTTAGAGCTCAAAGACAAGGTCTTCAAATTAACCCAATCCAACAAAGACAAAGAGAAAAGAATATGAAAATATGAACAACACCTCCAAGAAGTCTGGAATTATGGTAAATGACCAAATCTAATAATAAGGAAGAGGTGTTCCTGAGGAAGAAAAGGAATCTAAAAGTTTGGAAACATATTTGGGGAGATAATCAAGGAAAACTTTCTTGACCTAGCTAGGGACATCGACATCCAAATACAAGAAGCACAAAAATTATCTTTCATCATAGAAAGATAATCACCTAGGCACATCATCATCAGGTTATCTAAAGTTAAGATGAAGAAAAGAAGCTTCAGACCTGTGAGACAAAAGCACCAGTTAACTTATAAAGGAAAACCTATGAGATTAACAGCAGATTTCTCAGCAGAAACCCTACAAGCTAGACGGGATTGGGGCCTTATCTTCAGAATCCTCAAACAAAGCAATTATCAGCCAAGAATTTTATATCCAGCAAAACTAAGCATCATACATGAAGGAAAGATATAGTCTTTTTTTAGACAAACAAATGCTGAGAGAATTCACCACTATCAAGGAAGCACCACAAGAGCTGCTAAAAGGAACTCTAAATCTTGAAACAAATCCAGAAACACATCAAAACAGAACCTCTTTAAAGCATAAATCACATAGGACCTGTAAAACAAAAATACAATTTAAAAAGCAAAAACAAAAATCAGAAAATCCAAGGTACATAGGCAAAAATAGCACAATGAATGCAATGATACCTTACATCTCAATACTACATTGAATGTAAATCGCCTAAGTGCTCCACTTAAAAGATGTAGAACTGCAGAATGGATAAGAACTTACCAATCAACTATCTGCTGCCTTCAGGAGACTCACCTAACACATAAGAACTCACATAAAGTTAAAGTAAAGGGGTGGAAAAGGGCATTTCATGCAAATGGACATCAAAACCAAGCAGGGGTAGCTATTCTTACATCAGACAAAACAGACTGTAAAGCAACAGCAGTTAAAAGAGAAAAAGAGGGATATTAAGTAATGGTAAAAGGCCTTGTCCAACAGGAAAATATCACAATCCTAAACATATATGCACTCAAAATTATAAAACAATTGGAGCTCTCAAAATTATAAAACAATTACTAATAGAACTAAGAAATGAGATAGACAACAACACAATAATAATGAGGGACTTCAATACTCCACTGACAGCACTAGACAGGCCATCAAGACAGAAAGTCAACAAAGAAACAATGGATTAAAACTATACCATGGAACAAATGGACTTAACAAATATATACACAACATTTCATCCAACAACTGCAGAATGCACATTCTTTTCAACAGTGCATGGAACCTTCTCCAAGATAGGACATGTGATAGGCCATAAAACAGGTCTCAATAAATTTAAGAAAATTGAATTTATATCAAGCACTTTCTCAGACCACGGTGGAATAAAACTAGAAATCAACTCTCAGCGGAACCTTCCAAACTATGCAAATACATGGAAATTAAATAACCTGCTCCTGAATGAGCATTGGGTCAAAAATGAAATCAAAATAGAAATTAAAAAATTCTTTGAACTGAGCGGCAATAATGGCACAGCCTATCAAAATCTGTGGGATACAGCAAAGGTGCTGTTAAGAGGAAAGTTCATAGCCCTAAATACCTACCTCAAAAGGACTGAAAGAGCACAAACTGACATTCTAGGGTCACACTTCAAGGAACTAGAGAAATAAGAACAAACCAAACCCAAACCCAGCAGAAGAAAGGAAATAACCTGGATCAGAGCTGAACTAAAAGAAATTGAAACAAACAAACAAACAAAATACAAAAGATAAATGAAACAAAAAGCTGATTCTTTGAAAAGATAAATTAAGTTGATAGACCATTATCAAGATTAACTTAGAAAAGAAGAGAGAAAATCCAAATAACCTCATTAAGAAACAAAGTGGGAGATATTACAACTGATAACTGAAACACAAAAGATCATTTGGGGCTACTATGAACACCTTTATACACATAAACTAGAAAACCTAGAAGAGATGGATAAATTTCTGGAAAAATACAACCCTCCTAGCTTAAATCAGGAAAAATTAGATACCTTGAACAGACCAATTGCAAGCAGCGAGATTGAAATGGTAATTTAAAAATTACCAACAATAAAAAAGTCTGAGGCCAGATGGATTCACAGCAGAAATCTACCAGACGTTCAAAGAAGAATTGGTACCAATCTTTTTGACACTATTCCACAAGATAGAGAAAGAGGGAACCCTCCCTAATTCATTCTATGAAACCAACATCACCCTAATACCGAAACCAGCGTCACCCTAATACCAAAATCAGGAAAGGGCATAACCAAAAGAGAAAACTACTGACTGATGTCCCTGATGAACTTAGATGCTAAAATCCCTAACAAAATGCTAGCTAACCAAATCCAACAACATATCAAAAAGATAATCCACCATGATCAAGTGGGTTTCATACCAGGGATGCAAGAATGGTTAAACATAGGCAAGTCAATAAATGTGATAGAGCAAATAAACAGAATTAAAAACAAAAATTACCTGATCATCTCAATAGATGCAGAAAAGGCATCTGACAAAATCTGGCATATTTTTACGATTAAAACTCTTAGCAAAATTGGCATGCAAGGAGCATACCTCAATATAATAAAAGCCATCTATGACAAACCCACAACTAGCGTAACAATGAATGGGGAAAAGTTGCAAGTATTCCCTCTGAGAACTGGAACAAGACTGCCCAATCTCACCACTCCTCTTCAACATAGTACTGGAAGTACGAGCCAGAACAATCAGACAAGAGAAAGAAATAAAGGGCATCCAAACCAGTTAAGAGAAAGTCAAACTGTCACTGTTTGCTGATGATATCATTTACCTTGAAAACCCCAAAGACTCCTCCAGAAAGCTCCTAGAACTGATGAAAGAATTCAACAATGTTTCTGGATACAAGATTAATGTACACAAATCAGTAGCTCTTCTATACATCAACAGTGACCAAGCAGAGAATGAAATCAAGAATTCAACCCCTTTTACGATAACTGCAAAACAAACAAACAAACAAAAACTTAGAAATATACCAACCAAAGAGGCCAAAGACCTCTACAAGGAAAACAACAAAACACTGCTGAAAGAAGTCATAGATGACACAAACAAATGGAAACACATCCCATGCTCGTGGATGGGTAGAATCAATATTGTGAAAATGACTGTACTGTCAAAAGCCATCTACAAATTCAATTCAGTCCCCATCAAAATACCACTATCATTCATTCTTCACAGAATTAGAAAAAACAATTCTAAAATTCATATGGAGCCAAAAAAGAGCCTGCATAGCCAAAACAAGACTAAGCAAAAAGAACAAATCTGGAGGCATCACACTACTTGATTTCAAACTATAAGGCCATAGTCACCAAAACACCATGGTACTGGTATAAAAATAGGCACATAGACCAATGGAACAGAATAGAGAACCCGGAAATAAACCTAAATACTTACAGCCAACTGATCTTCGACAAAGCAAACAAAAACATAAAGTGGGGAAAGGACACCCTTTTCAACAAATGGTGCTGACATAATAGGCTAGCCACTTGTAGGAGAATGAAACTGGATCCTCATCTCTCACCTTATACAAAAATTAATTCAAGATGGATTAAGTACTTAAATCTAAGACCTGAAACTATAAAAATTCTAAAAGATAACATTGGAAAAACTTTTCTAGGCATTGGCTTAGGCAAGGATTTCATGACCAAGAACCCAAAAGCAAATGCAATAAAAATAAAGATAAATAGTTGGGACCTAATTAAACTAAAGAGCTTTTGCACCTCAAAAGGAACAGTCAGCAGAGTAAACAGACAACCCACAGAGTGGAGGAAAATTTTCACAATCTGTATGTCTGACAAAGGACTAATATCCAGAATCTACAACAAACTGAAACAAATCAGTAAGAAAATAAACAAACAATCCCATCAAAAAGTGGGCTAAGGACGTGAATAGACAATTCTCAAAAGAAGATATACAAATAGCCAACAAGCATTTGAAAAAAAATGCTCAGCATCACTAATGATCAGGGAAATACAAATCAAAACCACAATGTGATACTGCCTTACTCCTGCAAGAATGGCCATAATCAAAAAATAAAAAAAACAGGAGGTTTTGGTGATCAGGGAACACTTCTACACTGCTGGTGGGAATGTAAACTAGTAAAGCCACTATGGAAAACAGTGTGGAGATTCCTCAAAGAACTAAAAGTAGACTACCATTTGATCTGGCAATTTCACTACTGGGTATCTACCCAGAGGAAAGTAAGTCATTATACCAAAAAGATACTTGCCCACACATGTTTATAGCAGCACATTTCACCATTGCAAAATCATGGATCCAATACAAATGCCCATCAATCAAGGAGTAGATAAAGAAACTGTGGTGTGTGTATGTGTGTGTGTGCGTGTGTGTGTGTGTGTGTGTGTGTGTGTGTATGATGGAATATATATATATGATGGAATGTATATATGATGGAATATATATATGATGGAATATACCTATACATATGATGTTATACTACTAAGCCATAAACAGGAATGAATTATCAGTATTTGTAGCGACCCGAAAGAGACTGGAGACTATTATTCTAAGTGAAGTAACTCAGGAATGGAAGACCAAATATCGTATGTTCTCACTGATAAGTGGGAGCTAAGTTATGAGGACACAAAGGCATGAGAATGATACAATAGACTTTGGGGACTTGGGGGAAAGGGTGGGAGGTGGGCAAGGGATAAAAGACTACAAATAGGTTGCAGCGTATACTGCTCAGGTGATGGGTGCACCAAAATCTCACTAGTCACCACTAAAGAACTTACTCATGTAACCAAATGCTACCTGCGCCCCTGTAAGCCTTGGAAAAATAAAAAATAAAATAAAATAAAAATAAATAAGGAGAGAATACACACAAGGGTTACTGTGGAGGTAGAAGATGAAAGACTTGGCAGCTTCTTTGATGTTAGGGGTTAGGACTTTAGTAAAAATCCAAAAAGAAATGCTGGTTTAGCAGGGAGTGAAGACGATGAAGTCTTTTTTGGAACCATTATCATAACTTGATTTTTATGGTCTTTTGTTAGATTTCTTCCTTTGTTTGCCAAGAAAAGAGATTGGCCACATTCCTGAAACTGTAAATTTTTCTTTGAAAACTTATGCAGGTTGTGAATTTTGACATTTAGATTAAGTGTGGTTTTAATCCAATATGGAATAAATCACCCATGTTTTTTGTTTTCTTCATACATACATCCATTTTAATGTAGTTTTTATGGCTGCATACCTGACAATATTTAAACTCTGATAAAAAGTATTAATTGCAAAAGTTATTTTAGGCTTAACTTAAAAGAGATGCTGACAAGTTTAGGGAAAAAACACATCAGACTTTTTAAGACTAATGACCCCTGAGTTTGTCCTTGGGACCTACCTTGATCTTTGAGTTTGGCAGGTCACTACAACATTTGCGTACCCAGTGGGAACATTGAAATGTACTGGATTCAGTAGGGGGGAAGATAAATAGCAAAGTAAAAATGACAGAATCCTGGGTGGTTGTTATATGAATGGTGTTACACTATTTTTTCTATTATCTTTGCAAATTAAACAAAATGCAAACAATCAAATAAACCCAAAGATTAATAAGACAGTTGCCTTCCTCTCAAGAAACCTACATTTATAAGAGAAGACTTTTTTATACAGTATCTGGAAAGCAACAGGAGATTTAGGAGCTTTGAAAAAGTAAGTTCAGTGTGAACCTCTTTACTAAGATAAACAGACTTCCTGGAGCCAGGGAGTCTACCTAGGATGGAGATTCACCTACAGACATGAAGGCCAGTGTTTACTTAACACAGCCATAGCCTTAGTTTAGTTTGTTTTCTCTTTTACGTAGAACTGTTCTATAAATGAGAACTTTTTAAATGGGGGCCTCATGTTCAAACAACTGGAGTATAAGAGAAAAAAAGAGAGAGAAGAGTGAGAACTAAAAAAGTTGTCCACTCCTATTCATTTATTTGTTTAACTTTCATGACTTATAAAAGACTATTTCTTCATTGTAGCGATGGTTCACCACAAATTCTGCGAGAAGTTAAGCATAGTCTTTTAAATTTTTTTGTTGTCCCTTTTCCAACTAGAGGGCAACACTCCATAAAATAAATCAATTTTTTTTTTTTTGAGACAGGGTTGCGCTCTGTCGCATAGGCTGGAGCGCAGTGGTATGATCCTGGCTGACTACAACCTCCACCTTCCGAGTTCAAGCGATTCTCCTGCCTCAGCCTCTCAGGTAGCTGGGATTACAGGCACCTGCCAACACACCTGGCTAATTTTTGTATTTTTAGTAGAGACAGGGTTTCACTGTGTTGGCCAGGCTGGTCTCTAACTCCTGACCTCAGGTGATCGGCCTGCCTTGGCCTCCCAAAGTGCTGGGATTACAGGTGTGAGCCACTACACCCAGCCCAAATGACATTTTGAAACAGTCCTACAAAATTAAAGGACAAAATTATTTTGAACCTTATTTTAACTCCTTTTCTGACCATAGCTCCTTCTCTTGTATCTCCACTGTGTCCTGTACAGATAATAAAGGTAGACAATCAGTCACCTGGAGAATGAGACTTAAACCAGTTGGACCAGGGTACAAATCCAAGCCTGCCACTAAGAATATGTGTTAATGTCTTCCGTTTACTTAATTGTGCCTCAATTTTCTTGGTTGCAAAATGAAGACAGTAATACCAGTCTCAGTGTTGTATAAAGACTAAATGTGATAACTTGTGTAATGTCCTTGGTACATGTAAATACTCACAAATGATTGCTATTATTGATATATTAGCACCTTTTTTAGTGGAATTTATCTTTTACCTGACCATAAAACTTTAGCTCCTTGACAACTGATTCAATTGTGCCTTAGATCTGCAGCCTTGGGTACAGTTTATTATAGTGTTTAGTAAATGCTTGTTGGATGAGTGACTCAAATCTAGACACAAGCTAATAATGGGGAGTTGTAAATGATGTTCAAAAAATTTATTTTGTTCCTGGGACAAATGCATTTTGAATGAGTGGCACTGTGGATTATGCATCTGGTTAATCGAAAAACAGCTCTGCTGTGCTACTTGTAGATAGTTCATGGAAAGGGCAAAAAAATATGATTTAAATACCTGGACTTATTATCAGTTCTAAAGCAAATTTATTTTGTATCTTAGAGACCACTTATCATCAATTTCTCCTACTTTCATTACCAGATAGAACAGAACTTACTTTGCAGACATTTAAAAGACCAGTGAATTCTAGACCTTTGGATAAAAAGCAACATAGAATTCTGCATGAAGCAATATTATTAATTTGTATTGCCCACAATTAGATTTAGCCTTTAGACTATGCTCAGAGAAATAAAAAAATGTCGTTGATGTTATTTCCCTACTCCTAGAAAAAAAAAGATGGGCAATTTATTACATTTCTTCATTAAATAAAATCCTTAAATTATGATGAATAAGTGCTCAAATAATATACTTTATTTAAAATTGCCAAAATCATGACAAATTACATATAAACACAGGTACTAGAAGTTTCAGGATACGAAAACTTTTTTTTAAAGGAATTTAGTTTAAGGACATGCATATTTAAATTGGTTATTTTTATATGTAAGTTATATTTGACTAAGCAAAAAACTAAGTTTTTTTCTTTCTTCTAATTTGGGCTCTGGCATTTTATCATGAGAATCATGTGTTAGTAATTAAGTTCTGCCCTTTCTTGGATAGAATTATTAGGCCTTGAAACCATTAAAAAAAATCCCCCCCAACAACAACACAACAACAAAAAAACAGACCCACAGCTATAACTTCAAAGGAGACCAAAAAAGTAAAATATAATCCAGAGAAATAGTTTGATATAGAACCAAGGAAGGGTCTTGGTATCTTTGCTGGGATCCCCCCATCAGGAGATGTGACTGGTCAGAGGTAAAGCCACGTGTACTGACATCTGTTATTTGGTCTGTCAATCTTGATAGCAGATTTAGATTAAAAAAAAAAAGAGAGACTCTTTTAGTTATTTTAAAGGCCTAAAAACTCAGAGGATATAATTGGGTTTACAGAAGAAATATCTGTTGTTCTAGAAACCCAGCTTGAAATCCTTCCTAGTCAATTATTACTCTTAATACAAATTTTACATTAAAAAAGAAGAGATAAATTATGTTGCATTGACTCAGTAATAGGGAAGTAAATATTTTCAAAGGTCTTTGGAGACTATTATCTAATTAAGTATGATAGCTTACCACGAATACAATATGAGTGTAATTTTCAAGGAAATATTATAGACAGATAAGGGATGGGGATTATGAGAACTAACATTTTGAGAATTAATAGGATAAATGCTTTATATGTACCCTGCACTGTATTGAATTCTTTTCTTTTCTATTCTTTTTTTTTTAGAAGAGGAAGAAAAACTTACCAATTTATTTTATGAGGCCAGCATTAAGCAGATAATATAGCCAGACAAAATCATCACAAAAAAGAACTCTACAGACCATTATTCCTCATAAATGTAGACACAGAAATTCTCAAAAACACTATAACATTGAATCCAACAACATGATAGTATTTTTCTATGTCATCTACTACAAATATTATTTTAGGCTTTTACATTTAAATCTAACATTTACCTGGAATTGATATTTTATAGTTTATAGTGTGGGGTAGGAAATGACACAAGATGTTTTTCGATGCCACTTTGCAAGCCAGAAAATTCTGTGGCTGGTGGGACCTCTGATCATTTGTTACCATTGCCCCACTCTGGACCATGGCCCCTGGGCTGGCCTGACCCTGCTGCTGCTTCCTGTCACATGGGGCAGCTGTGTTACAGCTCCTTTTGCACCTGCCATTTGGCAGGTCCCAGGTTCTTGTCCCATGTCCAAGAAGAATGAGATTACTTGGACAACTGAAGAGTCAACAGGATGGAGAGTTTTACTGAGTGATGAGACAGCTTTCAGCAGAGAGGAAGATACGAGTTGGGCAGCCCACTTACCCAAAGTTGGGTAGTGCTCATGACTCAAAGGTGGACAGTCCCCCAATGTGGCTGAGTCTGGGACTTTTATGGGTTCAGAATAAGAGAATGTGTGCAGATTGGTTTGTGAGTATGCAAAAAAGGCTTAAATAAAGATACCACTCAAAGGTGGTACAACAGTGTAAAACCCCAATTAGGGAACGGTAGATATGTGTAAAATAGGTGATGGGTGGGGATCAATCAGAGGCAAGTGCGTCAAATGGGAACAGAGGTTCCCAATCCAGTCCATGGATTTATCCAAGACTTGCGGCTTGGTTTTCCAGCTTTAAATTGTCTTTAGTTTGAAGATCAGGTGTCATCAGGGACCTGCTCCTATCTGCCTAGGAATTTGTCTGCCTCCTGCTGCTATCAGAGTCAAGACTGATTTTTTCCACCATATGAATAACCAACTGACCTCAAGTCATTTACTAAGAAGACTTTCTTGTCCTGTATGGAATTTTCTATCTCATGCAATCCTCATGATCACCTTGTTTGGTGGGAAACAGAGACTCATACAGTTAATTAAGTTGTCAAGTTGTTATGGACCATTCAGTTAGTAAGTGATGAAATCAGAATTTTTAGAAATACACTATAAAAGTAATATTTGCCCATTGTAAAAATTCAAATATAGAAGATTGTAAAGTGAAAAGTAAAATTCCCTAACTTCTATTAATACAGCTCAAGTGTCACTGCTTATAAAGCCATCATTAATATTTTCTTGTATTTTTTCTGAAATTATCTATACATATGAAATCACTACCTTTATGTCTATTTCTGTTTATATTTTCATTCCTTTCTCTTTATAGATATAGAAAAAACTTCATATATCTTGTATGTATGTATAACTTTCTTGTTTTAACTTTTAGATCCTGATAGGATTAAGCTATATATTTTGACACTTGCTTTTAACATTTGACAGTACCTTTTGGAAAATGTTCCTCTTCAGTATGTATAGATCCATTTTATTCTTGTCTGAATATCTGAATTTAATATAATTTAATTAGCAATATTAAATTTTTTCCTGTTCTATGCTATTATATTCTTTCTATTCAAATTGCCTATTAACAGACTTCTTAAATGTTGCCAATCTAATGGAAGAATATTGCCAAACTGATAGGTATGTCATTGTTGTTTCATTTCAGTATATTTAATTCAATATATTTATTTAACACCTTTTTCTCTGTAACCATGTAGATCTCTTTTCCATGAACTTTTGTTTTTCTTTTTCTTTTTCTTTTAATACAGAGTCTCACTCTGTTGACCAGGCTGGAGTGCAGTGGTGTCATCTCGGCTCACTGCAACTTCCGCCTCCTGGGTTCAAGTGATTCTCCTGCCTCAGCCTCCTGAGTAGCTGGCATTACAGGTGTGCACCACCATGCCCAGCTAATTCTTGTATTTTTAGTAGAAATGGGGTTTTACCATGTTAGCCAGGCTGGTCTTGAACTCCCGACCTCAGGTGATCCGCCCGCCTAAGCCTCCCAAAGTGCTGGGATTACAGGCATGAGCCGCCACCGTGCCCAGCCTTCCATGAACTTTTGATTCATGTACTTTGCCCATTTTCACAATTTTGTTTTTTGACTTGTTTTATCAGAATTTTTTTATATGAAGGGAATTAAACCTTTTGTTTGATGTGTTGCAAATAATTTCTCCATTGTTTTCGTACTTTAATGTTTACTTATCTTTCCTTAGTTTAATGTTGCTTTCAATTTCTTCTGTTAATCTTTACTTCCCCAGGATAGGAGGATGGGTCACATAAAATAAAGTTGTAGTATTCATGCATTTGTTTACTGCATAGTTCTGTCTCCCTTGTCGTTCTGTGATGTGGAGTTATGTTCCTGTATATTGCCCATTTCTGCAGTTTTTCCTCCTCCATAAAACATGTTGGTCCATGTGCATCTCTCTATCCTGCATAGGTCTGGAAGAAATTCAGATATACTCACCTCTTTGATGTATTGCTGAGTTGAAGCACATGTATTGACCAAAACAAACAAACAAAACCCCCAAAAAACTATTGGAAAAGTTCGCTGGATCATTTTTTCTGCAGCATGAAAAAGCAAAATCATATATATCTACTCTATATGAACTGCATGTGCATTTGACTCTATGAAATGCTGGAATTTGAAATACGGGTTAAACTAAAAATCAATTCATGTGTCATTTAAAAACAGCTCATAGTTATAGAGATGTAAGCAATAGCATGTCAAAGAATGGCAAGATCTAATGTTCATGTTATGTTTTCTTAATTACACACACACAAACACTCATACACAAATAACAAAGGCTTTGAAAAAGTCAGCCCCATGTAATGAATTGGCAGCAAGTAGTAAAACAATGAGTTGTTACTCCAACTAAGGAGAAAAATATTCGTGTATGAAATAATTGCATTCAGTAAAAAAGTTATGTATGTGATAAATTGTACAGAACTTAGTATAGTTTTAAACTAATGTTTACAACAAATTATGTGCTAGACACATTTCTGCTTTCATTTTTATAATAGATTAAAAGTTGATTTGGGCCAGGCATGGTGGCTCACGCCTGTAATCCTGACACTTTGGGAGGATGAGGCAGATCACAAGGTCAGGAGTTTGAGTCCAGCCTGGTCAACATGGTGAAACTCCGTCTCTACTAAAAATACAAAATTAGCTTGGTGTTGTGGCACATGCCTGTAATCCCAGCTACTTGAGAGGTTGAGGCAGGAGAATCGCTTGAATCTTGGAGGCAGAGGTTGCAGTGAGCCGAGATCACACCACTGCACTCCAGCTTGGGCAACAGAGCGAGACGCCATCTCAAAGAAAAAAAAAAGTTGATTTGTATTTCTATATTATAACTAAAGAAACTGAGTTTCAGTAAGGTTAAGTAATTTGCCTCAGGTCACACAGCTAGTAAGGGGCAGACCTTGGATTCCAAACCAAGTCTTTGACTTTAAGCTACCACATTAGTACTGCCTCCTGAAAGAAGTTCAGAGAGACAGGACAAATGTGAGTCAAAATAATCAAATAAGCATCCAGGGAAAACAAAACTTGAGCTTTCAAAAATGAATAGAATTTAAATAAGCAAAGTTGCATAAGGGGGACTTATTGGATAAGGAGAACAGCATGAATGAAATCATGAGTGTAAGAATGAACATAGTGCATAAAAGGAAGGGATTTCTATGACTGGAATTCATGCATATGGGACCATGGGGTAACATGCAGCTAATGACAGTGGGCCCTGAATGTCAGAAAAAGAAGTGTTGCCTTTATCAGCTATAGGATGGGCAGTGTGGAGCCATTGAATATGATTGGTCAGATTAACAAAGTGAAAAGTGCTGATTTGGGAAGATCATCTGCTTGGGATATAGAGTGTTCTCCAAAAGGCAAGTTACTAAATGTCTGTCTTAGTCTGTGTTGTTATAACAAAATACTTTACACTGGGTAATGTATAAAGAACAGAAATGTATTTCTTACAGTTCTGGAGGCTGGGAAGTTCAAAGTCAAGGCACTGTCATTGGTGTCTGCTGTCTGGTGAAGGCTATTGTATGATTCCAAGATGGCACCTTGTTGCTGTGTCCTCACATGGTAGAAAGTAGATGGGCACGAGAATGAACTCAGTCTCTCAAACCATTTCATAACAGCCCTAATCCCATCCATGTAATCACCTCTTAAAGACCCTATCTCTTAATACTATCACATTGATGATTAAATTTCAACATAAGAATTTTTGGGGGACATATACCAATAGCAACATCCAAGAAGATAAGTAGATGACTACTGATATAATTCCTATAGGATTAATGAGAGATGTGGATTAGGATAATAGCTGTGACTATAAAGCAACTTAAAGGACATTTTGAAGATGAGAAATGGGAAACAAGATGAGTCTGGTTGTTTTAGTATGTTCTAAATACTCATTGTTCTCTTAAAAACATTGTTTTTCAAGCACATTATAGAACCAGGCTTAGCTATTAGCTATTTTGGGAATGCTTTGTTTTATATGTATATTTTTCCAGATAGCTGAATTAACAAAATTTCTACCTTAACCCATTTCTCGTTTAGAAAAAAAAAAAAAATGTAGCTTGCTGCCAGTACTCGTTTCTCAGGGCAAACAAGAAATGGGTTAATCCAGATTTGAGTAGTCACCTCAGCCTTCATTGCTTGTCTGAAAAGGGGAAGAAACAAATAAAGGGTGATTGAAAAAAATAATTGTCATTGACAGTTATTAACATCATCAAACCCATTTTTATTTCAACTGAGTGTTGCTTGGATTTATTTGAAGCAAATCCCTTAGCCTAGAGGTTCATGATATTTCAAGAGCTGTAGCTTTGGCCAGGTGCGGTGGCTCACACCTCTAATCCCAGCACTTTGAGAAGCTGAGGCGGGCAGATCACAAGGTCAGGAGTTCAAGACCAGCCAGTTTGAGACCAGCCTGGCCAACACGGTGAATACAAAATTTAGCCAGGTGTGGTGGTGCGTGCTCCTCGGCAGGCTGAGCCAGGAGAATTACTTGAACCTGGGAGGCGGAGATTGAATATTCATTCATTCATAGAAAGATCTCTTGAAAGAGAACACTTTTAAATCAAAGTGATAAGGAAAATTTATACTTAAAACTATAAACATACATGAGCGAATGTAGATAAGTTTCCTTTGAGAAAAGAGGGATGCCATATTTCAGAAAAAGATCTCTGTAGAGAAAATATAGCTAAGTCTTATGCATAAAAATTAGAAAATCAAATCCTTAATATATTGAGATAGCACACACCAATATATATTTCATGATTACATAGTTTGCAATAACATTAATATTTATGGAAATATTTTTGCTTGAATATTTGTGACATATAAGCCTTAAAATTAGATTTTGAAATATTGGAACTTGAGAATGGATTGCTCGTATAGATTTACTTGTTGTCTGTGAGGGTAAAATGTTAAAATTGCATTTAAAAACTCAGGATCCAACTTAAGATAGTAATACTAGTACTATTGTTTGAGAACCTACAAGGTATCTGTTGCTTCACATGGACCAGCCATTGAATGCTTAAATAGTCTTATAAGTAAGCCTCGTTATCACTAATTTACTCCTAAAGGAACTGAGAAGTTAAACAACAAAGGAATGGAGACAGAAAATAATAAATCATGAATCAAACCCAATAAAATGTGTTCCAGAAAAATATTCCACCATTATGCTGCTTGTCTTATTTGAAATGTAGCCCCTTGAGACATGGATTTGTGTACAATTGATTTACTAAGGAAGTGCCAGGAGAAAACACTGGGTCGGGGGTTGGCTGGTAGGGAGAGTAAGGCTAGGGAAGAAGAAGCTGAGCAAGAGTGTGATTCTGTTGCAGTTCCAGCCTCAACCCAAACCCATGGAGAACATGTCCCATATGGGCAAGGTTGCGGGACATCCCCATCCCCATACCTTTCACCTCCCCCAGCGGAATGTATATTTTGTGGCACTAGCTCTCTGCAAGATAGTCCTCCGAGGAAAGTTGCAGATGCAAGTGATTAGAAATGAGAAACTTAGAACAGAACCTGGGTAGTGGGTTCACGGAAAAGGCTCCAGGGGTCTGAAGTGTTCTTAGTAGATCACTGATGCTGTCCCATCTGTGATCCTGGTAATAAAGATACGAGTATATCATGTGGTGGTTAGGAGCACATTCTCGATCCAGACCGCTGAAATCAAATCTGGGCTGTGACACTTGGGCAAGTTTCTTAACTTGTATGTGCTTTATTTTCTGTATCTGTGAAATGTGGAGTAATTCTTTTACCTAAACACGTAAGGTTGTTTTGACGATTACATGAATGTATATATTCATCTAGTCTGTACGTAGACTAGAGCTGGATGGGAAGCAGAGCTATTATCACGTGACTTACTTATGGCATGTCCCACAGCTGATTAGTCGCACAGCCAAGACGGGACCTCCAGGACGCTACTACTTCTTACTGGCCATATATGTATTAATTTAAAATTGATTACTTCTTGCTGGCCATAGATATGTTAATTTCAAAATTTCATAAAGTTCTAGGTGATCTCTGATGTATTGAATATCTCAAGTAATTGAAAATTAATATATATGCTAATATAGGGTCAGAAGGTACCTTAGAGTTCATGAGTAATCTATTAAAAATTCAAACAACAATATATACACTAAGCGTGCTGTGTTATAAACTGTCTTAAAAGTAATGTTCTGTTTTGTTTGTTTTTATATTATTGAAGTGTTTGGCCAGAGGACCTAATTAGCTCATATTTAAAAATAATGGCTGTAAATCATAACATGTTACCTCTTTCCAAGGGTACTTGCATATTCATCAAGTCAAACAGCTTTAATCCTAAGTGTCTAGGTGGAAATTCAGAAATCAGTAAGCAAGGGAGAAAGACATTAGTATGTAGGGTAGAGGAAGTGATTCTCTCCCAACATATCACTCTTCAAGGGCATTTACTGAAGTAACTTTAACTTACACCAGTCCAATTAAGAATAGCAAATAAACTGGAAGAGTAAAACAAAAGCAAAGTATTTTATGTGGCAATGTTCCAATGTGAAGAAAAATATGTCAGGTAGCCATGCATGATCGCACATACATGTTGATGAACTGATGATTTATACTTATTTGTGTTAGATTGTTAATCAGGACTTTTATTTGCAAGTAATAGAAACCCAAGCTGAACTAGTTTCAGAAAAAGAAAGGAACGTATCGACTCATTTATCAAGAGGAAAACTTGAGTGAATAAACCACAGTTGGCAGAGATGCAACTGGTTTCAGGAACGGCTTCAGTGAAGTGTTCGAACTCTGCCAAACCTGTCTTATCTTGTCTCTGGTACCTCTCTGTGTGCTTGCTTGATGGTATCTCACTGAATGCTGGCTTCTTTCATGTGCTCAGAAACATCATCCCTGGAGGTTGCTGAGCCTCACAACACACATTCAGTTTTTGGAGGGGGTTGAATTCTTTTTCATCATTAGAAAAGTTCCAAGATAGGCTGGGCACCCTTCCCTGAACTGATCAATTGTGGCTGGTAGGGCAAGGTTGTGTTTGAAGATGGTAGACACATGAGAATTAGGGATTGAAGTAAGGGGTGAGTTATTTCCCAGAAGCCTCCTCGCCCTCATTTCTTCTCTTTTTCCTTCTTTTTCTTCATCTCTTTCCCACTTCATCTCTTCTTGCCATCACCTCATGTGCTTTAGCTAACAGGTCCATTCATGCTGTGGCCCTTTGACTGTGGCCCCCTGACACCACATCAGCAAGTCAGGATTTGCTTTGCACACTTACCTTCTTCAGAGTGGAGTGTCTGTGGTGCAAAGATGCCATTCCCTTGTTAATTTTAGTTGCCTCTCATACCTCGGATATATTGTCATGCTAAAAGAGCCCTTCCTGTTAGGGATGAGGATATGGCAGGAGACACGGAGAGAGAGGGGCAGATACCTCTGTGCTCCCATTGTCACATGAGCATGTCGGAATGATCATATGCTCACCCATCTACACAGTTAGTTCTGGCTGAAATGTTCCCATAGGCGGCATCACTTTAGGAGCTAGCTGACCTTTGGATAACTTTTTTCAGAGATGGATTACGGGCTTTTATGTGGGCAGCAACTTGTGCCTCAGGTGGGTATATAAAGCTGGGTGCCAAGAACAAGAACAGGCAGGAAGAAAAGTGATGGGAATTTACAAAATTTCCAGCTCATTACAGATTACACCCATCACCTCTCTCCTTTTGTTTTAGTTTTGAATTTATTGAGTTGCAAGTTGTTTTTGAAGAGCTATGTTCCACTTGTCCAGTCATGTTTTAACAGGCAAGGAGCCACAGGTTAAATGGGTAGAGTTGGAAGAATGAGTACAGGAAAATTGTTCAAAGGGGCGCTAGTAACCTCTGTGTTTCTCACATTTTGCTGAGTATAATCAGACAAGACAAGAAAGATTCTTTCTCCAGCTTTACCCCCAAAATTAATAACTAAAGCATGACACACATATATTGAGCTATAATTTAAAAAAAACCTATTTAACTTCAGTCATGTATGAGAAATGTGTATTTGTGATGAGTTCATGTCACAAACAATGACAGGGACAACCATGACCTAGGTATAAATGTACAAATCTCCAAATCGTTAGTTTGTGGTAGAAAATTGAGAATGTATGAATTTCCTAGGGCTGCTATAATAAATGACTGCAAGCTGGATAGCTTGAAACAGCAGAAATTTATTCTCTCACAGCTCTGGAGATCAGGAGTCTGAAATCAAGATATAGGCAGGGCCAACTTCCTTCCAAAAGCTCCCCTTCCTTGCCTCTTCCAGCTTCTGGTAGCTTCTGGCATTCCTTGGCTTGTGGCAGCAACACTCCAACCTCTGCCTCCATCTTCATGCCTCCATCCTGTCTCTGTGCGTATCTGTGTTTGAATCTCCCTCTCCTCTCTCTCATAAAGACACAAGTCATTGGATTTAGATCCCACCCTAATCCAGTATGATCTCCTCTCAACCAATTACATCCGCAAAAACCCTATTCTTGAATAAGGTCCCCTTCTGAGGTTCAAGGTAAACATGAATTTTCAGGAGACACTGTTTGACCCAGCACAGGGGAATCAAGCAAAAAAAAAAAAAAAAAAAAAAAAAAAGTTTCTTTCAGCCAGAGTTATTGTTTAGGTAATTGGCTATTTGAAGCCTCCAAAACCATACAGATTTTTGTTTGCCAATACTTGGTGTCTTTCACAAAAAGCCCTTTCTGAACTGAATCTGTTTTCAGGGTAGGTGCTGGTGAAGAGAGATCAGCATGTAGGCACAGTTTTGTCAAAGATCTCATTCTTTCAGTCACTGAAGGGAAATACACATTTCCCCTAAGATTTTCTTGCCTCAAATTCTGAAACATTTTCTTTGTTCTAAGTTCTAGGGAATTCTTTTGGTCTTATCACTATACTCAGTCACTTGGTCTTAGGTTCTCTATGTCTCATCCCACCCTGTATAGCTCAAGTTAAGTAGAATAAGATGTCACCAAGTGTAGATTCTTTGAATCATCTCATTACTTTCTACATTGTAAAAAATGAATATATAGAATGAGTTGCTGACATTTAAGATTTTTTCAATCATATTGTGTCCTTTGCATCAAATTCCATTCTCCCAGCTCTGCCCTCAGGCAACTACAGAGTGGATAGAAATGCTTTCCTCTCCCACCAAAATAATGAAGACATTTGCTGAGAACTGATTAGGAGGTGTGCATAGATTGGGAAAGGTTTTAGGATAGCCACTTCAGAGAGATGAACAGAATGCAGAGCAAAACCAAAGAAAGATTGATGTTCTGAGGCAAAAGTGTGAGTTATGATCTTTGAAGTCTTATGCGAATGATTGCGTAAAGTATATCTCCAGTGTCCTAAGTGGAGGGTGAGAAGTAGCAGATTACAGGAGTGATTCACCATTTGAGCATTTGGGTCAGTTGTGAGTGCTGGTGAGTGATAAGTTCAAGTGACCTCCCAGGAGAAAATGGCAGGCTGAGCAACTGGACAAGTGTGAGAGAGCTAACAGGGAAGGAAAGAGGCACAGAAAGAGAATTTCAGAGGTAGTGTACTCATGGACAATTACAAGGACAGGGTGTGACAATGGGATTCTGTAGCTGAAGTGGGATGGAGTATAGTGGAGATAACCAAGAAACTAAGAGGCAAATGAATTTAGTGATTCAGCCTCATTGATGTTGGCTTCATGGAAAGGGTTGTATTCATTTTATTTCAATTCAATAAATAGTTATTAAGCACTCTTTGTGCTGCAGGGGCTATGTTAGGCATACTTGACCTGGCTAAAGTGCGTAAGAAGAGATGATGAGGTTAGGAAAAACGGTCATTGCCAAGGTCAACTTTATGGTCAATGTTAATTTCCACCTTAGTTTTGGCTACTCTTGAGCAACTGTTTATTGTTGTTCTCTTCTTTTCTTGCTAAGATACCTCAAGTGTATCTGAAAGCTCCAGTTACTTGATCTAACGGAGGAGACTGTTTTCCTCTTTAAAAGATTCTTTCAGGTTGAAATCTTTCCCATTCTATCTGTGTTCTGGTTTCTGGGCTGTTCCTTTAATACATACAGCAGTTACAGATTGTAACAGCTGCCAGGCCCTCCTTGCTTGGTCTGTTTTGCCATAGGAAGGTAAGCTCACAGGCCTGTCACCGTTCTGGGTCTGTACACCCCACCTTTGTAGAAGAATGTGGGATCAATAACACAATTTGATGTCATCAGGGGAATTTCCACGTTTGTGTCTTGCCTCCACTTCCGTATGCACTGCTTTATATTTCTTTTTATTTATTTCTTCTGTCATCATATAGCCAGGCTACATGCAAGATTAAATTAAATGTTCATTCCAGTGTCAGGAATACCAATATATCTATATTTGTATACTTTCTATGGCCATGACTTTCTTTAATAATTCCTACAATTTTAATATTTTTGAATAGAGGCAACTCTTGGCATTCCCTCTGTGATTGTGATAATAATGTGAATGTGTGAAGTAACCAGAATAAGGAACACTTTTTAAGTGCTACTCTTTAATATACTGATACTTTACAGTCTTAGTATTTTTAATTTAAAAATGTATAACTCTATCGTCATTACAAATAATGTAGTAATACAAAAGCAAAAGTCTTGTCTTTTCTGTGGACGGTTGCCCAGCACATCAGAAAGTCGGGTTAATGCCGCATTCAGCCAACAAGCACGAGGGGGCATGGAGCTCTATGTGTGCCTCACTCTGCTTCCTCAGACGGTGCTTTGGCTAAAGAAGAAGATCATAACAGAGTTTAAAACACAAGTTTGTTGACTGCTTAAAATGTTTGTAGAACTTGTTGTGGGAGTGAAAAATAATGAGCAGCCTCCATTAGGGAATTGGTAGCAGTGCCCTGGCTTCATCAGGCTCTCTAAGCATGGCATGAAGTGTTGTGGGAAATCCTATCCTGTGTAAATATTTGAGCCAATGTCCCTGTCCTGCACTGATCAAAAGTACTCCCATTTCCTCGAGTTGTACCCTCCACTAAACAGGTTATGTCCATCCTTAAGAAACATTCTTGGTGTCTCACTTAATATCCCCATGGTGGTCTGAACATTTCCTCTCTAGAAATTATTCTTCTATTTTTCATGAGTTTGATAATCAGGTAATTTTTTCTCCCATATTATCAGCCTCATAATTTATATTTATCCTTACATATCATTTCCAAGCACTTCTTTTTCTTTCTTTTTTTCCCTCTCTTTGCTCACATCGTTTCTATTTTGCCAAGGGCTTGCTTCTTCTAAGCCTTTTTATCTTCTCTTCCCGTGATCAGTACCCAAGTTTGCAGCAAGTTTCCTTATTGTTTTATGGGTTGATGTTTTTGCTTAGGAAATCCTCATGTTTTGGACTGCTCCTTCAATCTGTAATCGGAAAGTCAGATTACAGTTTAATTCTTCTTGAAGCCCTCATCAGGTTTCAGAGAGAAGCCTTGATATTTGTCTTTTTTAGGAAGGAACACCTTGAAAGGCCATGGGTCTGTCTTCTCATCCTAGAGGCCCAGGGGCACTGGGACCAGAGTGGCAGGGAGGCCAGGAGCCCCTTCCCCCAGGTGTAAGACTCCCAGTCTGGCACTGCACCTCTGAGGGCATCAGCATATGGTGGTCCCTGCTAATGACTTATAGAAGCACCTTCTGGCATTGGCTCCTGAGGTCATCACCCTGGTTGATGACAGCTATCAGCTGTCAGCAACTTGCCTTACTGAAGCCTTTCATCCTCCCTCCCACTGGCAGTAACTTCCAGGGTCCTTGATGCATCTCCAACATGCTTCCTGCGATAATGTGTAGCCAGTAGAAAAGTACAGATTTTGGGGTCAGACCAGCCTGGTTTAAAATCCCACCTACCATTTCCCAGCTGTGGTACTTTGAGCTTGTTGTCTAATCTCTGAGTTTCAGTAAATCTGTAAGATGAGGTTATAACATCTTTCTTATAAATTTGTTGTAAATATTAAATGAAATACATAGAATGATTCATATGTGGCTAGTAGATAGTAGGTCTAAATAAAAGATAGATGTTATTATCATTCCAGGGATAAATTGGTAGCTTTGCAGTTTGGTGTTAGTTTTAGCACTTCCTATGAAGACAAAAAAAAAAAAAGAACACTTGCTCTTAAAAGTTTTTTTCAAACTGTTTATTTGAAGCTCTCCAAAGTCAAGCACCACCCAGCATCACACACCCTTAACTCCCTCTTCCTACTCTTTAGTGAAAGCCACTAGTTTCTGAAACTGTCGTGACAGTAACCAACTCTCCTTTGCCCTAACGGCTTCTTTCCAAGACCTACCTTGTAGAGCTCAGTACAACCTTAAGGTTCTGCCTGAACTTATGAGGTACTTAGCAAAAATCTCACATGAGCCTGAATATTTTACTGTTGACATCTTAGCAGTGCCCCGTCCCCCTTGGAGGACTGAGGAACCCAAAAATGTCAAGTCTCAGACAGAAGCTCAAACTAGACATAGAAATGAAATTCTTATAGAAATGCTGGGTTATACTTCTGTACAATCATTGTTATTATGCAATCATGCTTGAACAATAACTACCCTCTTCAAGCAAAACAGAAAAGTTTCTGCCTTCAGGGCTCACGACCTTTTAGAGACAAAACAAGTGCAAACAAAACCGTGTGCAATGTTTTTTCCATGAATGTGATGTTGAAAATGTACCTGAGGCTTAGGTGTGCCATGACTCACTATGTAACACAAAAGAAAACTGGATTTAAAAACTTGAATTCCTTGGCTGCCCATTCAGACTCGACCCACTACATACCGTTTCCCCACTTGCTTATATTTTCCTACAGAAAAGAGAAAAACTATGGAGAAAATGGAAAACAAAGCCATAGGAGAAAACAGCTGAAAACGCTTCATGTAAATGTGCATGCTGGAAGTAGAGAGCAAGCAAAGATTTCAAAATGCAGTGCCTGAATTTGAGTAGTTAGGACTAAACACAGAAGTGTTGATGAACTCTAAGGCTAAACTCTTGGATATTTAGGAGCACACCAGAGCTTCTTTACCAGCTGAACAAAGATTCAAAGAACTCCGAGATGGGGGAAAAAAGGAACCCTGGAACTCAGCGGTCCCCAGCCTTTTTGGCAACAGGGAACTGGTTTCATGGAAGACAGTTTTTCCATGGACTGGAGGATGGGCGAGGTGGTTTTGAGATGAAACTGTTCCACCTCAGATCATCAGACATTAGTTAGAATTTAGTAAAGAGCACACCACCTAGATCCCTCACATGCACAGTTAGTTCACAATAAGATATGCACTCCTATGAGAATCAAATGCCACTGCTGATCTGACAGGAGGTGGAGCTCAGGCGGTAATGTGAGTGTTGGGGAGCAGCCATAAATACAGATGAAGCTTTGCTCACTTGCCCACTGCTCACCTCCCGCTGTGCAGCCTAGTTCCTAACAGGCCACGGACCAGTACTGGATTGGGGACCTCTGCTCTAACTGATGCCAACGCCCACAGCCCACCTACACCAAGTACAAGGCTCCATTTGGTCTGCATATAGAATCTCTGGGATGCTAGGGTGTGCTTTGCTCATTCTGAGTTGATTCCTAGGTTCTTAGACTAAAGCGGGTAGCGTTATGAAGGGAACTAACAGAGCAAACAGTGGAAGGAGCATGTTCATGTAGATCACGCTTTTCACATTAGGACCAATTTCACTGCCCATTCTCCTTGTTTCTAGTTTTCCTCTTTTAACTTGAGCAGTGTCACAAGAGCACATAGCTAACAATGTTTTATTTTTTCTCTTCCAAATTCTAATAACAAAATTGTTATTGGCTTTTGATCTTAGTCATTCAAATAAAAATAAAATGTGCAAGGAAACTTGCAGCAAGTTTCCTTGTTGTTTCATGGGTGGATTCATTTTCTTCGGAAATCCTCGTGTTTTAGGCTATACCCTCAATTTGTAATCTGGAGGTCAGTTTACAATTTAATTCTTCTTGAATTTTATTGATGATAAAATCATCAGTAAAAATGATTAAGCCCTAGCCTTCTTCTCAGCACCAGGCATTTATAGAGATGAATGAGATCTCACCTCTTACCTCTGGTAGGGATGGGTAAAGATAACATTTTGAGGTGGAAGAGAGGGAGACTAAGAGCGTTTGTGCCCACAGCCTTGACTTCTTCTTTTTGTGTGTGTGGAAAAAAATGCTATAAGGACACATGCACACGTATGTTTATTGCAGCACTATTCGCAATAGCAAAGACTTGTAATCAACCCAAATGCCCATCAATGATAGACTAGATTAAGAAAATGTGGCACATATACACCATGGAATACTATCCTGCCATAAAAAAGGATGAGTTCATGTGCTTTGTAGGGACATGGATGAAGCTGGAAACCGTCATTCTCAGCAAACTATCGCAAGGACAGAAAACCAAACACCACATGTTCTCACTCATAGGTGGGAATTGAACAATGAGATCACTTTGACACAGGAAGGGGAACATCACACACTGGGGCTTGTCATGGGGTTGGGGGAGGAGAGAAGGGAGAGGAATAGCATTAGGAGATACACCTAATGTAAATGACGAGTTAATGGGTGCAGCAAACCAACATGGCACATGTATACATATGTAACAAACCTGCACGTTGTGCACATGTACCCTAGAACTTAAAGTATAATTTTTTAAACAAAAAAGCAAGAAGGAGGAAGAGGAAGAGCAAGTCTGGGGGAAAGCAAGCAAGTTTCAAAACAATTGCTCCGCAGAATGGGCAAGGGACACCACAGTGAATTAACAACCAAAAAAGCCGATTAGTAGAGTCCTGTTTCTTGGAGTAAATGGTTATCTCATCTTTGTTGTTGCCATTGTCATCATCATTATCTTTACCATTGTCACTATCTCCAGAACAAATTAGACTTGAACTACACAACCTTGACATAATTGAGAAGAATATCCCTTTGAGAAACTGATAATAATTTATGCTAGTTTCATGTTTGTTGTGGGGTGCTGTAGGGTGGTTTTATTTATTGTGTCCTCCCTCTCATTTATGTTCGCGTAGGTTGAGCCAGTGATACAGAGAGGCCACGAGAGTCTGGTGCACCACATCCTGCTCTATCAGTGCAGCAGCAACTTTAACGACAGCGTTCTGGAGTCCGGCCACGAGTGCTATCACCCCAACATGCCCGATGCGTTCCTCACCTGTGAAACCGTGATTTTTGCCTGGGCTATTGGTGGAGAGGTGGGGCTAATGATTAATAATTATTACTTAGAAGTAAATACTTAGAAGTAAATTAGTACTTAGGAGTAAAGCTCTAATGCTACTTTTGATATGAAGGTGGCTTAACTTCATTTTCATAGGAAGGGATCCTTTCTTTAAGTTATTTTTATTTTATTTTATCAGTTGTAGATGAATGCGGTTCCAGAGGGTTGAAATATCCTTGAAGATGGTGGGTTTTTGAGTGGAATAGAGCTCTCAGGGACTTTCACAGGACACTGTCTCATGGCATTTTCCATATTTAGGGTTTTTCTTATCCACCTCATGTTGGATTATCCCTCGGCACTCCATTAGATCCGCATTATGTGCTCCTAGAAGTCCATTATGACAATCCGACTTATGAGGAAGGTGAGTTTATTGTTCACATATTTTACTTCTGGTTTTTATAAAAAGTTTTGTACCTTGCAAGTCGTGTCTTTAACAGAGTTGAAACAAAATGGAAGCCAATGCTAGAAAGAATTAACCTATACATTTGTCATTCAAATTAGGAGACTTTTAGAAGTGAAAATGGGTACTGTTTATAATTATACTGTAACAGCAGGCATTAACCAGCACCAAACTAGGTAAATGAGCACATGCAGTCACTAATCTTAACAAAAACAGTTGCATACTACCTACCAGAAAGTAGAGTAATAGACTTTTCCTTTGTGATGTAGATTAGTCCCAGTACATGGTGTTTATGGAACATTTTCTTTCTAACTGCACATAAGAAAAAGTTACCATTTATTATACTAAAAAGTGTAAGCATTTTGTTGTGTGGTAAGCAAATCATAGATATACTCAAAAAGTACTTATGCAGTGACACTGTGTAATATGATATTGAAGTAAAGAAATGTAAGGATGTGCATTTGATTTCTGAAATCATTTGTATGATATTCCAAATCCCAACATTGATAGATTTAACATGAAGTTATCAACAGGAGTAACTCCAAGTTGTTATTTTGTATTGACTCATGCAATCTTTTAGCAAATACTGAGCTCCACCTATGTGCCAGATCTGTGCTTGAGGATATAATGTGTGTGAAAAACAGATGCTGCTCCCACCCTCATGGAAATTATAGCCCAGTGGGAAAGAGAAACAATCAAATGATCACAGCAATCATATGAAATTATATATGTGCCAATTGATCCAAAGGAGATACCTGACACTATGAGAGTATTTAATTAGTGACCTCATCCAGCCAGGGGTGTGTGGTGGTGAGGATGGGCTAAAAAGTCTTTGTTAAAGAATCAAACTGTTCATCTGGGTGACTGGAGATGCTGAAGGGTTAGGGTGCAGTGAAGAAAGATGCTGATGAACCTGCAGAGGAAGGCTGAAGCAGACCATCTAAGATCTTGTAGGGCCTGTTAAGGATTTTTACCCTGAAGACAATGAGAAGCAATTGAAGAGTTTGATACAGTGGAATCAAATATTGAGATTTGTGTTTTGGAAAGAACACTCTGGCTGCTGCAGCATGAATAATAGATTTTGAAGAGAGCACACGTGGTATGATATTTGAAGAGTGATGTTTCTATAAAAGTAGGTGTTAAGCTATTCTATTTGTGAGCAAGCCAATAAAGTATCTTTTTCATACCCTAAAGTAATTAATAGGAAAGAGTTTCTCTCTGAATTCACTTTAATTTCTACCCACCCATTATATCCCATACTCTGAACCATGAATCTATGATAAAGTTTAAAACTTTCATAAACCAAGCAAAATAACCTGTTAATAAATTCTAAAAGTTAGATTTTCCATGAAATTATATGTGACTATAAAACATAAAAATTGTCATCACAATAACAGTGGGATTAATTATGGAATATGTCTTACATTGCAACTTTTCTTTTAAAAATTTTTTACATTTTTGATTTTAAATTATTAATAGAATAAATATGTTATATAATGTATAATACTTCTCCAATTGGAAATTCCATGTGAACTACTTCTTCCTTTTAGTGTTTATTACAAAAGTAGAAGGTTTAATTTATTTGCCTTCTCTGTTGTCAATTAAGTTGATTTTCTCATAGTTTCAATGTGAAAATGAAACATAAGCTTATTTTCCTAACAGGTTAATAGAGAACTCAGGATTTTTAGTACTTTCTATTTTTATTCATATACATAATTAGACCAAATTTTAGATTATAATAATTTTATTTTTATAAATATAGCATAATATAAATTTATGTTTCCAGAAAAGTTTTTTAATAATCATTTTATATTTGCTTAAGAAATTATTACTTTATTTACTAGATTATCTATTAATGGTCCAAACAGCTAATGCAACTAATGAACCTAACTATACTAAATGCAACTGAAATTTCTACTTATATTTTTTCCCTGTCAAGCTATTATAAGGAGGTAGGTCCCAAAAATATAAAACACAAAACAAAATTTTGCAAGATATGTCCAGAGAAAATTCTAAGGTCACTATAGATGTTCTACGTTATCATGCTCATTTGCATCTGCACTGATAATAGCACAAAAGGAGAATTGATTTTTATGATTTGTTTAACAATTGATTGAAACCCTGGTAGATGTGTGACCACTATATGTGTGACTAGCTGCCATTTATTGAGCACCTCATTTGTGCCAAACACTGTTCTTAGAACTTCGTGTTCAAGCCACACATCACCGTTATGAGGTAGTAGTGCTATTATTATGGCCATTTTCCATACTGGAAAACTGAAGCACAAACAGTTTAGGTAACTTCCTGTCTTCATCTGTTCTGTGCTGCTGTAACAGAATAACACAGATTAGGTGGTTTATAATGAAGAGAAACTTATTCGTCACAGTTTTGGAAGCTGAGAAGTACAAGTACAAGGTACAGGCATCTGATGAGGGCTGTGTCATAACATGGCAGTAGGCTTCACATGGTGGAAGGGTAAAGAGAGCAAGATAGTACAAAGCCACTTCTGAAATAATGGCATTCATCGAATCGCAGGGGCAGAGCCCTCATGGCCTAGACACCTCTCAAAGGTCTCACCATTCAATACCATCACAATGGCCATTAAATTTCGACAGCATTCAAACGTACTTTTTGGAGGGGATAAACATTTAACCATAGCACTTGCCCAAGGTCACATAACTCATAGGCAGCAGAGCTGGGATTTGCATCCAGGTTGGTCAGCTCCAGAGTCAGTGTCCTTAATTGTCACATCACAGTGCTTCCTTGTGATGACCCTGAATATCTGAACAAGCTGGAGTCAACAAACACATAGTAAATTATTTTATGTTCACAATAACACACTCACGAAGTAGGAAAGGAAGCTTGGGTTTTTTCCAAGGCTGTTAGGGAGGTTAAGAGGTAAGAATTTCCTGGGATAATTATTGGAATACTTAATTTTAACAACTTATTATATCCTAAAACATTCAAAGTAATGGATATCTTCTAAATGTGTGTGTGTGTGTGTGTGTGTGTGTGTGTTTGTGACCGAGGGGTATATAATATACAATGAAGAATATTTGATATAAAGACCTTGTGTTTAAAAATGATCGACTAGAAATAGATTAAGCTGATTGATTTAAATGAGACAAAAAGGGAACTGCGGGGAAGGAATCAATCTGTTAGTTATTGCAGCAGGAAGTCAATTAATTTCCGAGTTAGTGAAATGAATTTATGAAATGTTTAGGGCTCATACTCTCCCTCCCTGTAATGAATATGTCATAACAACAAGTATGTCTTCTTCATCTCTCATCCCCACAGTGCCTAATGGAGTGCCATTTACATAATGGATTCTTAATGACTGTGTGTTGATTGAATGGCTGTTGAATGAAGAAGAAAATGGTGACAAACTTTAAAGAAATAAAGTGAATCTTTAGCAGTTTTCTTCATCAGCAGATGGTTTCTAAACTAAGGAGTTTTTACCTCAAAGTAAATGTTATCGAACTTCATCTTGAAACAATATAAAACTTTTATTGAGTTATTTATTCTATATTCTAATGAATGACTTTAGAATCTTCATTCTGTCTTCATATTAGATCATTGGTGGAATATAACAGCCAGATAACTGAAACATTTCTCTTGTGGTATGCTGTGTGAGTCCACAAAGGTTGCAGGCAATATGGCTACTCATCTTTTAATTCTTGTTTATGCAACTGAATGTTGTCTGCCACTAATCTCTGCTTGTATCTCTTTCCCTCATGACAATTTATGGAAAATAAATAAACCTATTTCAACAGAATATGAAAACTTTAAAAAATTCAAACCAAGAATTTTCTTGGGAATGAAAACATTTTAAGAACTGAAACTCACTTTAATTATGTGCTTTTGTTCTAGGCTTAATAGATAATTCTGGGCTGAGGTTATTTTATACCATGGATATAAGGAAATATGATGCTGGGGTAATTGAGGCTGGCCTCTGGGTGAGCCTCTTCCATACCATCCCTCCAGGGATGCCTGAGTTCCAGTCTGAGGGTCACTGTACTCTGGAGTGCCTAGAAGAGGTATGCAGCATCTGAGTCTGAGCTGCTCTCTGCAGATTCATCAATGCTCTTAGAAACTATTGTGTGAAACATTCTGTGCATGTTTATTATCAATTCCTTTTTTGTTGACACACTGTGAAACCATTATTGCAATTTTAGTAGGACTTTTGACTGCTTTTTTAAGTCTTGAAGCTACAGGAGTAGAACTCTAAAGATAGAAATAGTTGGCAGGGTGTTTTCCTTCTTACTCCTACCTTTTTTGTTTGTTGCATGTTGCATGCTTTATATCATCTTTTACAATTTCGACTTTTGTGTAGTCTCTTTTTCCTTTCTCTAGTTTATCTTTTATCCATATTGATTTTTTCCATCATTTATTTTCATTTTTCTCTGCCTTATAGTTTCCTTCCCTTCCTTCACCAGAGAGCAAAAATAACTAATATAAAAAAAGACATTGAATAGGAGAAAAGTATAAGTATTTAGTAATGACAGTTTTCACTTAAAGTTTTTTAATGAAAATATTTCAGCATGGATCAGACTGTTTATGAATTATATGATATTGTGGTTCAGGACAGTATGGCAGACTGGCGAAGTGGAAAGATTATGCTCTTCCGAGTTATTTAGGCCACAGTTCATAATTCAAATTGCCATGACCTCTTTTACAAGCTCTAGGACCATGAGTGATTCACTTAATTCCATTGACCCACTTTCACTTTCTTATCTGGAAAAGCGGGAATAATATTCCTTTTAAGAATTTGGGTTTTCAGGTTACTAACATACTGGAATCTTTTTGCTAAGAGTGTTTACTGCCTCTTATCCTCCTAAAAGAAGGAAAAAGGAGGATAACATGTATAGATTGTCTGGGAGGCCCCTCATAGGCATCAACTCCCCTCCTTTTCTCTCGGCATATGTTGCTTCACAAGGAGAACACTGAACAATCCGAGTTCAAAATGTTTGGCAGCTCCAGCATTCATTTAAATTGCTTTAGCTTTTCATCTCAGTTGTCCCTCCAAGTGTGTTTGAATGTGAACTGTCTGAACATGCATTTCTTTGGGCTAATCGGGTCTTCCTCGGTGTCCCCTGCAGGCTCTGGAAGCGGAAAAGCCAAGTGGAATTCATGTGTTTGCTGTTCTTCTCCATGCTCACCTGGCTGGCAGAGGCATCAGGCTGCGTCATTTTCGAAAAGGGAAGGAAATGAAATTACTTGCCTATGATGATGATTTTGACTTCAATTTCCAGGAGTTTCAGTATCTAAAGGAAGAGCAAACAATCTTACCAGTATGCGTGTTTTTGTTCTTTTTCATTGACTGTTATAAAAGTCATGAGACGTATTTGCTGAGATGTGCAAGGTTTCTACTAGTGAAATGAATTTTTCTTTGTATCTGTATTCTTAACACCACCCACTGTGGGTGTTGTACAACCCAGATAGAATGTGTTTGATCTGTTTTCCAAAATTGAAACTCATTTTTCTTATGATTCACAGGAGTAATTCAAGTTGCTGACTGAAAAATAAAAACAACCCCAAACAAAAATCTCAGGTTCTGAGGACTAAACATTACTCTTTTTTTTATATTTGACATTCCAGTTAGTGATTCTTTGGGTTGCAATTCCTGCATCGGTAAAATCAGAGGCGTATTTATGCTACATTGACAAGATAGGATATTTTTAGAAGTTTCATTTCAGGAAGAAGGAATGTAAGGATAATTCTTTTATCTGATAAAGCTATTTGGATGTAGCTAATTAAACTTTGCTGTGTGATCAAGCTTGACACATATTTGAGGTTATGGTGAAGGAGAGAAGAGAATGAAGACTTTAAAAACGTTATAATGCTTTGTTTTCTCAAATTTTTATTCCATGACCATCAAGTTCAATTGTAGTATAATTTTCTCCCCTTATTTTACTTTTAAAAGTTAGATCCCTATACCATTTATTAAATGAGAGTAATGGCAATATCTTTTCTACGTGATGCTGGAGATAGGGTTTTTAGATGGGATGAACTGTCAAGGAGAAGACATGGCACAATAGGATATAAAAGGAAAGTTGGAAAAAACGTAAGAAAGTGATAAAGAGGAAAGGGATCTTCTTTTTACAAATCCATAGCTTTGGATCTTAGAAATTCTTTGATACATCCTGAGAGTAGAAAGAAGTTTAAGAAACAGTGATCTTGTCAAGGTTCTTAAGGACTGCACTCTATTTTATTATGATGTCTCCGGGGCTTTCCAAACAGTGTTATCTCAGAGCTTCCTAACTGCTGCACCATGATTATGGCTTAAGTGCGATGAGATACTAATCTCTGGGCCCTCTGAGTGGTGTTGCAGGGAGATCAAATTTAAGGGCGAAAGCCCAAAGATGGCAGCCTCAGGTCCATGAATAGCTTCATCTGCTTACCTTAAAGGGGAGATATAAAAATGTTATCATTTTCCATGTGTATTGTTATGTACAAAAGGGTGGAAAACACTAGATCAATAAATTTCTATTAATTTGCCTCACAATTCAATTGTAAGGAAATAAAAGCTTGATTAGAGAGCTTTAAAGAAAATAATGTAAATGAAGTGGTGATCACAATAACTACTATCTATATCTAAGGTTTATTAAGTGTTCATTTGCTGCTAATGACTATGTGTTATGTCATTTAATCTCCTTGTAACAGCTGTGAAAAAAATAAGTACTTTTTTTTTTTTTTTGAGATGGAGTCTCGCTCTATCGCCCAGGCTGAAGTGCAGTGGTGCGATCTTGGCTCACTGCAACCTCTGCCTCCAGGGTTCAAGCAATTCTCTGCCTCAGCCTCCTGAGGAGCTGGGATTATAGGTGCCCACTACCATGCCTGGCTAATTTTTATATTTTTAGTAGAGATGGGGTTTCACTATCTTGGCCAGGCTGTTCTTGAACTCCTAACCTCATGATCCACCTGCCTTGGCCTCCCAAAGTGCTGGGATTACAGGTGTGAGCCACCGCGCTGGGGCCAAAAATAAGAACAATTTTTATCTTTAGGTTTTAGATGAACAAATTATGCCTGGGTTATATGTAGGTCATCCTGCTAGAATGTTGTGGAGTCTGGCTGAAACACAGAGAGTATTATTTATTTGCTTGCTCGTTATATTAGCAAATCTAGAATTAAACAGATCAGAGGTCTTCTGCTGAATCAAATTACTTGGTGCATCCATTCATACAGCAAATATTAACTGTTGAAGTATAAATGTATTTGATAAATAAGCCAGCATAAAACTTCAATCTGAAAGCTTTACTTTTATGTTTCAGGGAGATAACCTAATTACTGAATGTCGCTACAACACAAAAGATAGAGCTGAGATGACTTGGGTAAGAAAACTTTTATTATTATTAAAGTTCATTTATGGAGACAAAGAAATAAACTTGATTTTAGAAGAAACAAGTAAAAACCATTTCCATTTGGAAAGAAAATTTCTAAAAATCTTGAGCATCAAGTATCATAAAAGTGACATCAGAGATGTTTTAGCATTTTCTAAGACTTCAAATTAACTAATGATATTATAGTATTAAATAATATTTGGAGTGTAATTTATTGACTGTTTCATTAAAAACTATCCTTAGTCTTTTAATTTTTCTCATCTAATATTTTTTAAAAGAACTGTGGTCATTAATTGACTGTATGCTTGTGTCTGGCTTAAATAAATCCAGACCTCCAAAGGAAGAATCAATTTCATGACCTTGAGGCCTCTGACTCAAAGAGAAATCTGGTCCCAACAGATTTATTGGGGGAATTCCACCAAGCGTTCAAGAAATAGATAATTTATGTCTTACTCAATCTCTTTCAGGAACACAAAAAGAGGGAACACCGCCCACCAAGTCACAAAATGTAGTTAACATAACCTTAAAACTAAAACTTCACAAGGATAGTATAGAAGGGGCCAGTAGTATGCACCGTTGGAAATAACTTGGACAAGAGCTTGAAAAACCAAATCCTTTTTTATATACAAATCTAATGATAACACCAACTTGAGTTTAGCTAAGGAATATAAAACCAATTTAAATTAGAAAATATATTAAAGCCTTCTACATGAAGATATGGAAGGAAAAAGACATATAATCACCTCAACAGAGGTAGAGAAAGCAGTCATAAAATTCAAGTTTATTGTTGACAGGGGAGACATTTAGCAACCCTGAAATAGAAAGGAATTATCTTAACTAGGTAGAAGTTAGCTATGAAAAAGCTATAGCAAATATTAAATTAAATGAAATAC
This sequence comes from Papio anubis, assembly GCF_008728515.1. Lineage (NCBI taxonomy): Eukaryota > Metazoa > Chordata > Mammalia > Primates > Cercopithecidae > Papio > Papio anubis. The sequence continues at coordinate 130,525,101 of NC_044981.1, forward strand.
CGTAAGTGTTTTTGTCAAGTTAGGAAGAATATAAGAGTATTTGTTATCACTACTTGTATTCAACATTGTACTGGAAAAGAAACGAAAATGAGATATAAGGTTCAGAAAGGAGGAAGTGAACAAGCAAAACACGTTATTCACAGATATTGTAGTTTTCTGCATCAAACCCTCCTCCAAATTGATAGTATCAAATTAATTGCATTTCAACGTATAAGAAATTATCTCAAGAAAATACAATTTAAAATAAAAATTAAACAGAAATAAAATCTAACACTAGATGTGTTTGATCTCTGTAAAAAAAAAAGTATAAATCTTTATTGGGAAACATTAAAGAATTCCTAAAGACAGTAAGACATACTGTGTTCATGAATAGAAAGGCTCAGTAAAATAAAGAAAATACTTCTATTCAAATTGGCCCATAAATTTGATATTATTCTATTAAAAAAATTCAGAGAAATTTTACAATTTGAGATTTTGGTATCCTACCTAAGAAATCTTTACTGGACCAAGGCTGCAAATATTTTCATCTATTTTTTATTTAGATAAACATTTTGCTGTTTTAGCTTTTACGTGGAGCAAGTTGATTCTAAAATTTACACAGAAGAGCAAAATGTTAAAAATCGGCAAGACAAAACTAAAAAGAACAAAATAGAAAACAATCTACTAGATAAGAAGGCTTATTTTAAAACTGGTGATTAATACAGTATGCTTTGAGTCCCAAGTTAGAAGACTTGGAACAGAAGAGGCATCTCAGAAAGAGACCTACAAATTCTACAGATGGAAACTTAGTTTATGACAGACATAGCACTTAGATAAATGGAAAAGGATAAACTTTTTATTAAAGGATGATGCTGACACTATTGGATATCCCTGACATAAATAAAACTGAGTCTTAATTTTACAAAATGCATAACAATCAATGCCAGATGTATTAAATATTTAAATGTGAACAGTGAAAATTTAAAACCACTGGAAGAAAAAGTACTTGAACATGTCTTCATGACTTTGGAGTACTTAAGAATTTTTTAAGCAAAATATAAAAAGCACAAACTATGAATAAAAGATTAATGAATTTGACTACATCAAAGCTTTTGCTTACTAAAATAAAACACTATTAAGAAATTAAAAAGAGTTTTAAGCTGGGAAAAATATTTGCAATACATAGATTAACAGGGCATTAGTATCCAGCTTATAAAACAAAGTCCACAAATCAGTAACAGAAGAGAAGTATACAATAAAATAGGATAAGACAAAAGCATTTCAAAGAAATAACAACCCATATAGGTAATATAAATATATGAAAAGATGCTCAATTTTGTTTAAAACCAAAATCATGCAAATGTAAACCAGAGTAAGATATTTTGAACTCACCAGTTTGGCAAAATTTAAAATAGCATTTCCATTGTGCTGAAACTGGAACACTTATATGTTGCTAGTAGTGATTTGAATTTGTAAAACCATCTTGGGTAAAAACATGGCATTATCTAGTAAAATTAGAGATTAATATATATTCTACTCAATTCCATTCCTATGTAGATTTAACCTTGGAATTACTTTTGCAGAATGCGTTTCAGGAGAGAAATATATAAGCTATTCATAGTTACATGTAATAATATAGGAATGAAAAAATTCTGGAAATATCTCAAATACCCATCAAAAGGAGAACAAATAAATATGGTATTATATAATGAAACAGTGTAAAGTCATGAAAATTAATGAATGAAAGCTGCCTATATTAACATGAATGTATCTGAAGAACAAATAATGTTGATTGAAAAGAGTGAGCTTGTAGCAGAATATATATAGTGTGATATTATGTATGTAAAGTTCAAGAAAATTAAGCAATATATTATTTGGGGATACAAACTTCAATATACTGAATGTAAAGTGTACTGAAAAGCAACAGAAAGAAAAAATATTAACATAGTAATCACCTTTGGTTGAAATGGGAAGAAGAGGGTTAGAAGCTGGACACACACGGAGTAGTCAAGATACTGGTGTTGGTTTTATTTTTTTCCCATGCGTTATTTATAATTTTTGTTGTTGAAATATTTTACTGAAGATATAATAAATAAGTTATTATTGTAGTGGGTATTTTGGTGCACTGTCTTGATACCCTCTTCAGGGCCAACACAACCAAACCTCAGCCACTGGGAATATCAGATGACAATATGATAGTTAACAGCAGTGTACCTCAATGGAAATTCCCCTTGGTATTAGAGAATAACTCCTTAAAATTATACTTCCTACAGTAGGAGAGCCAGCAGTCAATGACTAGTTGATAAGAGGCTGCAAAGGCCCAGCTTTCTTTCTACAATTTGGTACAACTCTGAACAGCCATCCTAACTTAAGGATATATTAAATACAGCATTTACTGAGGCGTCAGATGCAACTTCATTTGCAGATCAGCATCTCCCTTTGCCTAATCCTACCTTGCTCATCAAGTGCAAAATGTCATGTTTTTGCAATTAGTAAAATCATTGTATATTAGCCCCTACATTAATTTAGAATATAAACAGTATTAAGTTTTTCACCTTTGTTTTTGAAAGTTGGATTTTGTTGGATACAGAATTCTTGGTTGGCAGTTGCTTTTTCCTTTGCAACACTTGTGAATATATAATTATAATATCTGTTACTTCCATCATTTATGATGAAATATCAGCTGTCAGTTGTATTCTTGTTCACCTATATGTGATGTGTCATTTTTCTTTTGCTGCTTTCAAGATTTTCTCTTATCTTTGGTTTTCAGCAGTATGACTGTGATGTGTCTAGGTATGGCTCTTTTTGTATTTACCTTTGGCTTTTGTTGAGCGTCTTGGGTCTGTAAGTTAATGTTTTTCATTAAATTGGAGATTATTTCAGGCATTATTCCTTTGAATATTTTTTCTACCTTTTTGTCTTCTTCCTCTCATTCTAGAAGTCCAATTACATGTATTTAACATAAATGAAAACATATGTATATGTTAGACATAAATGCTAGAACATTTAATATTGTTCCATAGATCTCTGAAGTATTTTCACTTTTCTTTAGTCCTTTATCTCTCTATTATTTGAATAGGACAATTTTTATTGATTAATCTTCAAGTTCAGTGATATTTTCCTTGCTCATCTGAAACCTGCTGTTGAGCTCATCCTGTGAAGTTTTTATTTCGTTTTGGTACCTCTCAGCTATAGAATTTCTATTTTTAAAAATGTTTTTCTTTCCTGATTTCATTCCTTCTCTGTTCACTCATTTTTAAGATATTTGCCTTTAATTACTTGAGCATGTTTTTCTTTAACTCTTTGAACACTTTTTAAAACAGCTTTATTGAACATATTTTTTATCTGTTTTCAAGTCATCGTGTGATAAATCCAGCATCTCAATCTTACAATCCATTTCTACTGACTTTTCTCCATTGAATATAGACAATAATTTCCTGTTTCTTTTCCCACTTAATAATTTTTGGTTGAAATTAGACATATTAGATAATATGGTGTAGTAACTCTGGATTCTGTTCTTTTGAGGGTCTTTAATCTTTTTCCAAATTTTAATAGATAATTAACTACCTGGATTCAAAACATGAAATCTTTCTCCCCTGTGGTATGCAGCTGCTAATGTTTATACACATGAAGACAAGATTCTAGAAAATTCAATTAAATCAGAAAAATGTCCTGAAAAAATTCCTGATTGATTGGTATTATGCTAACTAAACATCCTTATGATTCTCTGAAATGTTCACTGTGTTGAAAAGTTTACATCCCATCAGCAGAATTTATTAGGTTATTTAAGAAAGGCAAATTTTAAAAGTGGAAATAATTCTATTAATTTTTAATTGTATCACTACCTTTTTAAAAAGCCAGTTTTTTTTACTTTTCAGCTTTAAGGTTTATTAAATTTTAATACTGGAAGGAACTGTATGACATTGATGACTTGTGTACTTTAAATGTCAAAGTTGGTAGACCACATACTTTGCTAAATAAACTCTCTGTTTTCAGGGAGGACTAAGCACCAGGAGTGAAATGTGTCTCTCATACCTTCTTTATTACCCAAGAATCAATCTTACTCGATGTGCAAGTATTCCAGACATTATGGAACAACTTCAGTTCATTGGTGTTAAGGAGATCTACAGACCAGTCACGTAAGTAGTAAATGTATTTCATGACGGGGTAATGTATTTCAGAGGAAGATGGGCTTTATTGTCATACTGTATCCATTACCACATTATAGAAATTTTTATGCACTCTGTTCTATTTGATTACTTTTAACTGAGGAGACCAAGTAACCTTTTTCATTACTATGTCCAGAGGCCCCAAGACCACCCTCAGGTTCTGTGATTTGTTAGGAGTACCTACAGGACTCAGCAAATAGTTGTATTCATGGAAAACATTTATTATGATGAAAGCATACAAAGCAGAAAGAACAAAAGGAAAACCTACATGAAGCAAAGTCCAGAGGAAAGCAGGTGCAAGCTTCCAAGAGCCCTCTTCCAGTGGAGTCACACAGAATGCACCAAATTCCACCATCATCAAATTTGACAACATGTATGGAACGTTGTCTATCGGGGAAGCTCATCACAGATTCAGTGCCCAAAGATTTTGGGGGGAACTAGTCATACAGGTGCGCTCTGCCTACCACTTACCAAAATTCCATACTTCCAGATGGAAAGCAGGTGTTCAGCATAAACTGCATTGTTGCACAGTCTAGGCACAATGAGTCACTCTTATCATTAAAGAAAGTTTATGCCCATATAGGAAATCGTCTACTATTTAAGTTTCCAGGCACCTGCCAAGGATTATCCTTGCAAGCACGCCTTTCTGAGGTGGGCCTATTATGTTAACTCTTTAGGTACAATTGTACTCTTTAGGTGCAATTATAGGAGCTATTTAAGATATAATAAACAAGATTCATATTATCCCTGCCCTCTTGAGATTATATTCTGGAGTGAGGGAGAGGTAATAAACAAAAAAATAAATATGATATTTTAAATAGTAATAGATGTTATGAAGACAAAACAGTGAAGGAAGTATGTAGCTGTTGTCAATAGGATAAAGAAAGCCTCTCTGGGTTGATGATATCTGAGCAGTGACCTCCATGATAAGGAGCCAGCTATAGAGATATGCAAATACTGCAAAGGAAAGAGCCAGTGTAATGACCCATGACCCTGTGGTTAGTCTGAAACTACCATGTTTGTGGAGCAGCAAGAGAGTGCATTTGTCTGGAGAAGGGTGAAGTATGGTAGAGAATAAGTGAGGACACATGAGAACAGGTGGGACCAGATTATTTAGGACTTTATGGGCAACATAAGGCCTTGGGGCTTTAAGTGCAAAGGGAAGCAATTAAAGGATATAAATAAAGTCAATTTGGCTACTATGTTGAGAAAGGACTCTAAGATGGCTAGACTGGAAGGAATATCAATCAGGAAACTATTGTGATTGTCTAGTTGAGGGATGAAGGTCACTTGTGCCAAGGTGGTGACACTGAGCTGATGAGACACGTTCCATTCTGGTTACCTTTTGAAAGGAGCACCCACAGGCTTGCTGATCAATGGCATCTCAGGGAGGCAGTGAAGGACAGAGTAGAGTGTCAATGGCGTTAGGGGAACAAGCCTGAGGATGATATTGAGAATTCTGTTTCGGATATATTAAGGTTGATGTATCTATTCTTACTGATGTCAGTGAGAAGAATTAGAATGACTGGTGGAAATTTGGGGATGGCTGAATTTGTTTTAATATAAAGAAGAATTTTCTAATGATCATTACTTTTCAAAATGAAAGGTACTGATGTAATTACGTAATTAGAGAAAATATACAAATAGAGGTTTTTTTGGTTTTGGTTTTGTTTTTATTGAGACAGAGTTTCACTCTTGTCGCCCAGGCTGGAGTGCAGTGATGTGATCTCAGCTCACTGCAACCTCCACCTCCTGGGTTCAAGTGATTCTCCTGCCTCAGCCTTCTGAGTAGCTGGGATTACAGGTGCTTGTCACCATGCCCAGCTAATATTTTGTAGTTTTAGTAGAGACAGGGTTTTGCCATTTTGGGCAGGCTGGTCTCGAACTCCTGACCTCAGGTGATCCTCCCACTTCGGCCTCCCAGAGTGCTGGGATTACAGGCCTGAGCCACCGTGCCTGGCCATACATAGAGTTTTGAGACATGTATTTAAGGAGAGAGTGAAAAAACATTCAGTGAGGATATGGTAAAATGCAGATGATGAAGGAAAATAGAAATATGATCAAGTTTTTGTGCCTACATATTACAGGATTATAAATTATGAACTAAGACTCACCTCTCTTTTTGAATTAAGTTTATCATTCATAGATAGGTTTTACTGGATTTTTATGCAAACAACAAAATAACCACTGGAAGAAATGCCTATTAGATATACAAATAACGAAATGCTTATATAAATTGGTTTATAGTTTACTAAAGTATTTTCGTATGCATGATTTTATTTAATTCATTTTTACACAATTCCAACAGGTAGAGCAAGACATGCAATCCCAGCTTTATAGGGGAGGAAATAGAAACCAAGAGATTAAGAAATTATTCAACACTATATAGTACATAATAAAAGGGAGAGTGGGGTTTGTATGTAGTCTCTGATCTCTTTCTCTCCATAAAATATGAACATATAGGTCAATGTATAAATATACATAAATATATAACAAGTAAATAATTACGTATGTAAACAAATTAAAACAACAAAAATCCAAGCATCACATAAAATATCATTTTAAAAACACTAGGATATAATCTTGGTTTTCAAATATTGATGTTATATTGTTCCTTACTTAGCTTTGAGTAGTCTTTTTATCATTTAGAATATGTTTTACATATTGAATGGAAATTTTCTAATCGATGGTTAATTTGAGAGAATGTTAAAAACAAAAGGATATTAAAAGCTGTATGTTTGCAAGATGATTGAAATGCATTCTATGGCCTATTTTATTTTTTTTTAAGTTTAAATGGTATGAAGCCTCTAAAAATGCTCAGCTCCTGTTTCCCAATGAGCTCTGCCGGTGTCCGTAACTGTGGTCTCCCTCAGGAAATACTCAAGTTGGGTTTTCATCATTTGGAAAGACAGGAAGAATTGCTTCACAGAATAAGGCTAGTTTTGAGATGTCATTCTCCAGTGCCAAAAAAAAAAAAGGACAAAACCCATTTAACTTCATGGTTAAATTTATTCCTCAAAATTATGAGCAAAAAAGAGCTTCTATTTAAAAATACATGTTTCGACTTTAGATTAGACACTCAAATCTAGTTCATCACCGCAGTGACATAAATGATAGTGAAGGCCCAACTAACAAGGTGCTGGCTCAAAAATCAGAATGAAAAATGGCTTAGGTGCTTTTTTTTCTGTTTTGCTTAAAAGAATATTACCAATTGGTATTCAGCATACAGTACTAAAAAGGAATATCATATAACATGAACAAAAATCTTCTATTCTGTGCTTTTCATATAATGATTAATCAGATTCTATAATTTATTTTAAACATTCTATAGCAATCCTAGGAAGGATTGATAGAAAACATGAGACAACTACGTCTTGTCTCAATTTTATTGTCTGTTCTCGGGGGTGCTACTTCTGTCTGCCTCCTACAGATCTGGCAAATCTTAGGGAAAAACAAAAAACTCACAAAGATCAAATAACAAAATAGATAATGAGTTTAGATAAATTGTGTATTCCCTGTCGTACCATAAATCAAGACTGAATATGCAGGTCTGGTGAGATATAAGTAATGGAAATTTCCTGTGTTATTGGTTCTGTTCCTAAAAAAGCATCCATAGCTGTTTCTCTTCCTCTGTGCAGGAAAAATCACTTTGTGTTTTTACTATTTAAAACTCACACATGCTTATTATAAAGAGTTCAGGTAATGCAGAACAAGCTGTTACAAAGAAGGCAAAAGCAACCACCTCAAATTCTACTCAAAATAAACATTGCTAACATGTTGATTGAATGTTATGCTAAACATCTTAATATGCGTATATTTATATAAAATGAATTTATTAAATACTGTTACAAGATTATAATTTGTGCAGTATTTTTTAAAAACCATTGAATTTTAATTTTGTTTTAACTTATCAGAAAGAATCTAAAGTAAAACTGAACATTTGCTGAAGTTCAAATAAATGTTGTTGGTGGTGTTTTAACCACAAGAAATAATATTTTATAAAGAGGATCGCAAATGTTGACAAAATACGTTTTGTCAAGTTGTTAGACTCACTATATGTTTCAGTTTTAGGTCATGAAAGATGAAGATGTTTATACTTTCACATTTTTCCCACTTCTGCTTTCTATACCACCAAATATTTGTTATTTATATTATAATTATTATATTGTCAAGATTTTTAATGTTTACACTTAATTATGAAACTGTAATTCCCAGAATATTTAACATGACTTGTATGTATAAATCAATTCAGTGATAACCCTAATTTTTATGATTTCTACATTAACGAGTTTTTAAATTTGAGTCATTAGAACTTTATCTTCAAGTTGTTTAATCAGTAAGGGCTTCTGAGTGCCTTATGCCTCAAGTTCTTTCACATGTGGGAATTTCTACGCTTTTATTTGGACAGCAGTTTGGCTGGATATAATATTTTGGAGTCATATTTCTTTCCCTTGGGAGATCTCTCTGGACCAATGGAATAATTTTTCCTTTACCTGTAGGATTCATAAGTCAAATTGAATACACTTTAGTGTTGAGCATCTGAATTAAGTTTTCCTGGAACACAAAGTGTTCTTATTTATTTATTTATCTATTTATTCTAAAAACAGACAAACAAAAAACGGGATACATGTGCCGAATGTGCAGTTTTGTTACATAGGAATATGAGTGCCATGGTGGTTTGCTGCACCTATTGACCCATCCTCTAAATTCCCTCCCGTCACCCCCCATCCCCCAACAGGCCCCGGTATATGTTGTTCCTCTCTCTGTGTCCATGTGTTCTCATTGTTCAACTCCCACTTAAGAGTGAGAGTATGTGGTGTTTGGTTTTCTGTTCCTGTGTCAGTTTGCTGAGGACATTGGCTTCCATCTTCATCCATGTCCCTTCAAAGGACATGATCTCATTCCTTTTTGTGGCAGCATAGTATTCCATAGTGTATATGTACCACATTGTCTGTGTCCAGTCTATTATTGATGGGCATTTGGGTTGGTTCCATGGCTTTGCTATTGTAAATAGTGTTGCAATAAACATACAAGTGCATGTGTCTTTATAGTAGAATGATTTATATTCTTTTGGGTATATACCAAGAATGGGATATTGCTGGGTCAAATGGTATTTCTGGTTCTAGATCCTTGAAGAATTGTCATACTGTCTTCCACAGTGGTGGAAATAATTTACATTCCCACCAACCGTGTAAAAATGTTCCTGTTTCTCCACAGACTCACCAGCATCTGTTGTTTCCTGACTTTTTAATAAATGCCATTCTGACTGGAATGAGATGGTATCTCATTGTGGTTTTGATTTGCATTTCTCTGATGATTAGTGATGTTGAGTTTTTTTCATGTTTTTTGGCCACATAAATGTCTTCTTTTGAGAAGTGTCTGTTCATATCCTTTGCTGACTTCTCGATGGGATTTTTTTTTCTTGTAAATTTGTTTAAGTTTCCTGTAAGTTCTGGATATTAGACCTTTGTTGGATGGGTAGATTGCAAAAATTTTCTCCTATTCTGTGGGTTGTCTCTTTGCTCTGATGATAGTTTCTTTTGCTGTGCAGAAGCTCTTTAGTTGAATTAGATCCCATTTGTCAATTTTGGCTTTTGTTGCAATTGCTTTTGGCATTTTTGTCATGAAGTCTTTGCCCATGTCTGTGTCCTGAATGGTATTGCCTAGGTTTTCTTCTAGGGTTTCTATGGTTTGCAGTTTTACACTTAAGTCTTTAAACCATCTTGAGTTAATTTTTGTATAAGATGTAAGGAAGGAGTTCAGTTTCAGTTTTCAACATATGGCTAAGCAGCTTTCCCAGCACCATTTAGTGAATAGGAGATCCTTTCCCCATTGCTTGTTTTTGTCAAGTTTGTTAATGGTTGTAGATGTTTGGTGTTATTTCTGAGGTCTCTGTTCTGCTCCATTGGTCTGTATATCTGTTTTTGCACCAGTACCATGCTGTTTTGGTTACTGTAGCCTTGTAGTATAGTTTGAAGTCAGGTAGTGTGATGCCTCCAGCTTTGTTCTTTTTGCTTAGGATTGTCTTAGCTATACAGGGTCCTCTTTGATTCCGTAGATATTTAAAATAGTTGCTGCTAATTCTAGAAGAATGTCAGTGGTAGTCTGATGGGAATAGCATTGAATCTATAAATTATGTTGGGCAATATGACCATTTTCATGATATTGATTCTTCCTATCCATGAAAATGGAGTGATTTTCCATTTATTTTTGTCCTCTTTTATTTCCTTGAGCAGTGGTTTGTAGTTCTCCTTAAAGAGGTCCTTCACATCCCTTGTTAGCTGTATTCCTAGGTATTTTATTCTCTTTGTAGCGATTGTGAATGGAAGTTCATTCATGATTTGGCTCTCTGCTTGTCTATTGTTGCTGTAAAGGAATACTTGTGATTTTTGCACATTGATTTTGTATCCTGAGACTTTGCTGAAGTTGCTTATCAGTTTAAGAAGTCTTGGGGCTGAGATGATGGGGTTTTCTAAATATGAAATTATGTCATCTGCAAACAGAGATAATTTGACTTCTTCCCTTCCTATTCAAATATCCTTTGTTTCTTTCTATTGCCTGATTGCCCTGGCCAAAATATCGAATACTCTGTTGAATAGGAGTGGTGAGAGAGGGCATGCTTGTCTTGTACCAGTTTTCAAAGGGAGTACTTCCGGCTTTTGCCCATTCAATATGGTATTGGCTGTGGCATTGACATAAATAGCTCTTATTATTTTGAGATATTTCCATCAATACCTTGTTTACTGAGAGTTCAACATGAAGGGATGTTGAATTTTATCAAAGGCCTTTTGTACATCTATTGAGATGTGGTTTTTGACTTTGATTCTGTTTATGTGATGGATTATGTTTATTGATTTGCATGGGTTTAACCTGCCTTGTATCCCAGGGATGAAGCTGACTTGACTGTGGTGGATAAGTTTTTTGATGTGCTGCTGGATTTGGTTTGCCAGTATTTTATTGAGGATTTTCACATTGATATTCATAAGGAATATTGTCCTGACGTTTTCTTTTTTGTTGCATCTCTTCCTAGTTTTGGTATCAAGAAGATGCTGGCTTCATAAAATGAGTTAGGGAGGAGGAGTCCCTCTTTTTCAATTGTTTGGAATAGTTTCAGAAGGAATGGTAACAGTTCCTCTCTGTATTTCTGGTAGAATTCAGCTGTGGATCCATCTGGTCATGGGAGTTTTTTGGTTAGTAGGGTATTAATTACTGCCTCAATTTCAGAACTCGTTATTGGTCTATTCAGGGATTCGACTTCTTCCTGGTTTAGTCTTGGGAAGGTGTATGTGTCCAGGAACTTACCCATTTATTCTAGATGTTCTAGTTTTTTTGCATAGAGGTGTTTATATTCTCTGATGGTAGTTTGTATTTCTGTGGGGTCAGTGGTGACATGCTCTTCGTCATTTTTTATTGTGTCTATTTGATTCTTCTCTCTTTTCTTCTTTATTATCTAGCTACTGGTCTATCTATTTTGTTATTTTTTTTCCCCAAAAAACCACTTCCTGGATTCATTGATTTTTTTGGAGAGTTTTTCTTGTCTCTATCTCCACCAGTTCTTTTCTGATTTTAGTTATTTCTTGTCTTCTGCTAGCTTTTGGATTAGTTTTCTCTTGCCTCTCTATCTCTTTTAACTGTGATATTAAGGTGTTGATTTGAGATCTTTCTAGCTTTCTGATGTGGGCATTTAGTGCTATAAATTTCCCTCTTAACACTGCTTTAGCTGGGTCCCAGAAATTCTGGTATGTTGTCTCTTGGTTCTCATTGGTTTCAAAGAACTTTTTGATTTCTGTCTTAATTTCATTATTTACCCAGGAGTCATTCAGGACCGGGTTGTTTGATTTCCATTAATTGTATGGTTTTGAATGAGTTTCTTAATCCTGAGTTCTAATTTGATTGCACTATGATCTGAGAGACTGTTTGTTTAATGATTTCAGTTCTTTTGCATTTGCTGAAAAGTGTTTTACTTCCAATTATGTGGTCGATTTTAGAATAAGTGCCATGTGGCACTGAGAAGGATGTATAGTCTGTTGATTTCAGGTAGACAGTTCAGTAGATGTCTACTAGATCCACTTGATCCAGTGCTGATTTCAGGTCCTGAATATCCTTGTTAATTTTCTGTCTTGTTGTTCTGTCTAATACTGACAGTGGGATGTTAAAGTCTGCCATTATTGTTGTGTGGGAGTCTAAGTCTCTTCGTAGGGCTCTAAGAACTTGTTTTATGAATCTGTGTGCTCCTGTATTGCGTGCATATGTATTTAGAATAGTTAACTCTTCTTGTTGAATTGTTCCCCTTACCATTATGTAATGCCCTTCTTTGTCTTTTTTGATCTTTGTTGGTCTAAAGTCTATTTTGTCAGAGACTAGGATTGCAACCCCTGCTTTTTTTTTTCTTTCAATTTGCTTGGTAAATTTTCTTCCATCACTTTATTTTGAGCCTATGTATGTCTTTGCATGTGAGATGCATCTCCTGAATACAGCATGCTAATAAAGGGTCTTGACTCTATCCAATTTGCCAATCAGTGTCTTTTAATTGGGGCCTTTAGCCCATTTACATTTAAGGTTAGTATTGTTATGTGTGAATTTGATCCTGTCATCATGCTGTCATTTGGTGATTCCACACACTAGTTGATGCAGTTTCTTCATAGTGTCATTGGTCTTTACAATTTGGTATGTTTTCACTGTAGCTGGTACCAGTTTTTCCTTTCCATATTTAGTGCTTCTTTCAGGAGCTTTTCCAGGGCAGGCCTGGTGGTGTCAAAATCCCTCAGCATTTGCTTATCTAAAAAAGATTTTATTTCTCCTTCACTTATGAAGCTTAGTTTGGCTGGATATGAAATTCTTGGTTGAAAATTCTTTTCTTTAAGAATATTGAATATTGGCCCCCAATCTCTTCTGGCTTTAGAGTTTCTGCTGAGAGGTCCACTGTTAGTCGGATGGGCTTCCCTTTGTAGGTGACCTGGCCTTTCTCTCTGGCTGCCCTTAACAGTTTGTCCTCCATTTTGACCTTGGAGTATCTGATGATTATGTGTCTTGGGGTTGATCTTCTCGTGGAGTATCTTAATGGTGTTCTCTGTATTTCCTGATTTGCATGTTGACCTGTCTTTTAGGTTGGGGAAGTTCTCCTGGATAATATCCCGAAGCATGTTTTCCAGTTTGTTTCCATTTTCCCCATCTCCTTCTGGAACTCCAATGAGTCATAGGTTAGGTCTTTTTATGAAGTCTTATATTTCTTGGATGCTTTGTTCATTCCTTTTCATTCTTTTTTCTCTAGTCTTCTCTGCATGCCTTATTTCAGCAAGGTGGTCTTCAAATTCTGATATCTTTTCTTCTGCTTGGTTGATTTGACTGTTGATACTTGTGTGTGCTTCACGAAATTCTCGTGCTGTGTTTTTCAGCTTCATCAGGTCATTTATGTTCCTCTCTAAACTGATTATTCTTGTTAGCAGTTCCTCAGCCTTTTACTAAGGTTCTTAGCTTCTTTGCATTGGGTTAGAACATACTCCTTTAGTTCAGCATAGTTTGTATTACCCATCTTCTGAAGCCTACTTCTGTCAATTCATCCATCTGATCCTCCATCCATTTCTGCGCCCTTGATGGAGAGATGTTGCAATCATTTAGAGGAGAAGAGGCACTCTGGCCTTTTGGATTTTCAGCATTTTTTCATTGAATCTGTCTCATCTTCATGAGTTTGTCTAGTTCTGGTCTTCGAGGTTGCAGACCCTTGGATGGGATTTTTGTGGGTGCTTTTTTTGTTGTCGTTGATGCTGCTGTTGTTGTTTCCTGCTTGTTTTTCTTTCAACAGTCAGGTCCCTCTTCTATAGGGCTGCTGCAGTTTGCTGGGGGTTCACTTCAGGCCCTATTCATCTGATTTACTCCCACACCTGGAGATGTCATTCAAGGAGGCTAGAGAACAGCAAAGATGAGTGCCTGCTCCTTTTTCTGGGACCTCTGACCTTAAGGAGCACCAACCTGATGCCAGTAGGATTACGTCTATACAGGGTGTCTGACAACCCCTGTTGGAGGTTCTCACCCATTTGGGTGGCACAGGGAACAGGACTCATTTAACAAAGCACTTTGTCCTTGGGTGGAGGGGCTGTGCCTTGCTGGGAGAAAACCCACTCATCTGGGCTGCCCGGATTCCTCAGAACTACCAGGAGGAAAGGCTAAGTCTGCTGGTCCACAGGGACTGCGGCCACCCCTCCTGCTAGGGGCTCAGGGCTAGGGAGATCCAGCTTCTGTCCCTGAGCCTCCAGTTGGAGTCATTGGAGTTCCTCCAGGGAAGCCCCATCCAGTGAGGAAGGACGGGTCAGGGTCAAGTCTGAAGAGGCATTCTGGCGGAAGACTGCCACAGAGTGTGTGGGGCTGTGGGTGACAAATCTTGTGACCAAGCCATCCAGCCTCTCTGGCTCCAGCAGGGGAAAAGTACAGCCTGGAGCTATAGAGATGGATGTCGCCCTTCCCCCAACCAGAGAGCTTAGTATGTTAGGCAGTTGCAAGTCCCAGCGCTGGCTGCTGCTTCTCTTCCTAGGAGCTCAAACAGCTTAGACAGCAGGCAGCTGTGGTGCTGGTCGACCCTGCCCTCGGGAGTTCGGTAGGCTTAAGCAGATTCCAGTTGAGAGACTGTTGGCTAAGTTTATGTTTACTCTATAGACTCTCAAAATGTTCTTAAAATGATTTATTTTTCGTTCTTACCAGTAAAGTGTAAGAACTCCTGTTACTCAATATTCTTGGCAGCATTTTGTATTTTCAGTATTTTGCATTTTATCCATTTTAATGTGTATTGGTGGTATTTTCTTACGGCTTTATTTTCCATTTTCCTTGTGACTAATGATATTGAGCCTCTTTCACATGTTTATTGGTTATTGTAAAGCAGGTTCACTGTGCAGGTTGTCTGAGTCCAGTAAGAAAGATCATACTTATACACAACAAGTTACATTAAATGGGTTTATTGCTTACACATAGGCCACGAAAACAACAGAATCCTAGAATTTATTGTAAGCCAGTTCTCCAAAGCTCAGGAAATCTGCCTGGAATAGATGGAACCTCTACTGTACATGTCCCAGTTGCATTGCAGCTTGAAAAGCAGCCCATTCTTGGTTTTATATCCCGGGGCAATGTGAGATTCAAGGCTAAAGCATTGAAGTAATTCAATTAACAATTGAAACACTCTGTTTCCAGGGGAGTCTCTTAGTCACCTTGGGGTATGATAACAAAATAGCTTAGACTGGGTAATTTATAAATTGACTGGATAATTTATAAACTGGGTAATTTATAAACTACAGAAATTCTTGCTTATTGTTGTGGAGATGGGGAAGTCCAAAATCAAGGCACCAGCAGTTTCAGTGTCTTCTGAGGGCTTGCTCTCTACTCCAAGATGGCATCTTCTTGCTGTGTTCTCACAGGTAGAAGGTACAATTGGAAGGTTCCCTCAAGCCTCTTTTGTAAGGGTACTAATTCCATTCATGAGCATGGAACCCTCTTGACCTGATCACCTCCTCAAGGCCCCACCTCTTAATACACTGCAGTGGAGATGAGATTTCAACATGAGTTTTGGAGGGACATGAACATTCAAACCCTATTGGGGGTACTAGAACAGAACCTGGGCTATTCCAGTCAGTCCTTTCCTATTTCAAGATTTTTGCATGTCCAGCACATTCTATAGTTATTCTTGAAAACTACAGGCAAAAATGAGAATGGATCGGATTGGTCCAGGGCCACTCAGAGAATTGTCCTAAAGTTTTATATATATATACACACACATATATATGTGTATATATGTGTGTGTGTATAAATAAATATGTGTGTGTGTGTGTGTGTGTGTGTGTGTGTATATAGTCAGCCCTCTGCTTTCTCAGATGCAGAACATGGAGTCTGCATCCATGGATTCAACCAACTTCAGATAAAACAAAGTTTGAAAAAATTCCATCTATATTGAACATGTACAGAATATTTTTATTGTCATCATTCCTTAACAATACAGCATAATAACCACCTACATAGCATTTACATTGTGTTAGGTATTATAAGCAACCCGGAGATAATTTAAAGTAGATGGGAGCATGTGCATAGGTTATATGTAACTACTACACCATTTTATATAATGTCTTGAACATCACAGATTTTGCTATCCTCAGTCCCCCATGGATACCAAGGGACAACTTTGTATTTCTTCTTAATTGTTTATTAGAATTTTTAATTCATTGTTAATTTAATTACTTGTTTTATTATTGAGTTGTAAGAGTTCTTTATACTTTGGATGTAAGTTCTCTGTTGGATGCATGTTTACAGACCATTTCTCCCAGTCTGTGGTTTGACTTTCATTTTGTAGCTGTATTTATTGCAGTTTGTTTCATCATTTTTTGGTTTGTTTTGTGCTTTTCATATCCTGCTTAAAAAATTTTTGCCTACCCAAGGGAAGACTTTCTCTTGTTTTTCCCCCTGAAAAGTTCACAGTTTTAGCTTTTACATTTAGGTGGATCCATTTTGAACACATTTTTGTGTGTAGTGTGAGGTAAATCTAACGTTCATTGTTTTTCATATAGATATCAAGTTGTGCAAGAACCATTTGATGAAAGAAAACTACCTTTCTCCTATTGAATTACTTTGGAATATTAGCTGGAAAATCATTTGTCCATAAATTGGTTCTTTCTGGATTTTCTATTCTGTTTCATTGCTGTATATGTTTAGTCTTACTCTAAAACCAAATTTAATTATTATAGTTTTATAGGAAGTCTTAAATGTAGACCTCCAAAACTTTGTCATTTTTTCCCAAAATTATTTTGATAGCCTAGGTTTATTCTATTTTCATACATATATTTAAATCAACTTGTCAATTTCATTTTGAAAAAAGGACCTGCTGGTATTTGATTGGGATTATACTGAATTTCTAGACAATTTGAAAGAATCAATATCTTAACAATATTGAGTCTTCTAATCTATGAACATGGTATGCCTCTTCACTTATTTACTGTTCTTTCATTTCTGTAAGCACTTTTTTGTGGTTTTTAATATAGAAGTTTTGCACGTTTTGTTAATATGTTTTTTTTTTTTTAAGTTTTAGTTATCCTTGTCTGCTAATTCTTTAATCTCTGTCATTTCAAGATCTTGGAGTATTGACTGATTTTTTCTTCTGGTTTAGATTCACATTTACATACTTGTTGATGTGTTTAATAATTTTTGACTAGACATAGACAACAGGGCAGTATGCATGTTGTGTTAATTAGTACTAGGTTGTTTTTATTTCTTTAAAGAGCCTTGTTAGTGTGAGTCTAGAACAGATGTTTACTCCGTGTAGTCAACAGAGACATTCCACTCTGGCTAGTTTGAGCTCAAATGTCTGTTAACTCTATACAGGCTCTGGGAATTGTTTAGGTTACAATCTTCTAGTTGTTCATTGCCCAGTCTTGTGGATTTCACCCTAAATATAGTTGACTTATTGCTTAGTTACTGATTCAGAGGATCCTTATACAGATTTTTCCTCTGCAATAGTCTACCTTGAATACATAAGCTTCTTCAGACTCCCTTAACTCTGGTTTTCATCTCTTTAACTTATTGAGATTGTCATTTTCTGTTTCAAAATCGCCTTTCCTGCATTCTGGTCCAGAGAATGCTTCTAGGCAGAAAGCTGGGATGAACATAATATTCAAACACCTTATTTGTTTCCTTCCTTTGGGGGATCATAGTTCTATGCCATTTTCCAATGTCCAAACCAGCTGTTTCATATGGTTTGTTGAATTTTGAGTTTTTTACAGGAAGTTAGTGTCAGTTACTTCAACATGGCCAAAAGTGGAAGTCTGTTATGGAATTTTTGTTGCTTTTGCTAGTTTTTGATCACATGTTTACTTGCTTGATGGATGGAGAGTCTGATATAGTTCATTTAGCTATAAGTACATGGACACTGTTTCTTGGTTAGATCTTCCATCTCTCTTCCTTCCTCCTCCTTCACTACCCTAAGAAAGACACTAGCAATAAAACTTTTAAAACAGGATTCCAGAGAGGCTCAGATAAGAAATGTAACCACAGATTATCTTTCTCCATCTGCTTTTCAGTTTATGTAGAACAGGGGGACCAAGTATAAAAATCATTAAACTTTTAAAATTTCCATTGATCAGTTTGAATTTATAAGAATAAATAGCTTTATGTTTCACTTAAAAATTAAAAAAATTGCTCTACCATGGTGTATTGCAGTGAACTTTGCTATCTTCTTAGAAAAACATGTCTCAGAGTTTAGATGGAATTTACAAAGGAAAATTACCCATCAATATTAAAGCATAATAGTAACACTGTTTTTTTATCAACTACAGTAATATATATATATAATACCATTCATTTACATGTATGTATGGGTAGACATTTACACACTGACAAGATATGAAGAAATATAACTGTTTTTATTTCTGTAACATTCCCAATTATTTCTAACTAATCCCCAAACCCAGTAAAAGCAGAAATACTTGCTACTTTAAGGTTACCTGTTTCTGGTTTAAAGCTTAGTCTTTTTGGAAAAAAAGTATTCAGGATAAATATTCACTTTTTCTGTCTGCTTTTTTCTCTAGAAGATAATTTGGAAGTGTGTAGGATAGGCTAAGAAGATTAGAGATGACAAGTAGGATGTTTATTAGTATAAAGTTATTATAGAACACGGACCTAAACCAAGTTAGTAGGAGTGGAAAGGAGATGATAAATATGAGACAAAGATGCCATCTCAGAAAGGTTGATGACCACATCCCCAGGTCACCCAGCCTCTGTCATTGTGTCTCCAACATACGAGCCATTGGGCTTGGCCTTTCTACGTATCTGTTCTAAAAACCAGCAAATAGGGTTACACCTCTTGTGTCACTTTATGTTGGGCAATCTCAGTAATAGGCAATTTGCTAAATTATTATAGCAACAAAGCTTTTTAAGATTTCATCTGTGTATAATGGTCACACTATTCACTCTAACCAGCCAGGCGCCAGAGGCTTTAGGCCGCCTAAGCACCATAGTAAAGACTGTGGTGCCACCTTGTGGCGTTGGTGTTTCAGACGGTCACAGACTGATGATTTTCCCCGAGCATTTCTCTGGTTATAAAATTGATTTTCTCTTTTTCAAATTAGGCATTTTATCTTTTTGAAAAGTAAATTTTATTTTTAATAATTGACTTAAAATCATCAATAGCTGTAGCTTTTAGAGCGTTTAAAAGGACATTGTATGCGAATATAAAAACTTCTTTCAAGTCAAGTTTTTGCTTTATACTAATTCTGGATTGTATCTCTATAAAATTGTCACAATATGTTTAATTTTCAAATGCTGTAGATTTCAGGTCATTGCTAGGTATGTTTATGTAATATGATGCTGATTGTTCTTACTTTATGGGGCTTCGCTTTAAGGTCTTTGTATAAAATTATGCATTTAAAAACTCAACAAAGATATATATTCATTCTAATTAAAGGAAGTTACCAAAAATGTAAAGATCTGCATATATTACCTATTTTCCTCATTGTCTCACTGATTAGATATGGAAGAAACATTTCAAATTTAGACTTAAAAATTATCTTTGTAAATCCAAAAAATTAATAAAGAATGTTTAATTTACTTAAGAAGATGATATTCAATGTGCCTGAGTGGGTTATGTATGTCAGAGAGAGATAAAGAGAGAGAGAAATGACATAAATAAATTTAAAAATTGTGAAGATTAATGTATGTTTTTCAGCTGAGATTATTTGGTAATTATAGAAATTACTGGAACATCTTGGGATGTTATGGGTGCCAAATACTTCCTAGTCACCATGATAATTTCCTGCAAGGTCCATGGATTAATGTAAAATTTTGTGATATGCCAACACTTACACTTTTCCGTTTCTCAGGAATCAATAATATTATATTTAATGAAAGACAACACCTGAAAAGTATCTTTTCAAGCAAGTCACGTCTTTCACTTTTTCACTTCACTTTTTCTGTCACGTTTTCTGTCTGCTCATGTCATTGTTGTGATTTCTTTCTCCTTTCTTGGATATTTAGCATGTGATTTTTTGAGTGGCAGATGAAGGCTGAGTGTAATTCTATAGACAGTATTTTTTTTTTCTCAGTACTTTTAAAAATTTCAACTTTTATTTTAGGTTCAAGGGATGCATGTTCAGGTTTGTTACAGTGGTACACTGTGTGAAACTGAGGTTTGGGGTATGACTGATTTCATCACCCAGGTAGTGAGCCTAGCACCCAACAGGTAGTTTTTTAATTCTTGTCTCCCTCTCTCCCTCTCTCTCTAGTAGTTCCCAATGTGTGTTTTTCCCATCTTTATGTCTATGTGTACTCAATGATTAGATCCCACTTCTATGTGAGAACAAGTGGTTTTTGGTTTTCTGTTCCTGTGTAATTCACTTAGGATGGTGGCCTCCAGATGCATCCATGCTGCTGCAAAGGACATGATTTCTCTCTTTTTTTGTGGCTACATAGTATTCCATGGTGTATATATACCACATTTTCTTTATCCAGTCCACCTTTGATGGACACCTTGGTTGATTCCATGTCTTTGCTATTTTGAATAGTGCTATGATGAACATACGAATGAATGCATGTGGTCTTTTTGGTAGAACTATTTATTTTCCTTTGGATATATAGCTAGTAATAGGATTGCTGGGTTGAATGGTAGTTCTGTTCTAAGTTCTTTGAGAAATCTACAAACTACTTCCACAGTTGACTGAACTAATTTATATCCCCACTAACAATGTATAGGCATTGTCTTTTCTCTGCAACCTTGCCACTATCAATTATTTTTTTGCGTTTTAATAATAGCCCTTCTGACTGGTGAGATGGTATCTCACTCTGGCTTTTATTTGCATTTTTCTGATGATTATTAGTGATGTGGAACATTTTTTCATGTTTTTGGCCTTATGTATGTCTTCTTTTGAGAAATGAGTAAAATTTTCGAAACATTGATTGCATCACGTTTTTTGTTGTATTTATCTTCTCACTTAGCGAAACCAAAACAGAGCAACCAGCAGGGGTCAGGCTTTTATAGTGTATGGATTTGAACTTTCCATCTCTCACAGTGTCTTTTAGGAACCTACAGGTTTCTTGATTACACCATTAGCATTGTACTCTTCAGAAATGAATACTTACCAGTTAATTTGTTAACTAGAACCAAACCAAATTAGTGTAGAATTGTGAGGCTCCGTAGAAGCTTTCTGAGACAAAATTATTTAAACTTTGACCGGGCATGGTGGCTCACACCTATAATCCCAGCACTTTGAGTGATGGAGGTGGGAGGGTTGTTTGCTCCCGGGAGTTCCAGACCAACCTGGGCAACATAGCGAGACCCCATCTGTATTTAAAAATATAAAATTAAAAATAAAATTATTGCCAATCTGCTACTAAAAAAAATAAATATCATTCTTTAAAAAGATTTTATTTGGTACATTTCTTCTAGTAATCGCTGATGAGCTCATTAACATTTTGCATTAGGTTATCTATGTGTATGAAAATGAGTGAGTGTGAGATCTATTTTAGGATGTTGAAAAGTAAAGGAAACATGTAATGCATTTGTTCTGAATATGACTAATTGTGTCTTTTAAATTCAGGACCTGGCCTTTCATTATCAAAAGCCCCAAGCAATATAAAAACCTTTCTTTCATGGATGCTATGAATAAGTTTAAATGGACTAAAAAGGAAGGTCTCTCCTTCAACAAGCTGGTCCTCAGCCTGCCAGTGAACGTGAGATGTTCCAAGACAGACAATGCCGAGTGGTCGGTAAGCTCTTTTTAACCTCTGACAACCCAGATGACACATTTTATCTGAATCTATTACAGGAAAACCTAAGGAGAAGACAAATATCCATAAATCCAGGGGTCCAGTTGCCTTTTAATGTCTGATAATTTTTGTTCAGTGATTACTTGGGTTGACTGAAAACTCCTCATTCTACCCCCTTTCAAGAGATACATTAGTTCTAAAACTAAGGTTGGGATAGAGCAGGAACAGGCTGGAATGAGTGCTGCAAAAAGCAATAGAGCCTGCTTTGTATTCTTTTCCAAAGGCATGCCTGGTCCTCTTTTCCGTTGCTTCCTAAATCCTAGGTTTCTGACTCCCCCAGTGTGTGACTCCTTTGGTAACCACTCGTGCCTCCTTTATCCCCTGCAGAAGTGTGGGCAGCTGAGCGTGCTTGGTCACTGCCCTGCTTTAAATCAGATGTTCATTTGCATTCTTTGTGCTTCCGTTTTCAGATTCAAGGAATGACAGCATTACCTCCAGATATAGAAAGACCCTATAAAGCAGAGCCTTTGGTGTGTGGTACGTCTTCTTCCTCTTCCCTGCACAGAGATTTCTCCGTCAACTTGCTTGTGTGCCTTCTGCTACTCAGCTGCACGCTGAGCACCAAGTGCTTGTGATCAAAATTCTGCTGAACTTGACAATATTTTCTATGATCTGAACCTGTCATTTGAAGTACAGGTTAAAGACTGTGCCCACTTTGGGCATGAAGAGTGTGGAGACTTTTCTTCCCCCTTTTCCCTCCTTCCTTTTTCCTTTCCATGTTACACGAGAGGCATCAATCAGGTTCTCTCCTCTTTCATAGAAATATCTGATGTTACATATGCATGGTCAATAAAATAAAACTGGCCTGACTTAAGATAACCATTTTTAAAAATTGGGCCATCATGTGGGAATGTTCTTTATTTCCTACTACATTCCATTTTATTTAAATACTTATTGTTGCTATTTCACTTTTTGACTTGACTTTTGTATTTCTTTAAAAAATTCCTTCCTTTAAAAAAATATAAAAGGGACTACTGTTCATTCCAGTTTTCTTCTTCTTTCTTGTTGTTCTAGTATGACTTTTCAAGTGTAACACCGTTCTTCCTGTCTTTAACATTGTCCAGTTCTGGTCTTTTCTGTGAACTACCACTGGGCCCCTTACCTCAATGCTTTTTGTTGATGCCCACTCTGGTTCCCTTGTTTATCTGAGTCTGTTGGTACCCCAAATGACCCCACACCCATCTTAAAGTACTTTTTTTCACCTTCCCTGTTTAGTACTGGCCAGATGAGTTTTTCCTAGCACTCTGTCACTATCTGAAAAGAAAGAGGCTGTGGGAAACACAGAAATGGTATGCATTAATAACTGATTATAGGCTGAAGAGAAAAAAATGTAGCTGACTGCAAACCCAGTGCTGTGAGGGGACTTGTATAAGGTTCCAGGTCAAAGACAAACCGTGTGAGCCAGTCCAGAAGGGTATAAGTTCTCTGAATATTCCTTGCTGATTGTTGGGTGACACATGTACCACATACTGGCTCCATTTAAGTCATGGTTCTACTGTAGATTTATTTTTATATTAGTTA
Organism: Papio anubis; assembly: GCF_008728515.1. Taxonomy (NCBI): domain Eukaryota; kingdom Metazoa; phylum Chordata; class Mammalia; order Primates; family Cercopithecidae; genus Papio; species Papio anubis. Next base: position 130,548,557 of record NC_044981.1, read on the forward strand.
ATAAATGACTTAAAATCGTCAGCAGTTGAAAATCTTGTCACTCTTTTGGTTTTCTTTATATAACTCAGTCAAATCTTTTTTTATGTCCTGTCTTCATCTCTTAAGCTAAATCTGTTTGGATCATATTAATAAACTAAATGAAATTACATTTTTGTGTGGTATTTTATACACTCCTTAAGAAAAATAAGTGATTCAGTCCTAGCATTGACAGTAAAAGTCAATTAAGAATGTTGCATTTTCCATTCCATTTTGAAGCCCTTTTTGCCCCACAATGTCTTCAACACAAACCATATTGCCTTTTAAATAAATATGTTTCAGAGTATTTCCTTCTTGATTCTTAGAACTTGTACATTTGATTAAATGTTTTTAATATTTATGAGGTATATTTTTGAATTTACTTTATTTCTTTTTGTTTTATTTTATAAGTGCTATTTCACATTCTATGATTTTCCATTCAAATATTTATATGAGAAATATAATTCCAAATGCTCCCTATTTGAAATTTTATGTTGATTTTTACTTCAGAATTTCTGAATTTGATGTATCAAAGTCAAATGATTTCCTCTTGAGATTCTGTAATATTATATTTGTTATTACCAAGAACAAATATTCTGTAATATTATATTTGTTCTTGGTAAGCAAGGTGAACATACCAGCTAGAAGAAGGTAAATAGCTTTGGAATCTTACATTTATGGAGCCAGGCCAGGGAATCTGTTCCATTGATGTTACTAAGAAGAAAGTTGACATTATTCTTCTGGAAATTCTCATGAATACATGTGATTTCAAGGAATAGACTCTGTTTCAAATTAGGATAGGTTATCTGTTGTAAGTTCTATAGAATCCTGATTATATTCTAAGTTGTTTGATCTTATGTTGAGCACACCTTCCTGAATAGCCAGGTTTTTTATTACACTTTTTTCAGAGAGGCTTTTAATTGCTTTCCTGGATTAAATAGCATCTCCTGACGCCTAGGCTGTCAGGCACAAGTCCCCGAGACTTCGGGGAGAATGGAGTCTCCATGTACGACGGTCCCTGGTTGGATCCTTAGGTTCAGAGAGTGTGGAGAAGACATATCTGGTGAAACCAATATTCATCAGTGCCATGTGAAATTGAAGGTATACTAGGTGATCTTTTTTATTTATTTATTTTTTTTTTCTGAAGGGGGCTCAGGCAGAATCAAAGGAGTCCTAGCAGTGATAAGAGTGATGTAGTCAATAAAGGTAGACATATTAATAGCTTTGGACTTTGTCCTAATGGCTCCAGAGGCCAATGATGGTTTGCAAACAGAAGGACATTTGGAAGCAGTATGTAATGGCTATGTATAATTCGCTCAGCTAAACTCACTATTGGGTATCAAAGTCATTTCAATTTTTAATATAAGTATTGCTGATTTAACAGCTTTGAAATTAAAACTTTTTTATATCCCTAAGTATTTTCTTACATTTAGGTCATAATAAGTGGAATTACAGAAATAATCATTGCATATTTCAAGAATTTTGAAGAAATATTGCCAGATTAACTTATTCTCAAATGGTTTGGAAAAATTATCTATCTATCTATCTATCTATCTATCTATCTATCTATCTATCATCTATCTATCTGGCATTTGTCTATTTATCTACAGAGAGAGACATGTGAAATGATAATAATGGGTGAGTCTGGTTGGAGAACATAAGATTTCTTTGTACTATTGTCACAGTTTTTTAAGTTTGAAATTATTTCAGAATAAAAAGCTAGAAACGCAAAACATATCATGAAGCATCCAGCTACAGCACAGTGATCCAGGTAGGTTTTCTTCCCTATGCAGTATTCCTACATTTTGAGGTGGTAAAGAGAGAGAGTGGATGGTGCTTACTCCTCAGATGCCCCTGAAAGAAAGAAAGAAAGAAAGAAAGAAAGAAAGAAAGAAAGAAAGAAAGAAGGAAGGAAGGAAGGAAGGAAGGAAGGAAGGAAGGAAGGAAGGAAGGAAGGAAGGAAGGAACCAAAAAACAGAGGGCTTGAGGGACCCAGGGAATGAGGAAAAATCCCAAAAACTAAAAAAAGAAAAAAAGAAAAGGAAGAAGTGTTGCAGGCTGGAAATCTGCTGTCCCTCTAATTATAAACCTAATGTGTAATAATGCCCATTTGCTAAAGAAAATTTAGACAAGTATGATAATTTTTTAAATAATAAAATCTGTTAATCCTATTGCCCAGAGAATAAATAAAACCTGTTAATAAATAAAAATAAATAAAATATGTTAATTCTATTCCCCACTTCTAACTTTTATGTGCATATGCTTCTAGTATATGTCCGTGAAGGTGTGTGTGTGTATTCATATATAGATGGAGATATAGATGTTAGGTAACACTAGTTTCTGAAACAAATTCCAAAATATCAATGCTTTAACACAATGAAGTTTATTTTGTATTCAATTAATTGCTCAATGTGTGTGATTCATTTGGTCACTGGCTTTCCTTCTTGTGGTGGTTCCGGGACCCAGGATCCTGTGGCCTTATCATTCCTAGGGCCTCAGGGTCATCTGCATTCAGCCTGCTAATAGAGAAGGACCTGATCTGGAAAGGGCAAAAATCAATTCCACTTTCACCATGTTGGTTAAAATAAATCACATGGTCTCACTGAAATGCAAGAGGGGCTAAGAATGTCATCTCTCTCTGGGTACCTGTAGAATGACAACACTACAGAAAGAAAGCCATCTCTGCTGCAATATATATTTTCAGTAAAATTGACTTTCATCTACTCACATGATTCCAAGATTTTTGAGTTTTAAAAACAATGATCAAACCAACATAGGGTTGTCAACTATATGTTTGGCAAAATAGGATACTAAACAGAACAGTTATTATTTATTTAATAAATCAACAAATTGTATCGAGTTTATGTTGAACCATGCTCTGTACTACAGTGTTGGGCTTACAATTGTGATGAAGCCCCATAGCTGAGTACACTAAACCTCCTATCACCAACATTTCATTTTACAAATTGGAAGGATTCAAAATAAATATCAGTTATTCAAACTGAATAAATTTAGCTTTACGGAAAGCTTACATCATCATCATGGACCATCCTTTCTCCGTAGATTATTTGGACTATGAACTTAGTTTATATCATTTTGATCATCTTAGCCCTACAAGACTTTAACTGACAGTTGTATCTAAATCCGACATCGTCAAACCAGTATTTCATGAGTAGAAAATGGTCAATTGAACAGGCTCATGGCAGCATCCATTACTTCCCAGGCCGGAGCTGTGATCCATGGAAAATATGAAGAGTCATGGAACACTGTTACAAACTTAAACAGGCTTACTGCATGACGTCTCTGTGTTAAATATAATGATGTGCATTTGAAAGTCCAAGAAGAGTTATATAGTATGGAACATTTCTCAAACTCATTTCACCAAACCCCTGTTGTGGGTGAGCAATGTTCCCAAAGGAACACACTCTGGGGCACACAACTTTCTGAGCAGAGCATGTCCAGGTTTCTTTAACAAGTTCTTGGAAACTTCCAAACTGTTCATGGGCAACTATAAAACATAGCCCAACAGACATAAGCCTGTCACTTAGGTTCATGGTCTATTCCTTATTTGCTGTGCTATTTTGCCAATAAACAAACATATCCTCTATTATTATTATTATTATTATTATTATTACTACTAAGAGAAAGGACTCAAGCAATCCTCCCACCACAGCCACCTGAGTAGCTGGGACCACAGGTGTGCACCACCATGTCTGGTTATTTTTTTTTTTTTTCTGTTTTTGGTAAAGACAGGGTCTCCCCATGTTGCCCAGGCTCATCTCAAACTCCTGAGCTCAAGCAATCTATCCTCCTCGGCCTCCCAAAGTGCTGGGATTATAGACTTGAGCCATTGTGTCTGGCCCTCTGCTTTTCATTAATCTAGAGTGGTACAACTTACAGAAAAAAATGAAAAAACAATTTACCATTTTCTAAAGGAAAATGCTAAAATGAATTATTTGACATCAATAAGGTATTTAAGAAATGTTGACAAGGCTGCATGTCTTTGGAACATTTCAGACCTATAGATACAGACTACCTTTATTTCACAAGTAATTTTATTCTTTAAGAGAATCCTAAATTTCAAAATCCTGCCTTATTTCCCAACAATGAAAGCAGACGAATTAAAAAACAAAATTCATCAGATGAGTTCTAAGTGACTCTCTGACCAGTCACAGTTTTTTCACTTTCTAAAGGTCATCCATCACAAAGAACAAAATATTTGCAGTGACTTGTTTGGTCATCTTGATGTTGCTAAATTGCTTTACCATAAGGAAGACCTTATGTTAAAAAGGCAACTTTTTTTTTTTTTTTTGAGACAGAGTATTGGCTGGAGTGCCTTGGCTGGATCTCTGCTCACTGCAAACTCCGCCTCTTGGGTTCACGCCATTCTCCTGCCTCAGCCTCCTGAGTAGCTGGGACTACAGGCTCCCACTACCACGCCTGGCTAATTTTTTTGCATTTTTGTAGTAGAGACAGTGTTTCACCGTGTTAGCCAGGATGGTCTCGATCTCCTGACCTCGTGATCCGCCCACCTCAGCCTCCCAAAGTGCTGGGATTACAGGCGTGGGCCACCGCGCCCGGCAAAAAAGCAACTTTTAATGAAAGCTGTTTTGTAGGGTTCCCTTCATTGTCCTTTGATTAACAATAGCATGAGGACTCTATGGCCTCAATCTAAGGTTTATTTAATAATGCCATTTCTTTTCCAGTTTCTTTAATATTTGTTGTGGAATTGATATAATGTGACAAAAAGGAATTTGGGGGGAATAATATACAAATGTAAAATGAAAGCGTGAATTACACAAGTTTCCCTCTTATTTTTTAATAATCCATTAAATATTGCTAATCAAAATAATGCCATCACAAAGAACACATGGGAAATAAAGGGGAGAGGGGGACCTTGTGTATTCAACAAGGGATGTGTTTCTCCCTTACAGCCATTAGACGGCTTACTGCATATCTGGTATCAATCCTGCCAGCGTTGGCTTGGAGGTGTTACACTTCTCAAAGGACCCGCCCCGGCCCTTCCCAGCCTACCTACTTCTTTGCCTATTGCCTTTATGTTTTTGCTAATTCTAAATTCATATTACCTTAAGCTTCTTAAAGATTTTTAAATCTCCCGTTTTTATGGTTAACAGAGATTTCCTAATGTCTGTTCTTTGCTTAAGTGACATGTGGTTGTACAGATGGATTTTGCAGGAAAGTCCATATGCAGCCTTTAAATAATTTAAAAATAATTCTTCTTGAGGGTTGAGCTCTAAGATCAACCTTAAGTCTCCTAACCTTTTACTGTAATGATTCTAAGCCTCTTTTGAAATTTTCCAAATTGTTAGTTTGTTGTAGCTTGCATTTTATACTTCACCTTCTATTTTGAGATTACTGTGCTTAGATTTTTAACTTCTTGTTCTTTTATCTTCAATTTTTTGTTTTTAAATTTAATTTCCAGTATTAATTCTAATCTAATCATTTTAAGCAGTTTTTTTTTTTTGCTAATCTTTTAATTATGTAGCCCATTAGTTATTTTAAGAAGATATACTTCTTTATTTTAATAACAGCTTGAGGAAGTGCCTATTGTGAGCAGTGGTGAGAATGTACTTTATAGACAGAAAAAGTGAAGGAATTTTTTTCCCTTAGTACTCCCTGCATTTCCTGCATTTACATCGCTGGCTCCCTGTAATTAATTTCCCAGGCCAAATGAGGATTCTGCAATAAACTTGGCTAGTCATTTGCTAATCTTGCTAGAGTCAGAAGCACCATGGGATACCACTCAGATGGGATACTGGAATTGCAAGAATGGAATTGCTTTCCATAGACCATTTAGTCCTCGTATGAAGAACTGTGTTCTTTAATACTCCATTGTCTCCAAATGACAAAATCATAGGGTTTGGAGTAGACTATGACAATTTCCTTTTCCCAGTCAGGAGCTGTCTATGTGCAGTGCACTTGGAGAAATGAGCAATGCATTTCTCCAAAGCCCTCTCTGGAAGTTACCAGCTTTCTCCTCTTATTTGGTGATTTCTAATTAGACAGAGAACTTTTCCCTTTCCTTCTTTTAAAATCTTCCATTTTTTTATCGTTAACAGAGATTTCCTACAGTCTGTTCTTTGCTTAATTGACATGTGGTTGTACATATGGGTTCTGCAGGAAATCCGTATGCAGCATTTAAATAATTTTAACTTTTCATCAATCATTCACCCTTGAACCAGTCTGCTACATACTTGAAATACATGAGTGAACAAGAAAGCTAATGATAAAATCTAGTGAACAAAACACAGACTATAGTTATACATTTTTTTTTAAGTCTCATTTATGAGTCCTCTTTACTTAGCTGATACAGCATCAGTTCTGGTGGCCATGGGGCATAATTTCTTTTCACATATAGTATACATATTTACTTGTCATAATCTTTGACATATATATTGTGTTCAATTAAGTATTGTATTTGTTCTCAATGTTAGTGGTATTTTTAGAACTATCATATTTTCTATATAATAGAGAATATAGAAAATATATGAATTCTTCTGTATTAGAAATATTAGTTATTTTAAGAAGATACACTCTTTAATAACAACTTGAGAAGTGCTTAAGCTGATTGTGAGCAGTGGTGAGAATGCACTTTGTAGAAAAAAAAAGGGAGGAATTAAAAAAATTGTTTAAGTGGAAGAATTCTTCTAAATATAGAAGAATTTATTTACATCCAATAATTTAAAAGATCTTTCTTTAAGTAAGATATGTTTGCATCTCCAATAAGAATATTATTTTATATTATTTGGATTGATTCGACTCTACCTAATTTATAAATTATTATTCTGAGCACTCTACCTGCAGGAGTGAAAGGGAAAGGTGGGATTAGTGAGCATAGGGTCTGTGAAAAAGGAGAATCTTGATTCTGTACCATAGTTAATTTTGCATATCTACAGAAAAACACTTGGAATTGTTATACAATGCTTAGTCTCCAGCTAATAGTACCTTTAGTACTTACTCTCATGTGAAGAACTGACGTTAAATCTTTGTCTTACTTCATTACAATGAACAAAGGATTGATTTAAAGTTGAGCCGAGTACAATGAAGAAGCTAGAATAAAATATTAATTAAAAAAATCATTTTAAAATAGTTATTTAAAAATGTATGCATATTAGACTATCTAATGTGATTTAACCAAAAAGCTTTCACGTTTCTCTTTTCAACCCCTGTAATGTTTTTAGCACAGTCAATTGCATAGAGTGATTTTATTATAAATATTAGTTGAATCGCTATGAAATTGTGTAGTTTTGGATAATCTCCAAGGATGTTTTTAAAATTTCTTTTAAACAGTACATTGCCAAAAGCCCAATAGGCTAAGTGGGGCTTAGCATAAATATGCTTTTTATAGCTCTTAAAAATATGAATTTAGAGTGTTTTGTATCAATGTGATATAGAGCATGTAATGTCAGATTAAATAAATCAAGCTTTCCCATATAAACCCGTTTCATGGGCCATCTTATTGCTGGTAGAAAAACACAGTAAACAGAACTATAAGACTAGCTCGAGGCTATGTCTTACAGGCAGGGTTCACTTTGTTAAAATCGATAACCATTCATGTGATTTAGCTTCATGAACTCAGAAGCCTGCAGGATAGATGATAAACCCGTGCTCATTTCAGGCTGCTACTTGAAATTCCAAAAGTAGATCATCATTATTTGGTAATGGGAAAGGTAACACATTACATCTTAGTGTTATTTCTTCCTGAGAGAGAAGAAGTACAATGGGAATGTGGTGAAGATAGGAAGGCTGGAGGCAATGAACTGGATGGCATACTCCGGGGGAAAAATGAACCAGACTGCCTGCAAAGGCAATGGGTGCTGAAAAGGAGTTTAAGACAATTTCCTCTCCCTTTTGTTATGCTAGCACTATATTCGTGCATAAGCTGCACATCCAAGATTTTCAAGATGATTTGCATTCAATGATTCTCTCTTGGTATCCATAAAAGCAGCAAAATATTTATTCCAGTGTAAAATGAGAGCCCATGAATTAACAAGAGGGTAAACAGAATTCAGATTTTAAAATGCCCTTCTCCCCTACCCCCATACACAAGAGAAACATTTTCTTTCAGTCTTCTGCAACTAGAGATGGACTTGATTAAGCAGCAAGATTATGGGATAAGACATAAGAGATGCTTCTTCTCCCTTTTGGTGGTAGGTGTGACTTTACCAAAGAACAGAAGAGGTGACATATCATTGAGATCCTTATTTGGTTTTAAAGAATGTAAGTCCCATTGTGTGGGCAGATGCCCAGGCAGCTACAGAAACACATCATTCCTGTAGGGCCCAGCAGTCTGGTCTCACAGACAGAGCAGCAGCCTAGAATGTGAGCAAACCCTGTGGCCCCACACCCACAGATTCCTCACCAGTCTTTCCTTCTTCCTTGTTTCCTCCCCACCCTTCCTTTCTACTGCTCCATTTCTTCATTCATTTCCCTGTCTTTTATTTGCACTCCCTCAGCTAGACGGTACATATTTATTGAATGTCAGTGTTTGCCAGGCCATAAGTAATACACATTTTCTGACCTTCTAGACCTGACAGCATCGTTGGAGAGAAAAATAATGAACAATAATCACACAACTACTACTATACATATACCAGAATAACTAAAACAAACAAATAAAAAACTGGAAAATGCTGATGAGGACATGAAGTAGTAATTTGTAGATTTCTCACACATTGCAGGTGGGGATATAAAATAGTACAGCCACTTTGAAATAAGGTTTGCAGTACCTTATAAAATTAAGCATATATTTACTGTACAACACAGCCATCATACCCCTGAGTATTTACACTAGAGAAGTGAAACCTTATGTTCATATATAAACCTTTATGAATCCTCATAGCAGCTTTTAAAATAATAGCTGAAAGCTGGTAACCAACCAGATGTTCTTCAATGGATGAATGGATAAACAAACTGGAGTACATGCAACCAATGAAATATTACTCAGCAATAAAAAATGAATGAACCATTGACACAAAAAACAACTTGGATAGTTCTCAATGGCATTACACTAAATGAAAAAGACAATCTCAATAGGTTACATAAGATATGATTCCATTTGTATAATATTATCACAGTGACAAAATATAGCCAAGAAGAACATACTAGTAGTTGCCAGGGACTAGGTTGGGCTAGGGTTTGATTATAAAGAAATAAAATGAGGAAGTCTCTTTGTGGTAGTGTCTTGTCCTGTTGAACCCACAGCTGGCATCTTCCCAGAAGCAGTGCTGGGGAGTTCCCACAAGGGAGAGCCCCAAACTGTCCAGAGAAGGGGCTGGTTGGGGTTCCAAAGAGAGAAGCACTTGTAATCCCAGCACTTTGGGAGGCCGAGACGGGTGGGATCACGCAGGTCAGGAGCATCCTGCATCAACTGGGGCCAACACGAAAACCCCGCCTCTAACAAAAATACAAAACTAGCCGGGCGTAGGTGGCGAGCCAGTCCCAGCGCTACTGGGAGGCTGAGCCAGGAGAATGGCGAAACCCGAGGCGGAGCTTGCGTGAGCAGAGATCCGGCCACCGCACTCCAGCCTTCCGTGAGCCGGTAGACTCCGCCTCAAAAAAAAAAAAAAAAAAAGAGAGAAGCACTAACGCCTCAGTGATCAGTGCAAAGCATTTATTAAGGGAACCTGCTTACACGGAGAAAAGGGAGGTTCTACCGGCAGTGTCTGTAGCAAGGGTCAGCTTTAGGGTTTATATGAACATTGGGGTGAAAGTTGGCTCAGAGCCAGGACCAGTTTCTTTGGGCAACAACCTAGATACCTTTCAGTGCCTGAAGTCAGTATCTGAAAATGTTCAAGGCTCTGATTCAGGTTCAAACCGTTGAAAACTCGGTGAACTGTCTGTGCCACAGAGAGTAAGTCAAGCAAGACTCTGTGTTTTTTATTGTTTGGGCCAGAGACAGGATCTCGCTCTATCACCAAGGCTGGAGTGAAGTGGCACAATCATAGCTCGCTGCAGCCTCGACTCAACCTCCTGGGTTCATGTGATCCTCCTACTTCAGCCTCCTGAGTAGCTGGGACTACAGGTGAATGTCACCATGCCCATCAACTAAAAAAAAAAAAAAAAAATTTGTAGAGATAGGGTCTTACTATGTTGTTCAGGCTAGTCTAGAACTCCTGGCCTCAAGTAATCCTCCTGCCTTGGCCTCCCAAAGTGCTGGGATTACAGACATGAGCCACAGTGCCTGACTCATTCTGTGATTTTTGATCAGGACACAGAAAGAAATCAGGGGAACTGGAGGACCCTACATAGTGGAAGAGTTCTATATCTTGACTGTAGTGCTAGTTACATGACTTTACATGACTGTGTTTTAGGTGATAACATTTCATAGAATTATGTAACCTACACTGCCCCCTGCCCCCACCACAATAGTACATGCAAATACTAATGAAATCAAAATATGATCTGTAGTTTAATTTTATTGTACCAATGTCATTTTAATTGCTTTTAATATGTTATCATGAGGGGAAGCTAGAGAAGGATACTCAAGAGTTATCTGTATTAATTTTTCAACTTCTTGTGAGAAACTATTCCAAAATAAAAAGTACACATGCATATTTTTTAAATAATGAAAGTAAAAGTAATTCACTATGTATATGTTGGAAAAAAATCACACAAATAATTTATTAGAATTATGATCTGTTCTCAGTGGAAAAGCACAAGGTGTTAGGAGGGTGTTTCATTTCAGGGTGAGAGTTAGGAAACATAATCTAGAATGTTAGTTAGCTCGGCTCCAGCTCAGGGTCAACTGCACTCACACTGAGGACAGAAGCTGCTGGTGTCTTTTTATCAGTGGAGCCCTTTGAGCTGCCTTTCCTGCCTTTGACCCACCTTGGCTGGAACTTCGAGAGTCACTCCGGATTCCCTAAGGCTGCTCCTGCATCCCAGTGTCACTGCTAGGGTTGATGGAACTTCTAAAGAACAGTTTTCCAAAGAAAGACCAGATCTTCTCAGTTTCTATAGAAATTGTCTTTCTTACCAACTTAAGCATCATTTGAAGAATTCTATCAGTATATATTGGGACAAAGGAGTAACAGTGTTTTCTCTTGGTGACTGGAATCAACAATGTAAACTGCTGCTCGCCAATTTAGGAGCTTCATTTCTTTTAGTAGATGCTATAAAATGTGATTATATGCTAACAAAATAAAGTTTTCTTTTCATCTGTCTTACAGTTATGAACAGGCTGCCACCTGTTCATAACAAAATAACTTTCATGTAGTAAGTTGATATTGAATAGTGCTATATATTTTTCAATCCTTTTAACTGATTTCTATCTTCGTATTTAAAGTGAATTTCTTTGGGGCAGTACATAGTTGGGTCTTGATTTTCTTAAAAAGATAATCTGGTAACTTGTTCCTTAATCGGGGGTATTTAGGCCATTTATATTTAATACAATTATTGATATGGTTGGGTTAAAATTTATCATCTTGTTTTCTATTTGGTATGTTCGTCCTTTGTTCTCTTTTCTGCTTTATTTTGGATTGAGTGTTATGTATAGTTCCATTTTATTTCCTTTGTTGGCTGACTGTGATTCTTAGTTGTGTTATTTTAGTGGTTGTTGAAGGGTTTAGAATGTGTAACTTTAACTTATCACAGTCTACCTACAAGTCATATTTTACTATTTTACACACAAAAACTTACAACAGTAAATCCCATTTCTTCTCTTCAGACCTTCTTGATATTTTTGTCATATATTTTACTTCTTCATGTGTTATAAGCCCCATGACACATATTTTTGCTTTAAGGTGTATTATCTGTAAATAAATTTAAATAATATGCAAAAGCCTTTATTTTAATTCATGCAATTAGCAACTATGTGATGATCTTCATCCCTTCGTGCAGGATCCAGGTTTCTATCTGGTATCATTTTCCTTCTGCTTGTCAGACTTCCTTTAACATTTCTTGTAGTGAAAGTCCACTAGTAATAAATTCTTTTGGTTTTTGTATTCTAAAAAATCTTTACTTCACCTTATTTTTGAAAAATATATTTGCCAGGTAGCAAATTCTAGACACAGTTTTTTTCTTTCAGTGTTTTAAAGATATTACTCTTTTGTATTGTTTCTGATAAAAATATTTTGTCATCATTATCTTTATTCTTTTGCATGTAATGGGTATTTTCTCTGCTTTCTATTGACCATTAGTATGAAACAATTGGATTATGATATGCTCTGTTGTAACTTTTTTCATGTTTCTTGTGCTCGAGGTTCCCAGATCAAGGTTTTATATTTTTCATTATATTTGGAAAATTTTGGCTATGATTTTTTTCAAGTTTTTTTTCTAATGCTATCCCCCTCCTTCAGAGATTCCAATTAATACATTTGGCACCTTGACATTGTTTCATACTTAAGTGGTGTTTTATTTATTTGTTTTGTCTTTTTTCTCACTGTGTTTCATTTTGCAAAGTCTTTATAGCTGTCTTTAAATTCAATCTTTTCTCCAGCAATATCACCAGGAAGTATACCCATCCAGTGTGCTTTTCATCAAAGACATTGTAATTTTTATTTTTACAAATTTTAACTGAATTTTTAAATATCGTCTATGTTTCTCTTTACCATGCCCAATCTTTCTGCTAGTGTCTTTCTGCTAGTGTCTTTAACATATGAAATATGTTATATTATAATATTATAAATATTATAATAACTATTATAATGCCCTTGTCTACTAATTCGATCACCTTGACATCTTTACATCAGTTTCAACTGACTGACTTTTTTTCTCTCATTATGGACTCTATTTTCCTGCTTCTTTGTAGTAATTTTTAACTGAATGCCAGACATTTAAAGATTTACCATGTTGGTTGCCAGATGTTTTTATATTACTATAAATATTCTTGAACTTTATTCTGGAACACTCAAGTTACTTGGAAACAGTTTAATCCTCAAATCTACTTTTATGCTTTGTTGGTGAAAATTGCAGCATTTAGTCTAGGGTTAATTGTTTCCCACCACTGAAGCAAAACTCATCTCAGTATTCTACCTGATAAATTGCGAGATTTCCACTCTGGCTGTTGTGAACAGGCGCTAGCATTATTCTCAGCTTGTGTGACTTCCAGGCACTGTTTCCTCTAGTCCTTTCAGGTGGTTTTCTCCCTGGCTTCCACATGAAATGATTCGTAGTCAACTGAATACCTAATGAGGAAAACTCCTGGAATTTTCTCTCCGTGCATCTATCTCCTCTCTCATACTCTTCCTGTGAATCCTATCAGCCTTGGCTTTCCTATAATCTCAGCCCTGTCTCCTCATTTCAGACTTCTAGGTGCCAATGTGTAGCATCCTAAATTAATATTCATGAAACTGATAAGCTTGCATGTCAAAAAGCTCATATGGCTTAATATCTGAAATGACTTGGTTTCCACTGGAATTCTTCCTCTTTTCATAAAAGAAGGGGAAAGTTTATCTACCTGGTTAATGGGGTTCCTTGGGTCCAGGGCAGGAATACAAAGATTCCACCCATTTGATGGGGCCTGGTTTAAAAGCAACACTAAGATCAGGAAAGGGCAGAGCCAAAGAAGAGCAGAAAGCCAAAGGCTAAGCCAGATTGGTCCTAGCCACAGGACACCGGATACCCAAGCAGAAGGGGCCAGCAGTAGAAGTCCTTTCCTCCAGGAGACTGTTCCCGGCACTCTTCATCTATTCCCTGATAGCATCAGGCACTCACATTTTTCATAGGTTTCATCTCTGTATATCCCCTCTATATTTTCTATGGTCTCTGGCCTATAAATTTTACAAAGACATCAATTACATCTATCTTGTTTATTGTCGTCTCACTTGGTCCTAACATACTACCAGGTTCAGAGAAGGTGCTCAACAGACATTTGTTGAATAAATGCATCTCTTGCATGAATTATTAGATGAAAAGTCAAATTGCTTCTGAGACCAGTCTCATTGAACTTCTCTGTTGCATTCAACAGAATGATTGCTGCAACCTTCTTTCTGCTTCATACTTTTCTCACCTGGTTATGTTCTCTCTCCTCTTTCTTTCCCAATCTTTCAGTTTTTCTCAAACCCTGTCCACTCCTTATATCTGGGCTGGCAAACTCAGTAACCGTGGTGGTCTAGAAGGTGATGTGAGCCAGCATTGTTGTTGATTGTAAGAAAATTTGAAATAAAGGAATCCCTGGTCAAATTGGAGAATACAAGTCTCAAGTAGAGGCTTCAATATATTTTTTAACTTAAAAAATTCTGAGCTGGCCATAAATATTTTTTTTGCGATTCAGCAGCTTCCAGGCTTAAATGTCAGTGCTATTCAGCATTTTGTTTTCTCCCGAGGGTTCAACATTATTTGTATATTGATAATTCCCGACCTCCAAACTGGAGTAGACACAGCAATTTGGAATTATGCACTCATTTCAAATGTGTTACATCCCCAATAGAACTCATCTTACTCTACAATTCTCTGTTCTTATCTATTTCCTGCTTTAGTGAATTGGCACCACAGTCTTCTCATTCACATAGTCAGAAACTTGGAATTATCATAGATTTCATTTATTCACCAGCCCTCACAATCTATCTGTCCCTGTGTCTTAAATGCTTCCTGCTATACTCACTATTAGAGGTTTAACTTAAGTTCTTCTTATCTCTCATCTGTTCTTTTACCATAGTTTCCATTTCAGTGATCCCCAAAACTGGAAGTGAGGGAGAATCACCTGGCACATTTTTGTAAGAATAAATATTCCCAGTTCCCACCTCATACCCACTGAAGCATGATAGTAGAGGATGAGCCTAGAGCATTCACAATTGATTAACTAACCAACGTGGTGGGTTTTTAAAGATACTCATCAGTAGTCTGGTTTTGTTTGTTTGTTTGTTTTTGTTTTTGCTTTTGAGACAGAGTTTCACTGTTGTTGCCCAGGTTGGAGTGCAGTGGCACAATCTCGGCTCACTGCAATCTCCGCCTCCCGGGTTCAAGTGATTCTCCTGCTTCAGCCTCCCAAGTAGCTGAGATTACAGGGGCATGCCACCACGCCTGGCTAATTTTCACATTTTTAGTAGAGACGGGGTTTTGCCATGTTGCCCAGGTTGGTCTTGAACTCTTGACCTCATGCTGATCCACTCACCTGGGCCTCCCAAAGTGCTGGGATTACAGGCGTGAGCCACGGCACCCAGCCCTCATCAGTAGTCTTATTGTGACATTGTATCAGCCTGCATTCCTTACATAAACCCACTGACACACAGGCTGCTCTCTTCTTTTGTCTTTCTAGAAAGTGCACCACTCTAATGTGACAAAGAGAGACCGCAGCTCCAGGTTCTGCAGTACAGCCCAGAAATGTCTCAAGCTCACAAGACTGTACAAGTCAAAATGGAAATTGAGAGCCAGTATTATGAGTCAGAAAATTATCCAGCTAAGCTCTTCATAATTGAAAACTTAACTGCAACATGAGTAATATAATTATATTCCTTGAAATTTTATCTTTTTCATGGCTTGGACAGGTGGATTGTTATGGATGGATTGCTTAAAATAAAGCTTTCCTTTAGTTCTGCTGAGAGAATTTTAACCTAGTAGCGGAAACAAGTGACAATGTGCAGCTGAGAATTCTCTACACTGAATGGAGACTCTGTTCAGGGACTAGTGAAAATCCCCCAGATACGGTGAAAATAGCTCTCTGTTCCATTGAACCAACACTTGATCATCTCTAACAGGAAAGCATTCTCTAAAAGAAGAAAATTTTTATAAGTAGAGGAAAAAAAGAAAACTAAGCTGTTACAAAGTTTCTCCATAAAGCTTCTACTTATGTAAACAAAAATTTCTATTTTCAAAATGACAGTGCTGATTGTCAACGCCAGGTTTTAGGACTTAAGGTGCTGCGGGCTCCCTGCGGGAGCGCAGCTATAATTGATGAAGAGGCGCCATCGTGTGGCATGGACGAAAAATGACTTGAAGTGGTGACAAACTAGTAAATAGTTGTCACCTTTGTTTTCTTGCCTTTGGAAGTATTGAACTCATTGCAGCTTCCCTGTTTCCTCTCCATCCAAATGCAATAGACGCGTGGTGTAAACATTCCTTTTGCACCTTTGGGATCTTCTGGGATAAGACAGGACACTGTGCTGTTTCGCAAAGTGAGAATGTTTGCTTCTTTTGGAGTGAATTAGGAGCACAGTGCCCTCTTCTGGTAGATCTGGCACTTTGCAAAGAGAGTGGTAAATTCTTTCCTAAAACAACCCAAAGACTTAAAGGAGGACTTCAATATTGCCATATGGTTGGGTGGACATTTGAGGATCTGCATAGGAATCTCAAATGCAATACTAATAGGATTTACTATTATTATTACATAATAAAGACACGAAATGTTATCTTACTACAGCTTTTTAAAATAAATTTGTTAGGAAGTATTGCTTTTGGACCCAGTGTTTCCTTCACAGTGTCTTGCGTACATTCACGGAATATACTGAAAAAAGTGACATAGCCACATATTTCTATTCACTTCAAACTGAAACAATTAAACAAATAATAAAATGGGCCCAAATTCATTATTCATGTCCACTTGTAAGAAATGCCGCTAAATTAAATATTTCAGTCTCAAGAAACTGAATGCTTAGCAAGTGTGTGGCATAATGGAAACACATTGGCACCACTGATTTTTTTAAATAAATAAGAAACTTCACGTTATATTATCCATCTGCTAGAATTCAGATATGGTCCTTCTCATGAAATAGATGGGTTAGGCAAAGCCGCGCACATTAATTTCTATATTTTAAGTATTCTTAAAGAAAGTTTATTATACTAGAAGTTGAAGTCCTTGCTTTCCAGGAGACAGCAGTTGCAGTGAGCTGAGATTGTGCCACTGCACTCCAGTCTGGGTGACAAAGTGACACTCTGTCCCCCCACAGGCCAACCCCCCCCAAAAAAGAATGATTCAGAAAGAATAAAGCATGCCAAGAGTTAAATTTGCCCTTTTCCACAGAAGAGGTGGTGCCTGCTTCTGGGACACAAAGCCAGACAAGAGTTTCTTTATGTGCTTTTCTCTTTGGTTTTAATTTGAAGGATTCTAGAAAGATGGTAGTTTGAAACTTTCTCCCACACTGGTCAGCTTTAATACCCGACTTTCCATTATTCCTCGCATGCAGTGAATCTGACACTCTCCTATAAGCTCAGCACATTCCAGGTACTTAGAGAACGGTAGAGCAAGGGGAGGAAATTTTCAATCTGTTTTTCAGGATTTATAGTCTGGTCAAAACAATGTCTCCATATAAGAAGCAATGAGGCACAGTAAAAAAAAAAAAAAATGAAATATACTGGCTGTCCTGCAAGCCAGGGGAAAGAATGGAGTTCTACCCAGTGAGTGCTTTCCAAGGCCACACTTTTCACATCCATTTTCTCATTCAACCCTGAAACGCTGTAAGGAATTTCCAGACATACAAACGTACCACGTGAAAGGTCACATACCAGTCAGAAAGAGAATCTGCAATAATAATAACAAAGATCCTAATGATAATACAATAAGGTTTGGCTGTGTCCCCACCCAAATCTCACCTTGAGTTGTAATAATCCCCATGTGTCAAGGGCAGGGCCAGGTGGAGATAACTGAATCATGGGGCCGGTTTCCCCATACTGTTCTCATGGTGATGAATAAGTCTCATGAGATCTGATGGTTTTATAAATGGGAGTTCCCCTGCACAAACTCTTGCCTACTGCCACGTAAGACGAGACTTTGCTCCTCCTTGCCTTCTGCCATGATTGTGAGGTTTCCCCAGCCATGTGGAACTGTGAGTCCACGAAACCCCTTTCCTTTATAAATTACCCAGTCTTGGGTATGTCTTTATTAGCAGCATGAGAACGACTAATATACTATGATAATAACAGGAGACAGACTGTATTGAGGTTAATTTACATGCCATTTACTATACTACATAATCATCCTATGAGGTAGGTACAATTATTTTTAATGTTGTAGATGAGAACACTGAAGTTTCGTGAGATTAAATAATTTCACTTTATTTCCTCCTCCAAAATAATAAAGAATATTCAGTGAGGATTTAGACTCTGTTCTGTCGGAGCATTAGATCCATGTTCTTGGGGCTCTGCTAGGATGCTCTCTTGTCTGGACACTGAAGCCCACAAGCCAGACACTGCTGCACCATCTTCAGCATTTCTTCTCCCACAGCATGAACCATTATGCCAAGGAGAGTTCAGGGGGAAATCCTAGAGGCTGAAAACTTATTTGGATCAAGACACAATATCTTCAAGTGCATTTTGTTCCAAACCAAATATCTCTCAAAGGTTTAATTCTTTAGCTAGTGTTTCCCACTGGTCACCAGAAAAGAGATCCCTGGCCAAATGAAGTTTGCAACATTGCAACAGTTCAGCAACATTAAAAAGACGGTGTTATTTGCTGTTTTTAATTTTAGGAATTTTCAGTATCATTAAACAGCGATAGTAGTATAAACTGTAATACTACTTAATTGTAATACTACTACTTAATTCTAATACTACTACTTAATTCTAATACTACTTGTTAACATTTGTTGCACATATGTGATACAGCTGGTATTTTGCAAAATGTTTAATGTATGGCACCTAATTTAGTGCTCACAAAAATAATAAGAGGAAGAAACTGTTCATGTTATGAATGAGAAAATTGAGGCAGAGCAGTTAAGTAACTTGTCCAGGGGAAGAACTACTTGTGATCATTATAAATCTCCATATGGCCTGGGGTAAGCTTCAGTTCACAGTTCACATTTCCCAAGCATATTTGAATATAAACCCTATTTGCTACAGTGAATCATGAGATTAGATTCTTCAGGAGATACTTCGATAAATGCCACTGTTAACAAGTAATGCTAATACCGAGAAGCACCCTGTTGCCAGCCCAGTACTGAATGCCTTGAATAGAATATTTAATTACTCCTGGGGTATGAGTATAATCTTTTTTAGGATGAAAAAACAAAGCCTCAGAGCAGGTAAGAGATTTGCCCAAGATTAGGAGGCAAGTGAGGAATAGCGCTCCCCAGGCTGTGCCTCTGACCCCACGTACCCTTCTCTCCTGCCACGTCGCTCGACCGGCAGCCATATTGTTATGCTTTGGCCCACCTTCCTGCTTTCTAGGAAGCGGAATCTTGATTTGAAGACATCCAGAAAGAGACTAGAGCCATGGAGAGGAAGGATCACAGAGCACCGGCATGTTTTGTCAGCAGAAGGCAAGACTGTCTGTGGGTCTGCATGGGACACCGGAGAGAGGCTGGTAATGGAGAGGCGAGGGCACCAGGGCCAGTCTTGACCAGAGGGCAGGAAGTCATCTCAGGCCAAAGGGATTGTGGGTGAGGGGAGGAGATCCAAAGTGAAAAGTTTGTGCTGGGGCTTGGAGTCAGCCTGGGGTAGGTGAGGAAATTCATTAGAGGTCTAACATGACTTTAACAACCTCTCTGAGGAGACCAAATGCCATTCTTAGGGAGCCTGCAGGACCGCAACTGCTATCCCATGGGGCACACTTCCTGCCTGCCGGCCCCAGCTGCACCAGGCTGTGTGGGAGAGGAGGTACCTCTGAACTGGTCTCAGAGGATCCGGCTCCTTCACTGTATTCTCCCTGCAGAAAGCTTATTGGAAAGGAAGGCACTTTTGTCCTAGAAGGGCAATATTAGGTAGGAGGCCGTATAGATAACAGACACAAACACTGGGAGGCTTTATTTCCATGTTAGCTTTCCTAGGACTCAGGGTGCAAACACCAGATAGGGCCTGTAGAGGAAAATTTCACAAAAAGAACCTTTCTATTTGTAGTTCACACTTGGAATTACTGGAGTAAAAAGCTCTGTTCACTGAAATTTCCACTATTGGCTCATTACTAGAGAGTTACACAGTTAAGACACGACAAGTATAAATCCTTCAAGAAGCCAAAGACAACTTGCCCCAGAGATAGTAAGGAAAGCAGTGTGCTGAGGAAGGAACAGGGAGCTCTGCTGACTGTGCTACCTCCCCAGCCAGGACTTGAGGAACTTCGGTTAATTTTAGCGCATTTCCTAGTAGGAAACACTGTGTGTCGGGGGCACCTCCCCTGTCCAGGCTGGAATGTGGCTCCGGAGAGGAGAGGAGACCCACTCTTATTTGGTCTGGCTGGCTGGTGATGAAAAGGAACAGAATGTGCTTCTTCTACAGCCGTTTGGACCCTCCTGCCACGGCACTAACTGTTCAGGGTCTCTTCCAGTACTGTTAATATTCTGGAAAATTCTCTGGCTCATAAAATTGGAGAGGTAAAAACTTTTTCCTTTTTCTTACAGAAGTATGGAAGAGCATCTGCGAATCACGTCATGACCACGTTTCTCAAACTGGGCATTACAAACCTTCACAGTGATTGTGATAGAATAGAGACCACCATTATAAGACAATGAGAGGGACTTTGGAGAACTGAATTGACTTCCTTCAACTCTATAACCAGTTCAAGAGATAGGTTTTCCTAGCTGTCTGGAGCTCCACAGCTGAGTCTAATCTATACTCTGCAGGAGAAATTACTTCTTTAATTAGTGATGTCTGCTATGGGTGTTGGTGCCAATGGTGTGATGGCAATCACGTTATTTAGCAAACTTAGTTTTAAACCATCCTGTTGAAAAGAAGCCTTTCCCAATGCTTAGGAAGACTTTGAGGTCACCGCAAATTTGTAAGGAGAAACAAACAGAACAGGACAAAGATTAAGAGATTTTGAAATTTACTCCCATATGATGTATTAAAAGGAAAATAGAATGCTGAAAAAGCTTTTTAGGAAGTGATGCCATATAAATTTTATTCAAAAGAATTTACATGAACATATTTTAATTGCAGATGGATGTACAATGCCCATTATATGTATTACAGTTGACAGATTTTTCAAAACAGTAAAATATTTTTATTGGTAGTATTCCATCTATAATATTGATTCACTACTGAATATGATGTAAACTTCTTCAGCGATGTAGTTACTTATCATCAGCTGGTGACAAAATGTTCCATTCTAAGTTGATTATTCTGCTATAACTTTTTTTCTCATTAAACTTTGTTTTAATAGGTCTCAAAATTCTGTGATAGATTTTTGGTCAAGGTGTTTCCGTTAAAAAGTAACGATTTTAAGAACTAATAAAACTGCCACATGAAAACAAAAACAAAATGGTCTGCAAAACATTCTTTCCTTCTGAAGTTTTATGATGCATTATTAACCAGTCTTTTACTGTTAAACTTAAATGGCTGATTGAAACAAACACTTCTGAGATTGTTCTTCCACCATTGATTAAGACTAGGGTGCCGACGTGAGAGGATCACTTGAGCTCAGGAGTTCGAGACTATCCTGGGCAACATAACAAGACCTCATCTCTTAAAAAAAAAATAGATTGGTGTGATGGCACAGGTTTGTGGTCCCAGCTATTTGGAAGGCTGAGATGGGAGGATCACCTGAGCCCAGGAGGTTGAGGCTGCAGTGAGCCATGATGGTGCCACTGCACTCCAGCCTGGGTGACAGAGCAAGACCCCATCTCAAAAAAAAAAAAAAAAAAAATTGAGTGAAAAGTATTAAAGATACTGTTCATTTAGCCTTTTGAACTTCCCCGGCAGATTCAGTGACTTTGCCAGCTCCAGCAGCCACTGCTCTAAAGACACCTTCAGCAACTGTCTATCTCATATCATGAACAGCAAAATGACCTGGAGGAGCATAGTCAGAGAAGCTCTCAGCACACCTGGGCCTGACAGGAACCATATCAACGATAGTTATCATCACCCAATTTCGAGAATTTAAGGACCATCTCCCAGCTTCTTACAAGAACATTGGTCAGCCTTTTCCTCAGCTCAGCAAACTTGCAAGCAGTGTGAGCCATGTGACAATCCAGTATGGGGCATACGCAGCCAGTGTGATTCGCTCTGGAGGATGCAGGATAATCACCCAAGCAGTGAACCCTGCTGCTTCTACAGGTAGGTGGTTTTGCTTTCATCAGCGATGTTGCCACAACGAACAGCTTTGACAGACACGTTCTTGACATTAAAGCCCACATTGTCTCCAGGAGGAGCTCACTCAAAGCTTCATGGTGCATTTTAACAGATATTACTTCAGTTGTAATGTTGACTGGAGCAGAGTGTGCACGATACAGGTTTGAGAACCCCAGTGTCCACTTGGCCCACAGGGATAGTGCCAATATCCCAAATTTCGTAGACATCCTGGAGGGGCAGACACAAGGGCTTGTCAATTAGATGAGTTGGTGGTAGGATGGAGTCCGGAGCTTCAAGCAGCATTGCCATCTTTATCCTAAACTTTCTATCCCTTAAACCAAGGCCTGTGATCACATGGCTCCAGCATGTTGCCACCATCCCAACCAGAAATTGGCACAAATGCTGCAGTGTCAGGGCTGTTGCTCATTTTCTTTTTTCTTTTTTTGAGGTGGAGTCTCGCTCTGTGGCCCAGGCTGGAGTGCAGTGGCGCGATCTGGGCTCACTGCAAGCTCCGTCTCCCAGGTTCACGCCATTCTCCTGCCTCAGCCTCCCTAGTAGCTGGGACCACAGGCGCCCGCCACCACGCCCAGCTCAGTTTTTGTATTTTTAGTAGAGACGGGGTTTCACCATGTTAGCCAGGATGGTCTCGATCTCCTGACCTCATGATCCACCCACCTCGGCCTCCCAAAGTGCTGGGATTGCAGGCGTGAGCCTCTGCGCCCGGCCCTCATTTTCTTAATGTAAGTGCCGACTTCCTTAGCAATTCCCTCGTGTCTCTTCTGCTATAGGGTGGCTCAGTGAAATATATTTTGTAAATGACAACAATTACTTGTCACACATCTGGCATGCAAGCCAGAAGGGTGTGCTCAGGGGTCTGCCCATTCTTAGAGATGGCAACTTCAAATTCACCAATATCAGCAGCAACAATCAAGACAGTGCATTCTACCTGGGATGTGCCTGTAATCATGTTTTTGATAAAGTCTCATGATGGTCACATAACACTTGCTGGCCTCAAATTTCCACAGAGAGATATCACTTGTGATACCTTGTTCACACTCAGCTTTCTGTTTATACAAGACCCAGGAGCCCTTTCCCATCTCAGCAGCCTCCTCCTCACATTTTGCAGAGGGTCTCTTGTCAGTCCCACCAAATGTTTAGATCAGTAGGGGTGGACTTGACGAAATCTACAAGCCCAATGACGACAATGTTGATGTGAGTCTTTTCCTTTCCCATTTTGGCTTTTAGGGGTGGATTTCACAACACCTGTGTTCCGGCAGCAACACCTGTGTTCCTGTAGCTGAGGAAAAGCTAAACACTGCTTTGGAAAGCAGCTTAACTTCTTTTCTGACCTCTTTTACTTGTACTTGATATTTATCTTTTAGAAAAAAATGACTTACACCTAATATTCTGATACCGTATGATTTTAAAATAGCTTTACTGAGATATAATTCACCAATTAAATGTGCAATACAGTACTTTCAGTATGTAAAAATATACATGAATTTTGAAAGCCAATACATCAGATATTTTAACCTTAAAAGAACGTGTGCTATAAAACAAAACAACTTCCTCTTGCCACCTCCTCTTTTCTATTCTAAGAAGAAACAAACAAACAAAATATGTTTTCTGCAGGAAGGTGTGTGTGTGTGTGTGTGTGTGACTGTGCATGCATGTGTGTGTCCTCATTAGAGGAAAAACAGAAACTGCCCATTTCCATAAACTATTCAGAAACAAACAAAAAAGGATTAAGCTTCACAAGCAGCAGCTTGGAGAAACAAGGAGCAATATTATTCTAGAAACCATCTTTCCTGTTTGTTTTTCAAGATCTGGAGAGGTCCTGCATTTGCTGCCTGACATCCCACTCCACATGGTCTTCCAGAAGGAGCCACTAAAGGTAGGAAGTTGGAAGCTAATCTTGAAAAGGGAAACGAAAGGACCCAGCGAGGAAGGAAAACTGGTGGCCAGTGATCAGCTGTGTTTACCCGCACTGACTTCATAAATACGACCTAGGTAATACCTCGTGATTTGGGTGAATTGCCAGGTGCACTTGGATAAAGAGAAAAGTCAGAAACACAGGAATAAGAAAGACCAATGTTTGCTTTTAATATCTGGCTGTTAAAGCAATTTACGCAAATCACACTCGGCTGAGTAAGAAGAGACCAACTAGCTGAGCAACAGCATAGGAGGGAAATTGTCTCAAGACATGGAAGGAGTTTTCACATCCTGTTAAACTTGAGGGTAGTGTTATTTTTTGCAGTAAAGCTATGGAAAATACTGGAAGGTTTGGGCAGGCAGTCTGCAAACAAAAATCGTGCTGCTTGTAATTGTATGCCTGCCTCTTTGCCAGCTGATGTAGAAGAGAAACCGCCCAGCTGAAGATCATTTCCTCTTGCTTGAATACCCATTTGCAATGATTGATTTTAAAGGTCATGGGCGTGCTCGCCAGCACATTTTTGTATGAGGAGTCCAGCCTTCTGTTTTGACGTTAGTCAGATGCATATGTGGCACCTGAGGAACAAGGAGGAGACCGGGAAAGATCAAGTTCCCTTTTGGCTCCATCACTGTCAAGTTGGAAACTCTTGCATGTCTGAGTGCCTTATTTCGGCCTAGACACCCCCAAGGTGATGGGAAAAAAAAAACTCTGTAATATTTTTATACTGTAGACATTTTACCCTTTGAATTTTTTTCACTCTTCTAAAACTTTTCCTTTTTCTTCTTTCCCTTTCCTGTATCCTTCCCTAAATATTTTCTAGAGCCTTACTATGCATGTCACGTCCTATGCAGCTGCTGGGTATGTATGTAGGAATACCAAACAGTTTTGCATCAGGGTGTTTACAAATCTAGTGCAGTTTTGAAAACAAATAATAGCAACACGATCCACTAAGAGACTCACATACAAGGCACCATGTGTCGAGATTGACAACCTACAAAACAAAACATTAAAAGGTATTTTATACTAGCATTACTTGTTCTTACTTATTTACAACTCGTCACATCCCTACAATAAAACATAAATGCAGTGACTGCATACTGTTAATTGGCCAGATTATCTCATGCCAATTTCTCTTAGTATTAGATACCAGTCAGTTATAAATGCTGCTGAGTATCCCAATATTTTTTAAATGAAAAAGCTTTTAAAATAATAATTGAGTGTTTTGAGCTACCATTTTCTTTTCTTTTTCTTTTGAAACAGAATCTCACTCCGTCACCCAGGCTGGAGAGCAATGGTGCAATCTCAGCTCACTGCAACCTCCGCCTCCCAAGTTTAAACGATTCTCATGCCTCAGCCTCCAGAGCACCTGGGATTACAGGTGCACACCACCATGTTTGATGAATTTTTGTATTTTGGTAGAGACAGGGTTTCACCATGTTAGCCAGGCTGGTCTCGAATTCCTGACCTCAAGTGATCTGCCCACCTTGGCCTCCCAAAATGTTGGGATTACAGGTGTGAGCCACTGCGCCCGGCCTGAGCTACCATTTTTTAGGTGATCAAGTCCAGTCTCAACTGCAAGAGACTGAAAATGTGGAACTAATTACAAAACAAAGTAAGTTAATTAAGTAGGGACATAAACATTTAGATGGGATTGGGGTCTATGTTTGACGGTTTGCAACCGGTCAAGTTATATATTTAGAGCAACAAATTCTGCTGTTGCCTTTGTTCTTTAGCATGACTGGACTAAAAATACCCAATTGTTTTTAAGTTATAAAAAGCAGGTCAAGTCCAACCGTAGGGACTCTGTGTTTTCTGACCTTTTCCTAAATTTTCTCTTTGAAGGTAGAGAAAATATTGCTTTCTGAGAAAAGGTATGTTCTTGGAACAACTGCATAAAGCTAAAAATAGTGGGAATTGACCATAAGAATGCTCACAGAGAAAAGAGCCAAAGTGTAGATTCTGGTTGTTATATCTGACTAAGAAAGTCTCCAAAAAAGGAAGAAAACAAAATCCTAATAGGTTATATTAAAAATCCAATTGATGTTATTTGAAAAGAAGCTGTCTTTTACGGGGTAAGATTTACTCCCTTTAAAACAATCCATTTTGTTTCATTTATTTTTCTGAGAACTCAATATGATTCAATTGGCTTAAGATATTAGACATTATTTGCTGGATAACTAAATTTAGTTTTGTAGTCATAAAATAGAAATCATAACATTCTACTACAAAGTATAGATTAGCTTCCTTCATGATTTTTAAAAATGTGTGGTTTCTTTTTAGTTGATAAATGTAAAGCATTGAGGTTTCAAAGAGGAAGTGAGAATTGGCAACTGAAAATGGCTAGTGATCCATCTAAATCCAGTGCAATGCCCTTTGGAACATACTATTTCTATATTAGAGAGAGAATAACATTTTTATATATCTACTGGGAAGCAACATCTCTACAACCATATGTTTTAATGATGAGCCTGGAGAGATACTATTATTTTTTAAAAATTCTTCACTTCACCCCCATATCCTTTAATTTTTATAGTAAATGACACTATAACAACACCCTAGCTATTTTTTTTTTTTTTAGACGGAGTCTATTCTGTCACCCAGGCTGGAGTGCAGTGGCACCATCTCAGCTCACTGCAACCTCTGCCTCCAAGGTCCAAGCGATTGTCCTGCCTCAGCTTCTCTAGCAGCTTGGATTACAGGTGCACACCACCACGCCTGGCTAATTTTTTTTATTTTTTTATTTTTAGTAGAGATGGGGTTTCACCATGTTGGCCAGGCTGGTTTCAAACTCCTGACTTCAAGTGATCCACCTGCCTTGGCCTCCAGAAGTGCTGGGATTACAGGTATGAAGCCGCTGTGCCCTGCCCAACACTCTAGCTTTGAGTGTCTAAATTAGGCTTCAGACTAATTCACTGGAGGTCATTCATCTTTGTACAGTAGTAGTAGAATTGGCAGTTCTCCTAGCTTTCTTTGTTGATAGGTTCTGAACTCAGAAATGAATTTTCTTTGCTATGGTAAGAAATAGATTCTGAGAGTCCATATAAATGAGGCATGATATTTGGCTCAGAAATTCAAAATATGTTGCATGTTTTTTTTATGGATTGACCTTTCATTTATATAATTGACTGAGGGACTTTTCAGTAATTCCACAAAGTTATTATTCATGCTCTTAATCCTGCACCCACACCAACACCTGACCATGATTTTGGGGTCACCTTATTTTTTGAGAACATACAATGCTTAAATTTTGGAGGCTTCAAAGTTAGTGCTAAAAATAGTATCAGACAAGACTGTCACACTAGTAAAGAGCCATGTGAGAAATGCTTGGGGTATAAGAGATTGATAATGTACTTTAAAACCTGGGCTTCAGATAGAGTGAAGAAGCCATTTGTAAAGTATTCAAAGGGGTACCTCAGGGGTATCTCAGTTCAAAATGTGGCTTCACACGCAGAATAAATGCTTTCAGGCAATCTCTAAATGATGTGGATATAAATATTGTCAAAGGCTTATTTGTTCCCTGAGCAATCTCAGTTTCAATGGTGAAAATATTTTATGTATTGTGAATGCTTTTGCTCCTAGAACATACACTATTCCTCACGCATTAAGATGTACCGTCTCTTATCTCACACCATATTCAAGAATCAACTCAAAATACATTAACGATGTAAACATAAGACCTGAAACTGTAAAAGTATTTGGAGACAACCTATGGAGAAACTTCCACAACATTGGTATGGTCAATGATTTCTTAGATATAACCCCAAAGCCCCAAAGCACTGGCAACCAAAGCAAAAATAGACAAATGAGATTGCATCAAACTAAAAAGCTTCTGCACAGCAACAGAAACAATGGAGTGAAGAGACAACCCACAGACTAGGAAGAATATTTTCAAATCATATATCTGATAAGGGGCTAATATCCAAAATAGGTAAGGACTTCAAACTACTCAATAACAAGAAAACACATAATCCAATTAAACATGGGCAAAGGACCTGAATAGGCATTTATCCAAAGAAGACATACAAATGGCTAACAGGTACATAATAACTGCTCAGTGCCTCTAATCATTAGGGAAATGCAAGTTAAAACCACAATGAGATATAATCTCACATCTGTTGGAATGGTTATCATTAAAAAAAAGGGAAAGACAACAAGCATTGGGAGGATCTATAGAAAAAGAAAGCCTTGTACACTGTTGGTAGTAAATTAACACAGCCATTTTGAAAAATAGTATGAGGGTTCTTCTTCAAAAAACTAAAAATAAACTGCCATGTGATCCAGCAGTCCTGGTTCTGGATGTGTATGCAAAGGAAAGGGAGTCAGTCTGTTGAAGAGACGTCTGGACTGCCATGGTCATGGCAACATTATTCACAATAGTCAAGATGTGGAAACGACATAAGTGTCCATCAGTGGATGAGTGGAAAAAGAAATACTGTTCAGCCTTAAAAAGAAGGAAATTCTGTCATTTATGACAACATGGATAAATCTAGAGAACATTATGCTACATGAAATAAGGAAGACACTACTACTGCATGATAACAGTTACATGTGGAATCTTAAAAAGTCTAGCTCCTAGAAGTAGAGAGTGATGGTTACCAGAGGCTGGAGGTAGGGTGGATGAACGGGGATAAGGGAAGTGTTAGTCAAAGGGTACAAAGTTTCAGTTAGACAGAAGGAATAAGTTCTAGTGATCTATTGTACAGTATGGTGACTATAGTTAGTAATGATGTATTATATCTTTCAAAAGTGCTAAAAGAGTAGATGGTAAATGTTCTCACTACAAAGAAATAGGTATATGAGGTAATTGTACCTCATAATCGATACAATTATTATTTGCCAATTAAAAGTAAACCTTAAAAAATACACCCACTCTTGTGGTCCTCAATCAGGTGCAATGAGCATTAATTAAGGAGATGAAAAATATCAGACTCTCATTACATTCCTGTGAAAGGCAGATAACATACAGCATAAACCCATTTTAACCAGAAAGTTAATATAACCATTAGTTCATTGAATACACATTAATTGAAGGCTTAACAGGTGTCAGAGAAATTCCAGATGTTGGAGATACAGAGATAGAACCCTTATTTTAAGAAGAGCTAAAAAAATCTGTGCAGAATCTAGTGCAGAGAATAGATAAACTGGTAACCCAGGGTTAGAAGTAGGTGGCAGAAATGTTTGTTTTGATCTGCAGAGTTTAAATATATATATATTTATATATATGTGTATATATATATAAATAGAGATATATATATGTGTATGTGTATATATATATATATATATATATATATAGAGATACTTTCTCTCCAATTCTGGATATTTAGAATTTTCTTGAAAATCTGACGTTGGGTTATTGCCTTGATAGACATGCATTTTTTAGTCACTCCCACTTCATGGTAAGTGCACCAACTCACTTTGTTCACTTGTATATAATACTAATGCAAAGGAGAGAATGTGAGAATGAGAGATTTGAAGCATGAGAAGTATTCAACCCCCATGGGAAGGACTTCACATTGCTGGTTGAAGATGGAGAGGGTAAGCTGAGGATTACTTCCAGAAGCTGGAAAAGACTCCCAGCTACCAGTCAGCAAGAAAAAGCCAAACTTAATCCTGCAACAGCAAGAAACTGAATTCAGCCAACAACCTGAATAAGGTTTGATGGTGATTCTTCCCCCACAGCCTCCAAATAAGAGCCCAGCCCAGCTAGTACCTCACTTTTAGCCTTGAGAAACTCTAAGCAGGGAACCCAGTTGAGCTCACCTGGGCTTCTGAGCTGGAGAACTGAGGTAATAGATGGGTGTTGCTCTAGGCCGCTAAGGTTATAGTAATTTATTACAAAAGTAATAAAAAAAAATTCAAGCAAGGAAATAGCTAAGGTCAACTTGGGTCACTAGAAACATACAAGTATCTGTAAGTAAAATAGTTAATATAAGAAATGGAATCAGAATGAAAAATATGATTGTATTTAGTTTCTGATTCAGCTCCTTGGATGGGCCATCAAGCTTCATGCATTTATTCTTTTGTTCACTCAGAAAGCATTTATGGTGCACACACTGCATGCTAGGCCTTGGGTTTGTAAAGATACTGATGAAATTAACCTAGATTCAATGTCTTGTCAGTAATAAGCAGTCAGTGTATGCTGAACTGAGTGGAATTGTATTAAATGCCTTTAAGAAGCTTCATTCTGGTGCCTTAAAAATTCTTAAGCTATATAGTAAATAAATGCCTGTATCTTCATAGCCCTAGCCGCTTCATTGACATGTTCTGTTTTGATCACTTTATTATCATTTTGTATATTTTTTGTATATAAATTTGTATATTTTCTACATACCTTTATTTACCTTGTTTACTACTGAACATAGAAATAACATAGTTTAATTCTCCTCTCCTCGATGTAGGTATGATTTTGTGTGTGTCATTGGAAATCACAAATACCATTCTTACAGTTGACCACTAAATTAATGGACTGGATAGACAAGGGTCCCTTGTCTGCAGCTTGTTCCTCTGCCTAAAGTTCACAGCAGACATTAGGCCATGGGTCACTGTCTCTTATAGTGTTTCTTGTCTGTGCTCTCCAGTCACCAAACAGAATATGAATACCTTGAAAAGGCTCTTTCTTACTCACAGCTGTTTACTCACCAGTGCCTAGTGAATAGTAGGGTGTCAATAATTATATGTGTACAGATTAACTTGCTAATCAAATATGGTAAGTAAATTTTACCATAAACACATAGAAAAGATGTAAAAACTAGAAATAGACACAAGTACTAAGACAATACTTTAATCTCTTTGTTTTGGTGCAGTAGAAAAAGCAGTAGACTTAGAATATTTACAGCAGGTTCATTAATCTATCCATCCACCAATCCATCCATCTATCCATCCATCCATGCAAACATTCAGCATGTCTTAAGCACCAGCCATATGTGGACACCCTTCTCTTCCTTTTATTTACTGATCGTATGACCTTAGACAAGTCACAATCTGCTTGAATACTTTTTGTTTCCTATAAAGTAATGACAATGATTCCTATCTGTACTTCGCCCTTGAAGTCTAAATGAAATATTCATTTATATGTGTGGAAGAAAATGCTTTGAGAAAAAAGTTCTTTGAAAACTGTGAGATTCTCTACAAAAGTATTAGCATTATGACTAACATAATTATCACCAGGAATGACCACATTCATGTAAATGAGGGCCAAGAAAATAAGAAAATTTATTCTGTTATATGCAAATACATCTTCCTATGGTTCTCATATGTCCTCAGGAAAATGGAAGCTAAATATACATGTCTTTGTAATTTTTGCATGGGGTTTGAGAGAAGAAATCATATGCTGTGTGATAGATAGCAACACATCATGCATTCATTCATTCATTTTACAAACATTAATTGTTCCAAACTATATGCAAAGCTCTTTGCTAGGCACCTTATGTGAAATAAAGTGTTTCGAGAAGGTAACTTAAGGATAAGTCTGTGTTCTTCCAAGTTAAAAAAAAATCAATTAATCAAATTATTTCAAATATTTTAATATCCCTTATCGTTTTAACAAAATCTGGATTATTGTCTTGTTCCCACTTTTAATCCTGGGTGTTGGCGTCATGTAATGCTGCCTGTAGGTAATATTTTGAGAACACTCCATCTGCATCAGTAAATGTGAGTACTTTACTTGCATTATACAATTTAATATTTGCAACAAACCTAAAGGCATATCTTTCAGTTTTACATATTGGAAAACTTTTATGATGTGACCCTGAGGCCAGTCTCTTGGCCACTATTTGGTACTACCTCAGCTTTTGTTGTCTGAATGCCTAGACACATTATATTACATAAAGATTAGTAGCTCAATGATATAATGTGTTAGTGGTGATTATTCTGTGGATGGAGCTCAGGTCCTAACTTGATCGTACAAATTCATAAAAGCTAGAATCCTGTAGGCATAGGCAGCTTTCCACGTTGTCTCTCTCATATAACATATTTTCTCAGAATAAAAAAAATGGATCTGTTAGACATGGAAAATATAGTAATGCTTCCAAAAAGCTGAGAAATGTTTCAAAGCATGTCAAGCCAAAGCCTGCAGCAAACCCCTTCTTTGACATCACACAATGACAGCTGTCCCAACATGTCTGTCTCTGTTGTGCTCAACAGTGATGTGGATCATGTAACACCACGTGCTTGGGAGGCATGCCGAATTCCAAAGGACCCTGCGTCTTTCCCAACATTTACCCAACATTGACCCCTCACGTACAGATACAATAGTCATATAAGAAATGGTCAGTGTGGCTGAGGTGGGTGGATCACTTGAGGTCGCGAGTTCTAGACCAGCTTGGCCAACATGCTGAAACCCCATCTCTACTAAAAATACAAAAATTAGCTGGGCGTGGTAGCATATGCCTGTAATCCCAGCTACTTGGGAGGCTGAGGCAGGAGAATTGCTTGAACCCAGGGGGCAGAGGTTGCAGTGAGCCGAGATCACACTACTTCACTCTGGCCTGGGGGACAGAGAGAGACTCCATCTCAAAAAAAAAAAAAAAAAAGAATAAATGAACAAGAGACAGCAGGAGAGGACAGAAATGTAGGACTGTAAAAAAAAAAAAGAGAGAAAGACAAAAAGAAATGGTCAATGTGTCATACTTCAAATGGGAGATAATTTTTACTTATAAGAGGGAAATTCTTCTTAGCTGAATATTATAAAAATCAGATGTGATGTTCTACTTTACATTAAGTAGAGTTTTCATTGACATCCATGACCAAGAGAGAGTAGAACAGATAAGAGTCACAGGGAAGATGACTTTGCTGGAACTGGAACTGAGATGTGCTGAGAGGATGTTATCCATCAAGACCCTCATTCTGAGCCTGCTCCAGTTGTTTCCGATACAGATTGAAGGACTGACCCTGAAGTTTTTACAAGCACAAGAATAAAATAGGTTCAGAAGACTCATTCATAACTAATGTGTAGTCTGATGATCTGCTGAAATATGCTCATGTGACTTGCAAGAAAGCCAAAAGTAGCCCTTGTTGTTTCGTGCGTTGAGTCATCTAGAAGTGCTGGACAAAGTGATTTGGTGTATTTACCATTGTAATTAGAACTGCTGTGTCTCCAAGATCTTCTTCTATACAGAAATATGTGTATTACAACCTAGAACAATGCAGAAAGGTAAGTCTAGATTTAGAAGGGGACCATTACTGTCACTGTCCTATTTCCTGTCATTGGTATGGTTTCATGCCAAGAATCTCTTTCCATGTTGGAAGAAGGTCCAATAAACTGGAGATCAGAGGATCTTGACTCATCCCACACTGCTACCAATAAGCCATGTATAATCTGTTATGTTTCTTCATCTCCTCCACTAATAAATGAGAGTTTGGAAATTTTCTTCCAAATCTAGAAATCTAGAAATTATTTTCTCTGAAGCTTACATTTCTTTTCATCCGTGGACACCTTCATGCCTTTAGCTATTTGTTCACGTCCCTTTTATCTTGAACCTGATTCAAATGCTGTAATAAGTCTTCAAACACCCATGCTCTTGTACAAAGACTTTAGTGTTCAACTAGGACACACCATATATTTTTCAAGTTACTGAATCTTTGGAAACAAAGCAGGGTCTAGGAGATATCAAATGTGTGTAGGATATTTATTGGAAGGGAGAGGAATAAGAGCAGACCTGTGATTGTTACAGACTATTTGAAGAGGTCTTTGTGTACAAAAGCAGAAGCGCAGCTAATTTCCTTGTGCTTCCTATTATATTATTTTCTATATTTTAAACTATCATTGTTTCATTGATTCAATGGTAAATCTGTTTTAAGTTTTATATTATTTTCTATATTTTAAACTATCATTGTTTCATTGATTCAATGGTAAATCTGTTTTAAGTTTTTTGAAGTGAAAAAGAAGTTTGTGTTATAAAAGTTCATTGTTAATTGGCAGGACAAAACTAAGAACATAAATATCAATGATGATAAGGCATCCTTAACAAGCACCCATACTACTGAAGTACAAAATAATACATATTCAACCATTTAATGGGTTGAGGAAAATTTTAGTTATTTATCATTTTTTAAAAAAAAACTTGTTTAATTACAAAAGGAAGTATATTAGTCCACTTTCACACTACTATAAAGAACTGCCTGAGACTGGGTAATTTATAAAGGAAAGAGGTTTAATTGACTTGCAATTCAGCATGGCTAGGGAGGCCTCAGGAAACTTACAATCATGGTGGAAGGCAAAGGAGAAGCAAGGCACCTTCTTCACAAGGTGACAGGAAAGAGAATGAACTCAGCAGGAACTACCAATGGGGATTACAATTCAAAATGAGATTTTGGGTGGGGATATAGCCAAACTGTATCATGAAGACTTTTGGAAGTACTTCTGAGTAAAAGAAACAAACAAAAATCCCAAGTTTTTAGATGTTGCCACAAGGTGGTGTGAAGAGTCCAGTTTAGCCTCGTTTTTTCATAGCAAGGAGGGAATAATGGAGATTAGAAGGGTAAAGTGCAGCCTCAGAGGAAGTAAAGCAGAGAAGTGGCACAGTGGAAGTGGGAGCTGGGAGTAGGAGGTGTTTGTAAGTTAAGGAATTGGGATGGACCTGTAGTATGTTCTTCAGAGGCTGAGTTCCTCCCTTTCTTCAAGACAACAATGCTCCTTGTGGCATCTCTTCCTCTTTAACTGATATGAATCGCTTTTTTGTTTTTCTAAAGTGTCCTGAAAGATGACTTTTGTTTTTAGAAGTAACCACACAATACATACACCCTACAGCGTGCAACTTTTCTTCTTTAGCCATAAAACATTTTTGAAATAAGAATTCATGAATATTTTTACAGAATGTGAACTGTTCGAGGACTAAAATCTATAAGCAATGATTCATACAGACTGCCTATCACTGGTAAGTATTATACCTTTAATTCACATTTCTCTCTCCTTAACTTGAGAGAATTGGAAAAGTATGAAAAAGTATAGTTTTATCAAAAGGATATCCCACAGGCTTTAGCTTGATGTAGTTGGAAGAGCATCCTTGTTGAGTGTTTCAACATTTTCCATCTGGGCTGTCAACATGTGTTGCCCAAGCAGGGCAAAATTGGAGAAAACAAACCTGGAAAATCCCCTGCAGGGTACTGATTTTCCTTTTCCCAGAGAAAAGTTTGGGCATGAAAGGAAAGCCCTGCCGTTCTTACTGAAAGTCACATTCTTTGGAATGGTTGTTTTTTCTACTGGTTTGCAGATCTGAGAGTAAGCCAGTCCAAAAAGGCACTTAGAAAACTTTATTTTCATGGTAAACATTATTCATGCCCAGGGCAAGTTCTCCTCTGTAAGATTGTCATTACAGGGGCATTCCTCAAGAAGCAATTTGTATACCACTTTTGAGTGAAAGAGCTGCCTAATATATAAATATTCATTTATTCTCAGTTCGATACTAGTTTCTGATTGATCTTAAATGCCAGTGCTTTAGGAGCTGGTAATGGATACTATAGCCCCCTTCTGAGTTTTTTTCCTACTGGAAAAATGAGCCAGTATCCTCATGACTGCTTATGTGGTAGGTACAGCAACATAAGCACCAAAAGAAAAGTAAATCAAAGTTCCCTTGGTATTTTAAAGAGAGGGTTCATTACGTTTAGGAAAGGTCTTTGCAGGAAGCAGAATTATCGATGGGACATGAATATTGAGCACCTGTCGTGACTCAGTTTAATACTGAGATTCACAATCCTGTTTGCAATAAGCAATGTTAACGAAAACCAGCATTAGCTGAGTCTTCAGTATGTGCTAGGCATCATTTTATGGACTCTACATATTTAATCTTTACAGAAGCCCCATGAGTTAGGTGCTACTATTATCTTTATTTTACAGATAAGACAACCATACCATACAAGGGTTAAATGACTTGCCTAAAAGGCACACAGCTGCTAAGTGGCTGAGTCAGGATTTGCAAACAGCTAGGCCTGGTCTCTTATCCACTGCATGATACAAGCTCTCATTTGAATGCTGTAGATAAATATAATTGTAAGGTATAATATAAACAAACTCATTGCATCAGCACCTAATCTACTAAGGAACTCATCTGTTTGGCAATCTTACGTATTTGAAACACAGTTATAAACCAGGTGGGGGAAAAACAGCATGTGAGTGGATAAAATACACACCAAATCAAAGCACCAAAGAACAGGTACAGTATTCTTGGGAGGGTATAGCTGGCCCTTACCTCAACTGTATTTGCCATTAATTAGCATGTACACTGCATGTACCTGTTATTATTATATCACACAATTTCTCTGTTGTTACTGTAGACAAAAGTGGTTCCAAATCCAAGGAAATTCAGATCTGCTTTCATTGACATCTGTATTCAGGGACATCTATACAGCAGGGAATGAGTTTACATTGGGTCACTTAATGCAAGAGCCCAAATCCTTATCAATGTTAATGAAACCTAGGAAAAACATAGCCTTGGACCAGAGTTCATTAAGAAGTGTTCATGCTGGTGACAATAAGTCATGAAAAAAATATCAAACCACATTTGATTATTGGTTCAAGAAAAAGAAAGCATAAAATGTCGTATGGAAAGATCTCTGTTCAAATTAGCTAATCATTTTGAAACCTATAAGTAGTACTTTGGGGAGAAAATACCCTCTTAGAACCAAAACTCATCTATCCATAGCAACATTCTTTGAAGTGTCCAAACAGTTGAAGTTGTTTTGTAAGATACTGTGACTCCTGAAACAAAAATGCTGAGTGTGCTGGCCTCGCATGGGTAGAGTCGATGCCTGTTGGGCACACAGTACCATCACACAGAGTGGGGTGGTGAGCAGGAAGGGGCCCTTCAGTGTGAGTGTGGCTTACAACACCCAGTCTGGAAACAGGACCAATGGAAATTGTTTTCTCTGTCTGCAGAACTTTCACGTAGCCTATTTTACCATAATAGATGTAAAAAATTGAATATGATTCACATATTAGCAAATAAAGGTGCACAAATTATTTTTCAGTTAAGGGCTAGGAGTCCAGAGGTATCTCACCAACACCTGATAAAGTTTTAACTAAAATGTTGACTCTTTAAATAATGGACCAGAAGTCCTTGCCTGAGACAAAAAAAATAAATGGGCACCTTTTCCTTCTTTATCTTAAAAACAGCCCTCTTTTTTTTACTTTAAAAACAGTCCTCTATTCAATAGAACTGTTGATTTTAGTAGTTTATCTGCTGTTGCATAGGAATCAAAATGTGGAAGACATCCCCTAAGCATCCTGCCTTATCTCACATAATTAGGCTGTACTCTCAGTTTTGTAAAATTAGCACTTCTTTACTGATAGCATCAATTGCATCAAAACAGCTAAAATCAGTTTTATCCTGCTTTTTTTCATAATAACTTTATCCAGCTTTAAAAACAACAGTTAAATGATGTCACCCGAGGGAGCTTCCATGGTAAAACGAGAATGAGCAGGAACCACTTATTACTATATTCATTTATATATGATGAGACCACCTTACTAATAAGCTGAATATTACGCCTAGAATACATAGTAAGCCTTTTTGCTCTGGAGAAGAGATCCATGTCAACAAACACTAAGAACCTAGTATGTATCCATCCCTATACCATGCATAGAGAATACACTATTGAGGAAAAGAGAAAAGATGGATCTCAAGCAACTCCGATTCTAACAAGGAGGCAGACATAAAACTGTCTAACAAACAACATGGAAAGTGCTATAGAAGCACAATAGTGCCAGGAAGGAAGGGGTGCAGGTGCACAGAGGGAAGCATGTTACCCTCTGGGCAGGGAGTGGAGAGGGAAAGAGGGGAAAGGATGGAGCAATGGTTGGGGAGGGTAGTATAGATATTAAGATTCCTAGCTCTGGAATCATTCAACAGACCTGCACTGCAAGCCAAGCTCTACTACTTATTAGTTAGTGAGCCTTGAGCAAATTATTTATCTTCTTCGTGCTTTTTCTGTAAAATAGGAATAATGGTAGGACTTTCCTACTTGGGCTGTTTTGAGGATTACATGAGGTCATGTGTGGAAAATAGTAGTCCAGTGTCAGCAGACAGTTGCCCTTGATAAATGCTAGCCAAAAATGAAGAAGAAAGAGGGCTAATCTGGTAGGGGAGAGACACCTAAGGTTGGTTAAAGAATAGCTAGGCAGAAAGGGGACACGACGTTGAAAAGTACGTGGGGGTATTACTTGGAAAAAGCGAAGTGTACATAGGAACTTGGGTATAGAGCGTATCATGGATGTGAGGAGTAATAGAGTGGGGATGAATTAATACTACAGGTGAAAGAAAAAGTTTGGTACATTGCCACCCCCCTCACAATTAGGAGAGAGAAAATACGATGTAAAAGAGAATAACTTACGTGCTAGAATAATACCCAAATACCTAGCACTGTCTGGATATGAAATCGGTACTTAACGTGAAATAAGAATTGAGTTTACTCCAGTGTAGCAGCTATAAATCTCAGGCTGCCACGCGGGCTGCTCATGCGACCTATCACCGGCATCTGACATGGCGGAGCGTCTCTTTCACACCTACTTCACGTGCGTTCCAGGACGCCACACTTTCTTGGTATTCTTCCCACTCCACTGTTTGTTAGCTGGGTCTGAGTCTCTTTATTCAACAAGCTGGTGACAAAAAGTTACTGATAGCTGATTTTATAAGGGTCTACCAAAATAATCACTATGGATTTTGAACACGTTCTCCTGGTCCCTTCAGAATTTCCCTACGGAACTGCCTACGTATGGCTTCCTTCGCTCTCATTGGCTACTCTGCCATCACTGGTACCATCCATGAATTGTCTCGTCTGTTGTCCTCTGTGCTCTGGAACAGCATCTCTCTTCTTTCAACGTTACCTGTGGTCTTCCGTCATGCCAAACCAAGCCATATCAGGTGGAATTACAAAAAGCAGAATGATTAGAGGATGAAGATGTGCCATGAAGTGCAGATGCAGAACCATTAATTTCCTGTGGAGTAGGCTTTTCACACTG
Source organism: Papio anubis (assembly GCF_008728515.1). Classification (NCBI taxonomy): domain Eukaryota; kingdom Metazoa; phylum Chordata; class Mammalia; order Primates; family Cercopithecidae; genus Papio; species Papio anubis. The sequence continues at coordinate 130,587,355 of NC_044981.1, forward strand.
GACCAATAGGCCTGAGAAACTAGCAGTGGACTGTAGCTAGACCATCTCAAAAATTAGCCACAATTTTGGCTGATTTATATCTTCCACAATGAAGTCACTTACTGGGATATTAGCAGATTTATGATGATAACTAAAATGACTACTATTAGACATCTATTATATACCAGGCAGCAAATCTCTTTTTTATTTGCTGCATTACGTAACTTAGCACTCCCAGTGGTCTCTGGATTTGGAGGTTAAGATGCATAGTTTTATAGAAAAACATTTCTTGGCACCCAGACAGCTTCTAGTTAATTGCTTTTAGACAGAGATCTTTGAAGTCAGTTAAGGAGTTGGACTAGTTTCCTATTGTTAATGTAACAAATTACCACCAACTTTCATGGCTTAAAACAATACAGGTTTACTATCTTAAAGTTCTGGAGCTCAAAAGCCTGAAATAGGTCTTCTGGGCTAAAACTAAGGTGTTGGCAGAGCTTGGTTCCTTCTGGAAGCTCTAGAGGACACTCTATTTCCTTGCCTTTTCCACCTTCCAGAAGCCTCCTGCATTCCTTGCCTCATGCCTCCTTGCTCCACTTTCAAGCACATTACTCCAGCCTCTGCCTCTGCCATTCTCCTCTCTCTGACTTTGACTCTCACATCTCCCTCTTATGTTAATTCTTGTGATTACAATGGATCCACCAGGATAATCTCCTGCTCAGGATCCTTAACTTAATCATATTTGTAAAGTTTTTTTTGCCATATAAAGTAGCATATTCACAAGTTCTTGGGATTAGGACATGGAAATCTTTGTGGGGAGGCATTGTTTTGTCTATGACAGTGTCTTATAATGAAACATTAAAATATAGTGTTCAGCAGACCAATACTACCTGATAGAAACCATAAGAAAGTAGAAGCTTCCCATAGTTTAACTTTCATTGAGCAGCAACTCTGTGCCAAGCTTTATATTACTTGTTGAGAATATAAAACAATAATTGCAGTAACAAAACAATAACACAACTACCAATGTGGGAAGTACTTGTAGGTGCCAAGATATGTTGAGATAAATTATCTCTACATCTCACAAGAATGCTAAAAGGTTTCTGACCTCATTTTGAATTAATTACTTCTATAAAGACCCTCTCACCAAATAAGGTCACAATACTGAGGATTAGGAATCTAACATAAGAATTTTGGGCAAAATAACTCAATCTATAACAGACATTAATACCAACAGCCCCACTTCACAGCTAAACCTCTTTGAGCACATTTGGCTGTCTTCTCTTAAACCCTCCATCTCTTTTGATGACATACATTAGCTAATTAAAGGCAGCTGTCTGCTGGCGCAGTGGAATAGAAAGAATACCAAGATATTCTCTAATTTTACTATTGCATAAAATAAGGCTCATAATGGGTAAAGAAGCAATTAACTGCAGGGCAGGAATTTGAATATGGATCTTGTCACTTCAAATCGTAGGCCCTTTGAACTAAAAGGTATTGCCTATTTCCCCCACTCCCATTTTTCCTCAAGATACTTGAGGGCTTTTCCTATGTCAGTCTTCATAAAGTACTACTTGTTTTCATTCATTCAGCAACTCACTGTGCATTGAGAGGTAGATTCCCCAGATTTGCCCTCTGTCCTCATAGAGGTTAATTCTCTTGTCTTCTTCCCTTTCTTTAATTTACTAGAAGTCTAAAATATAAATATATCTTTCACTCTTTTGGAACATTTGAATGCTAAAATCATTTTGTCCTAAAAGAAAGGAAAAAAGTTTTGTAATTGCTCATGAGTCAGGCCCCGAGTATATTGTGGTATAAGTTTTACTGTTCAAAATAAGACTTGAAGTCATAAGGAGTGATTTGGAGAATAATGAAGTAAGGAAGAATTTCTTTCTGAACTAGAAAGAGATCTCCCTGGACAGATTCAGTGGGGGTGGTTCAGCAAGATGTGTCTGTACAAGAACATTAGAATCCCATTGAGATGGAATTTCCTTCTGACCCAATGGATGGAGACTTTGTAAGGGAATTAGCATGATTTGTACATAATAAAGAAATGGATTATTTCTAGAGCCTAGGACTTATAACTGCTACATTTAAATAGTTAACTGATATTGACCAAGGAGGTGGTATGTGCTCAGAAAAGTCCTGGGCACTCTGACACAAACTAAGCAAATAATTTATTATCTTTTACTTGATGTTTGATATTCTAGATGGAAGTTGACATGGTAATGCACTGAAAGGATGCAGGATTTTTCTTGGTCACTTTGCCAGCCAAGGGACTCCAGCCAGGGACACCCCTGCCTGGGCTTCCCTCAGTCACACTACTTGCCACAAGAAGTGCCCCGTGCACACCGTCTGCCAGGGCTGAGTCTGGCTTGCACGCTGGCTCAGCTCGGGGCTGACTGGGCATGCCCCAGCCTGCTGTGTTATAGCATGTACTCATGTTCAGTGGTTCCTAAGCTCTTGTCCCACATCCAAGATGAATGAGGATATGTTGACAATTGAAGATAGAGGAGGGCAGAGAAGATTTTTTGAGCGATGGCACAGTTCTCAGCAGACAGGGGGTGTGGGGATGGTCTCTCCCACAGTGTGACTGGGTCCAGGGCCTTAATGGATTCAGAATAGGGGAATATATGCTGATTGGTTTGTGAGTATGCAAAAAAAGGTAAGGCACCACTCAAAAGTGGGTATGACAGTTTAAAAACCAATTAGGGAAGGGTAGGTATATGTGAAATAGGTGAAGGTTGGGGATCAATCACAGGAAAGCGTGCCAAACAGGAAGTTTGACTTGTAACTTGGCTTTCAGGCTTTAAACTGTCTTTGGCTTGGAGGTGGGGTTTCACTGGGGACCTGCCCCTACCTGCCTAGGCATTTGTCTGCCTCCTGCTGCTATCAAAACTGTGATTTCACTTTAATTGGAATTGTACTTGCTTGTGTTAAAAACAAGTAAACAAAAAAAACTCAAAACCCAAAAACCCTCATGCCTGAACGTCTGAAATATAAAACTTGAGGTTCAAATTATTTTTCAATTAGCCAAGTTCATTGGAGTATTATTTGTTCCTCATTAGCTAATGTATGTCATCAAAAGAGATGGAGGGTTTTAGAGAAGAGAACCAATGTGCTCAAAGAGGTTTAGCTGTGAAGTAGGGATTTTGGTATTAATGTCTGTTATGGGTTGAATTGTGTCCCCCCAAATTCTGATGTTAAATTTCTAATCCTCAGTATTAGATTGTGACCTTATGTGGAGAGAGGGTCTTTATAGAAGCAATTAATTCAAAATGAGGTCATTATAGTGGGCCCTAATCCAGTGGGACTAGTGCCCTTATTAGAAGAGAAAATTCTGACATAAACACAGGGAGAATGCCACGTGAACATCAAGGCAGAGAGAGGCGTGATGTGTCTGCAAGACAAAGAATTACAAAGGTTTCAGCAAAACCACCAGAAGCAGACACAGGCATGGAACAGATTCTTCCTTACAGCCAGAGAAGGAGCTAGTCCAACTGGGACCTTGGAGTTGGACTTTCAGCCTCCAGAACTGTGAGAAAAGACATTTCTTTTGTTTAAGCCATTCAGAGTACCATGTGTAGTACTTGGTTACAACAGCCTTACCAAACCAATATAATAGGTGAATGATCTAGAAAGGAACTACTTATTTAAGAAAATCCTGGTAAGTCTCCATAACCCTGTTCCAAATCATTCTAATCCAGCATCTAAAAACTGTCTCCTGCTTTGCTGTCAAATTTTATGGTTACTGTCCCACCCTATGGCAAAACTCTAGGCCTTGGATTTTCAGATATAAGTCCTAGTGATATACAAAGCCACTGATTGTTCTCTGTGTACTACCAAAATCACTTTACTTAGCTGTACTAGTCTTAGTGACATAAGCCTTGGAACCTAGGCAAACTATAGCAACTGCAAAACATTAACACATGTAAACAGATTGTATCTTTAAAAAGGCTAACAGCAAAACAAATGCTAATTGGGCTGTTAAATTTCAGAGCAACTAAAGTTTTATACTTAATCTGCAGATTATAATAATGATGTCACTGTTTTCTTTACAAAACAACCTATTATTCCATCAAAGTAGCCAAATCCGTTAATGACTTTAAGAAGGAACATACGGATTAGAGTGATTCAGTATTTTCATATGGGAAAATTTTGTTCATCTGAGAATAAAATATTAATGGCACATAAATAAGATTTTCTAAATCTTGCTAGTGGAAACAACTTGAGCCATTTTACTTAATTTTTTGAAGATAATTTGATTCATTGGATGGTATTCAAGATGCATGCTATGCAGGGCAGAAGAGCTTTAAAAATGCAAAAGTTAATTTCCAAAAGTTGCATTTAAAATAAATTGACTTCTCTATAATCCGTGTAACATAATCATAACAATGATAAGCGTGGGAAAAAAATTAAAAATGAATAAGATATTCCCTAGCTTTAAGAAATGTTTGGTTTATTGGAAGCGATGAACTATTGTGTTCAGAATTATAATTCAGAGAAATCAGTGCTACAGTAGGACTGAGAATGGGTATATTATGGTTTCCCAAACCATAGTCCAATCTATTATAAACTCAGTATTCTTTCTTTTAGCATAGAGGATACCAAGTGGTTAAGAAATTCTTTAGAATGTTAACTGTTATGATCCTTGGTCTGAGAAAATTTGAGAAACATCTCCCATAATGTATGTCAAGATTGATTATGCATTTCCTGCTACCTGCTAATTCTGCTCTTGCAATGATTTCTCCTAGTCTCACCGACCAGTATCATATCAGGCTATTCATCCTGGACATCAGTTCAAAACTCGCAACAGTTCTGAATTTCTTCCAGAAAAGGCTGTACAGATTAGGGATTTTCATTACTGAAGTATAGAGAACAAAACCCTAAACTCTGTATAAACTTAGAGGCTAATCATTGTCATATATAATTCAGTATTTCTACCTGAATCTTCAGTATCACAAGAATTATGTCAGTTCTTTACCATTTCAGCTTTGATACATACATGAAACCAAACCCTCTCCTCTTGTTCCTACTGTACTGCCACAATTGTTTATGCTACAGAACTGGGAGTCATTCTAGTTTCTTGTTGGGAGACAGTTTTTCATGGGTATCTCCAATTTCTGCAATTCTTGCAAGCAAGACACATTGTTGTAAATTATCTTTACAAGGATATCTGTAGAATGAAGAGCCTTGATGATAGACGTGGTATCTTTCTCTGTAGCAAAGTGGAAATTTCCTTACAGTCTTGGAAGATAGAGAGAGTAAATCCCTCTAGAGAAAAAGGGCAGGCATATTTAATGTTCATGATGAAAGTTTTGAGTCTCCTAAACTCAGGGTTCTTTTTCTGTAATAAAATCTACTGTGTGAGTAAGTGTCATCCAGCTTTTTTTTTTCTTTTTTTCTTTTTTTTTTTTGTAATGCCCTGTGGACATGGAGCCTTAGGAAACTGGCACAAAAATGCAGATACTCTGGCTGCTGCTATTGCTATGAGTAATAAATTATATTTTGTCTCTGATCCAGGAGACTTGTGTCTGCTGTCAGCATCCATAAAACTGTAGAAGGCTAAATTGTTAATCTGCAGGTAGAGTATAGACTAACTGTAGTTCTTAACATTTCCCTCACTCACGTACCTATGCCTCTCTCAAACTAGACACAGAACTTTTTATTTTCACATTGGAGCTTTAGAGTTCCTCTTTTTTTTTGAAACCCAATTTCTGTAGCTACTTAATAGCATCCCTGAGGTCCTCTTGCTCATATTGCCTCGCTCTTCTTCTTAATGGTCCTCAATGTTGCTGCCCAAATGATCTTTCCAAGACAAAAACTGTGCATCATTCTCCTGATAAAATGTTGGGTTGGCTTCCCCAGGAAGGTGACACAAATTCATGGATCACAAATTCTACAGAGTGGCATCAAAATTTCATGAACAACTCCCCTAACCTAATTCTTCCACTTACCTCCTGGTATCCCCAAAGTATGTACCATATTCCAATCTTAGCAAACTATGGATTCTTCAAATTCCCACTCCTACATTCATGCTTTTGCATATCCCATGGTGGTGAGTGTGAACAGCCCACCACATTCTCTACTCCATCCAGGCCTGATAAATCTTTTTCATCATTCAGGACTCAACTACCATTCTATTCTAAAAAGAAATTACTCCTGACACCCACTTCCCAATCTTACTTAGATATATACCTCTTACTCTTATTGCACCGTAAACACATTTCCAGAATTAGATTTATAGAATTGTGTCATAGCTGTTGGTTTCCGCATCCATATTATCTGCTAAGGGAGAAAGTCATGCCTTCCCTCCTTGTATCCTCTGTATATCACACAGTTCCCAGAAAAATGTAGCTGCACATTGATCCTTTCATGGATGCATGATTGAGTACACACTGATGGCTGTTGCAAAATGTAAGCCTGTTCTGGAAAGAGACACACAGTCAAGTCAAGTTAGTAATATGAGGGCTTTTGATGAAGTTGTCTTCAGTATATACAAAATGTAGATCAGCATTTCACTTACCTGTTGATTATGATCATTACTGACCCATCATTATACAAGAATTATAAAATATCATTAAGGAATTAGCCATTCAATAATTTCTTGAGCTCTGTTGACACAGCTGGCCTTGGTCAATGTTATTAACTTTATGCCAGTCAGCTTAAAAGCACTCAAAACAGCCATTGCAACACCTCTACATGAATGAACCCAAGTTTAATAGTAAAAACAGGATCTTCCTGAGTTCCTCTTGTGGGAAATCTGAGAACTGCATCTGAGAAGTATACGATAAAAACACCCACATTTTGCTATTTCCCGTCAGAAGAATATCAACTGTCAGAAAGAAGGAGTGCTCTGTAGCTGCTTCCTAGTGGATTTAAACACATCTCTTTGCTTCCTCCCCCAAAGTTTACACTGCTTTCCCAGGAACAGCAAATCAAAGGAAGCAGGAGCATATCTTATGTGAGGCAGGATGGCCAAATGAGGAAAAGCACAAACAAGAGACCAGGGAGAGTTACGACTTTGGACCCCAGAGAAACAGCACATGCCCTTCCTCACACTCTCTCTCTCCTGTGTATATTTTCATAGCTTCAGTTTCAGTTCACTTAGCAGTCCTGGGAACCAATGCCAAGTGGGAAGATGTGACTCAGTGAAGAACTCTGAAATGTGACAAGGCTTGGCCTCGCTACTTCAACCTAGGAGGCAGCTTCACTCACTTCCGAAGGCCATATCATCTCAGATATCAGCCCACAGGCACACAGTGTCTGGTATCCCTCAAACTTGGGCTCCAGGAGGAACCTGTGATTAGCCAGTTTCACCTCATCAAAGTGCAAAGAAAAGGGGCTGGCTGCAGTCATTCAAAGGAGGGAAATCCAACCAAGATTCCTACCTGAAATCAAAGGCCTGTTCTATGGAGCAGGGGTGGACATGGGGACAGAGACTTCCTCCGTGAGACAGCTTTGAAGTTGCCCTTTAGAAAACATGCCTCTTCTCCAAGCTCTGCACACACACTGGGCTGCCACCCACAATTCTACCTCTACCACCCAGAAGAAACCCCCAGGTGGCATGGCTTTTCCTCACACTGAGAACGAAGAGGAGGGCAGTAGGGATGCCCGTGACCTCCCGGCACCGGGCACCGTGGAGCTGGTTTCCCGCTGCCGCAGAGAGCTGGTGGGAAGGGTCTGTGCCGAGTTTGAACTGGCATATTTCTAAAGTCTTTTTTGTAATGAAATATTTATGACAGGAAATCAGGTTAGACATTCCTGAAGCTAGCAAGAGTTTAAGAACACACTGTCCTATCCTCCCCCGACATGTAAATGCAGTTAATTTTTTGCAGGAAGACCCAAGCACCTCATTCCTTTACATTTAACCTGAACCACTCTAGGAATGCAAACATTGATGTAGAGCCAGGCCTCTGGTAAGGCATCACCGTATGCGGGCCGCACAAGGAAATCCCCCCTGCCGCCTGAATTGATACTGCAGAGTGAGCTATGAATAGAAAATTTGTGCATGCTTATGAATATGGATAAAATACATCACTCATGGCCAGGGAATGGCAAGTAAGATTGAAAACACATATTTTGGATCACAGAATATTTTTGAAAATATATTTAAAAGAAAGTAAACACAGATTGTGTGTGTTCATGTACTGCTTGAAGGACCTTTGGGGGAAAGAGACATCAACAACTTTTCTTTCCAAACCATTTGGTTTTCCTTGTGCTTTTGAGCACTGAACTGGACCCTCAGGAAAAGAAGAGGGGTCTTGTAGAGTGCAGGGTAAGTAGTTTTGCTGGTAGGCATTGTACCCCTTTCCTGTGGGAGGCAAGCAGTTGACATACTCAAGACAAGTTTGCGTATACCAGGAAGGACTGTGTGGCTTGGGGAAATGTGCTCGTTCATTCCTATTAGCACTTGTTTACTCCTTCAGCCTCAGGATTCTGCTGGCTGCATTTTGTGCTTTCATCTTTTTCTTTCTAGATTATTCAGGAACATTAAGACTGCATCTATACTGTTAAGCATTCAGATGAAAACAAAATTTGCCATTTTGTGTTAGAAAAAGAGGGCTGGCCTCTAGCAAAATTAAGAGGAAAATGTCATTTTGAAATGTCATCCCACTTTGATAACTATACTCCACCACATCAGGCCCCTCCCTCCTCTTACAGGAGCCTGAGTCTTCTTACTGTTATCTTCATATGCCCAGAGTCACTCATTTCCGTAGCACCCAAACATGCGTTGCCTGGGTACCCCTGTCTCTTTTACTCTCTTTCACTCATTTCCATGGCACCCAAACATGCACTGTCTGGATACCCCTGTCTCCTCTACTCTTTCCCTTCAACTAATCTCACCTGCTCTCCTTCCCAATGCCTTGGGACCCTGTGTTCCAATGTAATATATTTAATTAATCTGATAATGCAGCAGATTATTCTGTGGTTGATTCCAAGTAACATATTCCATTTAATAGGGATACTCACGATTTTCATTCCTCTCCTGCTCACTACCTCATCCTGAGAATCTCCCCAACTCAGAGCATTTAGTGGAAGCAGCCTGAACTGCAAGACACACTGCTAAATTTGATTGGCTCATGCATTGATGCCTGACCAAAAGAAGAGTAATCTATAGTCTGACCATCACCCTGTAAAATCATCTGATGCAAAAGACTCTGCCCAAATGGAGACATATTGTGTGCTAATTTTATTATTTCTCAGGGATCTTAAATAAGAAGTCTACCAATTGTTATCATCTGAATTGAGAGGTCATAATGTGAAACACTTAGAGTAGAAGGTTTAGGTTCCAGTTCCCAGGTTCAGTGGACATGAGACCCAACTATGTTTCTTTCTGCTGTAGGCTATCATCGTACCCTGCCCCTGTCCTGGAACTTTCCTCTCAAGCAAGACAGCATAGATGAGAACAAGTGTCTGCTGGGGATTACGCGTTAATTGCAGCAAGGAGTCTGTCTTGTTCATGTCAACCACTGGATTAACTAAGAGTTCTCAGAGTAATTGAATAAGGGAGAAACATCTATGACAACTTCCTGAGTTGAATAAGTCTGTTCCTTTGTTAATGAAAATTCAAATAAGTCAGCTTATGACTCATGGACTGAAACAAGAAATCTATGTATCACTTTCTAACTCTTTAATAATTATAGCCCCATATTCTATAAGACCTATTGTTGACTGTAAATTAACTTTATGTAAAAAATGAGATGTTCCTTTGTTGACTTAAGCCAATGACCTCTGCATGAGATAGCCTCAAGAATACAGAGATACTATCTTTTAACTTGTTTTATATGTCATGTGGCCTAGTAGTTATTCCTATGAGTGTTGAGTAAACACCATTTGAAGGTCATGCCAATGCTAATGTTGATGTGTGTGACAATGATGTGGATAGACTTTAAACTTAAGATGGGTCATGTGTAATTGCAGCATAACACTAACTGATGTTCTATTGTCTCTCTATTTTCTGTATCTCTTACTAGGAAGGAAGATCCACGTAGACAGTGGCTTGTTTGTTACTCTTACATCCCCAATGCCCAGAACAGTGTCTTTAATGTAGTAGACACTTAATAAACATTTGTTAAATGAAAGAATGCTTAAAGATTAAAACAAAACAAAACAAAACAAACAAACAAAAAAACTTGGGTTGGGCGCGGTGGCTCATGCCTGTAATCCCAGCACTTTTGGGAGGCCAAGAGGGGTGGATCATGAGGTCAGGAGATGGAGACCACCCTGGCCAACATGGTGAAACCCCGTCTCTACTAAAAATACAAAAATTAGCTGGGCATGGTGGTGGGCATCTGCAATCCCAGCTACTCGGGAGGCTGAGGTAGGAGAATCACTTGAACACAGGAGGTGAAGTTTGCAGTGAGCCGAGATTGTGCCACGGCACTCCAGCCTGGTGACAGAGTTAGACTCTGTCTAAAAAAAAACAAAAATGTGAAGAGGAAGTCATTTCCTCTTCCTCCAAACTTCAGTGTTTGACCTATTATAGACTGTTTTTCTCCATGCTATGCCAGACTCACTTCTTCTTGACATTAGTTCGTGACTGCTGTTACCCCAGATTTTAATGAATGGTTGACCCACTTGGTACAATATTTTTTTTGATAATGTGGTATTTTTGGAAGGCACACACCTGATAATATTTCTTATTCCTGACACTGATGTGGTAACTATAAAAACACATCCCAAATATATGCTCTTGTTATTAAGTAATTTGTCAGTGTTTGAATAGGGCACAGGGAGGATGTTTTGGTAGGATTTAGGAGTAGAAAAAGCAAAATCAACTGTCCATGTTCCTCTCTCAGATCTGCCTTGTGAATGTATAAATAAATATTGTACATTCACACACACACAAAACACACACAGCATGTAAAAATAAATAGATAATTAGAAAAACCTGGCATGTACCTCAGTTTAAGAAGGCTAACATTTCTACAAAACTCTTTGGAAAACTGAGGGAGAATTATCTTCCAAATTGCTTCAAGGTTACTTGGAAAGTATCTATATAAGAAAAATGGCTTAAATATTGAATTCAGATCAATTTTCTGTGAGTTTAGTTTTTCTAGGAGAGAAAAACCAGTCAAGTAATGATTTATAAGATTTTCATATTTTGTTTTACTGTTATTTTTGCCTAACATTCTCTCTTGACAAAATTTACTAGACTTCACTTGTTGTGCAGCAATCCCAGAAAAGAAATAAAGAGCTAATATATATGATTGTTGCAACAAATCAGTCTTACTGAATATCATTGTTTCTCTCCATTGTTTGGAAAAGTATTTAGAAGTAAGAGGACAAGCATTATTTGAAGCTGGGAAGTGAAGATTCACAAGTAAGTGAGAATTATTTAAGTTATTTTACTTGTTTGTACAAATGATGTGCATATGTTATGTGCTTCCTGCAAATATTTGCAGCATGGACTCTATCATCTTTGTGGCTGTGAATATCTCCAGACATTTCATGGCCAGCTCACCTTATAGCTTTTTGGCATCAAAAGGTATCAATCAATACATTATCAACTGTGACAAATTCTTATCAAATATCATATTTACTCTTTGTTGGTAGAAAATAAAATTTTCTAAAAAACAAAGAAAGCCAAAACTTCCAATTTGAAATGGACAACATTCAGGAATCATGAAGTGCATGACTGCCGTTTGACTTAGTCATCTCAGGGACTGCAGTGTTCAGCCAGGGGAGAAATGGTTGCCTAACTGGTAACCCATAACCATGTTGACCTATTTATTAACTTCTTAGTGTTATTATTTGATACTTTTCTTTTACTTTCTGTGCTTTTTTCATTAAGCTCTGTTCTATATTTATAAATGGATCAGATAACCAAACTATCATTAAAAAATGTAAGTAGAAAGTTGTAAAGGGAATTAATCCTCTTATACATTTTCAAGACAATAATCAAACAATCTTCAAAATTTTTAATATGACAGAACCAAAGCTTCCTATATAATCACTAGACTATACACTTCATAGTGGTAGAAAGAATGGAAATCTTGTTTACTGCAGAATACCAAGGGCCTAGCACAGTGCCTGGCATGTAGAAATTGCACAACATACAATTGTTGATAGACTGGAACATAAGGAATATGTTTTGGCAGAAAAATCAGTTCAGAAATATATTCTTAGCCAAGGGGAATGCCAAGCACAAGCAGTGCTAACCAGAAAAAGTGCTCTTCAGGGAAATGATGAAAAACACATACATAATTCAGAGAAGTAAACACCTTAAAAATTTTTAGTAGAAGCTTCTATGTCCAACACCATTTGAAGAATTTTACAAATTAGAAGTCAATGTTGGTCGGGTACAGGCTCACGCCTGTAATCCCAGCACTTGGGGAGGTCAAGGTGGGCGGATCACGAGGTCAAGAGATTAAGATCATCCTGGCCAATATGGTGCAACCCTGTCTCTACTAAAAATACAGAAGTTAGTTGGGCACAGTGGTGAGTGCCTGTAGTCCCAGGTACTCAGGAGGCTGAGGCAGGAGAATCGCTTGAACCCAGGAGGCAGAGATTGCAGTGAGTGGAGATCACACCATCGCACTCTGGCCTGGCAACAGAGCGAGACTCCATCTCAAAAAAAAAAAAAAAAAGGTTAGTGTTTTCAATAAACCCAGAGCCCGAACAGTAGTTTACGGCTTTTCAAATGTGCAAAGCAGAAAAGGCCTGAAGAATCAGCATCATTGCAGGGACTATTCTTATGGCCCCACTCTCAAGGAATAGACAGAGAAGCACCATGAAGTAGAGCAGCCACAATGACAAGAACAAAGCCAATACACAAATATAGGTTGCAGACACAAAAGGCCAAGGATTTATGTAAATCAATATGAAATGGAACAACTCTGGGGTCATCAACATCTAATCATAATTGATATGAGCTTACTTTTTTTTTTTACAATTTGAAATTTTCATACACAGTGATAGGACTCAGATGTAAGATAGAAAGTGAAAGATAAGATTGATGAGCTTTAATTGTACAGCAATGGTGCTTCCTTGGAGGGTTTGGGCAGGGAATGGAGATGGTAAGATGAGTTTTGAAAGGTTTGAGAAGAAATGCAGGGAGGACACTCACAGGATTTCTGTCTCCCAGTTTATAAATAGAACATTATCCATTACCTAAGAAGACTTTTGAGAGCCCTTCCAGAATGCTATGTCCTTTCCTCTTCAAGCAGAAGTTAACTACTGAGCTGCATTTATGGCTGCTGTTACTTAAATCTGGGCAGGGGTTTGTGATAGCCCCAATCAGTGTAGTATGGGGAAATGACGCTATGTGGCTACTGAGGCTAGGTCATGAAAAGGAGGTAGCTTCTGCTTGACTCTTTCTCTCAGGATGCTTGCCTTGGGAACCCAGGCTTCATTTGTGAAAAAGCCAGGCCACAGGCAGAGGCCATGTGCAGGCTGAAATCTTCTGCTAACCTACTGGCTGAGACCAGTAGGAAGCACCAGACCTGGGAGTGAAGGAGCCTCCATATGACTCCACATCACAGCCCATCTTCCAGCTGAGGCCCCTGACATCATAGAACAGTGTCCTTTCTTTCCTCCTGCAAATTCGTGACCCACAGAAATTGTGAGAGATAATGAGTGGTAATTTCTGTCTTAACTCTTCTGTTTTGGGGTAATTTGTCATGCAACAACAGATAACGAATGTTCTACCTTACCATATGGTTTTTCTCCTTTTCTAATATATGGCTAAGTTTTGCATGCTTTTGAATTTTATATGAACAGCATCATACTTGAGCTATTCATCTGAAATGTTTTTTCATTCACAGTTATATTCTTGAGATATGTATATTGATATATAACTAAATTTATTTATTTTCACAGCTACACAGTAATCGCTCATTTCGTGAAACCAAAGTTATTGATTGGTTAATACTGAAGATTATTTTCAGTGTCTTTGGTATTAAAAACAGCGCATTCTTGTATGTGTTTCATGGTGGTGATGCACAAATGCAAGAGTTGTCTAGGGTATAGATATTATCTATAACTTTGAGATCAATCTTATGATGTTTATAAAGTTTGATTTAAAGCCCAATATGGGTCAATTTTCAGAAATTTTGCTTTGAAAGTATAAGTATCCTCTATTTGTTCTGTGAAGTATTTTGTATGATTTCATGACACCATTTACGTTAATAGAGTTCTTCAAATATATCCTTTCTGATTTATTTCTTACTATCAATTGCTGACAGGAGTGTATTAAAATCTGGTATTTTGGAAATCTTATCTATTTCTCCTCGTACTTCTGTCATTTTTTGGTTTATATTATTAGGTGAAATGAAGTTTAGCATTAATATCTCTTCCTTATTAATGAATTCTTTTATCCTTATTCAGTAAATATTCACAAGGTCCATATTGCTTGATGGTGATGCAGCTTTATCAGCTTTATTGTAATTAGTTTTTCCTAGTATATATTTTCCATATTTGTAAATTTTAATATTTTATCTTTATATTATCATTGTGGTTATTATATATAGCTGGATTTAGTTTCTAATGCAATCTGAAAATATTTATATTGGAGCATTTACTTAACATGTAGTTTTTATTATTATATATATGTTTGGATTCATTTCCACTTTCTTATTTTGTATTTTATATTTGCCCTGAATTTATCATATTTCTGTTTTTTATCATGTTTTCTAAACTCCAAAAAGATTTATTATTATCATTTTCTATGGTAAATCAGTATTTTTAGATTTACATATATATTTGCTTGCATTTTAATTATTATTTTTCCTTATATATTTACATCTGGGATCATTGTCTTTCTTCCTTAATTACATCTTTTGACTTTTGAATGTGAAGGAGATATTCTGTTAGTGGGAAGTTGTCTTAGATTTTGCTTGTCTAAAAATTTATTTTTTTCGTCTTTATCCTTGAATTATTTGTGAAGTTTTTGTAACTTTCTGCTAATATTTATTTTTTTCTCAGCACATTGGGGATTTTGTTACACTCTGACTTTTAATTTTGCTATTTTTAAAGCTGGCTCCAATCTAACCGACATTCATTTATATAGTTTCTTTTATCTCTAGCTAGATTTTTGAAATAAGTTTCATCGAGGTATAATTTACATACCTTACAATTCAGCAAGTGTATGCACACAATTGTCTCTAACTAGAATCAAAATCTTTTCATTGCTTTTGTTTTTTTCATAATTTTACTCTGATATATTTAGATGAGGTTTTCTTTTTGTTTATCCTGTTGGAATTCATTTGACTAATTGAGTTCTTCAACTGTGGGTCAGAGTTATTCTTTACTTCTGAAAAATTATCAGCCATTATTCCATCAAATATTTCTCCTCCACCACTAATTCTATGACTCGAATTTAGTATGTGTTAGACCTTCTCACTTTATCTTCCATGACTCTTAAACTTTCTTTCAAATATTCTGCTTCTTCCTTCTGTACTTTGTTTCCAGAATTTTTTTCAAGTCTCTCTTAAAATCCATTAAACCAATGTTAAAACTGTATATTGAGTGTTTAATGTCCATTCTTGGTGTTTTTCTAGAAGTTTAATTTTTATTTTTGGAAATTGTGCCTCACAGTTATTTTATACTATCTTGGGTCTTGGATCATATTTTGCATTACTTTTTTTAAATCACTTTTGGAACATGAAGCACATTATTTTGTATTATAGTCTATAATTTTTACCAGCATGGGTCTGCTGTCTATCACTGTGGCTGGTTCGCACACATTACGGTTTGTGTCCTTCTGTATTTTATTATTTTTTATTCATATTTCTTGGAGCATTAGGTGAAGGAATTAATTGGAGTCTGAGTTTCAAGAGTTCATCCAGAGAAAGTTTGGATTTTCTTTTGCTGGGTGCCTAGTGACATTGCCAACCTGGTCCCATTTTATAGTTTTAACTTGAGGATTCCCAAAACTGCCTAGTTGGTGTAAAAGTGGTTTGCAAAACCGTGTAAACTGCAACTTGTGACAACAAACTTTCAGGGAAAATGTTCTGTCTCTCTACCTAGCACGAAAGTTTGGACAGGTGTTTTTCTGTGCAGTCCCCAGAGTAAATTTAAATGGTCTTATTTCTAGTTCAGCCTTCCACTGAAGACATAAGCTTTGGGATTCTATTTTTGTGTAGAGTGGGAGAGTACATTCTGGTCTTTAATTTGAATAAGACCTGGGTTTTATCTCCTGTCCTCTGCCCACATGAAGCCATAAATTTAAGTTCAAAACCACCAGATTTTTAGTGAATACCTTCAAGATAAAAGCAGCATTCAGCTTACTCTTCTAGTTTATATTTTATCTATGTTTTGACCTCTAATTATCCTTTAATTTATAGCCAAATTACTGATACATTTGTCTTACCCAACATTTTGTTAATAATTTTTTACAGCAGGAAGTTGATCAGAAAGTCTGGTCCACCATACTGCCATAATCAATACTTGTGTTTCATTTTTTTTTAAATGAAAATGTTAAATGTGACATCACGAATAAGTATAATTTTTCACTAATCTTTCTATACTTATATATCAATATATCTCATCTCTTATATGTATTCCTTTTATGCAGGGGTAAGTCACTTAACCCTTATACCTAATTTAAACTGAGAATAATTCTGGTACCTGTTTTATAAGTATGTTTTGCAGGTTAAATTATCAAATGTACATAAAATAGTACAGTGCTTGGCATGGCATTTAATGCTGACAAAAGCCTGGCTATTATCATTTTTATTTCTATACTCTATTGAGAAAAAAAAGACTTCTGTGGCTAATACACTCTCTGTGAAAGGTTAGAAAGCCCTACTCAAAGACCTGTACCTGCTTACTAATCTGAAACTAACAGAAGTCTGCAAAAAGTTTGAAAGAGACTTTGCTAATAAAGTGCCAGAAATTTCTATCAATGGTTTAAGTAAGAAGACAGTGAACACAAGTAATGTGCATTCCTAATCAAGTAGCAAGAGCAATGATAAAAGAAAAAAAATCAGAGTATTCCAAGAAAAAATGAAATAAAGAAATAGGTGGAAGCAATTAATGCTGGATTGTTAACATTATTTTCTAGAACTGTTGTTTCATGAGCTATTGTGCTTATGATTTGTAGGCAGCTGTACATTTCATATAAAGGACTTTGCTAATACTCATATACACTGTGATGTAGACATCCTCAACTTCTTTGCTTCATGCCTTTTCTGAATTTAGACTATTGTTATCCTTTATGTTCTGAGAAACGAGGGATTTGCGCAAGTAATTTGTAAAGAATTTTAAACCATGAGATTTTGTCACTAAAACATAACTATGCTCATTGATGGGTAGGTAACTAATTTGGGGGGGCATTTGAACTTGGGCTTTCAGAGCAGCAAGTTCATAAATATCAGGGACAGAGATAATCAATACTCTGAAGGTTGCAAACTGTCTAACAGAGAGACTGAAGTTATCTGGATGCTCTGTTGTCATCTGCTGCCTCTGCTTTTGTGAATGTTGATGATAACAAAGACTAAGAAAATCCTTATCTCCTTGATAACCTGGATCATTGGGATTTTTTTTCAAGACTGATTTCTTTGGCATTTTATTTTCCTAATTTTTAAAATGAATCTTCAATGAATGAAAGGTGATTTAGGGACGATATCTCTGGAAGCAGGATGCTGTTTATTCACAGACTAGGGACAAGCCTGTGTGGCTTGCATTTTCAGCTTCCCACAGTGTTATGGAAACAGAAGTTAGCATTGGCCTGGAAAAACGGCTCTCTGTCATTCTCTGGATGTGTGCATCTTCAGGGAACAGGCTGCCAAAACAAACAGGCATCATCAGATTCCTTTCTACCTCCCACGGAAGAGTGGCCTTATTGAGGATGAGCTCTAGAATGGTGAGAAAGGATTTATTCACCTATCACTGCCTTTGCCCTCCCCAAATTCTTAGACCCCTCACTTGAACCCTGCGGGGGATGCAGACAATCAGCATAGGAATGTTTTTGTAAACACTGTTTTTCAGACAGTCCTTCATCAATGAAAAAATGAGGACAGCCTGGACCCTTCCTCTGCCTGTGCTGTTGTTGACTGGCTCAGGAAAAAAACGGAAAGTTGGCATTTAAAATGTCACCTTGCTGTTAAGCATGACTTTTATAGACCTACATATACATACAAATATACAAATATATTTAATCAAAAGTTACTCATTAGTGGCGTCTGAGATTTGTTCTTGCTGTTCAATAAGAGAAGGTGTCATAATGTTACAAGCTGGGAAAGATCTTAGAGTTTAATCAATCCAACTCCTCTTTGTATATACAAAACATACCTTGCTTGTGACCCAATGATTCGTAACCGCTCAAAAAATGCTAACTATGTGAAATTTCTTGAATATTTCCATAAATTTGCTTGCCATTCCTGAATCCTTTTAAAAACAGTTCTTTGAAAGCGCAATAGGTCCAAGTGACCTGTCAAAACTTACAGTGAGAAATTCATTATTGATGGATGCTTATTGTGAGACCAATGAGAAGATACTTTAAATTGAGAGAAAGAAAAGTACATTATTAAGTATCAGCAATATAAGTGTCATTATTATAACCATATGATCCTATCTTTTGAGGTCATGTTTTCAAGCTAAAAGCCAAAAGCAAATATTTCTTTTATGGCCTGGTGTGTTCTAAGACTTAAACTTGGTATCTTGAAGGACATGAGAAAAATGAAAGGCAGTTATTGCTCACTGAGAGCTGGCAGACATGAAGATAGTGCATGCCTTTTGTGAATTGGGGAACATAATTGCATAGCAGAGTACCAAAATTGCATAGCACATATCAACAGCAGATCTGGGTGAAGAGGTAGATCAAGGGCAATTGAGGGAAAACCTCACAAAAAAGATGAGATTGGAGTTTGATTGTGATTATAAAGAGAAATCTTTTGGTTTTGCTCTATTTAGTGTGGTCATCAGCACAAAGAAGCTCTTATGAGTTGACATTAAAGAGCTATTACTGACCATTTTACTGAATGACATAACAGGGAAAGGAATCTGCGGGTTTTCCAGACCACACACCCTTTAGTAAATAATTGGATCTTCTGGTCTCTAAGCCGTACTGTGTCAATTATCAGATCTGTTTTCTAAGTTAAAATACAGTGCCTGGTAGAAAGAAATGTAGGTTTAGAAACACTGACACAACAGGGAATACACATGATATGACTTTTTCAATTGCAGTATTTTGTAGCATTTAGCCCCCAATATCCTAAGTGTGTTTTTCAGATTTTCCTATATTAAGTCCCTTAGCGGTAGTTAGGAGATAGGAGAAAAGTGTTTTGCAACTTACTGGTGATATCACAATAGGAACAGCAAAACCAAATTTACAGAACAAAATGTCTCGGCTGAAGTTTGTTCAGCAGCATAGCATAGTGTATAAGGAAAAGCAATGATTGCCCTGTCATATAAATGTATTTATAAAATTATGCCACACACACATAATTATATATACAAATCAGCATATTAACCACCTGACCCGACAGATTTTCAACTCATCTCCGATGTATTCCATTCGTTCACTCAAAGATTGTATTCATCACTTTTGCTGAAATGAAAAGATATATAATTTACTAAAGCCAGAGCTAATTTTACAGTATGCACACATATACACATATGTACATATAAATAGCATATATTTATTTATAGCATATGTACATATATGCACATACATATATAAATTAACATAAACTGTAGCTTACACATACATATATACACACACATAAATAGCCTATAAATCTATTTATAGCACACATACACACTTTTTTTGAAATGTAAGTCAGTGTTGACTTAAACACACCTTAAAGACATTTTTGTTACAGAATTTGCTATTAAAGCAAATGTTTTCATAAGTTAGCAATGGTTTCAGGGGTCAGAAGAAATCTCTAACTTATTTTGCAAGTGAGTTGAACAGAATCTAAAAGTCTGTGTGCATCTATTAAGATCTATAAGACCTCCAGATCAAGTGTATGTAGGATATGCAGATATATATCAATTAGAAGAGAAATTGTTTCATAGGCCTTCATAAGAATCTTTTATTGTAGTTATGTGGTTAGTATAAACAGGTTTTTGTTAGGATTTTTCTAGGCATCTGCTTTACAACTTTAAATGCAAACAAATGACATGGTCAGTTTACATCTCTAAGAATGATTTTGGTATAGAATGTTGTTTTCCTGGGTAGGTCAAAAATATTCCATCTCCACAATAAATACACAGACTTGTTTCTACTTGATCAATGACTTCAGTAATTAAAAATCCTATGTATAAGACCAGCACTGTTACCAAGGTCCAATTTAGGAAAATATCTCTCAGAGATGAGCATTTTTCCTTCAGGGAATAGTTTAGTCACTTGGATTGGGTACCTTATATTAATTCATCACTAGCTATTTTTAAAATGATTTACAACCACTGCAAGAATTACTGTTCAATAATAACTTTTGCTAATTACACCAAAATTACAAATTCATTATAAGACTTTCTCAAAAAACAGACCCCTGGTTTCTAAAGTTGCAAAGAATATTTAAGCATCTTTAAGTACAGAGTTTGATTATCTTAATTTCTTTAAATATTTGAAAGAGTATAATGCAGCGTATGTATTCAGCTCATTTGTAGATATTAGCTTAGGTATTTGTTAAGCAAACAAAGAAAATAAATATCACCTAAGAGAATTATGTGTTTTTTAAAAGGTATGATTCAAAAACTTTAACAGACTTGTAAAACTTTTCAATGATTTTAAAAACTTTACTAAAAAAGTAGCCATTTGGAATTTACAAGTAGCTGGTAAATCCTCCTAGGAAACTGCCCTGTCGCTGAGGATATGGCATCAAGAAAAGACAGACAAAAATCCTTTCCTCATAGAGTTTGCATTCTAGGAAGGCGAGAGCACAGACCATAGGTGAGCATAGTTCTATCACAAAACCATGGTCCTGAAATTTAGCAGTTTGAATACTTACTTTTTTCCAAAGATAAACATAGAACAGTCATGATATTAAATTATTTAAAATTCTTTTTAGGCACTCCAAAGAACACGATTTTGAAAAAAAATCTTAAGATCAAAGTTTTATTATTTTGTTTTATTTTCCCAGCCCCAAATAAGAAATGAATGAAAGAAACTGTAGTAACTGCCTGCCTATCAGAGCTTCACATCTCAGTTTCTGGCCCCACAGCTAGGCCTGCACTGTGCTCTTATTTGTCCTTTTATCAGTGTCTATGGTCTTTATTTAGATTTGCTGCTTTTAGTGCTTCGGGAGATGGATGTGGGAGGATTGCTTTAGGTCAGAAGTTTGGGACCAGCCTGGGCAACATAGTGAGACTCCGTCTCTATGAAAAATTTAAAAATTAATCGGATGTGGTTGTGTGCATACCTGTAGTCGTACCTACTCAGGAGGCTGAGGTGGGAGGATTACTTGAGCCCAGGAGTTGAAGGCTGCAGTGAGCTATAACCATGCCACTGCACTCCAGCCTGGATGACAGGGCAAGATTCAGTCCCTAAAACAAACAAAAAAAAGGCTTTGCTGTTTTGGTTGACAACTCAGAATCATGTTAAATAATCAAGCAATTTATTAGTTATTTCTGTTAAATTACCTAATCATTTTGACCACTGCGTGAACCAATGAATTTCTTGCTCATCAATTAGTTTGTCGTGTTCAGAACACATTAGTCAGGCAGTCTATGAGAATACGGTCTTGCTTTACTGAACTCTGGGACATCATAATAACGTTGCTCCTTAACAAATTTGAGTTATTTATTGCTGCCTCATCTGTTAATAGGTGTAAAAAGACTATTGTTGAAGAATTGGTATTATCAGTTCCAAATCCATTACAGAGGCCAGTGGTCAAACAAACTTGAGCCCCTTTACATAGGGTAACTGCATCTGTGAATCTCTCTTTATGTATCTGGAGCTAGTTTGGTGCCAGGATCACTCCAGTCACTGAAAAAAAAAAGACTCCAAGCTGTGATATCACACACCTCCTTGACCCCAGGTTTGGTCATATGTCTCTATCACAGTCGGATTTTCCCTTCTAATAATTCTAGAATAAGTTATCCAGTAGACTTAGTCCCCTAGACCCTAAAACGAGCTAACTTTTATGCAAAGGCCAGTCTCAGGGAAAGAATTCTCCCATGCCCTCCCTTGATGTGCAGACTCCACCCGGTGGACTGGGGGTCTAGCTCTTTGCCCATTGAAGGACATAAGCAATTTGAAGGAGGATTCAGGAGGCCACAAATATTCTAGAGATATGGAAATTTTCTCAGAACCAAGTAAGAGTTTCTAAATATCCTCTGTAACCTGGAAAGTCTAAGGTCAATTAAATACTCCCAGATCTAGAAGATGACCCAAGACCCAGGCTTCTGCCTAGCTGTTAATTTCGTGGTTCAAGCATGAGTAGTTCTGGGTGTCTATCAAGCTCTGCCACTATTTATGAAAGCTTTGCCATGATATTTGCTCTACTATGCCCTTCATTTATAAAATACTTGTATGGTTTTTATGGAGATTTGCAGGCTAATGAATACATTTAAAAAGCGTTTGGCTTTGTACTCAATAGGAATTGACTTATTACTAATCAGTTTAGGCACAATTTTATTTTGTGCCAGGCTTTCATCTCCAGAGTGAATGTTATCTAAAGCCGTGTATTTCAAACTAGTCATGATACAAAAATAGGTAGTAATAATGATGAAATAATTTACATTAATACGGTAGAATAGACTAGAACATATTCAAGAGTACCACATAATTATAAGCATGTGTATTATTTCCTGAAAAAAATTGTTTCAGATTACGTATGTGGAATCTGATGTAAAATATGTTTCTTAACGTGAGTCATATGCCACAAGCTAGAAAAATACTGATTAAAAATTTACTCTTTTGGCCGGGCGCGGTGGCTCACGCCTGTAATCCCAGCATTTTAGGAGGCTGAGGTGGGCTGATCACAAGGTCAGGAGATCGAGACCATCCTGGCTAACACGGTGAAACCCCGTCTCTACTAAAAATACAAAAAATTAGCCGGGCGCGGTGGTGGGCTGCTGTGGTCCCAGCTGCTCGGGGGGCTGAGGCAGGAGAACGGCGTAAACCCAGGAGGTGGAGCTTGCAGCGAGCTGAGATGGCTCCACTGCACTCCAGCCTGGGCGACAGAGAGAGACTCCGTCTCAAAAAAAAAAAAAAAAAAAAAAAAAAGTTTACTCTTTTAAACCATTTTGTTTACTCTCATAGAAACTAACCTGTTCTTTTGGTGGAAAGGAGAGGTCCATCATGCAAAATACCGAATATCCTAGCAGTTTTTATTTTGATCTTGTTAAAATGAATTTGCCGGTAGTTTAGTGATTTAAAAAAATGGATGAGGCTCTAGGTGGGAATTATATTAAGTGATTTAGCTTTGCACTAGCCAATGGTTTCACAAGATTGGCCCAGAGTCTGTAAGTTTATTGCTTAAAATCAGTTATCTTGTGCCAAATGTACCCTTCCAAGAAGAAGGCATTATGACATAAATCACATTGATTCACTGAGATTGTAGCCAGATAGCATTGTTGTAATAATAGTACAGATGTATGGTTGGTGAAAAAAAAATCTTTTCAAAAAATGAGCAGATAAAAATCAATTCTTCTTCCTATCTGTACTCAGAAATCTGTTGCATATAATATAACAATACTGCTTTATAAAATTAGCTTCACCTGTCTTGTGTTAACTATATCTAGCAGATGAAAGGAATTCCTAATGAAATGGTTAAAACCAATTGAATAAACATTCTTGGTAACTAATGACAACAGTCCAAGAATATAGGGACCTGATTCTTTCATTTTCCCAGCTCCAGGGAATTAAAGTCTCACATAACATGGGTTTCTCTCAGTGTTTTCCACTCCAACAGAAGTTTCCTTTGTAAGACTCCTGCAAATAGCATACCGATGGGTAAAGAAACAGCTTTTTAAAAATCTGTTCTGTTTTTTCCCCCAGATTTTTCAAATATATTAACTTTGGTTTCAACTCATCTTTCCCACAGAAAAAATAGGGGGAAAAGTGCTTGTTTTCATCTGGCCTGGGCTGCAATGTTTTCCCTCAGAACAGAGAGAAGTTGAGAGGGCATCTGTCTGGGTCACAAAGACAGATCTCAGCTGTGTTTTTCAATGTGCAGGTAGGTGGTCTCAGTGTCTTTGGCAGAATACAGTAGTCAGATAATAAAATCACTCCAGGGACAGAGTACCCTTGTCAACCTGCCATCAAAGACTGTAGTTTCTCCTCTGCTAATATGACAGGGTTATTCTCTTCAATGTTGCAAACCTTCAGAAAACCCCAAACTTTGTAGAGTAAGGAATTCCAAATGAGTCCCTTCTTGAAAAAAAAAGAAAAGAAAAAAAATTCTTTAAGACATGTGTAGACCACATCAGTGATATATGAACCACAGCCCAATTTTATAAATGTCTTATGAACAACACAAGAACCACATCAGTGACCCATAGCTATGGTGAACAGCTGTTGAGAGAATCATATGCCAACCATAGAAAAGACATGCAAAACACTAGAACCACACAACGTAGGTTGACTAATGCAACTGATAAGGAGTAAAATTCTGCCAATCATTCCATTCATAGGAATGAAGCCATGAAACCTTATGATCAATTAAATCGGATCTATCATACTATTTTGCAGAAATCTTGTATAGCATTTATATATTTAGAGATTCCTGATTACGCAAATTGTGGCCAATGAAGTGTTAGTGGCTTGGGGAAGGTACTAGATAGCCTTAACTAGCTAGTTCTATATGAAATAACCAAGTTATTTCATATTCATTAGCATATCTGTATGATAATGCATTTCTTTCATCCTATTTACTTTAGCTTCATTTCCATATGCTATTTTTTAAATATATGGCAAAAAGAGAAAGCAAACAAACCAGATACTGAATTCTCAGTTACTTAGGCATTGCAGATTTAAATGGTCCTTAAAGGATACAAAAGAATTGAGTGGGAATCTGGGATGGATATATAAAGAAATGGTACTCTTCCAAAGTCTAGAAGAAGAGATTGAAGATGACACAAATAACATTTTTAAATGCTTATATTAGAGGTATGTCTAAGTTATATTTCTTATGAAAGTAGTATCTATAGTCTATTTAGTGGAAGCATCCAGGCAGAGTAGAAGTCCGTAGGTTAAATAACGCCAAAAGCATAAAACATTACCTTCTGCTTTTAAGTATGAGATCACTAGTCAAATATAGAACTTTTATAGCACATTATTACTATTATTTGCATCTTCAAAGTCATTTTTTACTTCTACCATATATTTTTATTTCATTCATTTGATGATTAAACTTAGTTATGACAATTATTTTAAATACAACCTAGATGTCTTAATCACTACTATTTTATACTTGCACTAGCAATTTAGTTCTATGTATTATTGCATGAATAACATGAAGTTAATGAAGAATAGGTTATGAGTTCAATCCTTGGGTAATCTAATTAACTTTGCAAGGTCACAGAAAGTAGCCTTGTCTGAGGCAGCCCTTCGTAAGTATAGGCCCTTCAGCCCTGCAGTGGATTGGACAGATAGGAAATAGGGGCAGAGTTCCATTCCTAATGCTGCACACCACTGGAACCCTCTAGGACTTAGAATCAGTGAGTTCTACAAAAGAACATTTTGTTTTCATTTCAATAATTATCACTCATCAAATGGGTCAGAAATACTGAACCAAAACCACGGATGCCATATATGCCTAGGAAATGTAGAACTGAAGAAAGCTTTAGATAGCAAGCAAAAATATAAGTATCACATGAATTTCTGAGACTCTCAGTATTGGGAGATGAATTGAGTTTTTCTCTGGGCCTCCATGTTATATGTAACTGTTATTTTTACTGTATACTGTTTTGTCTCATTTGTTCTTCAAAGTTTCCAGTGATAAGCCTCCCATTACTTTCTTCGATGGGGATTCCATGATCTGAGAAATCTCATCAATAAGAAGTTTATCCCAGTGTGGTTCTTGTGTTTTTAACCAGACATTTTTGAGGTATTAATGTAGTCCAACTATTTCTGTGTTAACCACATAAATTTTATGGGAGTCCATCCATTTATTTTTATTTAGGGAGGAACCTGTCAGGAATTTCTTTTACCACAGAACAGACACTTTTTGTGATTATTATTTGTTCTTTGTAAAATACTGATGAAGTTTTTGATGTGTTAGAAGTCCAACAGAGCTGAGAATTTAAAGGTCATACTTACGGAAGAGAAAATAATTTCTATCTTGACAGTTGACAAAATGAAAAAAAGAATCATGAGTTTGGGTCACATGGTTTACTGCTATTTGCATAGCTACTTCAATCATTTCAGCTGTATTGACTGGTAGGTTTGGTAAATAAACAAATCAATTCACTGAAAATTTATTCCTACTGGTATTTAATTTCTGAGAGATGAAACAGTCATTTGGTAGACTTTTCCCCCACTTTTCTGTCATTTTTTGACAAAACGGAGATAAGATTTAATCTTTGGTCATGAGGAAAAGTCAAACCTAAATGGAAAGTGTCCTGATTATATTTTGATTAGGTATTGAGCATAGAGCTCAAATATAAAGATGGTAGGGCAGGAAATGTCATTGACAGCTTTTTGCATAGGAGTACTGGAATAGTATAGAGAAGACAATATTATTCCTATATTTAATTATAAAGGGAAAAGATTAAAAGGAAGGAAAAGATAATTTTAAAAATAAATTTCTTTCATCATAATTTTCTCTGGCCTCATATGATCTCTGTTCTTATCCTATTCATCTCCTTACACACCTGCAGATATCATATTAATTCATATTTATCCATTCTGTTTTTTGTCCTTTCTGCCAGAAGTGCTTTCACTTGCCTCTCTATTGGTTAATATCTAACCCATTTTTCAAGTCCTGTGTCCTTCATAATAACTTCTCTGACTACTGTTACACATCTAATCTCAACTTTCACTGTTGTGAGCGAGATTTCCTAAACATAGAAGAATTGAATCATTTGTTTTTCTTAAGACTCCAATTAGATTGTAAGTGCTTTGTGAGCCAGGGCCTTGGTTATCTCACAATGAACTAGCTCACTATTTCCAAGAGGCATTCAAGAAATATGCATGTGATAAAAAAGCAAGGGAAGACATGCTAACAAATGAAAATACCAAGAGCAGAAAGGCTCTGGGAGTGAATAAAGAAACTAAAACTGTGGGTCAAATGAAAGTATAGCTTAAATAGACAATAACACAGAATGTCTCAAGAAAAATTATGAGACATACAAATAAACTGGGTAATGTGATCCAAAATCAAAAAAAGAATCAATCGATAAAAGTGGACTCACAGGTATCATAGATGTTGGATTACCTGAGAAGGCCTTTAAAAGATAATTATGACTAATATGTTAAAGAGCTTTGTGGGAAAAAGTAAACAAGATGCATGAGCAAATGAGATAATTCATCAGAAGATTAAAACCTACACCACCAGAAATAAAGATTTTATTTCAAGGGCTTAATAGTAGACTGAACACAGCTGAGCAAAGGGTCAGTGAACTTAAAGACAAGTGAATAGAATTTATCCACACTGAAGCACAAAGAAAGAAGTGCAAAAGAAAAAACAAACAAAGAAAAGAAGAAATGAGACAAAAAGCTGATCAGTGTATGATATTTGTGGTTCTCAGCAGATTCATATTTAGTGAACTCCAAGCAAGAAAAATATAGCAGAAACCCAAACTAAGTACACCATAGTCAAACTACTGAACGTGAATGACAAAGTCATGTTTGAATATATAACACTCAAGAAAATATCAAAAGAATGAAGATCAAGTTCACATTAGAAAAATAGAGCCCAAAATACAGAATAACTTTAAAGGAATGAAAATTAAACTAAGACCAAAAAAATCAAAGCTGAGAGAATTTATTTTCAGCAAATCTGAACTACAACAAATGCTAGAAGTTTTTCAAATAGAAGGGAAAATGATCACTTATGGAAGCCCAGATTGTTAGAAAGAAATAAAGAGCCACTGAAAGGAGATCACTCACAATTAATAAGAAAAATGGTAAACAGAAACCACTCTCCATCTTTAATGTAGCTCTGAGACATCTTGAAACTACAAGGCACAAAAAAGGAGAAAAGGCTATCAAAATAATGAAGGTCAGATAAGAGTACGTGAAGATATAAGGAAATGAGTAATTGCAGAATTCAGCAAAAGCTGATAGAGCATGCTTTTCCATAGCAAGTAGTACATATGATAGTTTTAAAATAAAAATCTCCTGCTTATGACTATGAGAAAGGGCTGCATGAACTGCTGGAAGGAGCTTTGATGGAATCTATTTGAGACTATGTCTTAGGAGCTGGGAAGGCTGAGATGACTAGGAATCACAAAAGTCACACTGGCTCTCTATTTCCAACTTGGTGCCTCTATTAGTCCCTTCTCATGCTGCTGTAAATGACTGCCAGAGGCTGGGTAATTTATAAAGGAAAATGGTTTAATTGACTCACAGTTCAGCATGGCTGGGAAGCATATCTTTAGGAAACTTGCAATCATGGCAGAAGGGGAAGAAAACATCTCCTTCCTCACATCATGGCAGGAAGGAGAAGTGCTGAGTGAAAGAGGGAAAAGACCCCTATAAAACCATCAGATCTTGTAAGAACTCACTTGCTATCATGATATCATGAGAACAGCAGCATGGGGGTAACCACCCCCATGATTTAATTACCTCCTAGTGGGTCACTCCCAAGATACATGAGAATTATGGGAACTACAATTCAATTTGAAATTTGGGTAGGGACACAGCCAAACCTTATCATTCCACCCCTGGACCCTCCCAAATCTCATGTCCTTACATTTCAAAACACAATCTTGCCTTCCCCAAAGTCCCCCACAGTCTTAACTCATTCCAGCATTAACCCAAAAGACCATGTCCAAAGTCTCATCTGAGACAAAGCAAGTCCCTTCTTCCTATGAACCTGTAAAATCAAAAACAAGTTACTTACTTCCTAGATACAATGGAGTTACAGGCAATGAGTAAATATACTTGTTTCAAATAGGAGAAATTGGCCAAGAAGAAGCGGCTACAGGCCCCATGCAGTTCAATATCTAGCAGGGCAGTCAAATCTTAAAATGATCTCCTTTGACTCCATGTCTCACATCCAAGTCATGCTGATGCAAGAGGTGGGCTCCCATGTCTTTGGGCAGCTGAGCCCCCTGTGATTTTGTAGGGTACAGCCTCCCTCCTGGCTGCTTTCACAGACTGGCATTGAGTGTCTGTGGCTTTTCCAGGCACACAGTGCAAGCTGTCAGTGGATCTACCATTCTGGGGTCTGGAGGATGGTGGACCTATTTTCATAGCTCCACTAGGCAGTGTCCTAGTAGGGACTCTGTGTAGGGCTCCCACTCCACATTTCCCTTCTGCACTGCCCTAGCAGAGGTTCTCCATGAGGGCTCTGTCCCTAAGGCAGACTTCTGCCTGGACGTCCAGGCATTTCCTTACATCCTCTGAAATCTAGGCAGAGGTTCCCAAACCTCAATTATTGACTTCTGTGAACCCACAGGCTCAACACCACCTAGAAACTGCCAGGGCTTGGGGCTTGCACCTTCTGAATCCATGGCCCAAGCTGTACCTTGGCCCCTTTTAGCCATTGCTGGGACACAGGGCATCAAGTCCCAAGACTGCACAAAGCAGCAAGGCCCCGGACCCAGCCCATGAAACCATTTTTTTCCTTCTAGGCCTCCAGGCAGGGCCTGTGACAGGAGGGGCTGCCATGAAGACCCCTGACATTCCCTGGAGACATTTTCCTGATAGTCTTGGTGGTTAACATTTGACTCCTTATTACTTATGCAAATTTCTGCAGCTGACTTGAATTTCTTCTCATAAAAATGGGATTTTCTTTTCTATCACATCGTCAGGCTGCAAATTTTCTGAACTTTATGTTCTACTTCCCTTTTAAATGTAAGTTCCAATTCCAAACCATATCTTTGTGAATACATAAAACTGAATGCTTTTAACAGCACCCAAGTTGCATCTTAACTCTTTGCTGCTTAGAAATTTCCTCTGTCAGATACTCTAAATAATCTCTCTCAAGTTTAAAGTTCTACACATCTCTAGGGCAGGGGCAAAATGCCGCCAGTCTCTTCGCCAAAACATAGCAAGGGTCACCTTTATTCCAGTTCCTAACAAGTTCCTCATCTCCATCTGAGACCGCCTCAACCTGTACTTCATTGTCCATATCACTATCAGCAATTTGGTCAAAGCCGTTCAACAAATCTCTGGGAAGTTCAAAACTTTCCCACATCTTCCTGTCTTCTTCTGAGTCCTCCAAACTGTTCTAACCTCTGCCCATTACCCAGTTCCAAAGCCACTTCCCCACAGTTTTGGGTATTTTTATAGCAGCACTCCCACTGTCTGTGGTACCAATTTACTGTATTAGAGGACTGCCTAAGACTGGGAAGTTTATAAAGGAAAGGGGTTTAATTGACTTACAGTTCCACATGGCTGGAATGCCTCAGAAAACTTACGATCATGGCAGAAGGGGAAGCAACCACATCCTTCACATGATGACAAGAAGTAGAAGTGCTGAGCAAAAGGAGGTAAAACCCCTTACAAAACCATCAGATCTCATGAGAAATCACTATCATGAGAACAGCAGCATCGGGGTAACTGACCCCATGATTCAATTACCTCCCACCAGGTCCCTTCCACCACGTGTAGGGATTATGGGAACTATAATTCAAGATGAGATTCAGTTGGGGACACAGCCAAGCCATATCAGTGCCCAATAATGTAATCTCAATATAGCAGGTAAACTAATCCATTAGTCTGGTCACCCAACATCCACCTGTTTCCCTATAGGCTAATCTTAATGTAGCATCCAGGGGAATCCATTGAAAACAATCCAGATAGTGTTATATCCCCATTCAGAATTCACCAGTGGCTTCCCTTCTCACTGAATCCAAATCTAAAGGTCTTACAAAAGTTTACAAGACCCTGTATGATCAGATCATCATAGCCTCTCTGCAGCTCTCCCCACACTTCCCTCATTCAAGTGACCCTAGTGTTCTTGCTGTTCCTCAAACACACCAGGCATTCTTCTGGTACGGCCTTTTATTCCAGTTGTTCTCTTTAACTGAAAATCTCTTCTTGCAGATATCAGTAATGCTGGCACCTTTTCAAAGTCATCTTGGAATCTAAAAGAGTCTAACTTATAGAAGTAGAAAATAGAATAGTGGTTACCAGAGGCTGGGCAGGGAGGGAGGTGGATGGGGAAAGGGAAGATGTTGGTTAATGGGTGCAAAGTTTCAATTAGGTAAGAGGAATAAGTTCTGGTGTTCTATTGCATAGCATGATGACTATATTTAATAGTAACGTATTTTACATTTTAAAATTGCTAAAAGAATTTTAAGTGTTCTCACCACAAATAAATGATAAATATTTAGGTTATGGAAATGCTCATTAGCCTGCTTTGATCACTCCATAATGTACACATGTATCAAAACATCACATTGTAACCCATAAAAATATACCATTATTTTTAATTAAAAATAAAATAAAACCTTAAAAAACCCAGTCACCTTTTCTTAAATTCACTCTATTGATGAGGCCTTCCTTGACGAATCTATTGCATTTTCCTTGCACTCTGATACTCCATATTTGCCTTTCCCATTTTTGTTCTGCATAGTATTTAATACCATCTGTCACACTATATATTTTATTTATTTTTCTTAATTTGTCTTTTTTTATTGGAATTAAGCTCCATGTTTAGTTTACTCCTATTTCTCCAGTGCTTCAAAAAGTACTTGGCACATAGAAAATAACGCATGAATAATTGTTGAGTAAATCAATAAAATAAGTGATAGTATAATTGTTACATAAAGGAAAGGAAAACTTATGAAGAGATTTGTGAGTGATTCGGTGAAAATTCTGCTCAAGGAAAATTTAAAAAACCAAAAGTCTCTCCTCCAAATCTCTTTAAAAAACTGTTAATTTTTTAGTTCTCTGAGCCTCAAACTCTTTATCTGTAAATTGAGAATAATAAAATACATATATTATAGGATGTTGCAAAGACTAAATAAAAAGAAAGACTAAAGTGTGAAGTAAAGTTCCTGGCATGTAGGTGGCAAAGTATCTTTAATACATATTCCTTCTCATACCACTTTTACTTACTGTTGTCTAGGGAAACCCTAAAATTATCTTCAAGATAGAAATGTATGAAATTACTTGCATATATGTAACTTCTGTGTAGATATGTTTGCAATACATTTGTAAGCTTATCTCCATATATGTAGGTATACTTCATACATGTAGCTATATCTCCATATGTGTAACTATGCTGGAGACAAATTTGGGAAAACAAAGGCAAGCTCAGAGATATACCAAGTGAAACTATGCTGGAGCCCTTCTTCAGCACAACTGTATTCAAATAATTACGTATCTGGTTTCATTAAAAGGTTTTCACTTTATTCTTTTTCTTGTCTCTTCCAATTGTGGCCCTTTCCCTCCATATTTTTCTTCTTATCCAAAAGATTGACCTCTTTCTCCTATTTTTTTTAAGTGGAAGAAGAAAATAAGCAACTCTCTCCTAACTCCGTTTTCTTTTGAATCATTTTATTCCAGCTTAACTTTTTTCCCTTTTGTGGAAGTAAGAACACTGTATTTGATTTGGAGAAATATATATATTGGGAAAAATAAGGCCATTCTTGGCTGTGGTTATTTTGGAATACTTTCTATTTCTTTTTGTGTTACTTAAAATACAAATCAAATATTTTGGAATGTTTGTCTATCTCTATGAACATATATATAGTGATTTGGGACACAGGATTTATAAAGCATTATGCCTCCTCTTCAAGGGAATTTTACTTTCTATGTGGTTCAGGAGTTTGAGTATCTGGGTCTCATTGTGAAATAAGTAAAATGCCAATAGATACATAAGAAACAATAGCAGATGGCTCATGCCTGTAATCCCAGCAATTTGGGAGGCTGAGGCAGGTGGATCACCTGAGGTCAGGAGCTCGAGACCAGCCTGGTCAACATGGCAAAGCCTTGTCTCTACAAAAGTTAGCTGGGTGTGGTGGCATGGGCCTGTAATTCCAGCTACTCAGGAGGCTGAGGCAGAAGAATTCTTGAACCCGGAAGGTGGGGGTTGCAGTGAGCTGAGATTATGCCACTGTACTCCAGCCTGGGTGACAGTGAGACTCCGTCTCAGAAAAAAAGAAAAAAAAAAATAGCGAGTAATTCCTGCTGACACTAGCTTTTGAGTGATGTAGTTAAACTTTGTAGGGCTTGGCTTTAAATTAAGCAGTTTTGACTACATGCATGAGACTGCAGGAATATGTTGTAGGAAAAATAAATCTTGAAATGGGTTGACAGTAAACTGGAATTTCATTCCGTAAAGAACGCAACAGAGAAAGCAATGTTTGGGAGCTACTCTGATACCATTTATCCATTTAACTCGGAAACTATAATGCCATTTATCCCAGAGTGGCTACTAACACTCAAAGTGATAGAAGACCACTGAGGTAGGACTTATGAGAAATTATAAGGAACCGCCAAGAGTTTAGAAGACCAGCTGAAGCTCCTACCTGAGAAGGACATAGTCGGCACCTGGGTACCTTTAGACTTTGCTTTGGAGAGTCTTTAATCAGGGCAGATGCTTATCCAAGCTTCTTTCACTTTTCAGGTGATTCTGGGAACTTAAAGTGACATAAGAGTGAGGGCCATTTTATTTTCTCTCTCTGTGTGTGTGTGCATGTGTGTGTATTTCATTTGCTCTGATCTTTTATTCATTTTGTAAAAATCTCTGCCCATTACATCTTTTGGGTCATTTGGCTTGACTCATTGCCTTACACGACATCTGCATCTTGTAAAATTTTCCTAGTTGTATATTTTCAGTTTAAACGTGTTCTTGACAGTTTTACTGTTACAAAATGAACTTGTTTGTGCTAGCATTTGCCAGTTCACAGATGTCTTATTTATAGGATAAGAGAGGGCATTTGT
This sequence comes from Papio anubis, assembly GCF_008728515.1. Lineage (NCBI taxonomy): Eukaryota > Metazoa > Chordata > Mammalia > Primates > Cercopithecidae > Papio > Papio anubis. Next base: position 130,621,229 of record NC_044981.1, read on the forward strand.
CTTCATTTAGAAAATGGATCATGAGACTTCATAGTCTTAATATTCTTCTTATCCATAAAAGCTATGAGCATAGCACTGATCCAAATCTATTTAAACTTTGATTAGTCAAAACCCAGAACAATGGAATTAAATATTTGGAAAAGAACTTCTCACTGCCCAGATCTATTTCTCAATCCTCCATGTATTTTAATAATGTAGGTGGCCAAGTGGCTTATTCAGGGCACCCTGCTGAGGTATATATTTGATGAGATATATTTTGTGTGGCTGCCTGTATTGGAAGGTGATTGTCAAATGGTATAACAGGCGAGGGGCCTCTTCCTAGTGAAGCCAGAGATCAGTGTTTACTTATATAAGAAACACTTTCTGTAATTCAATGATTCATGTCTATTTATTGCCTACCGTATTTACCAGGCGTTGTTGCATGTGAGAGTAGAGTGATAATCAATTCAGACAAGATCTTTGCTTCCCTAAGCCCAAACAAAAATAAGCAGACAATTATAGCACCATATGTAAACTGCTAGGATAAGGCAGTACCCAGAGGGATATCTAACCCAGACTATAGGGTCAGAAAAGACTTCTCATAAGGTGTGAAATCTGTATTGAGATCTAGAAAGTGAATAAATGGAAGCTAAGTGTTATGGTTAACTACTTTAATATAATAACCCTCAAACATAGTGACACAGAGCAATCATTTTACCATATTTTACGGTTTCATGGGTTAGGAATTTGCACAGGGCTTGATTGGGAGATGCTGGTGCTCCATGTGATTTTTATACAGTGGATTTGTGTTCTAAGCCCTAATGCTCAACTGGAGAATTCTTTCTTTCATAGTGGCTCAAGGCTCGGAGAGAGCACTCTGAGATGAAGATGGAATCTGTGAGACCTTCTCTGACCAAGGCTCAGATATCACACAGCATGACTTCCTCAGTATTTCAGTGGTTTCAAGAGAGTCATAGAGAAAGCCCAGATTCAAGGAAAAAGGATACACAAGGACATGTCTAGAACAATGTTCACAATAGAATGTTCTGTGGCAGTTAAATAGATGATGTTTGTCTCCTTTTCTCTTTATCAATATAAATTATACTTGTCTTCGGGAGTTGCTCTTTGTAAGGTTTTCCCAAATATGCCTAGACACTTTTCTCTTAAAAAAGTTGCAACAGCTTCCAGTTTCCCAGAGGGAGGAAGAAATCGTGGAAGTCATTGGCTGTGATCTCTTGGCATTGGAACCTTTTCGTAGTTGTGAGAAATCTTTTAATTATTCAAGCCAAGTTTAACTTATAAAATAAACACTCTTATGGCATGAAAAGCCTCATACAGTCTGTATATGACACCATTACTAATGTAATGAGCTAATGTTAACTGGTCTCTATCATCACTCCACACCATGTTACCTTTTTGCATAATATAAAGTCCTTTTCTTAATTTAAGGCAAGATTTTAATCTCATTAATTTATTCTGTTGACTAATCTCCTGTCTTTTCCTCCTGGTGATTGGTGCTAAGGGAAAACTGGCCAAAGATCTGAGGAGGCTAATAGAATGACATTTCATATACCATGATATTAAAAAAAAAACCTAATCTGGAAAAATTAACATGAGATCAACCTATTTTTATTGCTAATGAAAGTAAAGGGATGGTGTTGCCTTCATTTTCAATATTTTGAAATTTTTAAGTAGATATAAAAAAATCCCTTTTGCCATACATTTTAGGCCCTTGAAACAAACAACTTCTAGGCTGTAAAACAAATCTATATACAGTTTTGTAAAATTTTAATTTTTAATTTTTGTGGGTACATAGTAGTTGTATATATTTATGATTTACATGAGATATTTTCATACAGGCATGCAATGCATCATAATCACATCAGGGTAAATGGGGTATCTACCATCTCAAGCATTTATCCTCTATGTACAAACAATCCAATTATACTCTTTTAGTTATTTTAAAATGTACGATTAAATTACTATATTCATCCAGTTATGCTAGCAAATACTAGGTCTTATTCATTCTTTCTAACTATTTTTTGTACCCGTTAGCCTTTCAGACTTCCTCTCCAGCCCCTGACTACCCTTCCTCTGGTAACCATCCTTCTATTCTATCTCCACGAGTTCAATTGAAAAACTATACAATTTTGATTGTGCCATAAATGGCCTAATCAAAAACAAAGACTTTTTTTTCTTCCTGTTCTGGGTGGACCCCAGTTCTGAGTTGCTCACACATTAAGTCCATAGTTTATAGAAGAACTTCTCACCTGATAGGCCAAACATTTTTCTCTTGGGTGATTTTTAAAAAAGTTTAAATATGTCAGAATATAAAATTTTGAGGCCATCCTTACTCTCTGTGTTCTCATCTTTTTTCTTTTTCTTTCTTTCTTTTTTTTTTTTTAATTGTAGCAGAGAAGTGGCTTCATAGACTTTTGACAGTGTACTCAAACTATGTATTTCAATATGTCTACTTCAAGATTATGTATCTTCTATCAGATTATTTACTAGTCAAGTTCGATATACGTGATTAGAAAATAACAGTACTATCACGGTTAGTATCATTTTTCACTACGATTAAGAAAATAACATGTACATATTTTAGTTTTAGAATAATGGTAATATTTACTATTACTATACTGACCACTAGATGGAGACAAGTCCTCCTCGCTTCACTCGTGATAGTTTTCTCATGGTTGAGTAGAAACCTGCAACGAAAGAGTCAGCTTATTACAGTACTGGATGTTCAGATTTATAACAGTTATATTATTAGAAGGTTTTATTACTGTCAGCATCATAAGTCGCAGAGGCTGTTCAATCTGAGGAATGTATCCTGTGTTTATAGAAAGCATTTTCTATTATCACTGGGAGTCATTTCCAAGCTAAATAATAATGACATTATAAAAGCAATCTTTTTCTCAATAACTTATCAGTACCTTCAAAATTCACAGGTTTTGTTTCTTGCATTTTTTTAGTTTTTTTTTTGAAACATTAGAAAGAGTTGCTCTTTCACTGAGTTCTTAAGGAGACATTTGGTGTTCAACTTTCATGCAAGTTATTTGCTTTGACATAAAATATAAAGTAAACATTTAGAAAAAACTGACATGAATTCATACTCTATTGCTTAGGTAATGTTTATCACCTAAAAGAGATTAATAAAATCTAGAGTCTACACATTACTTTACACCTTAGCATCATCCTAAGGTAAGATGTTAGCATCTTAACAAGACAAGGATTTGTGCATTCTGTCCAGTGGTCCTCATATTTGCTCACGTGTTCTCTTTTGTGTATCTTAAAGAAGATAGCCAGTTTTTTCATTGTTTTTTTAAGAGTAAGATTTCCTGTGTATTATAAAAAATGAAATAAAATAATTTTAGGATACAGTTCTATCACTGTTTTTAATATTCCAATGAAATCTAAAGCCATATGATATATATATATTTATATATAATATGATAAATATAAGTATAAAGCAAATATCATATAATATAAATATAAAGCCACATGATATATATATATGATCATATAACCATATGATCTTTAGCATCATCTATTTTTAAAATGCATGATCAAGATTTTCATTTTAGTGTTTCTATTTTACCCCTTGGACTTATGTTTTTCATTCTATTTTTCTTCACAGAATATTATCCTAATGTAACATAGTTTATGCTTGAAAGTCTTATTAAACACACTATAATATTTTTCTGGTACAAAATTATGTATCTCTGCCATTAAGCTATATATGCATTTGTTGTTTGACTTTTGTCTGTCTTTACCTACCAGAACACAGACTCCATACAGACAGAAATTTGTTTTTCTGTTTGGTTGCTGTTAGATTCTTATCATTTGAAACAAGGCTCAGTTCAGAGCAGACACTGATAAAAATTTTTTTAATGAATGGAGATGAAATTTAAAAGTTTTCAATTTTTGTCTGATGAAGAGGCTCTATGTTTTAAATGTTTCGTCCTAGATTGCATTATCATGACAATTATTATTAACATAAACCTTTTAAATAATATAAAATATATTAAAATGTTGATAATTGTTAAGACAAAATAAAGTGTTGTCAGAAATGCAGTTTTTAATGAGATGAATGGAGCTTTTCATGTTTTCATTAAGTCACATATCTATGGGTGAATATTGTTTATTGCTGGATAGAGCTCAGTATCATTTCTATTTCAACTTTTTATTTTCATAGATATAAACACTACAATATGTTAATCATATAAATAATCATGACTCTTTCAAATGCTCCTTAGATGCAAATATAATATAGTTAATTGTCATTGATAGAATTGCAATGATTCACTGGATAATGGGTCGATTAGGTTCTTCTTCAATTTTGTTGAAAGTTGAGTATTTAAACTACCTTATTGGCAAGATGGTGTTGCCCAGTGGCACCATTGTTTCCAACTGTCCATTTAACTTCTTAGAAGTATATACCCTTAGATGTACTTTTGTTTAAAAAAAAAAAAAAAAAGAAAAGAAAAAGAAAAGTGGACAATCACAAAGACAGGGGTAATAGTGAAGAAAAGGAGGGAAGATAATGGCTTCAGTGCCATCAGGGTTTCTTGGGTCCTTACACAAATTACATGAAGGAAGCGTACAAATGAAATGAAAGACCTAGAAATTTATTCCCTTAAAGCTGTACCTCCTACATTAAGTGTATGTTTATACCCAGATTACATTAATTTATAGGCCATAGTTCCAGGCTACCATTTAATTTCACTGTAGCAGCCTGAGTCCCACTACTTTGAGCTGACACAGCTAAAGCAGAGTAATACCCTATCTGACAGTGGTGGAAATTGTGCCAGTCTTAAATACCCCACAATAATGATAGGCAAGCTGTTCCAGTTGGGCAAATAAACTGATACATGGAGCATTAAATGATAATGTGCTCATCTAACAGAATAATCTTCCCATCTGATGATCATGACTGGTCATAGGTCAATTCAGGGACAGTTGTGTTTTCCAACAGATTAGTCATCTGAGCCAGAATAGGATCTCTTTTAATATATGAACTATAATTTACTGAAAAATTGTGGAGACGCTTGCTCAATTAAACATGTTATTTCTAGTCTTCACAGTAATCTAACCTAGTAAGACAAGTATTGTTATCTCCATCTGCTAATTAAAATATGAGGATAAAAGATGTTGAGTACCTTGCCTAAGGTCAGATAAGTAGTGATAAGTGATAAGTAGCACAGTGGTCACATAAAGAGCACATATTGCAGTGTCCACTCCAAATAATAATAATAAGTAACTTTTATTGAGCATTTACTATTGTTAAGCTCAGTGTTCCAGCTGATGAGCATGAAGGATGGAGCACCAAGAAGCTTTGTTAGGAAATAGCAGAGCCGAGATTCAACCCAGGCAGCCTGAGTCCAGAACCCAAACTTTTTTTTTTTTTTTTTGAGACAGGGTCTCGCTCTGTCACCCATGCTGGCGTGCAATGGCATAATCTTGGCTCACTGCAACCTCCACCTTCGAGTTTCAAGCTATCCTCGTGCCTCAGCCTCCTGGGTAGCTGGGACTACAGATGTACGCCACCACGCCCGGTTAATTTTGTATTTTTAGTAGAGATAGGGTTTCACCATGGTGGCCAGGCTGGTCTCGAACTCCTGACCTCAAGAGATCCACCTGCCTCGGCCTCCCAAAGGATTACAGGTGTGAGCCACCATGCCGGGCCAGAGCCCAGACTCTTATTCACTTTGATATGGCACCTACAAAAGTCAATCATTGAAGTTCATAACTACATTAGAACAACAGAAAGGGAACATCTCACTGACTAGAATCTACAGGGAATGCCTGAAATATAGAAAGCAAATAGAAGCAGAGCAGCATTCAGCAGATAATGGGAGCAGACACTGGAGAGGAGGTGGATGCAGAGGAGACAGAGGCAGTCGTCACCCTCAGGGTAATTAATTGGGTATCATAGCAAGAGCATCTAGGAAAACAGACTTACTTCCTGGACAGCCAGGATGTCTGCATCCTGGAGGCACTAGCATGTGGGTGTTTGGATCTGAGAAATAAGGCAGAATTCCAAGTGGTTGGCCAGACTGAGAAGTGCAGTGTACTCACACCCAGGAGACCTGCTGCTGATGCACTTGGTTCAGTAGCACATTCTGCACCCCCAAGAACATCTCGCAAACACACTGCTGCACAAATTTCAGCAGTTCATTACAATCCTTAACCCTTATCTTGGTTATGCAAATATGCAACAGACAATCTAATCAGAAATTTCAGCCATAAAATGAAGAACACAATCAAGAATCATCAAACATTTAAGAATACAGTAAAAGGGGGCAGACACATTTAAGTACAGTAAACACATTATGCATATCTGAAAAACTCAGAATGCTACAAGTGAATATTTAACCCATAAAAAATAATTAAACAAATATCATAAACATTAAAGCTTAATCAAGTCAGTGCTGGTAGATGAAACAAAATTGGTCACTTGTTCACAACTGTTGAAGATAATGTAATGATAAGTACATGGGTTTTACTATAATATTTCTTTCTATTTTAACATCTCTGAAATTTTCATAGATAAAAGACTAAAACCATATATTTAAAAAGCTAAATAGAAAAATCAATATGGTATAAAATTAAGCCAAGGGATTCTTACTGAAAATACCACAAAAGATAAAGAGAATGAACATATCGAAGAAAAATTAAATGACAGGAAAGGCAGATCTTTCAGTTGTAACATCATCAGGAGTTACCTGGGTGATGGGCCATAATATACAGTCATGTACCCTATAATAACATTTTGACCAACAACCAATGACATATATGACGGTGGTACCAGAAGATTATAATACTGTATTTTTACTACACTATGTACTATGGAGTACAATGTGAAATTATGGTACATGTATAAAACGCAAAATGATTAAATTAAGGTAATTAACAGATCCATCACCTCAAATATTTATCATTTTTGTGGGAGAATATTTGAAATTTACTCAGTGATTTTGAAATACACAGTACATTATTAATAACTATAGCCACCACGTTGCACAATAGATCACCAAAAAACCTTATTCTTACTGCCTAAAATGAAACTGGATATCTTTTGACCAACATCCTCCTCTTCCCCTCCTACTCAGTCTTTAGGAACCACCATTCTACTCTCTATTTAAAAGAATTTAGTTGTTCTAGATTCCTCATATAAGTGAGAATATGCAGTATTTGTCTTTTGTTTTTTTTTTTTTAACACAGATGTCCTTTTCACACCCCAGCTTTCACAATTATACTGGTCCTTATTTTCTATATTTCTGTAGGCATCCTTTGCATAGCCATAACCTAAAGAGTTATATTTAAATGCTTTTTTTTTTTAAAAGAAAACATTTTATTTCCTCATTCACGTACATTGTGGTTTAAGGGATACTTTAGCTTACCAAGTAAATGATGTGTCCCTTACTATGAGAAATCACTTTAAAAAAAATGTTTCAATCACAGGCACTCAAAGTCAGTGGTTATTTTCAATTGCCAGTGGATTTGAGCTCTAGCTCTCCTTTTTTATGCTCTGCCGTCGCGCTCAAGTGGTTAATGATCAACAGATATCTACAGAATATTGGAGAAGCATAACAGGAATCATTAAGGCAAACATTTTACCATCTCATATGGGTTATTTCCCCTCAAGTTTTTTCTCTTTTATGTGAAGGGTTTTGTGTATCAGTTTTTCATAAGAAGGAATAAGTAGTTTTCTTAACTTTTTGAGTATTATTACCAATAATTTATCAGAAAGGTAAATATAAGTGATTTCAGATTTTACTGTATTCTTGATTGTTCCTGGAATGGAACTATCTTTACTCTCTGGAAAACCACACCAAAAAAAAAAAAAAAAGAAAAGAAAAAGAAAAGAAAAACATGTGCCCCCTCTTGTTAGCCTCCTGCCAGGGACTGTGGCTCTTTAGAAAACTGTGGTCTCTTGAGACCAGGTAACGAACAGAGCCACCTTCTGTCTTCATGTCTGTATCTGCCAATTCCTAATCATACCTTGGAGCAGGAGCCTCAGACCGACATTGAATAAGATGGGTCCTGACTTTAGTGGAGGAAGTGGCAAACTATCACATAAGAAGAGATGGTGACAGAGTGGTAAAGGGAGAAAGGAAACAAGATCCTCCCTCTATAGTGAGACTGAAAATAAAACTGTTAATAAGTAATATGTAAAGGGAAAGATAGATTTCTAAATGAGTTTATTGGAAAATAAAAGTGATTGGAAATTAGATGAATATAGATTTAATTCAAGCAAATAGAAAAAGAGTGGAATAAACGGAAAGAAGAAAGGATGTTACATATGTAAAAGCAAAAATTCATAAATTGAAAACAAAGGAAAAATAGTATCAGAAACTAAAATCTAGTTCTTTTTACAAGACTGATAAAGTGGAAAGAAGATATAAATAAATAACAAATAAAATTATAATAGGACATGATTATAGATCCAATGGCAACTTTTGAAATCATTTATGAATATTATTAATAACTTTTGTCCAATATATTTTGATATTTAGATAAAATGCATGATTTATAGAAGAATTACCAAAAAAGTATGTTGGAAAGGAACAGAAAACTTAAAAAAAAATAACTGTTAAACCTTGGCACAATTAAAGCAATTATTTCAGTATTCTAGAGTGTTCCGACCCTTTTCCCCAAATCACGGCTAGAAAATTTAATAAGTGAGCTTTATAAAACTTTAAAGGAACAAATAACCTCTACTATGTATAGATTGTGAAAGAAATGTCATCTTTCATAGAACTAGAAAAAAAACTATTCTAAAATTTATATGGAGCCAAAAAAAAAAAAGCCCAAATAGCCAAAGCAACCCTAAGCAAAAAGAACAAAGCCAGAGGCATCACAATACCTGATTTCAAACTATACTATAAGGCTACAGTAACAGACACACAGATCAATAGAACAGAAAAGAGAACCTAGAAATAACGCCACACACCTGCAGCCATCCAATCTTTGGCAAAATAAACAAAACCAAAACCAAAAACAATTGCAAAGGACTCCCTATTCAATCAATGGTGCTGGGATAGCTGACTAGTCATATGCAGAAGAATGAAACTGGACTCCTACCTTTCACCATATACAAAAAGCTGCTCAAAACGAATTAAACATTTCATTGTAAGACCTCAAACTATAAGAATCCTAGAGGAAAATCTAAGAAACACCAGTCTGGGCATTGACCTTGGGAAAGAATGTATGATTAAGTCCTCCAGAGCAATTACACAAAACCGAAAATTGACAAGTGAAACCTAATTAGGCTAAAGAGCTTCTGCACAGCGAAAGTAATCATCAATAGAGTAAACATACAACTTACAGAATGGGAGAAAATATTCTCAAACTATGCTTCCAGTGAAGATCTAACATCCAGAATCTGTAAGAAACTTAAACAGTTGAATAAGCAAAAAATAAATAACCCCATAAAAATGATTAAAAGACATAGACATTTCTCAAAAGAAGACATACAGTGGCCATCAAACGTATGAAAAAATGTTTCAGATCACTAATCATCAGACAAATGCAAATGAAAACCACAGTGGATACTATCTGATACCAGTCAGAATGGCTGTTAATAAAAAGCCTGAAAAAACAAGAGATGCTGGCAAGGCTGCAGAGAAAAGGAACACTTACACACTGTTGGCAGGAACATAAATTAGTCCAGCAACTGTGTAAAGCAGTTTAGAGATTTCTCAAAGAAATTAAAACAGAACTACCATATGACCCAGCAATCCCGTTACTGGATATATATGTCCACAAGAAAATAAATCATTCTACCAAAAAGACAGATGCACTTGTATGTTGATTGCAACACTATTCACAATAGCAAAGACCTGGAATCAACCTAAGTGCCCGTAAGTGGTGGCTGGGATAAAGAAAATATGGTACATATACACCACGGAATACTATGCAGCCATAAAAAAGAATAAAATCATGTCCTTTGTGGCAACATGGATGCAGCTGGAGGTCATTATCCCAAGTGAATTGATGCAGGAATAGAATATCAAATACTGCCTCTTCTCAGTTATAAGTGGGACCTAAGTATTGGGTACTTGTGAACATAAAGATGGCAACAATAGAAACTGGGGACTCCTGGGGTGGGGGCAAGCAGTGAAAAGCTAACTATTGGGTAATATGTTTAGTACCTGGGTAATGGGGTCATTTGTACCTCAAACCTCATCATCACACAATATATCAGGTAGCTAACCTGCACATATCCTCCCTGAATTTAAAATAAAAGTTGAAAAGAAAATTTAATTAAATCTCAACTCAATATTAAGAAAATACATTACCAAGAGATACATTTAATATGATACCATTTATGTAAAATATGAAAACATGCCAAGCAGTGTTGGACCTTGTTTGTGCTTTAATAATGTTTTAATAATGTAAACATGCATGAGAAAAATAAATTATCAGATTCAGGTTGGTGATTATCTTGAGGAAGTTAGAGAGGGAGGAAGGAAAACATAAGACATGAGAGAGGTAGAGAGGGAATCCCAATCATATTTGTAGTAAGTATTGCTTTAAAGAAAACCCTAAATGTTGAAGCAAGTATGGCGAACTGGTAGAACTTGATAGAGCTGGGTAGCTGGGTCTCGGTTCCAGATACTGAATTTTCACATATTTGAAATATTTCTTTTCTTTTTTCTTTTTTTTTTTTTTTAATTGAGACCAAGTTTCACTCTTGCCCAGGCTGGAGTGCTGTGGCATGATTTCAGCTCACTGCAATCTCCGCTTCCCAGCTTCAAGTGATTCTCCTTACTCAGCCTCCCGAGCACCTGGCATTACAGGCATGCACCATCATGGTGGGCTAATTTTTGTATTTTTAGTAGAGATGGGGTTTCACCATGTTGGCCAGGCTGGTTTCAAACCCCAAACCTCAGGCAATCTGCCTATCTCGGCCTCCCGAAGCGCTGGGATTACAGGCATGAGGCACTGCACCTGGCCTAAAATATTTCTTGATAATCAAAGTAAGGACATTAAAAACACAAGAAACCAGAAATCATCTTTTTAAAAATGGGTTTGGGAAAGTGATTTATACAGGGTGGAGTTGGATTAAAAGATCCAATTTGCTGCTCCAAATCTCTGGGACCCTTATTTAAGGAAATGATGTGCTTCTCTTAACATCAGTCTTCTGGCTAGTTCAGGCCCATTTTCCCTGACCATATGAATTTTTCCAAATGGAATCTTTCAGCGGTATGCTTTTCAGCAATAAGGATACAGGGGTTTTATGGGATCAGAATCTTTAGACAGTATGATCATTAAGAGAAGGTTAAACTGAAAGGTCAGAAGAAGAGAAAAATTTCACGGAATTCAAATGTAAGTTTAGACATATGTTAAGAAATAAAGAAGCCACATATATACATCTTATGTGATTTGGGGGGAAGTTTGTATAGCTTTTTTAGTGTTTCTGGAAGATTCTTAAAAGTCCTCTTTATAGTCTCATTTGAGCATTTTGTTTTCTTCTTTTCTGGGCATGGTTAACAAATTAAAGAGCCTATTTCCTCTCCACAGCTGTGCGTCATTGCCTTAGGGACTATTATGGGAACAGATTCTAAAGGAGTTACTTCTGCTGTCTAGAAGCAAGAGCTCTTAATATAAACAAGCCTGTAAGCTACCCCCATATTGAACAGATGTTTGCAAGCATTCCTGCCGGCTACTCTATCCTGTGGGATGTCCACTGTGTGTTCCCTGACAGCAGACCCCTGACCTATGAAGTAATGTTGCCCTGAAGACACTGTATGCAAAGACTGGTCTAAAGTAAATTCAGTGGATTTGCTTCCTTATGCAGCCCTTAGAAAGTGATGGCTGCAATATCTGGAAGTTGTGGGAGATTGGATTGTATTTTATATCTATAGATATTTGCTAATTTTTACTATTTTCATGAAAATGAGAAACTCTAAAACTAAGGCATTTTGGAAAGCTAATATTTTTCAGTAGGGATAAATACATATTTTAAAGTTCCAAATTATTAAATGGCTTAAATGGGTGCATTTTACCAAAGGCCTATTCACAAAGTGAGAATTGGATTAAGATTGTTTAAAATTAATGCAATAATGAAGCCGATGCTGACTTTCTTTCTAATGTACTAAAATAACTAGTCTGACTTCAAATTTGTTATTTGAAGGACCTCACCTTATTAAAAAGGAATTTTCTTAGCAAGACTTATTTGGAGAATTGAGCAAGTGAGATTTTAGGAAATGGGACAAGAGCTAGAGCAAGATAATGTTCTAGAATATACAAAGACAAAGGGAACAATGCAGGTGCTTCAATTATCTGAGATGTTTCCAGCCTGATGAGAATGGACCTGATTGTGTATCAAAGTCAGGCTTTCATTCTGACTTTGGGCAATGAAACTATGTTAGTAAATGGCTTTGGCATGTGGTCATCTCAGACTGAGATCACTGATCTTATAGTCCTGAACTTTTAGATTTGGAAGAGTTTTTAATATTGACAAGGAACTGTGGCCAGGCAGGACCACAGGTCATGATCGTATAAGTATCATTTAACCTTATCTTTACCTTTAATTTTTGAGTTCTAAAGTTACTTGATTTTTATAAAAATCTAAAAATATTATTTAAATATAGGCATACACATATACACACATAAATGTATATATTTAAACAACATATAAATGTATATATTTGCATATTTAAACATATGTATATAAACACTACTCATGAACAGATTTTGACAAAAAGAAGAAAAAAAATCAAACTTGAATGTGACCAAGACTCTAGATCTTATTAATAATTTATTATAAATTTAAGGGAAAGAAAAATATGTCAGATCACATCATTAGGTTGCAATCAGCAAAATTCAGACAGCGGAAACTCTACTGGATAAGGAGTTGTGTTTCTTTCACACACAAACATAGTTATGAAGAGTGAAGATTTAAATGAAAAGAAATGTAACAGACCTACCAATCTAATGTCAATCTTAACTATAAAACTGTGTAGAGGGGTGTGTATGTATGAAACAAACAGGTAAATATAAGCAATAATTTATTTTTGATGGTATTAAGTAACTATTGTTAAAATTTATTGGTTTTTAAAAAATTATTTCAGCTTTTCAAGGTATAACTGGCAAATAAATTTGTATAAGTTTAAGATGTACTACATGATGATTTGATGTATGTATATATTGTCAAATGATTACCACAATCAACACATCTATCACCTCACTTAGTTACCATTGTGTGTGTGTGTGTGTGTGTGTGTGTGGTGAGAACACTGAAAATCTATTTGCTTAGCAGATTTCAAGTATACAATATGGAATTTTAACTATAGTAATATTAAAAGTTTTTTGGTATAATAATGGTATTATAGCTTTTTAAGGGAGTTCTTATCTTTAAGACATACAAACTGTAATATTTACACACAAAATGATAGATGGCTGAAATCTACTTCAAAATAATCTGACTGGCATGGGGTATAGAGTGGATAGGGGTATAGATAAAACAAAACTGTCAACATTTTGATAATTATTGAGAGTGAGTAATAGACTCACTGGGTTCCTTAAACTAGTCTTTCAAAATTTGTGTTATATTTGAAAATTTCCATAATAAAAAGTTAGAAAATTTACTGAACACTAAGCTAAAATTTCCATGAAGGCCAGAATTGTGTCTATCTTATTTACCCTTTCATCCCTAGAACATGGCATAGTAGATATATATAATAGCATCTCAATGAAGTCAGAATTTATTAACCAACAATATTTGATATTTTATACTTGAATCTAAAGAGTTTCATTTGCCTTCATTAGGCCTCTGAGAAGTAGGATTCACTAAACCTTAAGAAGTAGAGGAAGAACAGGGCTCAAAGAATAAACTCAGTCTATGTACTGTATTTATTTATTTATGTCCCCACCATTTCTTGATTTAAGTGATCCTTTCATTCTGAGTCCGTCATATACTCTATTACAGAGGTCTTCTAAAAACTCTAGAGTTATTTTAAAATCTACTTTATCCTAACTTCCAAAATTCTCAGCAAGTTAATTGATATGTTTTGGCTCTGTGTCCCCACCCAAATCTCATCTCGAATCACAATCCCCACGTGTTGGCAGAGGAGCCTGGTGGGAGGTGATTGAATCATGGGAGTCGACACCCCCACTTGCTGATCTCATGTTAGTGAGTTCTCATGAAATCTGGTTGTTTGAAAGCGTGTGGCACATGCCCCCTCACTCTCTCTCTTTGGCTGTGCCATGGTAAGACGTGCTTGCTTCCCTTTCACCTTCCACCATGATTGTTAACTTTCCTGAGGCCTCCCAGTCATGCTTCCTGTTGAGCCTGTGGAACTGAGCCAATTAAACCACTTTCCTTCCTAACTTACCCAGTCTCAGGTAGTTCTTTACAAGAGTGTGAGAACAGACTCATACATTAATTGAATAAACTTTTGTTTAGAAATTCAGTATGAAAGATATTCTGCCCTGTGGGGTAAAGCAAAGGAAATAGTTAGTCCTCGAGAAGCTAACTTCTATGGTGAGATTAGGAGCCTACTCTCTGTGTAGAAATTGACCCTAACATGTTTAGCGGTTACTTGGCTCACGAGATATGAGGGAAGTCATTTTTTTTCTTCTTCATCTTACTGTCTTGAAACAAAGTCAGAGCAGCTGAACTATAGTGAGGTTATTGGTTATTAGAGTCAGCTGCTACACTCACATGATATTACTCTAAGCTATGAGCCCTGATATGTTTGAAGGAAGAGTTTTTATCACTTATGTCATCCTGGCTTTTGTTGTAGAGCTTTCTTTAAAATTTCACTTTGAGTGATAGACATACTTAATCCTACGCAAAGATAAATCTAAACAGTGCTGGATAGTGAGCATACATTATCGTTTTTTGGTGTCTTTTTGTTGGTGGTGGTTTTTATTTTGTTTTGACCACTGTCTAAGGCAGAAATCTAGTCCAAATTATGACAGACTTCTGAGTCATCATTTGGAAAATGGCCTTCCATTTGCCAAAGGTTTATTCAGATGTTTTTATTGTATTACAATTACTATTTCAACTTTTGTTTCCTAGAATCTAAAGTTTTTAAGATTAAACCTACAAAATAGAAGGTTATCCTTTAACTATTAAAAAGGGAAAAAATAAAACCCCCAAGAATATGATTATAACTTAGGCTAGCCATGAGAATTAATGACTCCAACCCACACTCAACACAAAGTTTTATTAGTGTACAGTTTGTACTGTATGCTCTTACATTTCAGTCCGTCATGCCCTAAAAATGTGCTTTTCCACTTGGATAAATAATTGAAAATCACCCAATGTCTAAGGCTAGTTTGCTTCTGATTTCCACCGTGAGGCTGTACAACTTTTGGGAACATGTGATCAGTGCCAAACAAGGGCAAAAGTTTACCAACTGTAGCTGTTTTAGCGTGAATGTTAGTGTTTGGGCTCTGTTTCCCACAGGGGATTTTATCCTTAACTGGAGTGTGTCTATTTTTTTATTTTACAAGTCCAAGTAACAATTTCCTTTTAGTCAACAGCACAATTTTTTATATATATTTTACTGGTTTTGAGTGTTACTTTTGAGCAGATTTTTACATGAATTTGCAAAAGTTAATATATTAAAAATAAAACACATATAATAAAACAATAGGCAAAGATGTTCAGAATCATGATATAGGGATGTTCCAGTTGGTTCTGTCACTGGGTACCCTAGCTATTTAACAATTCACTACCAGATACCAGTTCTTCTCCTCCTCATTCCCATACAATTCACCAAAATCAAGGAGTTCTACACACACACACACACACACAAACACACACACACAACAAACCTTCTTTTAAAGCCAACAAACCTTCTTTTAAAACCATATCCATAAAAAATTCCATTAGAAAGCCCAAAAGTGTTGTGATCAGCCAATTTCATTGATCAAGTCCAGCCCATTAGGAGGAAACAGGCGATATCTTTCCACGTCTATTTTAAACTTAATAAAAATACAATTTCATTGAAAAACTAAAGTGCAATATCTTAGGATAGAGATATAAAGAACAGGCAGGGCATGGGCCCTATAAATACCATCTGCTCTTCTCCAGAGCTGCTGTGATAAGGGAATCGTAGCTACAGACTGTCGGTCTGGAAACTTTTTCTCGGTGAACACTTTGGTGTGCCAGTGCCTGGCCAGCAAATGTCAGTTTCTGAGTCAAACCTGAGGCATGCCAGTACTGGGTACCTCTGACAAGAATGGCTTGGGCATCCAAGTGTCTCAGGGTCTTCCTTGATTCCTACTGATAATGGAAATATATTTTGATCCCTTTGTAGGATCGTTTATTTGCTTTTCAAGATCAATATTTTTTTCCCTAGCAAATTGATAGACATGCTCTTTTACCATAAAAGTAAATTTCACTTTTTCAAGATGCTATTCATAAATTACTAGATTTTTTGAGACAGATGTAAATGGAGATTTTCCAGCTCCAGCAGCAGGCTTAAACAAAAGTAAAACTATAGTACATACAGGAATATAAAATTGTGAACAAAAATTGAAGTACACTTAAGGATGATAAAAAAGTTTACTAGTATATATTTACAAAGTTGATAATGTCTAATTAACAAATGCAGTATTCAAAATTCAAAGACAGAAATTAATAAACTATGACACTAATGAAGCATTGTAGTAAAAACTAGCAAGTTTCAAACTAAGATTAGCTTAGCTGATGCAGGACAGTCTGACCAATCCTGCTGACAAGCAGGAAAGGACATAACCTCAGCAGCCCCATAGCCTGGACTTTCATTCATTTTCATTAAGAATAACATGGATGTTTTAGTGATCTGTGGCCGCTGAAAATCTAACAGTTCCCTCTGGCTCTCAGGGTAGACAATCTGGATCTGCTAGTACTTCCACTGATAACTGACTGTATGTCTCTTCCCCACCAAAAAAAATGGATTTGAGTATTTCAATGGACAGAGTTTCAGTATCTGGCCATCTCTTTAGCCTCTGGAAAGTTTACAGATAGCCACTTTGGGTGAGATCTCCATGTTAAGTTGATTCAACTGGGCCCTGTAAGACGGTGTCACATGGGTCAAAACCCAGTAGATTATAACTAAGAAACCACTCTTTGAAGGTACAGAGGTATGGCTAGACTTCCAAAGCTTTTTAGAAGAATGTATTGTAAATTGCAAACTACGTAGGAGTATGGTCTATATGGCATAAGAAAAATAGAAAAATATTTTATTATGTAGATACCCACAAAGGCCATCATCACGTACTTAAGAATAAAATCTTTTATTCTTTGTTATATTTAGAAATTTTACAATAAACATTTGTTATTCAAAATAAAAATTATCACTACTGCTCTTCTCAACAACTAAAACATAATACTTTTTTACTCATTTGATAGATATTTATTATATGCTTATTATATGATAAACGTTGCTAGTTGCAGAGGATACAAGAGAGAAAATTACAGACATAAAGTTTATGGTTTTGGAGAAGATGTATGGAGAAGATATGCACATTGGCAAATTTGACAGTATTATACAGGCTATGATAGGGGAAAGATAATAATATTTTGGGCTTATAGGACAACCTGTGTGATCTTGCAGGGTGGGGGCTACCTGCAGATAATTACATACAGGCCAAAATCACCTAGAACTGAGTATAAAGGAGAAACAAGTGCAGAATGATGTCAAAGTTTCGCCTTCTGCCTATCCAGAAGGATAATGGTGCTATTCACTGAGGGGAAATAAATCCAGGAGGAAAAGTAAGATTGAGAGGAAGATCAGGCCAGGTGCAGTGGCACATGTCTACAATCCCAACACTTTAGAGGACCAAGGTGAGAAGATCACTTGAGGCCAGGAATTCAAGAACAGCCTGGGAAACATAGCAAGACCTCCATCTCTCCAAAAAAATTTAAAAAACAGAAGAAGGTCATGCATTCAGTTTTGAAGATGTTCTTTGAAGTATTTGAGAAATCTTCAGGTGGATTGGAACAATAGATAGAGAGATATGCAGTTCTGGATCTGAAGAGATAGATCTATGCTGGAGATAAAGCTGTGGGATTCATCAGCCTATAAAATATACTTGAAGTCATGGGAGTGAATCAGCTCACCCAGGGATAGTGAGTAGAATCAGAAAAGGCTTAAAAGGCAAAACTCTGAGAAACATCATTATGCGCAGGTAAAATGAGGAAGGGAAACCCAAAGAGACAGAAAAAGATTGGTCAGAGATAAGAAAGGATGGGAAAACCAAGGAGATAGCAAGGGAAGTTGAACAATGGAAGTAGAAGGCATATGATAGTGAATTGAGATTTTATTAGACAATAAGCAAGTGTCAGAATGTATGAATTTAATTTTTTAAAAACTATTTGTCTGTCAAAAGGGAGGAAAGAGATAAGGTAATAACCAGAGATTGAGAAAAATCTTAAAAATGGAAGAGGCTTGTACACAATTAAAATGTTAATGGAAAAAGCTCCCATATAGAGTGACAGGAACTTTAGATACAGCACACAGGCAAACAATCAGTACAGCAAAATTCCTGAAGGCAAGGAGGAGCTGGAATTCAAAAAATAAATGGAGAAATTAGCTTCAGATGGGCAAGAAGCATCTCTTTCATTGTAAAGCAGAAAGAATGTTTAAAAAGACAAGAGACTGATTTGTGAATAGCTGCATGTGCGATTTTGGTAGTGGGAAGTTCCTATTTTTCTAATGATATGGACAGGAGACAGGGAAATACTGGGTAGAAGGGGGTGGTTCCCCGGCAAAGGCTCCACCCTTAAGCATGGATACCCATAGCTCTAATTGAGAACAGGCATTCCTATTTTCATGCCCAAAACGTTGCCTTTTGGCCCACCACACCCCCTATCCTGTAACCATATAAACCCTGAACCCCAGGCTTCAGAATCAGAAGATGAGGAGACAAGCAGACAAATGGCAGAACAGCATGGCAGAAAAAGAGAGAAGAGAAGGAGCATCTGAGCACGTAGAAGAGTCTGACCACTGGTCAAACTCCAGGGGAAGATCATCTTCCCACTCCATCCCCCTTCTAACTCCCCATCCATCTCATTGAGAGCCTCTTTGACTACTCACTAAAAGCCCTGTATTCATCCTCCAAATCTATGTGAGACCTGATTCTTCCAGGATGCTGGACAAGAGCTTGGGATACAGAAAGCTGTCACACTTGCCGTTTGCCCTTGCTGAAAGGCAGAGGGTCCACTGAGCTGGCTAATACTTAAGGCAAGGCAAAATGGACACACTGTAACACACGTCCAATTGGGCTCCTGCACCTGTCCAGTTGCATGCTCCCCGCTTCCATAAGAGGCTGGAGCAGCGGCAGCCACCAAACAGACAAGCCACATCTCCATCTCACACCCTGCAAAGGGGGGTCAGGGAACTCTCCTGTTTCAGTAACAGTTTTTGTTTTATATCACGATTGTCACTCATAGATCTTACTATATGCTATTGTTTTTATTCAACACAATTCATATAACTAAATGATTTTTCTCTTTCTACATAGTTTTTTTTGTTTAGAATTTAGCATATTTAAAACATTGCTTTGAAATATAAAGTACCCAGGTATACAAATATTTTGTATCACAACAACAGTTTCATTTTTATTTCTAACTTGCATAGTTTCTGGCTTCACAGTGAACCATTAATTGGGCATTGGAATTTCCATTTATGTATAGACCTTTTGGCTAAGATCAAATGTATAGAAAATCATTCTAAATTTTAAATTTTAGCTCTATTTCTCAGATATAGTTGGTAATCTATATAAATAGCTTCAGGAATGTAGCTTAAGCTTTATTAGTAGTTTAAGAAATAGGATAACCAGACATACAGACAAAACGTTTGCAAAAGAATATTTTTGTTTGCATCATTTTTCACACTGACAAAATTAGGATACAAAATAAAATTCAAACAAGGAGAAAATGCATGAATGTATTATGATTAATAAAATACATACAATTTAAAATATTCACAATGGTCTTAACAAATAAATATTTATGACAATCATTGATAAACACAGTGTAACATTTATAAATACAATATGACTTTTGTTATGTTAATGTAAACATGCATTGAAAAAATAGATTATTTGATACATTGTTACTATTGTGATTTGTATTTTGTTGTTCCATTTATCACTGTTTTCTTTTTTTGTTTCTTTGCTTGTTTTTGTTTGCTTGTTTGTTTTTTGAGACAGAGTCTTGCTCTGTTGCCAGGCTGGAGTGCAGTGGTGCAATCTTGGCTCACTGCAACCTCCACCTCCCAGGTTCAAGTGATCCTCCTGCCTCAGCCTCCTGAGTAGCTAGGACTATAAGCACCTACCACCACACCTCACTAATGTTTCTTTTTTTATTTTTAGTAGAGACTGGGTTTCACCATGTTGGCCAGGATGGTCTCGATTTCTTGACCTCATGATCTGCCTGCCTTGGCCCCGCAAAGTGCTGGGATTACAGGTGTGAGCCATGGCACCCGGCCTTATCTGTGCTTAATAAAATGGAAATATAAACATTAGAAGCAGTAAAAATTAAATTATATTATGAGAAATATATTCTTGGATTGTTATATTTTGAGGAACATGTGGTTAGATTGTTTCTAATCACTAACCTTTCAGATGATATGCATATCTTGAAATGTCTATTCTTTTATGTATCAGACTGATATTTACCTACTTTCCATATTAATTCTGTTATAAAAATGCTTTATTTTCTAAATTTGCCCTTTTTTGCTGAGAGTTAACACATTTATATTTAATAAAGAAAGTACAGTTTAAATGCAAAGGCCAAAAATAAAGAGCCGACACTATTTAATTTAGAATTTGTTGTGTTTGATGTGGATCATCTCCCTCTTCCTTTCCTCTGGATCTTTCCAGTTGAAGTTTCTCACTCGGTCTGTGCTGTAAGTCAGAGTACGGTATGTACTGTACCTGTACTGGAGCATTTTATTATTTGTTAGAATTTTTCCTAGTGCTAGGTCATTTTGGGCAGGAAGTCATTGCCAGTTAGAAAGAAGCAGAAGGAAAAGCAAAAATAATGTACTCTAAAAAGGGTGGTATTTGCAAGTTGCACCTAACTGTTATTTTAAACCATCAAGACCTGGGTTTGGTGGTGGCAGCCACATCTACCCTGGAAGGTGTCATTGAAGAGAACTAGGTATTACAGGAGCCACAAGCAGACTGTGCAATTAGGGTTATGTGAAAGGATTGGGTAATCCTGCAATAGTCACTGTTACATAACACGTCAGTCGCTGCCCAGGGATATGAGCGGTAACTGAATATTATAGCGGGAACTGTTAGCATTGATGCTGCCAAGGGTCACTAGCTGTTTCCATTATAAACCTTATTTTGTAGTTGGCTTATAACCCAGACAGTTGAATTTACATCAGGTGGAAACCTGGCATTTAAATTAGAAGCCTAGAGGCACTCTTTTTTTTTTTCAGTAATAAAATTTTGAGCTAGGAGGTACTAGAGAGATCATCTAGTCCAACAACTATTTTACAAGTAAGATAGAGGTACATATTTAAAATAGAGAGAGAGACATATTTAGTAGCATACAGTTACCTAGAGACAGAACCAAACCTAGGACACAGGTTTTTCTGCCCTCCAGATTAAAAAACAGGCACAGAAACAAAAAGGCTCTTTCTTCCATCCTGTGCTAATTTATCTTTAATATATGGAGGTGCCAGAGGAATGTTGACTATCTTACATTCAAGAGGTGTCCCTCTTAGCATATGAAGTGACTTGCCCAGGGTAATACAACAGAAAAGAACACAGGCCGTATTCTGTTTCTATTTTGCATTTTTGTATCCTTTCCTCCAGTCCTGTCAGCTGTCTATTCAGTTTATTCATTGATTATCAGAAAAGAAATGATTGTCAAGCCATTGATACATGGGACTAGTTTACTCCTTCTCATAAATGAATCATAAATTGAATTGGAAAAGAAAGAAGGGCTATGAAGTCAGCATCATGTTTCTGTAAAACTGCAATTCATTGAAAGGTGAGTTCAATCAGTTAACCACACAATCTCCATGATATCAAAAGAAAAGTGTACTGGATTATTTTTCTTTGATATATTCTAACAATTGGTTTGTGAATATTAGATAAAGTCAGAACTTTTGATGTAAATGAAGTGACGACATTTTCTTGAGCTATGTATTACATCAGTTGGTTGGAACTATAAATTATCAATACATCATGACTTCCTGCATAGTTGCTTTTCCTGAAATCTAACCCAGAAGAGCATCCTCTGTCAACTGTACCATGGCTCAGTATTTAAAAGAGACCTGCTCTTCCAGACATGAAAGAATATTCTATCATGATAGTAGAAAGTTCATACCAAAATCACATTTGAACTTTAAAACATATTCCGTGATCAGTATACAGCTAGCATTCCCCCTCCTCTCTCTATTTTCACCTATGTTGACACCCAATATCACGGAACTTTTTTTGAACATGTCTTTTTCCTTTACTGGATGGTAAGTTCCTTTGAGTATAGGGACTATGCGTTGTTTTTCTGATTCACATTCTCTCTTCCATATACCACAGTTGTATTAAGCCGTAGTGCTCTATATACACAATCAAAATTTGTATTGTTTGTTATATTATTTTCTTAGAGATCTACTTCTGCAGAGCCTAGGATTATTTTATTCACATCTCCTGTAGAAGAATGTGATGATAAAGTGAACTAAGTCCAGTTTAAAACAGGAGAAAAAACATGCAGAGGAGCCTTAGACTTTGACTTCTGCTTGCAATACGTCAGAAATGAGTTGGAATATACTAATCAGAATTCCCAGTGTATAATTCAATACACCTAACCCAATCAAGAAAATTTGTCTATTGTTTGTATTTTATGCTATTTTAAACCTCTAGTCCCCAAATTAAGATGTTGCATTATGTTTGTATTTTGTTTACACTTTGTTTGTGGTCATTATCATTCTGTAGGTTTATGACATTGACAGCTTGAAATTCCTACCAACCATGAAAACCATACTGAGGAAGTGGGTGGTAATTGGCAAAAGGAAAGCATAATACGGAGAGAGTTAGTCAAAGGCTGTTGTAATAATTTGGCTCTGTTAGAGGGTTCATTTATTTTGCATTTCTTGTCCAATGTATTATAACGTTATTGAAGATGACTTCATAGGTCAAGTGTCACTTAGGAAACCTCATATTTTTATTTAGCATGAAGAGATCCAAAGTTGCCAGAAAGTCAATATTTATCAGGGTCACTTCATCTAATATTTTTATTTTCTCCATAACCCAATCCCCATTTCAGGAGTTGACAACTTCAGTCAGTGGTTTAGTTATCCTCATTTTGTCGGAAATGGTGTGTGCTACCAACCTAACTTCTTGTTGCTAAGAGTGAGAGGAGGCCAAGGTGCATTTTCCACTGAATCACGTGTCTCTGTGGTTTAAAAGCACAGATATTAGTTGACCTCCTGGCATTGCTGTCAGGTTTCAGTGGTGTTTGGGATTGTATTTTAGGAGTTTGGGACCAAAAAGTGAACATTTAAATCTTTTATGGAGCACTTGTTCTTAAGAAAAATCCATGTGCAGACACTGTAATTGCATATTAACAAAAAATGCATTACAAGGATTTTTACATGCAAATGAAATTCTCTGTGCTATTTGATTTTAAAGCCATTAAAAAGGAATGTTGTTCTGAGATGAAACTATGTGGAATCCTTGTAAATCTAAAGTCAACCCTGCAGGAAGTTGGAAAAATGGACTTATCGCCCCAAATGACCTTTCTATCTCTTGTGTATACCTACCCAAAACAGCCTTGCTCTTCTATAATCGCAGAAGTGTTAGAGCATGCATGAACTCCATGTTCACCACACTTCCAGCCCACATTAAATTCCATCTGGTGACTTCTAGGAACCAATATGATTTCCACAATGCTGAGAAATAATTCTATAATGAAGTCTGTCTTTTGATAGAGATTTAGTAATATTGCTCAACTTAACCCTTCAATTGGACATGTACACATGGATATACTAACATATTTATGTGTAAGATGAATATATTTGCTCTATTTTTTATTCAAATATTTAGATATTATATTCCACTACCTATTACTCACGCTACCTTACAGCTTATTTATTATTAATACGACCTTAGTAGTTTAACATCCAAAACACTTTCAGTACATCATTAGTTTTCATTTCTTTGTGTTTTTGCTCCTCATTCTGGGAGATTTTCCTTGATGTATCTTTATTTTCCAGATCACTAACCAGGTATAATACCAGGACTATTTTATTCTCAGCCCCTTTATGAATAATTTTATTTTCATAATCATGGTTTTAAAATATTTTATTTATAGAAGCATAGTTTTAAATTCTAAGAAATCTTTTGGCTTTCTGATTGTTTTTTTTCCATAGCAGCATACTTTTGATTTATTGACAAAATATTCTCTGGATCATGTT
This sequence comes from Papio anubis, assembly GCF_008728515.1. Lineage (NCBI taxonomy): Eukaryota > Metazoa > Chordata > Mammalia > Primates > Cercopithecidae > Papio > Papio anubis. Next base: position 130,645,591 of record NC_044981.1, read on the forward strand.
GAGGATGATGATTGTTTTAAATTCTCCTTTCATCAAAATAATCCTTTCCTCCCTTATGGTATTGGTTTCCCTTTTTTTCTTTCTTTTTTTTTTTTTTTTTGAGACAAAGTCTCACTTTGTTGCCGAGGCTAGAGTGCAGTGGTGTGATCTTGGCTTACTGCAACCTCTGCCTCCCAGGTTCAAGTGATTCTCCTGCTTCAGCTTCCCGAGTAGCTGAGACTACAGGCATGTGCCACCACACCGGGCTAATTTTTGTATATATTTTTAGTAGAGACCAGGTTTTGCCATGTTGACCAGGCTGGTCTCGAACTTCTGACCACAAGTGATCTGCCCACCTTGGCCTCCCAAAATGTTGGGATTACAGGTGTAAACCACCATGCCCAGTCAGTTTCCTTCTTTATGTTTGTTGATTTTCTCCCAATACTTGATGATATATGTATATATAAGTTTGTGCATATGAAAGAGGAACATGAGAGAAGGAGGAAGAAACATGAGGAAACAGAATGTTGATTTCTCCATTTAATAGATTCATTATTCCTCCCAAAATCTGCATTGTGGTATTGAAAACCACAGTATGTGGGAGAGAGGATGTTGTGACTCATACTTATGGATGCAGTCTAAAATGAGGCTCAATTTGACCTCCTAAATGTGTATACTTTGATTCAGCAATTCCATTTCTAGAAGTCTATATTAAGGGAATAGTCAAGGTTATATGTACCAAGGATTAGGTTTGAATGTTCATCACAGTCACAATAATGCAAGAATAATAGAATGCAACGTCAAAACAGATATGCTGGACAAATTTAAGTTATGGTGATTCAGATAATAGAAAATAATATAGCCCTTAGACATTATGTCTTAAGGTACTATTTTAAAATGGAAAGAAATGTTCACATGATAGTACTGGCAAAAAGAGAAAATGCCTAATAGTTTAAACAATGCGATTCTATTTAGAAAAATAAGACAAAGGAAATGTGTGTGTGTGTCCTAAACTGAAACATGCCAAAATATTAACCATGGTTATCACTGATAGTGAGAATATTGTAGTTTCTGTGTTTTGTTTTAGTGTCATATAATTCCTCTTATTTGTAACACATAACTTTTAAAGTTTCCTTTTTTTTTTTTTTTTGAGATGGAGTCTTGCTCTGTCTCCCAGGCTGGAGTGCAGTGGTGTGATCTCAGCTCACTGCCACCTCCGCCTCCTGGGTTCAAGTGATTTTCCTGCCTCAGCCTCCTGAGTAGCTGGGATTATAGCTGCCACCACACCCAGCTAACTTTTTTTTTTTTTTTTTGTATTTTTAGTAGAGATGGGGTTTCACCATGTTGGCCAGGCTGGTCTCAAACTCGTGACCTCAGGTGATTCAACTGCCTCAGCCTCCCAAAGTGCTAGGATTACAGGCATGAGCCACGTGCCTGGCCTTAAAGTTTTCTTTGTATATAGTTAACACATATAAACTATATTTAACATATATATAAATTATGAAGCATAATAGTGAAATAAATAAGAACAAACCATTTCCAGATTCATGAACTGGAATACTGTCAACAATTTTGGAAGTACTTGTATATACTTCTTTACTTCTTTGTATTTCATTTTCCTGTCCCAAGAGGTAAGCACTCTCCAGAAAACTGAGTTTATACTTCTTTTGTTTTGTTTGTCTTCCAAAATATATTCCTTAACAGTATAGTTTAATTGTTTTTGTTTTGGAACCTCATAACATTGAATGATATCAGTGTAACCTTTTGTCACTTTTTTCCCCGCATGTTTTTCAAAGCTTCATCACTTTCACTCCTGTATAATACTACATTATGTGACTATACTTGAATGCAAATGACCATGAACAGAAAATATAACTATTAAATATATAATTAATATTAACTAACAATTAGTTATATTTTCTGTTCATGGTCATTTGCATTCAAGTATTTTTTATTATATGAATACCATTATGTAAATCACTGTGCCTGTGTCAAGACACAGGATACATGTGAAAAGATTTCTCTAGATGACAACTTGCCATGGAACAGCTGGGGCATGTATTGTGTGCTTATTACTTTAATATTGCAAGGTTAAAGTGTTTTCCAATTACTCTCCTAACACCAGTGGGTAAGAATTTCTATAGCTCACATCCTTGTTAATGGCAGTCATTGTCATATTTAAGTTTTGCCCATCTAGTGGATATAAAACAGTCTCCCATTATACTGCTAAATTGCATTACTGCATTGTTAATGATTAAAACATCTTCCATATACCTTTGGTCATCTAGTCTTTTTCCTCTGGAAAAAAAAAAATGCCTTTTGACACTTTTCTGTTAGGTTGTTGGTCTATTCTTATAGCCATTAAGAGTTTTATTAGAAGATATTAGGAGATATTTGGGTTTTTTATCTTTTGTTAATGTTTGACTTATGTCTTTTTCTAATTTATGGCTTGTATTTTACTTGTTGTGGTTTCTTATAATTAATGCTAATTGTTCATTTTAATGAGTCAAAGTTACCAAATTTGTATTTTTTAGTTGGTACTTTTTGTGCCTTGTTGAAGAAATCTTTTCCTAGCCCCGTGACTATAAATAAACTCTCCTTATTTTCTTCTAAAATTGGGTAATCTACCTTTTCAAATTTAAGAATTTAATCAATCTGAAATTGATTTGAGAAATTGTGTATGATAAGATTCTAGTTTCATATTCTTTAAAATGAATGATCCAGTTAACCAGCATCATATATTGAGTCGTCCCAACTTTCTCATTGATCTGCCTTCTCAATCACAGCATTTCCATACATGCATGGCTCTATTTCTACTTTCTCATTTCTACTATCAGTATCCTTTTTGTTTGCAAACCAATACCACACTGGTATTGCCATGGCTTTTTAAAAAGTCTTACTGTCCTAATGCTATCCCTCCCCCCTCCACCCACCATGTAATGTAAATGATAAGTTAATGTATGCAGCACACCAACATGGCACATGTATACATATGTAACAAACCTGCACATTGTGCACATGTACCCTAGAACTTAAAATAAAAAAAAAAAAGTCTTGCTGTCTCCTGGGGAAATCTCACACTATTTTTAACTCAGGGATCTCTTAACTAATCTTGGGCTTTTCTTTTCCTTCATCAATATCAGAATCAGATTCTCAAGTTTCTTTAAAGAATTATATGATATTCAAATTAAAATTGCATGTATGCAGTTTGGGGATATTCACTTCCTTTTAATAGCAAGTCTTCCTTGAAAGTGGCAAAGTTTTAAACTTATTTATGTCTCTTTTAATGTCTCAATAATATTGAAAAGTTTCCTCCATAAACTCTTTATATATTTTTGTTACATATGTTTTTACACATCTTATATTTTGTGTTAATATAATAAATGGTGTTTATTTTAAAATTCTATTTCCAACTCTTTATTCCAAGTATACAGCTTTCTGTATATTACTTTTTTCCAGCACTTGGCTATATTGTCTTACTAATTCTATGGATTCCTTTGAGTTTTTCTATCTGTGAATTAAAAAGATTTTAGTTATTTTCCCAAACCTCAGAATTTTTATTTCCTTTTGGTCTTACTTGACTGTCTTAGAATTCCATATTGAATGGGAGTGGTCTTCTTGTTTCTGATTTTTTTTCCCAGTTCTATTTTTTGTCTATTTCAAAAGGTTTTTGGGGAATAGGTGGTGTTTGGTTACATGAATAAGTAATTTAGTGGTGATTTCTGAGATTTGGGTGCACCCATCACCCAGGCAGTGTACACAGTATCCAAGGTGTATTTATCTGTCACTCACTCCCACCCTCTCCCTGAAAATATATATATATATATGTGTGTGTGTGTGTGTGTATATGAGAGATATATATGAGATATATATATATGAGAGATATATATGAGATATATATATGAGAGAGATATATATATAATATATATCACAATTTGTTTATCCACTCATTGATTGATGGGGCATTTGGGCTGGTTTCATATTTTTGCAGTTGTGAATTGTTCTGCTGTAAACATGCATGTGCAAGTATCTTTTTGGTGTAATGACTTCTTTTCCTCTAGGTAGATATCCAGTCATGGCATTGCTGGATCAAATGAGTTCAACTTTTAGTTCTTTAAAGAATCTCCACACTGTTTTCCACAGTAGTTGTACTAGTTTGCATTTCTACCAGCAGTGTAAAAATGTTCCCTTTTTACCACATTCATGGCAACATCTATTGTTTTATAATTTTTTGATTATGGCCAGTCTTGCAGGAGTAAGGTGGTATTGCACTGTCGATTTTGATATCTCTTATCATTAGTGATGTTGATCATTTTTTCATACTTTTTTAGCCATTTGCATATCTTCTTTTGAGAATTGTCTATTCATGTCCTTAGCCCACTTTTTCATGGGATTGTTTGTTTTTTCTTGCTGATTTGTTTGAGTTCCTTGTAGGTTCTGGGTATTAATCCTTTGTCAGATGTATAGATTGTGAAGATTTTCTCCCACTCTGTTGTCTGTTTACTCTACTGATTGTTTCCATTGCTGTGCAGAAGCTTTTTAGTTTAATTAAGTCCCAACTATTTCTCTTTGTAGTTTTACTTGTAGCAGTCTTTCACTCCTTGGTTAGGTATATTCCTAAGTTTGTTTGTTTGTTTGTTTTGCAGCTATTATAAAAAAGTTGAGTTCTGGATTTTTTTCTCAGCTTAGTCACTGTTGGTGTATAGCAGAGCTACTGATTTGTGTATATTAATTTTGTATACTGAAACTGCTGAATTCATTGATCAGTTCTAGGAGCTTTTTGGAGTCATCTTTAGGGTTTTCTAGCTATATGATCATATCATCAGCAAACAGCAACTGTATGACTTCCTCTTTACTGATTTGGATGCATTTCTTTCTTTCTTTTGTCTGATTGCTCTGGCTAGGACTTCCAGTACTACGTTGATCAGAAGTGATGAAAATGGGCATCCTTGTCTTGTTCCAGTTCTCAGGGAGAATACTTTCAATTTTTTCCCATTCAGTGTAGTGTTGGCTGTGGGTTTGTCATAGATGGCTTTTATTACGTTAAGGTATGTCCCTTCTATGCCAATTTTGCTGAAGGTTTCAATCACAGTGGGATGCCGGATTTTGTCAAATGCTTTTTCTGAGTCTATTGAGACGATCATGTGATTTTTGTTTTTAATTCTGTTTATGTGGTGTATCATATTTATAGAATTACATATGTTAAACCATCTCTGAATCCCTGGTATGAAACCCTCTTGATCATGGTGGATTATCTGATTATCTTTTTGATGTGTGGTTGGATTCGGTTAGCTAGTGTTTTGTTAAGGGTTTTTGCATGTATGTTCAACAGGGATATTGATCTGTTTTTCTTTTTTAGTTATTTCCTAGTTTTTGTATTAGGGTGATACTCCCTTCATAGCATGATTTAGGGGGGTATTCTCTCTTTCTGTCTTTCTCTGTCTTGTGAAATAGTGTCAATAGGATTGGTACCAATTCTTCTTAGAATGTCTGGTAGAATTCATCTGTGAATCCATCTGGTCCTGACCTTTTCTTTGTTGACAGTTTTTTTATTACTGTCTCAATCTTGCTGCTTGTTTTTCTGTTCAGAGTTTCTATTTCTTCCTGGTTGAAACTAAGAGAGTTGTATATTTCCAGGAATTTATCCATCTCCTCTAGGTTTTCTAGTTTATGTGCACAAAGGTGTTCACAGCAGCCTTGAGTGATCTTTTGCATTTCTGTGGTATTGATTGTAGTGTCTCCTGTTTTGTTTCTATTGAGCTTGGGTGGATCTTCTCTTCTTTTTTCTTGGTTACCTCGCTAATTGTCTATCAGTTGTATTTATCCTTTTAAAGAACCAATTTTTTGTTTCATTTATCTTTTGTTTGTTTTTGTTTTGTTTCTATTTCGTTTAGTTCTGCTCTGATCTTGGTTATTTCTTTTCATATGCTGGGTTGGGGTTTGCTTTGTTCTTGCTTCTCTAGTTCCTTGAGGTAGGAGCTTAGGTTATCTATTTGTATTCTCAGATTTTTTTCATGTAGGCATTTAAAGCTATGAACTTTCCTCTTAGCACCACCTTTGCTGTAGCCCAGAGGTTTTGGTAAGTTGTGTTACTATTGTCCAGTTCAAAGAATTTTTAAATTTCCATCCTGATTTCATGGTTGACCCGATGAACATTCAGGAGCAGGGTATTTAATTTACATGTATTTGCATAGTTATGAAGGTTCCTTTTGGAGTTGATTTCCAATTTCATTTCACTGTGGTCTGAGAGAGTACTTGATATAATTTCAATCTTCATAAATTTATTGAGACTTGTTTTGTGGCCTATCATATGGTCTGTCTCAGAGAATGTTACATATGCAGATGAATAGAATGTATATTCTGCAATTGTTGGGTAGAATGTTCTGTAAATATCTGTTAAGTCCATTTGTTCTAAGGTTTAGTTTCAATCCATTCTTTGTTGATTTTCTGTCTTGATGACCTGTCTAATGCTGTTAGTGGAATATTAAAGTGTTCCAGTATTATTGTGTTGCTGTCTATCTCATTTCTTAGGTTTAGTAGTAATTGTCTTATAAATTTGGGAGCTCCAATGTTAGGTGCATATATATTTAGGAATGTGATATTTTCCTACTGGACTAGTCCATTTATCATTATATAATGTCCCTCTTTATCTTTTTTAACTGCTGTTGCTTTAAAGTTCATTTTATCTGATATAAGAGTAGCTACTCCTGCTCACTTTTGGAGTCCATCTGCATGGAATATCTTTTTCCACCCCTTTACCTTAAGTTTATGTGAGTCATTTTGTGTTAGGTGAGTCTCCTGAAGACAGCAGATACTTGGTTGGTGAACTCTTATTCCTTCTACCATTCTGTTTATTTTAAGTGGAGCATTTAGGCCATTTGTATTCAATGTTAGTATTGAGATGGTGGTACTATACTATTTATCATGCTATCTGTTGCCTGGATACTTTTTTCCCCCATTATGTTTTTGTTTTATAGGTCCTGTGAAATTCATGCTTTAAGGACGTTCTATTTTTGTGTATTTCAAGGATTTGTTTCAATATTTAGAGCTCCTTTTAGCAGTTCTTGTAGTGCTGGCTTGGTAGTGGCAAACTCTCAGCATTTGTTTGTTTGAAAAAGATGATATCTTTCCTTCATTTATGAAGCTTAGTTTCACTGGACGCAAAATTCTTGGCTGATCATTATTTTGTTTAAGAAGGCTAAAGATATGGCCCCAGTCCCTTCTAGCTTGTAGGGTTTCTGCTGAGAAATCTGCTGTTAAACTGATAGGTTTTCCTTTATAGGTTACCTGATGCTTTTCCCTCATAGATCCTAAGATTCTTTCCTTCATCTTGACTTTAGATAACCTGATGAGTATGTGCCTAGGTAATGATCTTTTTGCAATAAATTTATCAGTGTTCTTTGAACTTCTTGTATTTGAATGACTAGGTCTCTAGCAAGGCTGGAGAAGTTTTTCTTCAATTATTTTTCAAATATGTTTTCCAAACTTTTATATTTCTCTTCTTCCTCAGAAACACCAATTATTCTTAGCTTTGGTCATTTAACATAATCCCAAACTCCTTGGAGGCTTTGTTCATTTTTTAAATTCTTTTTTATTTGTCTTTGTTAGATTGAATTAATTTGAAAGCCTTGTCCTCGAACTCTAAAGGTCTTTCTTCTACTTATTCAATTCTATTGCTGAGATTTTCCAGTGTATTTTGCATTTCTCTAAATGTGTTCTTCATTTCCAGAAATTGTGATTGTTTTCCTTTGCTTTTTTTTTTTTTTTTTTTTTTTGGAGATGGTGTTTTGCTCTTGTTGCCCAGTCTAGAGTGCAATGGCATGATCTTGACTAACTGCACCCTCTGCCTCAAGGATTCAAGCAATTCTCCTGCCTCAGCCTCCCAAGCAGCTGGGATTACAGGCATGTGCCACCACGCCCAGCTAATTTTGTATTTTTAGTAGATATGAGGTCTGACCATGTTGGCCAGGCTGGTCTCGAACTCCTGACCTCAGGTGATCCACCTGCCTTGGCCTCCCAAAGTGCTAGGATTACAGGCATGAGCCACTGTGACTGGCCTGTTTTTTCTTTATGCTATTTATTTCACTGAAAATTTTTTCCTTCATATCTTGTATCATTTTTTTGATTTCATTAAGCTGGACTTCACCTTTCTCTGGTGCCTGTTTGATTAACTTAATAATCAACCTCCTGAATTCTTTTTCTGGCAATTCAGAGATTTCTTCTTGGTTTTGATCCATTGCTGTGACCTAGTGTGATCTTTTGGGGGTGTTAAAGAACTTGTTTTGTCATACTACCAAAATTGTTTCTCTGGCTCCTTCTTTTTTGGGTAGACAAATCTGGGGCTCAAGGGCTGTTCTTCAGATTCTTTTGTCCCACAGGGTGCTCCCTTGATGTGGTACCCTCCTCCTTCCCCTAGGGATGTGGCTTTCTGAGAGCCAAACTGCAGTGATTGCTACTTCTCTTCTGGACATAGCAACCCAGGGAAGCTACTGGGCTCCAGGCTACAACTGGTGAGTGCCTGCTCAGAGTCCTGTGATGTGAACCATCTTCAGGTCTCTCAGCCATTGGTACAAGCACCTACTCCAGGGGAGGTGGCGGGGGAGTGAAGTGGACTCTCTGAGGATCCTTGGTTGCAGTTTTTTTTTTATTTCACTAGTTTTGTGTTCATTGGCCTCCAGCCAGGAGGTGGTGCTTTCAGGACAGCATCAGCTGCAGTAGTATACAAAGGATCAGGCAGTGGCTGAGCCCACAGAACTCCTAAGAGATTATGTCCTTTGTCTTCGGCTACCAGGGTGGGTAGAGAAAAACCATCAGGTGAGGGGAAGGTTAGGTGTGTCAAAGAGTTCAGACTCTCCTTGGGCAGGATTCCTCTGGCTGCTGTGAGGGATGGGAGTGTGGTTCCCAGGCCAATGGAGTTGTTTCCACAGGGATTATGGCTGCCTCTGCTGCATCATGCAGGTTGCCAGGCAAATGGGGAAAAGGAGGAAGTCACAGACCTCACCCAGTTCCCACACAGCCCAAAAGGCTCGTCTGCCTCCCACCTTGCCCCGTCAACAGCACCAAGTTTATTTCCAGGCAGCAGGTGAGCAAGGCTGAGAACTTGCCCCAGGCTACCGCCCAGCTGAGAACGCAAGCAGGGTCTCAGGTCTTGCCTCTCTGCCTGCTATGGCCTCTGTGCTGTGTCTGCACTTCCGATTCACCCCCTCCCCCAGGTTCTGTCCAGGAAAATTTGCCTTCGGTCAAAATGTTTACAAAGTTCATTTGGAAGTTTTATTCTCCCCATGGTCTTTTCCTAGGTCCTCTGGCAACCCTCCCCAAGGACCCCTGTGAGGCAAAGTCAGAAATGGCTTCCTAGTGACCGGGAGAGCTCACGGTGCTCTTCTTGCTGCTGTTTATAACCCTGTGTTTTGCTCAGCTCTCTAAATTTGTCTCAGCTTCAGGTAAGGTCAAATCCTTCTCCCATGATCTGGACCTTCAGGCTGCCCAGTGAGGGTGTGTGTTCGGGGGCCAGTGATCCCACTTTCACACTTCGGGCACTCGGTTTTTCAGCTGTCTCCAAGGGCCTGCAGCACACTCCGCTTCCTTCAAAGGATCTGTGAATTCTCTCAGCTTTCCTGGTATGTTCTTGTGGTAGCTGTTGGAGCAAAAGTTCACTGTGTGAGTCTCCACACGCTGCTCTGTCAATCAATGTGGGAGCTGCAAGTTAGTCCTGCCTCCTATCCGCCATTTTTTTTTCCTCTCCTTGTTTCCGATTTTAAATGGAGCACTTTTACTATTTGCCTCAAAGGTTGATGTTTGATGTAGATTTTCTGTTGAGGATTTTTATCAGATTATGGAAATGCTCTTTTATTTCTAGTTTACTAAAAGTAATTTTAAGATTACAAATAATTCTTGAATTTTAGCTATTATTTTCTGTATCTGCTGAGATTATTGTGTATTGTCTTTTTCTCCAGTTATTAGATTTATAGATTTTTCTGAGATATTTAACAATATTGAATTTCTTGATCATATGATCATAGATTAAGATTCTAAAAATATTCTTTTATCAGAATATTGTTTAGAATATTTGTATATATGTTCATGTCCTTTGTTTTCCTTTCTCATATTTGCTTGTTAAATGCAGTCAGCAGAATAATGGCCCCACAAAAGTTGGCCACATTCTAATCTTTGGAAACTGGGAACATGTCATATTACTGGCAAGAGGGGTCTGTGTGGATGTGATTAATGAGCTACGTATTTTGAGATTGGAAGTTTATCCTGGATTATCCAGGTTGGTCCATTCTAATCACACCTGTTCTTAAAAACAGAGAACATTCCTGATATATCATAATAACGTGTGATCCTAATGTCTCAAAATGTAGTCACTCATATCAAGTAGCATTGAGCCCACAGTAAAGTTGTCCCCCTCTTCCCAAGTGATAAATATATATGTAATGGAGTGGGGTGATAAATCCTGCTGTTGCATGATATCACTCGAGACCTGAAATGAACCAGCAGAAAGAGGAAGATAGCAAGATGTTGAAAATAGACTCATCTCTGAAGGATCATAAAAGAAGCCAGGACAAAGCCTTGTTCGAGATGCCTTTGGAGGCCTGTGAGAACTCTGAGGACTTCTCTCAACTTTAGGTGGCTGCCGCTTGAGGCTTTGCCCTAGAGAGGCAGTGACGCCCCACTGACCAGTTTCCCAAGGACTCCAGACCCACTAGAATAGGCTCCATAGCCATCACTGTGGTTCATTACCTCCCATGTTTTATTACTACCTTTAGGTTGAATATAAATTACATGACTGATGACATGTAAGGCCTCACAATAAATTATGCACTCAAGCATTCATATATATATTTTAAAAGATGTAAAATATGTATAATTATATGTCAACATATAATTATGTATTATAATTAAAATTATTAAATTATATATTATATAATTAATATATATTATTACTATAAGTATAATTATAACATATAATTATATACAACTATAACATGTATATATAAAACTCTTCTGGCTCTGGTGGGAATTAGCACATCTAACTGACATACCAGTCTCCCAGCTGTGGAGAACCAGAGAATATGAAGACTCAGCCCACTGTTGCTAGCTTTGAAGATGAAAGAAGAAGGCTATGAGCTGAGGAATGTGGGCAGCCTCTAAAAAACAATTCTACGCTATGCTCCAGGAAGGAAGATAGCTCTGCTGACACCGTAATCTTAGTCTGGTGAGATCAGCAGACTTCTGGCTTCTAGAGGTATATATATAAGATGATAAATGTGTATTGTTCTAAGCAATTAAGTTTGTGGTAAATTGTTACAGCAGCAATAGGTGATTAATATACTTGTTTTTGTTATTAAGATCATACTTGGCTTATAAAATGAAATGGGGTTCTTTACCTTCTACTTCCATTTTCTGGAAGAATCTGTACAAGGCTGGAATGATATAATATATTTAAAAAACTAGTAAATCTTTTTCTTTGAATTATTTGGCCTGTTGTTGGCTTTGTAAAATATTTTTTAACAAAAACTCTGGTTAAATTTTAAATTGCTATAAGATTATTCTTAATATTATAAAGTTAATCTTACTATTGTAAGACACTTCTTTTCTTATGATACTTTTGTTCAGGAATTTCTAATTTTCCTACATCCAAATGAAAAGTTTTGTCATATTCTGATCCTCTTTAATTTCTGCCTTATCTTTAGTTATGTTCTCTTTTCTATTCCTAATACTATTTATTTGACTCTATCTACCTTTTATTTGTTTTGACTGGTTAACCAGTAGTTTGTCTATTTTGAACACAATTTTTTCCAATTTTTCTGCTTTTGTGTATCTTTGTTTTTTTTAGAGCCACTTTATTTTATGCTGAAGAACATACCTTAGAAGGTACTTTACTGAAGTTGTGCTGGTGATGAAAGCTCCAAGTTCTTATTTATGTTCACGTCTTTATTGTGCCCTTATAATTGAAAGAGAATTTGACTGGTTACACAACTCTAGGTTGACAATTTTATCATTTCACTGTGTCCTGGCTTCAGTTGCTGCTGTTGAGACACCTGCTGTTAAATTCAATTGCTTCTTTTTGGGTGATTTGTTTGTTTTCTTAGTCTACTTTTAAGAGTTTTGCTTTGGAGTTCTAGAGCTTTAGTGGAAGGTACAGGGTTATAGATTCGTTTTCATTTATTCAATTTGGTGTGCATTGTGCTTCTTCTATATGTAAATTATCTTTCTTAATTTCTGGAAAATTCTTTGTCATTACCTTTCAAAAGTTGGCTGTGCTCCATAGTTTTTATTCTCCTCTCAAACTCGTCATATGGTTTGACTCTGTGTCCCTACCCAAAGCTCATGTCGAATTATAATTCTCAATGTTGGGAGAAAGATCTGATGTGAGGTGATTGGATCACAGCAAGTGAATTTCTCCCTTGCTGTTCCTGTGATAGTGACTGAGTTCTCATGAGATCTGGTTGTTTAAAAGTGTGTAGCATGGCTGGGCGCGGGGGCTCATGCCTGTAATCCCAGCACTTTGGGAGGTCGAGGTGAGTGGATCATAAGGTCGGAGATCAAGACCATCCTGGCCAACATGGTGAAATCCCATTTCTGCTAAAACTACAAAAATTAGCTGAGTGTGGTGGCACGTGCCTGTAATCCCAGGTACTCGGGAGGCTGAGGCAGAAGAATTGCTTCAACCAGGGAGTCGGAGGTTACAGTGAGCCAAGATCACGCTACTGAACTCCATCCTGGCAACAGAGAGAGACTGTCTAAAAAAAAAGAAATGAAAAAAAAAGTGTGTAGCAGTTTCACCTTTGCTCTCTTTCTCTCTCTCTCTCTCTCTGCTCTTCCATGTGGTGATTATGCCTGCTTCCCCTTTGCTTTCCACTGTGATTGTGAATTCCCTGATGCCTCCCCAGCTATGCCTCTTGTACAGCCTGCAGAACCGTGAGTCAGTTAAACCTCTTTTCTCCATAAATTACCCAGTCTCAGGTATGTCTTTATAGTGTGTGAGAACAAATTAGTATAGAAAATTGATACCAGAGAAGTGGGGCATTGCTGTAAAGATACCTGAAAATGTGGAAGTGACTTTGGAACTGGGTAATGGGCAGAGGTTCAAACAGTTTGGAGAGATCAGAAGAAGACAGGAAGATGAGGCAAAGCTTGGAACTTCCTAGAGATTTGTTGAATGGTTCTGACCAAAATGCTGATAGTGATGTGAATAGTGAAGTCCTGACTGAGGTGGTCTCAGATGAAGATGAAGAACTTATTGAAAACTGGAGAAAAGGCCACTCTTGCTACGTTTTAGCAAAGAGATGGTGGCATTTTGCCCCCGCCCTAGAGATCTGTGGAACTTTGAACTTAAGAGAGATGATTTAGGGTATCTGGTGGAAGAAGTTTCTAAGTAGTACAGTATTCAAGATACGACCTGGTGGTTTCTAAAAGAGTACAGTCATATGTGTTCACATAGAGATGGCCTGAAATTGGAACTTATGTTTAAAAGGGAAGCAGAGCATGAAAGTTTGGAAAATTTGCAGCCTGACCATGTGGTATTAAAGAAAAATCCATTTTCTGGAGAGGAATTCAAGACTGCAGAAATTTGCATAATTAAAGAGCTGAATGTTCACAGCCCAGATAATGGGAAAATTGCCTCTAGGGCATTTCAGAGACCTTCATGGTAGTCCCTTCCCTTACAGGCCTGGAGGCCTAGGAGTAAAAAATGGTTTTCTGGGCCAGGTCCAGGGCCCTGCTGCTCTGTGAAGCCTTAGGACCTGGCACCCTGCATCCTAGCCACTCCAGCTCTAGCTGTGGCTAAATGGGGCCAAGGTACAGCTTGGGCCGTTACTTCAGAGGGTGCAAGCCCCAAACTTTGGTGGCTTCCACATGGTGTTGGGCCTGTGGGTGCGCAGAGGGGAAGACTTGAGGTTTGGGAGCCTCAATCTAGATTTTAGAAAGTGTATGGAAATGTCTGAATGTCCAGGCAAAAGTCTGCTGCAGGTCCAGAGCCCTCATAGAGAACTTCTGCTAGGACAATGCAAAGGGGAAAGGTGGAGTTGGAGCCCCCAAACAAAGCCCCCACTGGGGCACTGCATAGAGGAGCTGTGAGAAGAGGGCTACCATCCTCCACACCTCAGAATGGTAGATCTAGCAACAGCTTGCAATGTGCAGCTGGAAAAGCTGCAGACACTCAATGCAAGCCTGTGAAGACAGCTGAAGGGGCTCTACCCTGCAGAGCCACAGGGCAGAGTTGCCCAAGGCCTTAGGAGCCCACCCCTTGCATCAGTGTGGCTTGGATGTGAGACATGGAGTTACAGATTATTTTGGAGCTTTAAGTTTTAATTACTGCCCCACTGGGTTTCACACTTGCATGGGGCCTATAGCCCCTTTGTTTTG